>NC_090929.1:1328967990-1329627735 GCF_040938575.1 Ambystoma mexicanum | reverse complement strand
CCCTACCTACTTAACCTCCCGCTTCTCTCAATACATCACCTTACGGACACTAAGATCTGCCCAAGTACAATCGCTTACTATTCCGAAATACACCTTGCAGACTGCTGGAGGCGTCAGCTTCCCAGTCCTCGCATCCAAACTTTGGAACTCTGTGCCACTATCCATCAGAACCCTCCCGTCCGCCACGCTCTTTAAACATAAAGCCAAGCTATGGCTATCTTCTACACCTCACTCACTACCCGCCTAAGCCACCTGCTCCACTGCTCATGCACTACCGGCACCCCTGCTTGTGAACCTATTGTTTGCTTGTACCTGTAGCCATGCCACTTTTGTACCTTTGTGCCCTAAGATATGCACCTGTGAATTTAATCTTTGCCTGTCTGTAACTGTATCAATGCCATTTTTTTGTACCTTGTGCCTTAAGATATGCACCTGGTTGCCCTCAGGCCGAGCGCGCTATACAAATAATTAAAATACAAATACAAAATTCATCACTGCACCACAGGAGCCCGTTTTCCAAAGGAAGGCAAACACATTGTTGAACAGGGAAATAAAAGTAACATTATTGTTTCGTTATATTGTACCCTGACCTATTTGAAGCTTTTGCTGTTTCATGGGCAGAACATTTTTGTAGACATTATTTTGGCTTAGATGTATACATTTGGTAGCATACAAGTTCACAACTGTTACATTTCATACAATCATACAATTCATGATTAGCTGATTTAAAGAAAATGACAATCATTTTGCAGTTTCTATCTTCCGATATGCACTTTATGAATTTGGTGTTTTGAAATGTTGCATCTTTTCCATGTAATTTAGGTTTAGCGGATTTGTACATGTTGACATTTCCAATTCGATGTTAACTTGCACATTGAAATGTGATTAATTTGCTCATAATGATTATAGGGTTATATGTTTGATTTATACATCGGTGCACTTTTAAAGTAAAACTATGTTAAGTCTTTATACATTATGGGGGTAATTCATGAAATAAATGTGCGCCGAAATCAGTGGTGCAAGCTGGCGCAAGCATGAAAAAGCCGGCGCACACGTGCAAATCGCTCGTGTGGGATTCATGGAAGGCCCTGCGTGTGTATTTTCCGGGATGTGTGCCAAATCCACGCGTGGCCACACCGGCGCACACTCATTTCCACATCCCGAATGCAGTGTGCGACGTGCACAGAGAAAGCGCACAACGTCAGCGCACACATCCAAAATGGGGCGCAAAGGGGGCGGAACAAGGGGCAGAACACGCGGAATGGGGAACAACGTGTGAAAATAAGGGTGTAACTGTGGAAGTACCGCTGGGAAGTACACGGAATGCCCACACCCATGCATACTACACGTATTCATGCAATCGAATAGGGAAAACCCACGCACGTCAAAACACACGCACAATTACGTTACCACACGAAAGCGGGCGGAAGCGCCCCCACGCAGCATAGAAGTGCACGCAAACAACAAACAAGCATTACAGCTCCGATGAATGTCCCGTTCCTCGCAGTAGTGATCGTGGGACATCGCAGAAGGAGAAGTATAGCCAGGCCCCGCATTTTTTTGCCCAGGACCAGCCTTTTTAGGATGCTTGATGACCAGGTCTATGGCAGGTATAGGTTTCCACCTCATAACATACTAGAGCTGGTCAGGGAGTGGGAGTATGAGCTCACATCACCCACCCTGTGCTCCCAAGCATTGAGCCCCTTGGAGAAGTTGCTCAATGTACTGCATTTTTTGGACACTGGGTCATTTCAGCAGACAACTGCCATAGTTGGGGGTGTCTCACAGGCCACACAGTCACGTTGCCTACACCAGGTGTTGGCAATCATCACTGCGCGTCCCTCATTCCGCAGGCACATATACATGCCCAGAACAACTGCAGAAAGGCAGGCCGTGGTCCTGGACTTCTACAGGGTGGCCCACTTCCTCAAAGTGCTTGGTGCCATAGATTGCACCCATGTGGCCCTACGTCCACCTAGGGCCACTGTGCACATCTATCGAAACTGCAAGCACTGGCATTCCATCAACCTGCCGGTGGTATGTAATTCCAAGGCAATCATCACCTCTGTCTATGCAAACTATCCCGTGTTCACCCATGACAGTTTCATATTCAGAATGTCTGCCCAGAGCCGGGCCCTGAAAGCTGGGAAGCATGGCAACACATGGCTCCTAGGTGAGTACATATGCCTGTGCACATGCATACATGTCACACACAGACACATACACAAGCCCAACTAATGACAACCATTATTACCTTACCAGGGGACAGTGCCTAGCCTCTGAGCACCTACATGATGACGCCCATACGCAACCCCACCACACCACCCCAGGTAAGATACAACGCAGCCCATATTTCAACCAGGGCCATAGTGGAGCGCACATTCGGAGTGCTCAAGTCACGCTTCCACTCCCTTGACCGCTCTGGTGGACAGCTACTATATGCACCCCCAGTAGTGTGCAGGATCATTGTGGCAGCATGTGTCCTGCACAATGTTGCAACACGGCATGGCATACCGGTGGACATGGTGATGCCCCACATCCCCAACCACACGCACGGCCACTGCGCATGGGCGGGGAAAGGGCATGTGGCGAGGCAGCCTGTATCCAGCTTGTGGTCACATTTTTCACCTAAACGCCAACCTCTGCGGAGTGCACACAGGCCTGGCACATACCAGGTCACAATTGATGATGAGAAAGGGACAGTTAACTGTCACTACCTTACCACCCTGAGAATGTGTCTACGGAAGTGCCACATTGTGTGCATCCCTAGCTAATTAAACACAACCAATCCCATGTGACCAAAGGGAACACATGCAAGGCATTCCCCCCCCTTGCTAAACAGGGCATGAAAGGACTGGTATGCCACCCAAACCCTCCCAAAACTCCTGAACCCTGACTGCCACACCATCCTATGGTATGCAACAGCAAAACATCCAACCATATGCACAACACATGACACAATAGTCATGAAGTGCCACGAGAGAAATGTAACTAGGCACCAGCCAATTATACCTGACATGGAATCGGAAGAAATGAGTGACCAAAACCTCACACCCTGAAAACGGTGGCACAAATGCATGCCACCAGTGGTGAAACCAACAAAAGTCAGAATACCTGTGGCCATGCACATTGAACAATTGCAAATTGCCATATCAAACACACTGGACAGCACAGTGAGTGTGCATTGCATTGGTAAAACCCCTTCTGCATCATTGTAAAAAATGGCATTTAACCAAATAGTACCCTGTCATGCATGTACATGATCAATGACTTGGAAGTGAACATGGATTGTTGTGACACAGCATGCTTGAGTCTAGGTGCATGCGTTTGCATGGTGGCAATGTAGTTGTGGGGGCATTGCCTAAGTGTATTTGTCCGTAGGGACATGCCTAGAATACATGCATGTGAAATGAAGTGAGTGCCAGTGTCCCGTACACAGCACATGTGAACATAGCACCAAGGACCCCCTTGTGTGTCAAACCACACCCATCCCCTGACACCTCAAAATAAAGCACAACATTGCATCAGCCATTGACCAGCAGAACATATCATGTACAGAGTACCCCACATCGGCAATGGCAGACAGTGACCCATTACTGAATCATAGAAAGCCATAATACGACCTGCACACAAAGTTCATCAAGCGCATCAATGAGGGAGGGAACAAGGGAGAAGAACAGTATATTCCTGCATGTCCTTCAAACAGTCCACAGTGTGATAATGAACTGGAAATGCAAACGTCATATTACAAGTGGCCTGGAACAATAAGGGAGAGTCTAGGGAGGGAATGTTGATGACATAACTAGCATCAACATTCCTATGACTGACTGCAATAGTCACAGTGCAGGAGTCACATAAGGAGGTGAGTGAGGGAAGAGGAGGGAAGAGGTGAGGAGAGTAACAAAACAAGTAACAAACTGTGGTAGGTCCACAAAGAATCAAGATAGTGCTGGGGAGGGGGAGAAGAAAGACAGAAGGGAAAGGGGAAGAGATGACCTGTAATCAGTGGTGGAGGGACTAATGATAAAAGTAAGTGGTAAAATCATACTCAAAATGTTGAAGGTGGGGTGTGGAAGGACGGAGGCAGAAGGACACATGTCTGCAAAGAACAAGCGCCTACGTATAACCCTGCCCGATGGCAATTGGGGTAGTGGTTGAAAATGACAACCAGAGTACAAGGAGGAGGGTAAAGGTTGGTGGAAAGGGAGAGGGAGGAGAGATGGGAGGAGGGGGGCAAGCCCAAAATAACTAATGGGGAAGATGGTGAAAGAAAGCACACAGAGGGGGCAGAGGGAAACCTGACGGTTCAGGAGAGTAGGGGATGTGATGATGAAGGGGGGGAGACAGAGGGACACTGACAGGGGCAGGGGAGACAGGGAGGCATTCAAGTGACTGAAAAGGCATGTGGACCGGTCTAGACAGGGCCAAGTTTGTGGGCTTTTGTTAGTGGTGGCAGGCTCAATCATCAAGTGCAAACAGTGGGAGGGGGAAGCAGGTCCAGGACACAAACAGTAAATTCAAATCACGAACAATGCAGTCATAACTCAGATGGCACATCCAAACACCAGCCAGGGTTGGAAAATGTGGTGCTAGCAAGGAATGGGTGGTCGTTGAAATGCGTGGTGACAGGGGTAACTCAGTGTGCAGCCTTCATGTGGCATATCAAAATCACTGGTGGAAAACTGTCCCAATTCAACATTCTCAGCACATGGACCCCTCCCACCATCAGTGTGTTTTACACAGCCAAAGGGTGCATGGTACCAGCTACAGCAGGAAGTGCATCAATATAGACAGTCAATACATAACAAACATCTCAAGCAACATGATGAAATGCACAGTCAGCATAATACACTCCTCCTCTGTACACACCACCAACCTGGATGGCTCCACACCATCTTCCGCAATTGCAAGCCCCTGTGGGGGCTCATCTGCCCCTTCTCCTGCAGCCGTAGTGGCAGGCGCTGCACCAGTCCCCTCACTTCCGGATGAGGGAATTTCCTGGGAGGGTGACTGGGCCTTGCATCGCTGGCCGGTGGTGGCATCCCTGCCGCTTTCCTCCACAGCACCGTCTCCGCCCTCTTCTTCACTTGCCTTTGTGTCATTGAAAACAAGCATCAGGGTACTGAACTATATTCCCTAGACACAAAGCAATAGCACATGAGTGGCACTGTCAAACATCACTTACATCATGTCCCTCCACAACACATGGGTCAGTGCAGGCAACACACATGCAGGAACAGGCATGGCACATGCGACATACATTGGCATCAATGTCCAAAGCACTGTAGTTGCTTCCAATGGTGGGTTGATTCTCACATGCATCGTGGGACATGCTGGTCACATGCACACACATCACCGGAGGGTCATGCATCTGGCCCGATATACCCCCAGACACAGTGGATACAAGGATGACTAGGCTGTATCAGTGAATCAACACATCGTCACGGACATGTGTCATGCATTCATGGTGCACACACTACTCAGACACACGGACATGAACATCATGCATGTCCATGACAGCAACAAACATCTCTCACACCCCAAACATGTCAAAGTACAGACACAGGCATGCATACACGTGTGCGTTCCGCATGCTGCTCTGCATGATGCATTGTGACACATACACCATCCATGTGGGTCACGCCTGACTGGACTCACATGCAGCACCATCATATCCCTGCACACACACATCCAAACATGACCCATGTCACACATGCAGCCATGTAGCTAACTACCAGCACACTGCAACATGCCCTTTTTTAAACTCCAGGACCCTCATCTGCTTGGTGGTAAACTGGCCCCGGCGCCCCACTGCATTCACTGCTTCCAAGAGGCGCCGGGCCTTCTTGAGGGTCCTGGACTTGTAATCCTCCCAGCGCTTCTGGACGTGTTTGATGTCGCGGGGTGCCACCCCCTCCGCGTTGATGGCACCCACTATGTTCTTCCGGATCCTCTTCCGTCCTTCCTTGTCGGCGCGCAATGGTGTGAAGAGGGCATCATAATGCCCCAGAACTTGCTCCACCAGGATACCAACTTCCTTTTCACTGAAGCTGGTAGCCCTCTGCCTCTCTGCTGGGGGTTGCCACTGGTGCCTGAAGGTGTTGTGTTGGACATGGCAACCCCTGAGGCAGGTATCAGTGGGCAACTGGGTTCTGGGGATGGGCTATAGAGTGATGGAACTTCAGTCGGGAGTCTTCTGTTCCAGCAGGGGTGGTCAATGCAACTAGACCCCTGCAGATGGCAGATGTGCAGGCACCATATGGCAGGGCACGGTGGCAGCAGGCAGGCAGCAGCAGATGTCTCGTGGGAGGCTGCTCTGGGCTCTGGGGGGCAGTAATTTGGCCTTCTGGGTAGGAGCGTGGTCTTCCGTGTGTTGTCGCGTGGCCAGCTTGATACAGAGTGATTTGGCATGTGGAAAAACAGCACGTGAGCGTGTAATTCAAGAAAAGGCCCTTAGCACGTAAGTGCATCTGTGACGTAAGATGTGCAAGCATTTCCCTCACCACTGGTTGAAGGTCCCACGTGGGTTTCCATCGCTCTGTATGTGCTCTTCGTGGGAAGTGGTACGTGTATTCCAGGGGTGCGCGTGGACTTTTACATGCGTTTTCGCTAGCGAGAGCAGTGTACGCGTATTCTGAGGGGTGCGCGTGGACTTTTACACACGTTTTTGCTAGTGCGAGCTGGGTACGTGTATTCCGAGGGGTGCGCGTGGACTTTTACACGCATTTTCGCTAGCGTGAGCAGGGTACGTGTATTCCGAGGGGTGCGTGTGGACTTTTACACGCGTTTTCACTAGCGGAAGCAAAGTACGCGTATTCCGAGGAAAGCACGTGGACTTTTACATGCATTTTCGGTAGCGTGAGCGGGGTACGCGTATTCCGAGGGGTGTGCAGGGAGTTTTCAAAGCGTTTTCGTGGTTAGGGGCCTGTATGCTGCTCCCCTGGCCTTTGCACCATGTAGGGGATTTGTGCGATTTATTTGGCGCACGGGGCGGGGTTGGGGGCATCACTGGCGCTGCTGCAGGGTTGCTGTGCTGCTCTGCACCACGGCTGGTTATGGATGTTGAAATCCATGAATACGCTGTGCGCTGAAATGGGTATTTGTGCACGCGGCTGGCGCAGACTGCCGCACCTGCACTCTGTCGCCAGCCGAGTGCACCACTTGTGCGCCAAATTCTATGAATTACCCCCTATATGTATTATTATTTTGCATGTTATTTATTTTTAATACACCATGGTGTACCATGACTTTCGACTTCACCACCCACAACAATACCTTGCAAGTATAGTGTCAGAAGGAGAAGGCTTCTATTACCAGCATGTTGCTTCAGTTTGAGTATCTATGCTAGGACAAAGAACAGGTAGCTTTCAATATGTTTTCTATGAGCAGTGCTATTGTATTACTTGCAATATGATTCCTGGTAGCAGTGGTATTGTATCATAATACATAATCATCAAACCACCACCCATAATTACTCGTGCCATTTTACTCCTACCTTTTTTTTAATTTTACAATTCCAAATGCATTAAAAAAATGAAATAAATATCTGAAATGATGTTCATGCATTTATTTTAGGAACATGATTTTTTTCAAAATGCGACTAATTACATGTTTCTGTTTGCATATGTGTTGTAAATTCATAGTTAGTTTGTTATCAATCCAGCAATCACCATTGTATGATCCTCACAATTTAACAAATGCACAAGCCTAATGTAGTCACCAAGGAATTCACAGTTTATGATACAGAAAGAGTCCTTGTTTGGGTACTCAGCCCACTGAACTATCCTACTGGCTAATTGTTTCATAGGTGTAGATTATTGTTGTTTCATAGAAAATCAGCCATGGCTCTAATTAGACATATTTAAGCACAGAGAGACTGATCATATTGCTGGCATTCAAAGAACAAATATCATGCTTGAATGAAAGCATTTACCCTCAATGATGGGAAGATTAATGTTCTAATAATTTTCATGAATCCAATAGGGCTGGTTTAAAATGTATCCTTGTGCTTTGAGTAAACTCATTCACCATACTTAAGCACTACCTGCAACTAGAAATACCAATGAACACTTCATGCTTCTTTCCAGTCACTGTCCTATTACTATCAGCGAGAATCCAATAATGGGAGGAAGGAAATACGTCTTTCTCCTTAAAACAAAATATATATTTATTAACTCTATTACTTCTACCCATGTAAATAGACATAATTGTCCAAACTCTCCTATCCATCTGTAATTTTGTAAGATGATTGGTAAGTAATTATGACATGTATGAGGGGCCTTAAACAGAAATAACTGCTTGAGGCACTGATCCCCCGATAGGAACTGCAGCCTAAACAAAAAGAAACCCTCAGTTGTTCCACATTTGGAGGTGTAAGGGACAATACAGCAAAGGATAATTACCTAAAACAAAGTGAACAGAGGAAAGGCCTCTCTGAAAGAGTGAGAGAGGCACTGTTATCAAAAGAATACTTTGGATTGGATTGTGTATCTTATTTGCTGTGTGGTATAAAGGATGTCTGTTTAAAGTGTAAGGTGTGAACAAATGTGCATGACCAACTGTGGTCTAGTGTTAAAGGTTTGAAGGTTTGAAGGCGACTTTTGGATTGCAATCATTTCAAAGGCCTGGTTTTAGGCCAATGCATTAGGCCTAACTTCACATTTTTAGAGCATTGTGCTACTAACATGTTTTGTGTTAAAAATGATCATATTGTGCATGTTTAATGTTCCTTAAAATAATGTAAAAATGTCATACAGAAGAAGCAGCATTTAAAAGTCTCCTTTTATTGAGCAGTGCATGTATTTTATCTGGAACAACTGTTGTTATTTCTAACTCAGAAAAATACTTGAACAGATTTATTTCTGTTGGGGCTTGGAAAAAACTTAAAACTGTCTGAGAATTCACCTCACACTAGAAACACCAGTTCAGGAATGCCATATGACAAGACATGAGCCCACACAGAACCATGATATATTGTTATGAAGGCAGTTTCTAAGGAGACAGCACAATCAGCCCACTGCCAGATACCAGCTAATTGGCTTGGGTTCTGATCTTCAAAGACACCTGACACAATTTGTGAAAACATAGGCCTCATAAAAATCCATTAGCTGAAGTCACACAGCAGTTTTATTGATCTTTGTGAAGGCCAAAGAAATTCTTCTTGGACACATATTGATATCATGAAAGAAGAGAATGCAGGAGATGTATCAATGGTGCACCCTATAGGATTAAGCCAACATTTCTTCACTTTCACACTGAATAGGAAAATACATGTTACCTGTTAAAACCCACAACTCTATTAACAAATCGAATCTCTGTGATGCATGGTCAGCTCAACAAATAACAAATTGCATTTTGTAGTTAGAAATTATATCTACCAAACCATGCAAACATTTACATTGGGTGTCATGTATAGATGAGGAGATAATTAGGAAAAGCACTTATCTGTTCTAATGTTTATCAGAACATTATCATTCACTCATGTGACCATGTGGATTTATAAACATAATCTAATAATACTATTTCATTAAGTTTGCACATTTCATTACAAAGTTATACAAAAATAACAAAATTGCCATTTTCCTTTTGGAGAGGGCACAACCCTTCCTTTCACTGTCATGAGACTAGTAGGGACCATACCTCTTTAATGACTTATGGGTGGAATTAAACAACAGATAATAATCATTCTAATATAAACTAGATTATTATTATTATGCAATATGGGGCAAGGAACATTGAAGACTTTGGAGACAACTTTGTGGAGGGAGCAGAGCTGAGACCATCTGAATAACTGGGTTCTAGCCAGGCTGGGGAATGGAGCTATTGCAGTCACATTGTTATTAGTAATATTATTATTTTATTATTATTATTATTATTATTATTATTATTATTATGGGATTCATTGAGCGTGGAAATAGCTTGGGGAAGAAATGTAGTGTTTTACAATTGTAGGGGGTTAAACAAGGTTAGGGAGCAGAGAAACAAGGGAGTGGGATCTAACAACAGGGGAGGGAGGGCAATTGTCAGCAATCGATCTACTAGTAACGAGGGGCGGAATATCATGCAGTCTCAAGTATGGCGTGGTATGAACAGTGTATGGACCTAGATGTTAGGGAGAAGCCATTCCTTGCAGAGGAATTCCTGGGAGGCGCTAGATGACTCTTTAGAGGCTGAACTAACCAAAATCTCTCTGAATCACAGAAAGGTTACACATCATATGCATTGTCACAACAATTAACACACTCCCACATATTTCATTACAAAGGCATCCCCCCAA
Organism: Ambystoma mexicanum; assembly: GCF_040938575.1. Classification (NCBI taxonomy): domain Eukaryota; kingdom Metazoa; phylum Chordata; class Amphibia; order Caudata; family Ambystomatidae; genus Ambystoma; species Ambystoma mexicanum. The sequence goes on along the minus strand of NC_090929.1, from coordinate 1,329,617,459 downwards.
ACATGATTGGTTAACTCTGTACAAGGAAATCTAATCCCCTTCAGTTCCCACGCTTTCATAGGATATATTCATTTAGCCACCATCCCCTTTCGACATACATTTGCATTATCTCATATTCACAACACACCTCTTTTCGGATCTTTCCATAGTAGGTTGTGACATAATCTCATGGTTACATATTCACACATATCAAATATGAGTTCCATCTGATCAGGGACCTCTAACCACAGTCGTGATGCACATGGCTTTACAAGTACACTTTCCACAATATGAGGAGGGAGAGAAACAAACAAGTTTCCTTTAAAGCGGCAATAAGCATCTTATTCACCAGACCTGCTGGCGTACCTAGTAGTTCTCATTTCATGCTAATCTATAATGACTACCCATTCAGCATGCATGGACACTGGTCACATCCTGGTCACTCCCCTGAGAACCTGATTGAGGCCATGAATCATTTGCCAACTCTGCCCTTAAGCATCCCTTGTACCAGGCTTATTACCTGGCCCCAAGTTAACCCTACCAGGTGGCTGGACTTCCCAAATAACAAATGTCCATGTTCTCAGGAAGATTGCATCTCCTACCCTAGATTGCATCAGTGTACCCTAAAACAGTCCGTTTAAGGACTACTCATCATACATAAATATGCAAATACAATAAATAATAACACAAAACATTTGTTATACCCACGGCTACAGTTCATTGACTTTTGCCATAACCGTGGTTACAAAAAGTCAGTTAAAAGGTGGACTGACTTCAAGTTTTATACTATAATCCAACTTAAATGATCAATGCAGTACAGCACTACTCATGTACTTATGTAAAGTAACTGAAAAATAAAACAGTATAGAAAAATATATAACAATAAACTAGATAGTCAAACATTTTGCAGTCACACAATATAATGCCATAGTGAGAATACACAACCTAAAATACATTGTATGGCACATCTAAAACTAGACAACAATTGTTCCTTTTTATATTAATTTTGTTAAACTATTTTCGTCTATTTTTCTCCAAAGTCTCACATGCTCAAAAGTCTGAAAACACACAGCCAAAAGGAAAAAGACACTAATACCTACCAGTGATTGTTCACTTACGACATAACTATACCTATACAAATAAGTTTAAAAAATGAATGAAACACAGACACCCCCAAAAATATAGCCACAAATACAGACCTACTCTTACCTGCAGGTATCTGTAGTCCTTCGTAGCCTCAGATATAGCCATGAATATCGGCAAAATGACTGAAAAAGAAATGGTTCCCTGCCTCCCCAGGCCATCACCAAGTGACCCCCCCCATCTGTGCCAGCTCACCTGCACTCTCCAGATGGCCTCCTCACCTCCCCTGCCCTCTCCCTTTCACCCCAAAACACACACTGCTTCTGTGACGCAGTTTGCTTTCAGATGTCGGCTATTCATGGCTATGGCCATGGCTACCGAATGCTTTGTGTTGCAAACTTGGTCCCTGGACCCCCTCCAACTCCAAAATGTCACCAGGTGCCCTCTAGCCATCCCCCACCTTTACCCTGATGGCAATTGTATGGATTTTGACCTGCCTGTAGCTTTTTACTGCGTTTCATTTTCCCATAACCTCGGTTATAGCCGCGAATATCTCTCGCATCGAGAGGAAAACAAGATGGCGGCCGTTTTGTTTCTGAAAACCATGATCCTGCAATGCACCATGGGAGATATCTCTATTTTTTGGGAGGAAGTGGGAACTACTGCACAGAATAACCCCAAACCATACATGGCGTGTGAGTCAACGTTTTGTGCCCAAGTTGTTTTGGACCTGGTCCAAATTCATCCAGCAGTTTGAGCTGTGCGCTTTGACAGAAATTGACCTTTTTTATTTTTGAACAAATATTTACAAAACTTTGCATTCTGGGGAGCACAGACTTTTAATCACATTAGAAATGTTGGTAAAATCTGTTACTCGAATAAATAGTTATTAACAATACATTTTGAGGGGTTCCTATGTAGCTCTGACTCACCTTAACTATAGGGAATCTATCACCACCCTATAATGAAGTGGCTTTGAATGATTTCATGAGAGATAGTAGTGAGATTCTGAGATATTTACAGGCAAGTAACATTAGTTTGAATTACAAATGGTAATTGAGCCTATAATATTGGCCTGATCTCCAGAGTGTAAGACCACCTTAGCTGAAATTACTTTACTATTGTAAATATATTTTGACATTCAAAGTGTCGGTTCTTCTTGCACAGAATTGTGGGGTTGGATTGTACTCTGGAGGAAGCAATTACATTGCTTATGTTGCCCTAGAAGAATTTGTATATAAACCTAGCAAACGATATTTCGACAAAGGGTCTTTACATTAGAGATTAAAAAGATGTTTTTTGAGCCCAGCATTAGCTCCAGAGATCAACTGTTCAACACAAGTGGACCTTAAATGTTAAAGCCTGTGTAGCCAATTATGTCTCTATATCAGTTTTTATTTATGGGACTTCGAGACAGAGAATATGCAAAATTGGTGGCTGCAGATTACTGGGCCTAAAAGTGCCTTATCAGTAAAGGGGTGGGATTGATGAAGTTCAAATGAACACTTTCTCTTCTACCTCTCCCAGGTGCAATTTTCAGTTATTCAGTCAGGCGTCCCAATATGATGGTCGACATAGCCTTGGTTGTTCTATTAATGCTATCATTGTTTTTATTGATGTATTTTAAATTTTAGAGTTTGTATCCTATATTTAAGATCATTGTATTTATTTTGAATTTGGGTGTATTTTGTATGTGTTTAATTATTGTATAGTGTCACCATAATAGGCTTAATCAACCGAAACTGTCATAGATCAATCTATGTCAATAAGGAACCACCATAAATCCCATGGATTTGTATTTTGACCACTGTATCTGCCTATGGATATTGGATACAATGGTCTCACTTTGATAGCTGAAAGCACCTCCATAAAGACATCTATGCTTTAAAATGACCAACTTAAATGTAACCTGTAAATGTATAATGCCAAATGGATACCACTTCTCAAATTGCTAACATGGTCTCTTTTTCGTAAGCCTTCTATTAATCTCACTGCAACATGTTTCCTTTTCCGTGTGAAGAGAATTACAGTAGTCAAGGTGCGAGACTACCCACTACCTTGACTTTGTCAGCTCTAATAATGAATGAAAATATATATTTACTTTTGAACCACTGAAAGAAATTTCCGTCAGAGAGAGACCAGGCTCACAATTTAATGTTGGATTTTGACAGAGACAGCTTTATTTTGGTCTTGCAAAAAGAGAAAAACAGCAACCTATGTCTATCATGAAATGACTTCTCTAACCTTACCCACCCTCCAGAGATTTTTACCATCATAAATCACTAGTCAGCAGACAGATTCAAAACTTAAGATTGTTCTAGAAATCATCACTAGGCCTTATGGCAAAATCAACCTGCCTCCTGCCAATGCAATACATACTTTCATTCTCATGTATATCAGTTTTCGGGTACTGTGTCACATAATTGATCTTCCTTGGATGTGTCCCACAAAGTAGCATCACACCCCTACTATCGTGTCATCATTGTCACTCTTCTGAGCAATCATTTGCTCATACCACAGTTAAATAGGTTATGCATTCACATGAGTCTTAAAGGCATGGTCTAGTAAAAAATGTTATTGTCCCTACGGGTCGGCCATGTTTTTTTAAGCCTAAGTGGCTCGATTTTAGAAAAGTTTCCTATGGACCTTACCCGAGTTTTCGTCCATTAAACGCACGCGAAATGACAAGCACCAGGGAGCCGGCATTTTCTGATAATCCTATCTTTTCCCCCATCGCCCTGGCTGACCTGCTTTTGCGGCACTAAATCAATTCCCCCGCCCCTGAGCCTGTCATCAGCAGACTCGTACCGCCCATTTCCCAACGCCAAAGCACGTCTCGTGTCAACATTCGCTGCGCTTCAGCTAATGACGTGTCGCCATGGAAATGGCAGGACGCCTCCTTCCTCAATAAGTATAAACAGCAGATTTTCGATTCCATTCCTTTCTCTGTGTTACTTTGAGTATTCTGTGACTCGTTTCAGTGCTCTGGTCAGCTACCTTCGCCGCTTGTAGCCCGTGTGAACAGATACCAGTACCACCGCTATAAATTATTTTAGATTGTTTAACACACAATGGCTACCTACGAGCCCGAGTATACCGAGGAGGAACTACTGGAAAAGGAAGCACGCGAAAACGATGGGGATTCGGACGGCAGTTGGCAGGACGAATCAACAGATGAAGAGCCTGGGCCTAGTCGAATGGACGGCGTCTCCACCTGGTGCACATGCAATCGGTGCAAGCTAATGCCAACTGAGGACAAGAACTGCTGCTGCCAAGAAAACCCGGGATGCCTGGCCTACATTTCGGAATGCAAGCCACGACTGCAATGCATCACCGAGCTGCCAGACTTCAGGGCAGCCTGCCTCACATGGGCCGTGTTGAGAATAATGATGGTGCTTATGCACGAACTTCGCGCAACTGTTCGTCCTCGTAATCCGAGTAACGAGTAAGTATACTCTGCTTGTCATGCCACTCCTATTTCATGTTCTTCTACTATATCCAAAATTACATCTACATATCATTGTAACGCATGTAAGTCGTTCAATAGTGTGCATTGTCTAGATAGCATTTGTCCGTGCAGAATGCCATTAGTTACAAGAATTGTCATTGACAACAAACGTTTATTAAACTTATCTTGGTCATTTAAAAACAGTTTGTTTCATTCCTTTTCACAGGTGGTACAGGCTGGTGGCCTATCGTTCCTTTACGTGGTGGCTCCACGGGAGGCTTGGACACCGCGTTCGAAGAGTGATACCCGCCTGTGCCGTACGTACCATTAGAGAAACGTTCCCGAGTGACAGCGGTCAGTACAGGGGATTTTCTCTCGCTGTGCTGCAACCTGACCTATAATCTTTAAAGTCTTGTATTTTTGTGTCATGAAAATAAGATACAAAATAAAACACCACATATATTTTAACAACGGTTGTTTCGATTTTTTAAATGAATCAAGTGTGTCTCCATTCAAGGATGGACGTCAGACATCTGTGCTCCGAATGGGTGAAGGTCTGGTCGCTGTGAAGCAGGGTGGTCACTATCTATCTAAGCTAACATAACATATTCTTGATAATGCATGCACTAAATAACACTTGTTCAAAGTCTTTCAGTGGGTTATGTCTCTATAAAAGTCACACATATGTCTATACTAACAATTACCATTGGATTATACAGGCCTTAGGGTCTTGACCACTATAATACACCGGTTGAAGTGTGGGTCTGTGCTCACAAGAATCTCCGGTATGTGGCATTTGTTATTGATAAGCAACGATATACTAATATAAAGGCGGTTCGCGCCAGTGGATGCGCGCTGGCATGGGGGGCTGTCAGGGGTGCGAAAGGCCAAGGTGCCAAACTACATGTACACTTCAAAAAGTATCCCATGCCAAGGGGCCATCGGTCACATGGCCTCCTCAGACCCCGTGTCTCCAGCCAGGCCTCCCCTTGAAGCAGGCCGCCCCCTGCAATCCACATAAGTGTGTCTCCATTCAGCAGTCTTCCTGTGCCTTATCTGCACGCCCCAGGCGCATCCATCCCACCCCCCTCTATCAAAGGCGGTTTGCGCCAGTGGATGCGCGCTGGCATGGGGGCCTGTCAGGGGCGCGAAAGGCCAAGGTGCCAAACTACATGTGCACTTCAAAAGGTGTCCCACGCCAAGGGGCCATCGGTCACATGGCCTCCTCAGACCCCATGTCTCCAGCCAGGCCTCCCCTTGAAGCAGGCCGCCCCCCTGCAATCCACATAAGTGTGTCTCCATTCAGCAGTCTTCCTGTGCCTTATCTGCACGCCCCAGGCCCATCCATCCCACCCCCCTGTATCAAAGGCGGTTCGCGCCGGTGGATGCGCGCTGGCATGGGGGGCTGTCGGGGGCACGAAAGGCCAAGGTGCCAAACTACATGTACACTTCAAAAGGTGTCCCACCCAAGGGGCCATCAGTCACATGGCTTCCTCAGACCCCGTGTCTCCAGCCAGGCCTCCCCTTGAAGCAGGCCACCCCCCCTAAAACCACGACATACATACGTCATTCATTCACAAACACACCATTGTTTCTAATACTTTATAAACCACTTGATATGTCTCATGAGAACATCTTTGTGCTTTGCAAGTCAACTCCTGAACGTGTTACCTGGCAACCACTGAGATCTACGCTAATCTGCTTGTCGTCGTGCTATCCGTGAACTTCTGTGACCGCTTAGAGCAAACCCATCAGTGTGCTACCTGTGACCACCCACCTATTCTCCTGCAACATAATGCTCTGCTTGCTGAATCCAACTGTTTGTTGGTCAAGGTAAGGCCATGTATCCTAGTCATATTTCGCAGATTTTTAAATTTCTATCTATTTGCGAGTTGAGTACACAATAGTGCTAGGTTCATTGGTCTCATTGCTATTGACTTGAGTTTCCATTGCTATGCTATCAATAGATCTATTTATTTTCATCTGTGTCTATTGTCATCGAATTGCACCCTTCGGGGGTCCAGTCTATAATGTAAGCATGTTTCCTTCTCGTGCAATACAGAACATCCAAGGGATGAGTCACATGTTCAGTTTTTAGTCACATCATTTATACATTTCTGCAACTTATGCAAATACTAAGCCGCACATAATGAACTGGTATAGTTCCTGCGACCAAAACAAACCTTGCATTGATCATTGTATGATTCATTTACTTTTGTATCAAATCTTTATTCTTGAATATTGTATAATAATGTCGATATTTACTTTTCAGATTTATCAACAATGCCTGCCTGTTCGATTAGCGGTTGCCCTTCGAAGACCCATGCTAAATCTGAAGGCACTACAATGCATGTATTCCCAAAAACTGTTGATCGAATAAGAGAATGGGTCAGACATTGCGGATATCCACTGGATGAGCTGGAAAGTAGACTCCAACAAGTTTTACAGGACAAGAGGGGTGATCGATACCGCATCTGCAGCCGGCACTTTTCCTTGGACATGTACACAACATCTTGGGTAACAAAGAAGAATAAACTCCATTTCATTTCTAAAGCGCTGTACTACATATACCAATGTGATTATCTGTTTCCCGCCATTAGTGATGCTTGGAAAATTGAACAATTGTCTCTAGCAAGTACATTCGAAGGCAAACGATTCAGGCTAGCCGGCGATGGACAGTGCGACAGCCCTGGATTTTCTGCCAAGTACTGCACCTACCACTTTCAGGACATGGATAGTAAGAAAATTGTGAGTTCGGTGGTCGTGCAGGTAACAAAATGTACATCGTCAGTGGCCATGGAGAAACTAGGATTTATAAAATCAGTGGAATATCTACAATCAAGGGGAATGCACATCGACCTCATAGCCACGGATAGACACGTTTCAATTGCCAAGACAATGAGAAAGCAGTTCCCACATATTAAACATCAATTTGACGTATGGCATCTTGCTAAATCAATCAATAAGAAAATCTCAGCTGCAGGGAAAAAAAAAGGTTTTGAAAGTATTTTGCAGTGGTCACATTCTATCACCAACCATCTTTGGTGGAGCTCAAAAACTTGTGAGGGGTCAGTGGAAATACTACTTGAAAAATGGCGGTCACTGATGCACCACTGTACCAACGTTCACCGCTGGACAGCAAATGAACATTTCCACCAATGTGAACATGGCCCTTTGTCCCCAGAGGAGGCACGGAAGAAGAAGTGGTTGATTCCATCTTCACCAACACACAAAGCCATTGAGAAGATTGTTTTCGACAAAACTCTATCAAGAGATTTGAGAGGACTGACAGAATTCTGTCACACAGGAGATTTGGAGGTGTTCCACAATATGTGCCTAAAGTACAGGCCAAAGCGCTTGCATTTTAGCTTTCGGGGCATGAAACATCGTACTCTACTAGCGGTCTTGGCCCATAACAGCAATGTCGTACGTGAACAATCTAGGACTAGGGGTAAAGTAAGGATGCCTTGCTACACTAAGGTGTTTTCAAAACGAAGTAAGCAATGGGTGATCAAACCAGTCTATGATGAAATGCAGTTCGACTTTGTGAAAGGCCTTATTGTTGCTGTGTTAGAGAAGCACAGATATGGAATTTTGGACGTTTCTGTGCAGAGCAGTGATCCATTGCCACCAAACATTGCGACTGTGCCATGCCCACCCGAAGCACAGCTGATTGTGAAGTATAAATCCTGGTTTAAATAATTGCAATACGATTGTCTTTTTGTAAATAAATGTTATTGTACAGTGTACCTGTAAACCTAACCCCTACCTTCACCATCATGGGTGGCGAACAAGCTGGGTGTCATCTTTGAATTCTCTCTATTCACCTCACATATGTGTATGTATATATTTTTCTCATGTCTCATCTCATGTAAATGTAAATGCTGCGCACTGTTAACGAAGGGGAGGCTTGCGTATTGCAAATAATAAAACAAACAATAAATCTCACTTTTAACTCAACTCCTGTGGTACTTTATACTTTCCCTGACCTTCCGCCAAAAATTAAATGTCTCAATTTGGGCTGCAAAGCTCGCAGACAACGGGGACAAAATTGGGGCACTTAGAATGCGCCAGCCAAGCGGGCCGTGGCATTTGGGAGAGAAACCAGTTCGCATTTGCACATTGAGGCGCACTACATAGACGGATTCTAAACTTCAAGTTCTCACAGATGCCTATACTACGTGATGTTGCAAATAAAGAATGCGAAGGACAGCGCCCAGATGAGGCCCACAAGTCGCACTGGAAGTATAAGGGTCTATTGTTTTTTTACCTTGAGACAGGGACCATGCCGAAAGAACTACATTTGAAGGGAGTGCGCAATAACGTAAGAGACGATAAGGCAGAAAATTCAGAAACTAGACCGAGTTTCATTTTAGTTCAGTATACGAAAAATCGTTGTCAAGAGCACCGTCCATTTTACAGACTGTATTACGAAGAGACACAATGGAAATTTCAAATATAATGTAAGTAAATCTTTACACGCTTTTATACCGGAATGAAGATTTAATGAATGGATGCATGAATAAATGAATGAATGAAGAGCTTGGAAAAGCAAGTAAAGCATGTTCGTAGTGGGCACATGGGCATGCAGGTCCACTGCTCTCACCGATCTCGGTCCTTGGCCCAGACACTTTTCCCTCCACTGCCTACCTGCACTACGGGACTGTCTTTGTATCCTTCAGCCCCTTCTCCCGGCATTTACCTTGCACTTGCCACCAGCTGGCCCTATTATTTAATTTGTATTCAACTAACCATGTACAGCCCTTCCCCATGCGCGATCAGAAAGACACCTGGCCTAGTAGGATCGTTGTCTGTCTGCCCTTGTTCCCCACCTGCCTCGTCACGCCTAGAAACACTTGAGTATAGGCGCGTTACAAATGCCATATCATATATCATATCATTCCTCACGCATGTAGACTAACTGTCGTTTATCATTGTGTGTTGGCCTCGATTTATCTCGTTACTTTTCGCATTGATTTTAGAGACGAACATACTCCATTGAACTATCCTTGCAAGCAAATAGTTTCTGATCGGCCGTAATAAATAAAATGAGTAATATTAATGAAGTTCAGCTAGCGAGACTAATTATAATTTTTTTGTTTTCATAACAGGTATTTGATCCCTTTCTGCCACTGCCATCTGTTTGAGACACCGGTGGATGGATTCTTCAGCAGACACCTGCAGCTTTGTGTCAACAACTGGAGCACGATCACCATATTATGGGACGATCGCCAAGGGCCCACATGCCCTTACGCTGTACTAGTGGCTAGAAGCAACATATCAACCTTTAGGCTGGACTAGTGCCTAGTTGATGTAACAGCCTTGCGGTTCACCGTGCTTCCAAAGTGATTCTTTTTACGAAAATGAACACCCTGTGTACCATAAAGGAACAGAGCGTGACTCAAGATGAAACGGAACAGTTATTGCGGATACAGATAAAAGAAAATAAATGGCTTTCGGAGTTCATATGGCAATTGCTGAATATTCTCTTAACATTTAATGTCAAATAAATGTACTTTACCAAATGTACCGTGTTGCTGTTTCATTTTAAAGTACAGTTTCATATTCCGAATTGTGGCGCGCTGTGTTGTGAGTTGATCTGTGTTGGTTTCCGGGTTCTGTGTGGAGTCGCGCAGAAGACGACTGGGCGCGTTTGCCTACGCAGCACAGTAACGTCACGGAGAGAGGCGGGGAATATGAATGTTTTGATAATGTCAGGCTCAGGGGCGGGGGAATTGATTTAGTGCCGCAAAAGCAGGTCAGCCAGGGCGATCGGGAAAAGATAGGATTATCAGAAAATGGCGGCTCCCTGGTGCTTGTATTCACGTGCGTTTAATGGACGAAAACTCGGGTAAGGTCCATAGGAAAGTTTTCTAAAATCGAGCCACCTAGGCTTAAAAAAACATGGCCGACCCGTAGGGACAATAAAAATTTTGTTACTAGACCATGCCTTTAAAGCCCTTGGCTAGAGTCTCTGTAAGTCAGCAGTTTCCCAGCTCTACTTTATACACAAGATGAAGAATCTGCTAGGTAAAAAAGCCTTCACTAAGAGAAAGAAACATCATGAGCGCTTCACTAATGTGGTCTCACTGGGGCTGTGTCGCGGGAGGATAGCTCAGCGGCAGCGTGCGCGTCTTGGAAGCAAGACGACACGAAGCAACAACAGGTTCGATCCCCGGGTTCGCGCTTAAACCTCTTGGTGTTTAAGCGTGTTATAAATACGTAACTAAGACAAAAAAGAAACACAATTACGCAACTAAGAAAAACAAGCTATTCCTGTAACAGCGCCTCGATGCCTGCGGGCTGTGTGAGCGCTTTATAAATGTAAAAATAAAAATAAATAAATTGTATTTCCGTTCATGTACTCATTTATTTAAGTATTCCCTTCTTCCACACTCGCCTCTTTTGCTTTTCAGTGCAACTCAACATAACCATTCAAAAACATCAATGCTTCATTTCAAATTTTAGAACTAGTCCCTCACCCTGTTAAAACAGTCCAGATGTCATGGGAATCGGGCCTATGCAAACAGATTTTGTTTCTTCCCTAAATTACAATCTAAATTTCAGTATTCATCAGGGTGGCAATATATTCTGTTAATCTGATCGCTGCTATGCTTGTGTAATCTGAAAACTGTGATGACACCTGGAAAGCAGTGAGATGAATTGAGAACCTCAGTAACCAAGCAGGTATTTAAAATGGTGTATCTATACCCTGACCTAGCTATCTCACTAACCATAGCATATGCATTGGAGTGAGAAGTTATTATAGTCACAAGATGACATTCAGTCACATTCCGTATCTGGGATACTGAAGATCGAATTAGAGAACATGCAAGCTCAATCCTTCATTTGCAGTGCTTCTAATACTAAATAGGAGCAATGGAATTGCTTCCAGCGGCATCGGTCATTGCTAAAAAGGCATCTAAAAAAAATGCATGTAATGCATTTTTTTATGGTAAAGGGTTTACTTTAATAAAAATGAGTTTTAAAAGTTACAAAAGGAGGGGTTGGGGGTCCGGGGACCCCCAATTAAAAAAAATAAAAAAATAAAAAAATGCATTCGATGATTTTTTTTAGATGCTTTTATTTTAGATGGTGTGGCATTAGATGCTTTGGCTGTCGATGGAATGACTATAAACCGGCCACCAGAAAACTGGTCTCAGCACACTTCATAGAGAGCTTTTTTATGACTTCATTTGGCATTTCCAATGCTCCTTCTGACTGCAACTGAATTACAGTGAAATCTATAACTAAGAGCCAGGAAGAATGCTTCAACTAACTCTTCACTACTAAAGTCTTGCATGCTTAAACCACCCACATTTCACTAGGCGATCAGGTCTGCTGCATTTCAGATAATCAGACCCTATCCATCTTCTTTCAACAACCATTCTGTAAATGTTTACACTCTATAATCCGGGGGCTGCCCATACCGCTAACCTGCCCAGTCTGTACCAACCATAAACAATATAGATTTTTTCATATTGGCGCACAGGTTATGGATACTTCTGACCTGCATGCATTTACAGCACATGTTTCATCTGCCTTCCTGCTATCCAATTAGCACACCCCTCCCCCTTTTCTTACATAGCCATGCTCACCAAGGCCAACATGATTGGCAGAAGGATGCCATATAAGACTTTGTTGCATTCCATTACATGTATGGGTGGCTAGGTGCTCGTGTGAATGAGCGGGTATATGGTGTGCGTAAACGAGTGAGTGAATGTTGTGTGACTGTGTGCTTGTGTTTGTACTGTGTCGAGTAGGTGATATTGGCATGTGAGGGGTGGGAGGGTGACTCCTACTTTATTTAATGGGCATCCATCATAAAGCAAACATGGTAATTACGTATCAAGACTGGGATTTTGGTGCAACCAGTCTAGCTATTTTGTACTGTGGCATGACATTTTTTACAGGCCATGTATGATAAGACAAGCATGATAACTGTTATTATGTGGCTACATTGACATTTTTATGCTTTGAGTCTAGCCGTTTCTTGCTGTCTATGTTAAAGCAAGCATCATATGTGTTACTATGTGGCTAAACTTACATTTTAATGCAGCCAGTCTATTTCATACTGTGCTATTGCATTATTTTCTGGGCACCTGCGGTACAGTGATCATGATAAGTGGTATAACGTGGCTAGTGAAGCCAGTCTAGCTATTTCATACTGGAGCATGACATTTTATTCTGGGCACTCAGGGTTTTTAGATGGTTTGTCTGGCATGTTGCTGCACCAACTGTAGCTATTTCTTATTTTGGCATGGCATGTTTGTCTGGGCATCTATGATCAAGTACGCATGCTTCAAGTTATAGTGTGCCAATATTGGCATTTTGGTGCACACAGTCTAGCTATTTCTTACTGTGGCATGGCATTATTTACAGGGCCTCAAGCAAACATGATAAGTGTCATTACATGTCTAGACTGGCATCTCTTGTGCAGCCACTTTGGACATGTGTTCTTATTGTGGCATGGTATTTTTAATTGCAAAGACAGCAGGAGTATGTCCTTACATTGGGATACTGTCGTACATTGGTAGAGCCAGCATGGACTTGTTTTCTTATTGTAACATTACTGGCATTAAGGACAAACAAACATGGGTATGCTCCTATATGGGAATAAAGGCATATATTAGTGCAGCCTGTATTACAATATATGGACACAACCAGCATGAACATGTTTTTATACTGGCATACATTATGGGCAAAGACACAATGAAAATGTGTGGGAAATGCTCCTGTGCACTGGTGGTGATGTATTGGATTTTTGGATTGGAGCTACCCAGCAGAACCAGGTCCAGAGTGTCTGGATTTTTTCTCGATTTCTGACAGAAAGCAGGCTGTATAATGTACCATTTTGACCCATTATTAAAACCTTTGTCTTTGGGAGAAATCCCCTGTACACCCTTTGATTGGTTTGGGTTCCTGCTGTGCGCTCAATCACTCTGGCATATTTGTGGGAATGATGTATGCCCATCTAAATACACATTTTACCAATTGATACTGGGTGAATGGGTATAAATGTGTGTGTGTGCAAGGCAAGGCACATTGAAGCATGGACATGTTCTTCCATGTTTTACTGGCATTTTGGGGCAAAGTCCACTTGATGTTATTACATGAAGGAGGATTTGTGCTGAGGGTTTAGTGCACAATGGGGAAGACAAACCGGCCGTTTTGGCATGGCATTTTTTTCTCATATAAGGGCAAAGGCCAAAATGATGTGTGTTTGTGAGTAATTTGACCATTCACATTTTTAAATGAAATTCAATGGTGCTAGATCAACCTCTGGAAAATGTGTGGGGCTAATCCGCACTCATTTTCCTATGTTCTCCACATGACATACACTTAGACCTGTTTACTCTGGCAGGACACAGCCTACAGGCGGAGTCCCCCATGTCAAATGTTGTTGGGCTATGACAGCCAGGAGTACACCATGTCATCTCAGAAGTGGGAGGCCCAAACCTTCCCCCTGCCATGGTCAGCCTAATTAACTAGCAAAGGCACATGGGGCTAGGCTGCAGAGGCTAAAAAAGTAGACAGGAAACCCCAAAACCATTTCATATGCACTTTGTCAACCTCTCACCATCAGTCTCGATTGTCATGGAAATGTCATGCCTGGGACTGCGTGTTTACAGTAGTCATCCACACAGGGAGACACCATTCAGAAGGTACAAGTATGTGGATTGATGGACGCAGAAAGCAGATACAGGTTCAAGTGAGACATGCCACTTTAATCAGGAAGCACAGAGAGTTCCATTAACAAGAGAGAACCTTTGATCAACGGCAGACAGGAAGATGGGTGGGACTTAGTATTACTTGTTTTCACCCTTTTACCTTTTCTGTTGCAAAGCACTCTGGTTATGACACATACAGGAGATTGTTGGTGGGAACCCAGGATTGGTTCATTAAGGTAGGCGTAGCCTACACCAATCACTGTGGCCCATTTGGCTTTGAAAGAGGGCTGAGCGTCTCTTTTGGCAGATCATCTGGAGGCTTCACCAGAAGCAGAAGGAAGAACTCAGCATGGGACCCTGGCTGAAGGTACAGTCTGACTTACATCCTCCAGTGAAGGAAGGCCAGGACCTCCAAAGAGGGAAGCAAGATTCCGCTCCTAAACATCTCCCTGGTAACAGAGGAGATACCAAATCCAGAGGACCTTCTGCAGCTACAGAACCAGTACCCAGCCAGCACACATCGTGCCCTGCTAGGCACTGCAGAAAGATTCCTAGGTGGGAAGTGCAAGAAAGTCTGTGAACCAAACCAAGGACAAGCCTGGTGCCTGCAACACTCTCCTCAGCTTTGTCCACCTTAAAGGACAACACAAGCCCAGTGAAGAAACTAGGAGGAGTGCATCGACAAGCATCTACTCACGTCCACCTTAAAGGACATTTTCGAGCCAGTTGAGCCCCTCAAGCTGCAACCGACTGCACCGCTGACTGTGGTTATGCCCTAGTCGGTAAACACCTCAACCTGTACTTCAGAATGGTCCAATGTGTTAATATCGCCATACAAGAATGGTGCCTCTCTTTGCAGCGATATTACCCCATGAAACCTGCGGGGGACACCCCTGCAAACCCCATACTTATTTTTAAAGGGAACGAGGGACACCCCTTTATCTCCCGCTCCCATTTAAACCTAATATTAACCCCATCAATAATATTGCTTATGCCTATGCCTTTTCCCGACGATTATATACATGGCGATATTATTGGTGAGAATAATATTACTTGATACCCTTCAGAACTGCCAAACATTACTGAGACAATGATTCCTGACCCTGCAGCCATCCTTCCAACTTTGCTCGCCAAAATGCCTGCCGCCTGATACCCGCAGTTGCCTCCTTCTTTAACTCTTTTGTAGAAGCTGCAAAGCTCCCTGAAACTGACTCGACCCTGTCGAGCACCAAGAACTTCTACAGCGCAAGGTGCATTGTGGTTATGTCCTCTTCGTAGGCCCCTAGTGACATTTTACAACCCATTGCTTCCCTTTTGTTGAAAACAAGTATCCTTGAACTATTGTGATTATTTACTATGCCACCCTCCTGTCAGTATCCAGAATGCATCCCTTTTCCTTCTTTGAAACTGTCTGTCCTCTGCTGTCCTTTACAGGGTGGGTTGTATTTCATAGTGTGCTAGAACTATTGTGATAATAATACAGTAGATATTTGAATACAATCTTGACTGGAAAGCCCCTTTTATCATTGGGTAATAATTGTACTTTTGCTGTGTTGCAACTAACAAATGAGGAAGACCATGCACCACGCCACAATCCGTGTATTCAAGTTCACATACTCAGGTAAAATGTTTTTTGCATTTATTTTACTATTCTCCCTGGATATCAAACAGAGCCTTATTGTTCTCTTTTCTTTTATTTTTCTACCTTATTCACTTACTTCTGCACCCTCTTCTGCGACTTCGACTGAATGGTATGTAATTGATATTATAACATGTGTTTTTTTTTGCACTATTGTGTGATGGTTTTTGTACCATGATGAACTGTCTTCTTTATTATTGTTAAATGTATATACCCATATACATGACCTGTAGATCTGCCCTGATGAAGGAAATTGAATTCCGAAATGCATTGGCAATTTGTTGGTCTGATTGAAAAAGCGAATGTGGCGATTTCTTCCTCACTAAGAAAGCATTAGTGATCTCTCATTTTTGTATGAGACTTATTTTTTTGATAGAATTCTTGTGGATAAAACCACCTATGGACCCGCTACATAGATGACATTTTTGGTGTGTGGAGAGGTACGAGGGTAGCTTTTGACAGTTTCTTTGAATATCTCAACAACATAGACCAACACATTGAGTTCACGAGGGAAATGTTGCACGACACAATCACCTTTCTGGATGTTCTCATCAAAAAGGAAACAACGAGCTACAGCACTTCTCTATTTCGCAAACCTACTGACCGCAATAACCTCTTACATCGTTTAAGTTTCCACCAGCCTAGTCTGCTCAGGAATCTCCCATACAGTCAACTATTACGGGTAAAGAAAATCGTTAGCGACACCGAAGACTGTTTAGCCCAACAACTGATTATGAAAGAACATTTTTTGGCACGAGGTTACAAACAAGAGGAACTTGACTCAGCGTCGGCTAGGGTGAGCATCCTGGCACGTGAAACCCTAATATCTACTCAAAACCCCAAGAACAAGAGAGAACTTAAGACACCTGTATTTGTATCCAAATTTTCTATACAGAGTAACTAAATCAAAAAAGCCATCAGTAAACACTGGGGGATCCTGAAAAATTACACCAGGGTTCAAAGTTTATTCAGTGAACTACCGGTGTTTGCTTATCAGCGCAGCAGGAACTTAAGAGACGAATTGGTACAGACAAGACCACCTCTCAAGGCACCTTTAACTCAACGCACTGGAACGTTTCCATGTCTTCACTGCATTAATTGTAACTCAATAATCAAGGGGAATGCCATTAATCATCCGAGAACAGGGAAAAAGATTCTGCTCAAAACCTATGGAACTTGTGATAGCACCAATGTCATCTACGGCATTAAATGCCCATGTGGGAAATTCTATGTGGGCCAATCCACAAGAATGGCCAAAACTAGATGAAACGAGCAACGGTCTTGTATCCGGAATGCTAACAGCAACTCGGCTGTAGCACGCCACTTGGTTGAGAATGGACACAACCTGACTCAGATAAGGTTTGTTATTTTGGAAGTGCTTACAAGAAACAGTCCGCACGAGGACCCTAACCAGCGGTTGAACCGCAGAGAGACCTTCTGTATCGATAGACTTGGTAGTTTGACTCCCAATGGAATCAACGAAGAGATCAATTATCACTGTTTCTTATAATTTATACTGCTTTGTTCAATAGGTTTCCAACTATCAGTATTACCTTGTGTATGCCATCCTGTATACCAAATGACTGTGGACCCTTAAGCCATCCTGTTGTTTTTCCTGGACACTGCGTCTAGGACCCAAGGTGCTGCCTTTGGACGTCACCTCATACAACAGTGGTCTTAAATATGCTAATGTGAAAACTCAATTTAAGCAATACTGATCACGTGTATTTGATACTGTTGCATATCCTTGGTGGCGTCTTTCGACGACACCACATACAACGGTTTGCTGATGTTGATGGATGAGTTCAACATCAGCAACCATGAGATTGTACATAATTTCCAGCAACACCTATGTGATCTTTGTTCCTGGTGCCGTCATTTCGACGTCACCAGCGACAGTAGGAACATTTCATTCATACTATCATGTATTTTGGGCTTGGTTCTTTACTGCCCTTGATGTTCATGGCTGTGGTCCAGGACCACGAAGGAAAGGGCCCCCTACCCCAATGAGGCGCACCTAACATTTTCATCTCTCCATCTGCCCTTTCTTATCCCTGTGGTTGGTGTCCCTTCTCTACCCTCCCTACCCTACCCTCCCTTCTGTGTCGTGTTTAAAAAATACAAACAAATTCATAAAACAAAAAAAATCCACAAAAAAGGCTCTTTTCAGAGCCGCCTTTCACAGTTTAAAACTAGAAGTGCCAATGAAATGGAGCAGGCCCTGCGCAGTCTCAGAAGTCTGCAGACAGGGCGGTTGTCCACAGACTTCCAAGGCATGCAGGTGGTGGAAGCATGTAGACCATTGCATTCTTTTCTGGGACAAAGTGTTGGCTCTGAAAATAGCTTTTTGGGGGGGTTGTTCTTGAAGTTTTGAAATGGCCAACACCTACTGCACACATGCTTCCTATAACTGCAAGAACGGCTGCAAAGCATTTTGTATATTGCACAAAAAAGGTGATTGCCAGCATCAGTAAGATGGAGGCCATCTCTGCGGAAAATGTTGGTGCTACGAAATGTAATGTTTTCATTGTGGAAGGAAGACATACCAACATTTCGCAAAAATATTCAAACAGCATTGCTGACATTGCGCCTTGCTTTCTCCATTTGCAGGGGTCATTACGACCCAGGCGGTAATTACGCCAACTTTACCACCATGGTGTAAACTATGTTTACACCATGGTGGATGGCGGATTTACCGCCCCATTCCAAGGTGAGTGGGGCGGTAAATCCCCATTTCCCATTTTCCCTTCCCCATTCCCATTTTTGCCCCATAGGGCATAATGGGAGTGGGGAAGGCGCTAATTACGCCACCGTAAATTACGGAGGCGTAATTAGCATCATGGCGGGTTAGCGCCATGGATTTTAACGGCTGCTAAAAGCAGCCGTTAAAATCGGAATCAGGCGTTAAGGGTTAACGATGGCGTTAACCCTTAACGCCTGAGTTGTAATGAGGCCCCATATGTTGAAGAGCGCAGCCACATCTATCTCTGGGTAATGTGTGAAAAAATGACACGAGAGTTTGGAAACATTACATGACTTTCCCTAGTGCCTCCTTCATCGCAAACTGCAGAGAGATTCCAGTGACATGGCCAAAACTGTTTACTCCACAGTGAACAATAATAATGGCTGGATGATGCTGCCTCACCAAAGTGGCACAAATGGGAAGCAAAACCAGCCAGTTCATGCCACACACTCCATACCAGTACACATCCACATGAGGGAATACAAGATGTTCAGCCACTCGCAGTGCTATATATACACCTGCAACCAATGTATCCACAAGTCCCTCAAAATCCACACACTCTACCTCCTGAAAGACACAACCATAGCTATAGCCATCTGTATACCTCTCACCAAACAGACCTTCTGCCATAGTCTCTCCTTGCACACCACACCAAGGAAACCTTATTGACCAATCCCCTGGCCTCCACAGTCCCATTTCCATGCCTGGCATCCTCAAACGCCCCAAATTTGGCACATACGAACCATGGACTACCACAGTGTCCGCTGACATATTGTACACTTCACAGGGGTGGGTAAAGATAATTTAACCAGGATAGGCTGTTTCCTCTTTAGTGGTGGCTCTGAAAAGAGCCTTTTTTTAAAGGTGCTTGTAAACAAACACCTTTCATTTTGTATTTTTTGGAGATTTTTGTTCTCTTCATTTCCTCCTTACTGCCTTACATCAACCTCTGCAAAGCATCCCTTAGATTCCCAAAGAAACAAACATTTCCAAGAATGGACAGTGAAACGCCATCTGCAGTAAAATAGTGCACACTACAGGAGTCAATGTTGTCATTGCAGAAAACAGATATCTCAGCACGCCACAACACTATACCCATGCCTCTATTAACAATGCACCTTCCAACATTTTGCTGGGCATTGAAGACATTGGGGTTATTCCATTGTGCTCTTGGTAGTATTTCAGAAAAAAAACACCTTTGCACATGAGAAAAGCAGCATGAGTTCCTCCACCAACAACTTCAATATAGGAACCGAACACCACCAAAACATCATGACTACCAAAAGTAGCCATGTTTCTACAAAGAGCAAGCAGTGCCTACAAATTGCATCCTGGCACACTGCACCATAAAGCCTCCAGGCCTGGAAAACTAAGATCTACACAAACACCTCTTGCCTTTGCATACCTCTCCAGATCACAAACAAAGGAATCTCCCAGTATCCATACAATAACTCCAGCCATCTTCACTACACAACCAACACAGCAATGAAAAAAAGTATTACCCCTCCTTCCTGTAAAGCACATCCTGAACACCTGATTGGCTAATCCCCATAGTCCCATTTCCATGCCAGGCATGCTGAAAAGCCCTGGATGTGGCACGCCTTGTCTGAGAACTTCAGCGGTGTATGCGGATCCCGTAACACAGAGGCAGCTCTTCTTCCCTTTCCACTTCACACTTTCAGCACGCTCTCATTGGCTACTAGTAAGCAGTCCCACAACCATCCACCAATCACATCCAAGATCTCTACATGTAACTCTATCAACTCAGTACAACACTGCAGATGTACTGTTCAACACTCAGAGCACAGGTCTCCTGTGATCCCGAAACACCTGCATCCAAAATTACTTTAAAACGCTCTGAGAGTTCTACATCTACATGTACATCCATCAACACAAACTACAGGTATGCACATGTTTTGTAATGCACATAGAAAATGAAAACTGCATGCATGTTACCAAAGCATAGCAAGTACGTAGATTGCATGCAAATGAACATGGTGCCTGCCACTTGCCCTGCTTAACCTACCATATAATCATACTGTCATTTGTACCATCTCCTCACATCAACTGACAGTTACTTAGAATGCTGTTTGCTTTCACAGTGTTTTTGTACTACCCACTAGCATAACAGCTGCAAACTGATTGATTGTTTAATAAAAGAACACTTTGGGAACATTTGCACAGCACATGCAAGTGGCAGATCCTATGTGAAATGCCCAGAATGTACACAAAAAAGGGAAACTGCATGTATATTAGGAAAGCATGTCAAGTACATGCATTGCACAATTGACAAAATGCACCATTGGGAGGAAATCTAACAAATGCATGATCACATTGGAAACTGTTATCTGTACATTTGGATACATATATGCAACAACTGAAAAGAATTTCTGCACTCATGTAGCGAGCATCTAAGTGTGAGA
This sequence comes from Ambystoma mexicanum, assembly GCF_040938575.1. Classification (NCBI taxonomy): domain Eukaryota; kingdom Metazoa; phylum Chordata; class Amphibia; order Caudata; family Ambystomatidae; genus Ambystoma; species Ambystoma mexicanum. The sequence continues at coordinate 1,329,596,473 of NC_090929.1, read as the reverse complement.
AATTTAATAAAATTCCACACACAGTAACTTTCTCCTTTCCAGTCTCTACATCTTTCTCCCTTTGTATCACTCCACTATGACTTCCACTAATCCATTTCCAAAACAAATACTGCAAAAACATCTCACACACTTCAAAACTGCAGCCCCATAGGGCACAGTTATCCCTACAGCCCCCATACCAACAATGGTATTACTCCCATGTCCCCACTCATATGCAGTGCTGTACAATTGCACACGCACACTAACTCTTCCTGCAAACAAATCCTCCTACAATCTAAAACAATGTGTTTTCATACTGCTATTACTGTACCATTAACACACATACCCAATAACTTCCTTCTTTTGCAATTGCATTGAAGCCTGCCTGCTAAAACCCAGTGACTTCTCTGCTGAAAAATAAAACCCAGAAGAAACCTACTCTTCACATCCAAAAAAGTAAGTGCAGTACTTTTGTTGTATTCTCCCTGTTACTCAGACAGTGCAGTGTTGTTGTATTGTAGCCCAGATAATGTTATCCAAGTCCACAGCACTCAATTCACCCTTACTCATTGCACTTTGCCTGGTCCACTGTTTTATTGTCAATAGAACACCAGTATGTTAATACCTACTAGTTTTATTAAAACATTACAATGTCCTTACTACTTCAAACACATTACACTGTCATGCACACTGAAACATACCTTTCCCACAGGAACACACACACATAGCAGTACAACCTTTCCAACCAAAGGTAACAGCCCTTTTACACAATCACACTCCTCTATGTATACCTGCCCTCATATTCATATACTCTTGCACAGTACACACAAATACATTGCACAACGTCCAAACCCACACTTTCCTTTTTTCTCCAACAGACACAAGACAATGCCTACCAAAAAGCAACTCCATAGAAAACAATACAGAAATAAAGCAGATAAAACTCACGCCATGCAGAATGATATCCACCTCTAGCAGACTTTGTACAAAAAGTTTAAACAAAACAGCTAATACAGTCACTAAGCAAAACGGAACCAACTAGCAGGAAAAAAGTGTGAATTATCTTTCAAATTGTAAAACTAAAACTAAATGTATTAAGAAGAATGAAACCACCAGTAGTGGTAACACTACATCTACCAATGGTAATATAGCCACAAGTAAGCATTCCCAAAAATTATTTTACAAAAAAATGTCCACCATAGAATCCTTCAGAACCTTATAAAAGCAGAAGAGTAATCGCGCTGCACCCTTAAAACCTACTGCAGAAAACTGAAACTGGAAGCTCTCATAGACAGTGCAATGCTCCTCAAAAGGAAATTATTTATAAATATTTTAAACAGAATGAAACCACTAACAAAACTAATAGCCAAACTACAAAAAGTGCTTCGCAATAGATGCAATATCAGCATAGATACCTGCGCAAATGTCTGTACAGGTGAGTGGATTCACACCACCAGCACATAGCCATATTTCAATGAAGAGGCATACAAACAAGAGCAAACAAACCCAATTGCCAGACATACCAGTGCGGATGGGTATGAAAAGGTATACAATACCATTATGGGAGAAGAAACACTGATTGCAAGAATATCCCCAGCAACCTTGCAATCAACTCTACATTTCACCGAACCAATCCATCCCATCTACAAATGGCCATGCACCTCAATGTGTAACATACAAAAACAGTCTTTCAAATATTTGCAGCAGTTCCTCAATCAGTATGTGAAAGCCAAAGACAAATTAAAAATTAAAATATTGAAAACTATGGACTCCTGTCCAGTGCACGAATACACAGGACAACGAGGACATTCATTAGCCTGCATTTTCGGACTTGCTTGCAAAATCACCTTGCATCACATCAAAATGTTAGCAACACACCATTCTACTATGGGAAATCTGGTTCAGAGACCGTACTAATGCAAAAAGTCTGGCTTCAGCACTGGAGCATTTAAATGACATTCTCCTACATGGTACAGCCAAAGAACTGCTGGAAGAAATAGACCACATCTAAAACAAATATTTTGGAACTGAATAGCACTTACAAAATCCAGTAACTTTAGAAGAGAGTAGCAACAACCTTGCAGATGCCAACCTTCTATTACACACGTACAAAAAAAAAAAAATAGCAAAGTTTAAAAGCACATCTGCTGAAGTACTAAACCAAGTATGTGTGTGTTGCTGCAGAATCTTTTATACAAAGAGCACCAAAACTGTAGATATAACGTACACAATAGAAGACAATGAGGAATCCCAATGTTTCCAATAAGCTCTCTATCTAAAGCAGAAAACAAGTACAAAATGACTAACCCCTCAGTGCATACTGCACTGGAACACTTAACAATAACCAAATGCCTTCATGAGCTATCACTAATAACTTGGAAATATTCCCACTTCCAAAACCACTCCAACAGCTTAATTCGTAAAAGAACATTGTAATCCAAACAGTGCACCAATTTCAAGCAATAATACACCTTCAATCGAACACAGCCAAGTTGAATCCTTCTGAATTACTGAAAGGCATTTGTGGCAAAGTAGTTTACTTGCCATTAGATCCTAAAGAAGATGTAGACACTCTAGGAGTGCAGCGGCCAATAGATCAATCTTTGATTATCCTAGTAAATGGTGTACCTACAAAAGACAACACACAATTTGACAGCAGCTAGTAGACTTAAACAAAGTTAGAGAAGCCCTGCAATATCTTAAAGAGAACAACCTATACTACAAATAAATAACATTGAACACAATAATACAGGATTCGTCATCAAAAGGGTTCATTTGAACTTCTATATCCTACTACAGCCTCCAATATTTTAGACCAGTATACAGTTCACCCACTGCACTCCAAAGACACCATAGATGATGCACTAGAATCAAATCAAATGCTGCAAGCCAAAGGATCTCCAATCAGCATATGGGAAAAAAGTGCAGAAGGACAAGCCTTTCCTCTACTGTTTCCTACTATAAAAGGTGGAAGGTACGATGAAAGATGCACACAAATAACAGCATCCGAATGCCGCTCATTATGAATGTATTCTGAAGACCCGAGATTCAGACAAAATGTTGAATACATATTGGACCTCCTCTTTTAAAGTGAACTACCAACTCTATTCGGCCACCTCTCCTCCACCATTCTCTGCCTTTGCCCTGTTCTCCCCAGACGAGGTTTCTAGACAAGTCCGATCTATGAAAGTCTCACCAAACCGGTTCATCCCTGTTCCTCCAAAACCATCAAGGACCACATTGACTCCCTGGCGCCTGCTCTGGCCAAATTCTGCAACCACTCCTTCGCCACTGGAATCTTTCCTGCCCCCATAAAGCACTCCTTCGTGCACCCTCTTCTTAAGAAACCCTCTACCGACCCGTCCGGCCCAGCTATCGCCCAATCTCCATCACTCCTTTCCTGGGCAAACACCTGGAAAAGCTAGCCATCTCCCAGCTTAATCTTTACACTGAATCTGTTGGCAGTCTTCATAACCATCAGTCTGGCTTCAGAGTTGCCAGAAGCAGGGACACTGTTCTCCTGAACATCCGTGAAGATCTGCTTTCCAACCTTGATTCAAACACCCCTGTGTCCTCATCTTACTTGATCTCTCTTCTGCCTTTGAAACGGTCAACCATGCCATCCTGTTTCACTGTCTCCATGATAACCTGGGTATCACCGGTCAGGCCCTGGCTTGGCTGACTTCTTTCCTCTCCGATCGACCCTCCCAGGCCCAACAAGGGTCCTTCCTCTCCTCTATCTTTATCTCTACCTTTGGTGTTCCCTGGGGATCTAACCTCTCTCCCAGGCTGTTCAACCAATACCTGGCACTTCTTGCCCACTGCATTGCCATTCTGTGCCCCAACTTTCAGTGCTATACAGATGACACTCAGCTCATTTTAGGCTACCGTCAGCCACCTCTTCTCCTTCTCTCATCTCTGACTGTCTGCTATCCAGGAGTGGTGTGCCTCCAATTATCTCTGCTTTAATGCCAGTAAGACTGATGTTCTCCTCTTCGGCACACCCGCTTCCTCCTTTCCTGTCACTCTCTGTCCTGCCTCTCTCTGACCTCTTCCTGCTCCCACCTGCGAGGCTAAAAACCTCAGGGTCATCTTGGACTTTACACTCTCCTTCTCTCGTCACATCTCTCAGCTCGCTAAGAAGTCCCACTACCAGCTCTACCTCCTCAGAGGTATTCTTCCTTTCCTCTCCTTCCCCCCAGAAGCTTACTGTCTCCAGAAGTCTGGTTCTCACTAGACTGCACTAATGAACAGCTTCTTTCTAATTCTGCCTGCTTCTACTCTCCGCCCTTTGCAACCCATCCAGAACAGAACTGAGAGACTTGTCCTTTGCCTCAAGCCCAAGGATTGTATCTCTCCAGGACTGAAACTCTGCACTGGCTCCCAGTGGCTGTGAAGATTAAGTTCATAACCCTCTGCATTGTCTGCAAGGCCTTCTGGGGCATGGGGCCTGAATACCATCAACTCTCTCTTCCTAAATATCTTCCTTCTTGAGCTCTTCACTCATCCACCTCCAACTCCCTCAGGGTCAGTCGCCTCTCCAAGCAACGAGATGGTGATAGATCTCTTTCTTCGGCTGAGGCCTCCCTCTGGAACAGCCTCCCTGCCTCCCTGAAAATTGAGGAGAACCACCTCTGGTTACAGAAGCACTTCAAAACCCTTGACTTTGCTTCTGCCTTCTCTCCTCCTTTCCCCTGCTGAACTCCTGGCTGAAACTGAAACTTCACTGGTTCCTGGCCACCCTCTGATCTTGGGCTCAGGTCCCCTCACTCTGCCAGTTGCACACCTGCACTGACTCCCTGGCAACCCCTACTCTTTGGGACTGTTTTCTGTATCCCTACAGTCTCCTACCAGCACTTGACACATGATGTCTGCACTTACCCTTGCACTTGCCACCAGCTGGCCGCACTTTTATTTATTGCTGTTATTTATTCTATTTATTTTTTATTGTCGATCCCATGTACTGCACTGTGCCCTCTCCGTCCCGCCCCGCACTTTACCCTTCCCCCCTTCCCTTGCACTTGCACGATTTCAATGACACCAGCCTAGTAAGATCGTTGTTGCTGTCTTCCCTCTGGTCCCCCTCCCTTGCCTCGTTGCGCCTTGAAACACTTGTGTATAGGTGTATTATAAATGCCATATCATGTAATATCATATGTTACGGAGTTACACACACATTGAAAACGTGTTCTAATTTTCTAAACATGTCTCCTATGCAGGTACTTCATAAGGTGCAAGAGAAAGATGACGTTTTACAGTCAGGTATTACAAATCTCTTGGCAAACATGTGTGGTATGAAAGAATACTGGTTCTGACATCACACAGATGTACGGTGTATGCTACGCAACCTTGGCACACCCACATAGTTTGTCACTTTAAGTTGTGCCGAGTATGCATGGGAAGACTTGCGTGATTTCCTACGCATACCAAACAAAACAAAGCAGGGATAGACATTAAAACACCAGGTGAACTCTGCTCTCTTGACCCTGTAAATGTATCAAGGTACTTCCATCATCGCTTCATTGCCATGCTGCACTTCATCTGTAATAAAACAATTCCTCCCCTTTCAGAAGTGGAACACTTCTTTTGGAGAAAAGAATATCAACGCAGAGGAGCACCATACATCCACATGCTTTTGTGGATTAAAGATGCTCCTACATTTGGCCAGGGCACTGATACCACTGTTTTGTAGTTCATTCACACAAATGTAACTTGCAAAATCCCTTCAGAAAGTGCACAGAGTGATCTACATGCACATATTCTGCAGTTTCAAAGACACAAGGTGGCAAGTAGTGTTGGCGCAAATATAAAAACAAAGGCAAATACTACACCAAATGCTGCTTTGGTTTCCCCAGACCAGTTTCAGCAAAAGGACAAGTAAACAGCTTCATGTCTTCTGTTAGACACAGCGTGAAAGGAAAAATTGCCTAAGAACACATACTGCATAAAAAGAACTAAAGCATCAAAGTAAATCAATGATTACAATGCAATCATTGCCCTCCTATAGAATGCAATGTGCAGTACATTGCAGACAATTCCACTGCAGTTGCACAATATGTCACAGCCTACTTAACCAAAGCTGAGAAAACAGAGCTGAAAGACCTCTGGGATGACATATCATCTGACAAAACACTGTCACAAAAATGATAAAGCTTTGGCATAAAAATGCTCTCCCATAGAGAATGTGGCTGCTACGAAGCCACAGACCATTTAACCGGCGCAGTCTTGTATGGGAAATCCAAAAACATAGTCTGGCTAAGACTTGGTCCTGCTGCATCCAGAGAAAGAGTTAAGAATATTAAACCAGATGAGAAAAAAGGTAAATACATAGTCAAAAGTTAGGAGGGCAGCCTGGTTAAACTTACCAAACGCAGCCTGATTAATCACATGAAGCTATAATTAAAATCTCCTAAACATAGAGAACTTTACTACATTTCCACTTCCGCAACTTTTTAAACCATGAAGAAAAGAAGAAGATTTATTGGACCTAATGTTGGCTTCGATTCATCTCAGATTTTTTTAAGGTCCTTAAAACAAACTACAAAGAACTCTTTGGAGGAAAACGCGTTATTGTTTTTGGAGATCTTCAATTAACACCAGTGACAGGTGAACCTATTTTTAAAACCTTAGGACACAAACTGTGCCATAAGACGCTTGGCAGCATAGGAAACGTAAATCTCTGGCAACATTTCCAATAAAGAGTACTAACTGAAAACATGTGTCAGTTTGCAGACCTCACCTATGCTAACATTTTTAAAAGTATTCGGATTGGTGTGCTTTCTAAGGAAGAACAGTCTACCTTGCATAGAAGATGCATCCATGAGCTATGTGGGCATAACACATGTGCTACTGATGTCATAGAACAATTAGCATGCAAAAATGTAAACTGTATGTTCTTAATGCCAACCCTTGCAAGCCATGCACAATTCAATGAAACAACGTTGAAATTCTAACTGTTTACAGTTTCTCAGATTTGCATGGTATGTCTTCAAGCACGTTCATTCTTGTTGGTGGATTTACATTTTTAACTATTGTAAAGTCTCTTTGCAGTACTATGTGTGTAGGACATACAATTGTGTATTTCTTGCATTGGTATGGGCATTGTTAGATAGATGTTGCCTTATTCTACCGGTTGGTCATTTCACAGGTCATTGAGGACAGTTTATATACCCTCATACTCAGTACTTTTCTTTCTAAGTACTATGTGGGAAACAATATTAGTGTGTCCGTTGTACAGTTGTTTCTGTGACTATAATCATTGGGTATTGGGGAAAAAACGGTATAGCAGTGCAACTGATGTCTTCATGGGCCAGTTGGTGTATGCTAAATTGTTCCAGTTTCACAGAGGGTAGAAGGTTATTTTTGATTTGCAATAACATATGTATTGGGCGGTAGGCTATGCTACTTTTGTAGATCAGTGAGTACATTTTGGTATCAAGAATATTAAGTAGGCATTTTCAAGATTTACTGGTAATCTCTGCTTCAGATTAATGGAAGTATCATTGCATTCAAACCACCCACATTTCTTTTTAATCTACACAGTATTGTGTCCTGCACTGGTGGTTGTGCCTTTGTGGTAAATTATGTTATTTTTGTGAAGGTTTTCTTGTGTTAAACTAGTAAGCTATCAGTGGGTTTTGGTACCATTTGTATCATATTGTGAAAGCATTACTATTATGTATTGGCAATGTGACTGTATGTGTAAGGTGGAACAATTGTCTGAATTGCAAGCACATAATATGCCATGGATTGCATTTTGTACCAGCTGTTGAAATTGATTGGATTCACAGTTAGGATTAGATACATCCACAAAGCACTCGTTAGGGACTTCTTCCTGCACCACATGGCTGCAAAGAGTACATGTATGTTTCCACATGCATGAAATCTGCAAGATTTCATTTATAGGTATGTTTTTGCTTTCCAGTACTTGTATTAAGTACATTCAACATTTGTGTGGATCTTCTTGTGTGTTTATAGTGAATGTCACCATTCCCACACAAAAGTCCAATTCCTGCCTTATTCCTGAGACACTGCAAGTGTTGTCAGGATTGTTTGTGCATTTCTATAAAGGTGTAGCAATTGCAAACACAACTGGCCTGCGCCATTCAAGTAAATGTTTTCAACAATTGGTGGCAATTGGAATAGAACATTAATTACTACATTTGTATAGAATTTTACACCAGTTGTGTTGGAAAATTTGAATGGACCAGGTAGTTCTGTGTCTGAGTCATTTGATGGAAGTCTACGTGCTTTTTTTTTAAGAGTAAGTTCTCTTTGTTTGTGCAGTTAGGTATGCATTCCATCCCTCTGTGGTTGTGGTTGTGGTAATCGATGGTGTACCAGCTGTTTTCAATTTCTTTGGTGGTACTGTTGGGAGATCATGTATAAGTTGTGTTTGTACTAGTTTTCTTTTTCAACACTTATCTTTTTGAGGAACAGAGTACATTTTGAGATGGGGTGTGTAGAGTGCACATAGTCTGTTTTACTCTACAATGCAAGGAATGTCAGCCTTGACTTTGCTTGCATCAAAATTGACTTCAAGTGTGCAAAGGTGTGACAATGCTACGTAACTCATACCTTCTTTAAAGACTGTGCTGCCAATGTCAATCAATGTTTGATCTAGGGTTAGCACTTGCGATTTATGAATAATGACTGTATATGCAAGAGACAGAGAAAACTCTTCTCTGCGTACAACATGTCTTTGAAAAGAAGGAATCGGGCTGTTGAGCCTCCGATCCTTTTAACTACTGAAAGTTTGTCAAAGTGAATGTTGACAAACAGAATGCTATTGTCACATGGGTATGTTTGGAAGCCAACAACTGTCCCAAGTGCTCCATTAACTAAACCTTGCTCCATGTCAAGGTTCGCTTTAGCATTACTCTACAGTTTAAACACAAAGTCAACATTTTAACCAAACCAGCTGTGTTGGAGATACAGTTTTCTAAGGTATGTAGTCTTGCTGTGGCCTGTTGACACATAGGTACTGCCTGGCCTCTGGCCATGCACTCAAGAGTCTAGTAGCTGGTCACAATCACCACAGCATAATACAGCCATGCACCCAACAATCTGTACACTGACCACAACCCACACACATAAGGCAGCACCCTGAGGCCCTGTCCACTTCTCGACACATACTATTGTAGTACATGCAACCAGTCAGCACACTCTTGGGAGCAATAAACCAGCCGCACGAGGCTCTGTGCACTTCTCTACACATACTATTACAGTACTTCAACCAGTTGGCAGACTCTAGTAAGGCCTAGGGCAGGCCTAGTAAGATTGTTGTTTTGTTCTGCCCTGTTCCCCTCCCTTGCCTTGTCACGCTCTGAAACACTTGGGTACGAGCGCAATAGAAATAAAATATCAGTATCAATATCAATAATACATAAGCTGCTCCCCAGAGGACCTACCTTCGAATTGCTATGGTGTCCACGGACACTGCGGACACAACAGTCTTGTTCCACCTAAACAAATACATCATATGAACCATCTTTCACTCTCCCACCCTTCCAAGCCCTTCTATTCAACAGCAGATGCCCCAAAACATGTTTTTCAGCCCTGTTCACTGCCGGGCTATTTGTGAATATCCGTGGATCCATGGCAGGCATTTCAGAAAAATATGACGAAATCATGCTTGCCGCTAGCCAATCAGTGGGTGCGTTGGATATCCACGGATGTGAGGTGGCCCTCCGGGCCAATCAGGGTCTGATCCGTGGAGTGAACCTGGAAAAGGGTACACAGATCGGAGCCCGATATCACAGTTTTTTACCTAATGTGGGATCCCCCTACTACTTTGCGCCCCCTTGACAAAATCTCACCAAACTTACCGGAATAATTCAGTGCGGGCCACTTTTTTCTTTTGCAAGGTTTGGTAAGGATTCGTCCAGTGGGAGTGAGCTTATAAGCCACCCAAAATATGTTCTTCCTATGAGTTGAACAACTTAACCGTAACTTCACGGCCACTACCCCAGGCCGTGTAATTCAGTAAAAAAACTCTGTTAAAGGGGTTTTATGATTACAAGTAAAACCGAAAAACCCTTGAAATTCACCAGTTACGGTAAGCTAAGCAACCATAACTCACGCCACCACCATGCATTGCTACGACTAACACCCAGGACATCAAAAATGACATCACAAGTGGTGTTGATGGCATCAATGATGACATCACATATCTCAGCAACTTGTTTTTGTTTACTGACAGTGACAATTTTAAAATTCAAAAGGTGCTATATATCTAGACATTAACCTTGTCCTATGTTGCAAAGGTACTTTACATAGGGTTTGGCCTCAGCTCATGGTGCACATACATGGGGAAATACGCACACAATTCCTTTGTATACATGATGAACTCTAATGTTATTGTAATTTTCTGGTGCTATTGATTCAATCCTCCTTCTTTGGGTTTCCGTGTATGTCCCTCAGATTTATATGCTTTGTGGTTCTTCATATGTATTTTTTGTACTAACACAACTGTGTAGTAAGTCTTGATGTGCTAGCTATCCATTCCATAATTAACATTAGTCCACATTCTGGTAGGGTTGCAGTTATTATTTTACTGGCCAACATTAACAGATTAAAAATGCTGTACTTCAATGGTGCATGCTGCAGCTATTGCCTATGGGTATGTATTATCAGGTTCCTGTACTAACAACAACACTCCAATATAATGTTTTGTTTAGATGTGTACATTTTTTAATACAATAAGTAATTCATGAGAGGTCTCCCAATCACCCTTAATATCTTGCTAGCAACATTGTAAACACAAATCCGTGTAGGGACTTTTCGACAGAATTAATTTAAAATGTGATATCATCACATATGTCATCAATGGCATTTGTGATGTCATCTTTTATTTCCTGGGTGTTAGTCTTAGCAGTGCACGGTGGTGGCACGTGTTATGGTTGCTTAGCTTTCCATAACTGCCGAATTTCAAGATTTTTTCGGTTTTACTTGTAACCATAACGTCCGTTTAGCAAAGTTTTTTCACTGAATTTCATAGGTTTTTATTAGTGCAACTTAACCATAACATCCGTTAAACAAAGTGTTTTCACAGAATTTCATAGGTGTATACCAGAGCGAACAAATTACTACAAATTCCTTATACCTATTTTTAATGAGTACAGCTAAAAATCACACTCACCCACAATGTTGCTGCTTGAGAGTCCGCAACAGAACTAAAGTCTGTGGCCATTAGGTAGCACCATCAAAACCCAGAAGCACAGGGGACAACAGAAAATGTTGTACCCTTCAACCCACAAAAATGTATACATAAAACAACATTACTCATATTTACTACACCCAAATATACCTTTTTGTTCAATTCAACATTTCAAAATGTAAAAATTATTTTTTCATTTAGCACACAATATTATGGAACCACACCTCAAATTATCAGTTCAGTACAACTCTTCATACAGACTTAGATAGACCAGCAACTCATTCCAAAACAAACTCTAACCAAATAGTAAGCATGTATTTCTCTAATCTTACCATTCATTATATAAACATTTGCCATAAGCAAATATTAACATTTTTTATTTTGACAGAAATGGCACACACACTTCAATGGCTCGACAAAAACTTTCCAAGGGAAGAAATGAGCAATGATACAATCTCTAATGGTAAACAATGCATCTTTCAATACAAACAAATATTGTAATTTATGTACAGCTCATTGAAATAATAGTTTCTTCTTTTCTTATAGTACTCCTTGAAGACCACTTACTGAATCATGGGTCAAGGCCAGCTCCCTCACTGCTTTTGACACTCTTCTTCCTGAGGGCTACAAGATCCTGTCCAAGCCCAAGATGTCCCGGCCTGGCGATCGAGTGGCTCTGATCTTCCCTGAGTGAGTTCCTGACTCCATCATCCCCACCCAAACCTACTCATCATTTGAAATCCTAGTCTGAAGTTTTTCTGTCTCGTCTACCTTCTCTCTTCCTTTTGCTACCATATACAGGCCCCCTGGACCAACTTCCTTCTTCCTCTCAGAATGGGCAGACCTGTCCTCCTCTCTACTTGCCTCCTCCCCCAACCTTATCTTCCTTGGGGACTTTAACATCCTTCACAACTCTCTGTATTTGGCTACTTTACTCTTTTACGAACTCTGCAACACTCTTCGGCTTACTGTATTTCCCTCTAGCCCAACCCACTCTGCCAGACACACCTTGGATGCTCTCATCTCAACAGACATCCAACTCTCCATCCCTCTTAGTACCCCTCTCTCCTGGTCTGACCGCTCTCTCCTCTCTTCCCACCTTGACATCCCCTGTTCACTAATGAGGCATCCAACCACACTGCAAGTCTCCTTCTCTGTCATTTGACCAATGAAGCGTGTGTCAGTTGCTGCATTTGCCTCTTCCTTCATCCCTCCTCCCCAATCTTCTTTGGACTCTCCTTCTGACTCTGTTCTAGCTAACCTCCATCGTTCTATCTCTAACACTCTGGATATCCTTGCCCCCATCATGAGGATCCACATGAAACCTGCCGCCAAATGCAACTTCTGATATGATTCTGACTTGGCAGCTTTGAATCACAGGTGCAAGGCTGCAGAGTGGAAGTGGCAGGCATCTAGTTCATCCTTTGACAAACTGGCCTGCCGCCTATTCGAAAGGTAATACTGCCTCACCATCTGATCCAAGGAGAGGGCTCATGTCCAAGCCTGTATCTCTGGAGCCACTAATAACACAGCTGAGCTCTTTAAAATCTGCAAGGAACTTGCCAATCCTACTGCAGTCTCCCCCTCTCCTCCTCTCTCCCAGGCCCTGTGCAGTGTGCTTACTGCCCACTTCTCTTTCAAAACGCTGGACTTCCTGTCCTCTCTGCCATTTGTTCCCACCCCACCCCCTTCTCTTGCCACCCTTGGCCACCCTATTCCCATCAATAGCTTCCTTTTTCTCTCCCATTGCACCAAGCAAGATCTCTAGAGTTTTGTGCTCTATGAAAGTTTCCTCTAAACCGCTGCCTCCCCGCTACTCCAGAACCATCAAGGACAACATTGTCTCTCTCGCCCAAGCCTTGGCTGACCTCTGAAACTACTCAATTGCCACTGGCTCCTTCCAAAAATCCTAAAAGCACTCCCTTCTGCACACTCTCCTAAAAAGCCGCCTGCTGACCCTTCTTGTCTGGCTAACTATAGCCCTATGCCTATCACCCCTTTTTTGGGCAAACTCATGGAGAAGCTTGTCAACCCCCAACTGACCCTCCACACTGAAATGGCTGACTGCCTCCATGATCACCAGCATCCAGAGGCACGAAAACTGCACTCCTGAACACCTTCGAAGACCTGCTCTCTAACCGGAACTCAAACACCCTCTCCGTCCTGATTCTCCTTGATCTTTCCTCAGCCTTTGACATAGTCAACCACTACATCCTCATAAACTGTCTCCATGATACCTTAGGCATAATGGACAGGGCACTGGCATGGCTGAACTTCATCCTTTCAAAGTGACCCTTAGAATTACAAATGGGTCCTTGTCTCTCCTCTACCACACTCTGTGTACCAGACCCTCATGGCTCTATCCCATCACCAGCATCTAACTGGCCCCTCTGGCCCACCTGATCTCTACCTTCACCCCTCATGTCCAGTGCTATGCAGATGATACACAGCTCTCCTTCAAGCTGTCATCATGTACCTCCTCCCCCTCCTCCCTCATACCTGACTACCTGACTGCTATTCAGGCATGGTGCTCTGCCAATGATCTCTACTTTAATGCTAGTAAGACAGATATCCTTCTCATTGGGACACATGCTCCTTATTTCATCCCCCAATCTATGGCCAGCCTCCTTGGGTCCCCTCCCCTTACCCGCTTTTGAGGAAAATAACCTTGGGATCATCTTTGACTCCTCTCTCTCCTTCTCTCCATACATCACAGACTATGCCAAGTAGTCCAACTTTCAGCTCCACCTCCTCAGGGGCATTCTACCTTTCCTCACCTTCCCCCAGAAAATCAACATTTCCAGAGCCCTGGTTCTCTTTAGGCTGTACTATTGCAACAGACTCTTCTTCAATCTGACTCTTCCCTCCCTTCGCCCACTTCAACTAAACCAGAATAGGACTACAAGATCTATCCTTGGCCTCAAGCCCAGAGACCACTTCTCTCTAGCCCTAAAATCTCTCCACTGGCTCCCGGTGACCACTAGGATCAAATTCAAGACAATCCACAAGGCCGACTGGGGCCTGGGACCTCTCTACAGTCAGCTTTCCTTCCAAAAATACCTCCCTGCCAGAGTCCTTCGGTCCTCTGGCTCCAACTTTCTGCATGTCAAATGTTTCTCCAAGCAGAGAGTGGGAGGTAGATCACTTTCCTCGGCTGGTTCCTCCCTCTGGAATGGCTTCCCTGCCCGTCAGCTCTTGGGCACCCCACTCATGCACTTCTCCCTCATTCCCCTTCCCCTGCACTTACCACCGTGTCTTGCACTTGCACGGTAGGATTGTCACAAGGGGAAAATAACAGTTTTTTGTTCTACTTCTTTCTCATGTTCCACCCCCAAGCCTCCAACTTGTTTTGTGGCACCTGGAAACATTTGTGTGTAGGAGCCATACAAATGTCGAATAAATACAAATAAATAAATAAATAGTACATACTTTACTTGAAGAAAGTACACCTTCAATTAATTATAAAGAATCACAACAATCTCAAATATTATCCGAATCCCCAACTGTACATAATGAAATAATGATTGTGTGTAGAAAATCTGAAACACTGAGTAATGACTTCAAATAACTTTTTAATTATGTAAAAAATAATGTTATTAGACATGTAATTATCACGCTCCCACCTACCCCCAGCAATCACCTCAATCAGATTCACAAAATGTACAGGAAAGACAGTTTTTGATTTATATTGATGAGGTGGTCCGGCACGTCATGTTGAATTGCCAAGACTGTCTGAAATTAGGCCAGTAGCCATTTTCAATCCTATTTTTTGCAGATGCCGCCGTTCTTTTTCTCAACATCTGTCAGGGCCTCACAATCACGTTTGAGGACTTTGCAGGAGAATGCCTGGAGCTCCAACTCGACATTAATATGGCCAAGAGCAAATCAATGGTGTTTCGTTCCAGATTTAGCAAATATGTCAAATGCAGATTGTCAATTAACAATAACATCTTTGAGCAAGTGCAACAATTTGACTAGTTAGAGGTGACACTTAATGATCAAGGCAATTGGCCTTCCCAGCTGTCCAAATCTAACTTGTCCCAGGGAAAATATGGGGGGTATACTGAGATTTTTTTATTCTCACAGTCAAGGCCCCATTTCACCTGCTATTAAAATGTATTCAGCCCAAACTAATTCTGCAGCAATGTATGGGGCTGAAATCTGCGACTATTCTGTTTCCAACAAACTAGGGTAAAAACTTTGTTAAAGGGAGTTATGGTTATGTTGGACTAATACAAACCTATGAAATTTAAAGAAAAAACTTTGTTAAAGGGACGTTATGGTTTCAAGTAAAATCGAAAACCCCCAGAAATTCGCCAGTTATGGTAAGCTAAACAACCATAACTCGTGCCACCACTGTGCACTGCTAAGACTAACACCCAGGACATCAAAGATGACATCACAAATGTCATTGGTGACATCACTGATGACATCATAAGTACATTTACTTTTCATGAAAACTCTGTACAAGAGATTTTTATTATAATTTTGACAGAAAAAGTGTTGAGGATCATTGGAATAGATATCTTGAGCTATGCAGTGCATTAGGCAATGCATTGATATAAATAGCATTCTATTATGAAGTGCTTTACAGTATACTAAGCTACTCATGTATGAACATTAGCATTGTGTGCAGCATACATGATGGAGGTGCAATATTCATAGTTTTACCGTGTTGAATAGTGAAATGATTAATGCTTTCTTATTAGAGTTTTGTGTACTGTGCAACATGTAATAAGTAGCTAATAAGACCACTTACTACATAATGTCATTATTACATAATGCACAGTGGTGGGGTTTTTCGGTTTTACTTGGAACTATAACGTCCTTTTAACAACATTTCTTTACTGAATTTCATAGGTTTTTAGTAGCGCAACTTAACCATAACGTCGCTTTAACAAAGTTTTTTTACTGAATTTCATAGGTTTTTAGTAGCGCATCTTAACCATAACCTCCCTTTATCAAAGTTTGTTTTACTGAATACACATATACATAGTGTGAATTTGATAGATGTTTACTAGGATTCCCTTACTTTATATACAGGTAACATAGAACATGCCGACCCCCCTGCTAGTGATTTTGATGTCCGCGGACTGTGCATATGTCCACGGATGGACGGACGGATGGACGGACGGACGGACGGACGCGGACAACAGCAACACTACCCAAAAATTTAGGGGGTATCTTAGATTGTTCTACCATGCTATATAAACACTGAACAAGTTAAAAAAGCAGCATATAAGCACATTATATTTAATAATAAATAAGAAGTCGAACCTATATATGTAACACATCAACCATCCATTTAAATACCATATGTGCTAAAATGGAATATACCAAAACAAAAAAGATATGCTTCCAACATAATTACCTCACAGAAACTGCACAGCTAAGAGCAACAGCAGACCTACACAACAGTAAGAACACAACTTACCAGAAACTAGTAAGTAAACTTCATTTTTCTTACATATTTCTAAACTTTCTGTATTAGGTACACTAAAAGTAATATATGTTTTTTTACACAGAAATGTCCAGTACTTTGAAATGGCTTGAGGAAAATTCCCACATGAGGAAATGTCTGAAGACAGTGATACAAATGGTAGACAATTCTCTATGTAAGCAAATTAATAATCATTACTTTATGTGCACTGAACATATATACAGGCCGATTCATGGAATAATTAGCGCGGCGCAAGTGGGCAAAAACGTGCGAATCGCAGTGGAATAGCGAAAATCGCAGTGCAAGTGCGAAAATCGCACGAAAAGCAGCGCACGTCGATTCATGGAAGGCCGTGCGCGAGAAAACCAGCGGATGTGCGATAAAAAAGTGCACGGCGCACGTTGGCGCACAGGCCATCTAACAGCGTGCGCCAGGTCACAGCGAAAATCGCACAGGCCACAGCGAAATTCGCACATAGCGCGGCGCACGCAACAAAAGTAGGCGGAACACGGGCGTAACACTCGGAATGGGGAACAACTTGCCAAAACGTGGGCGTCACGGGGGAAGTACAGGGCACAAGTGCGCGGAACGCCCACACGCTCGCCTACAACACGTATTCATGGAATAGAATAGGGCAAAAAAGCGCACGCTCAAACCAGCGCACAGGCACAAACACGACCGCCACAAGAAAGCAGGCGGTAGCGTCTCTGCGGCTGTAAGAAATGTGCGCCAAAAGGTGCGCCAACAAATAGCACCTATATACTGCCATGATGAATGTCCCATACTGTGGCCCTCCAGGAAAAATGACCTGCAAAGGGGTACCCACAAACACGGACACCCGCTGACAAAAAATACATGTGCGTGTATACCGGGGTGCGCGGGAAGTCTCACACGCGATCGGGCCTGGGGGAGCGGGCTACGTGTATTTCAGGGGTTCGCGTGAAGTTTCTCACGCGATCGGGCCTGGGGGAGCGTGCTACGTGTATTTCAGGGGTTCGCGTGAAGTTTCACACGCGATCGGGCCTGGGGGAGCGGGCTACGTGTATTACAGGGGTTCGCGTGAAGTTCCTCACGCGATCGGGCCTGGGGGAGCGGGCTACGTGTATTCCAGGGGTGCGTGAGAAGTTCCACAGGCGAATAGCCTGGGCGCGTGTATTTCAGGGGTGCGCGGGAAGTTCCACACGCGAATAGCCTGGGCGCCTGTATTTAAGGGGTGCGCGGGAAGTTCCACACGCAAATAGCCTGGGCGCGTGTATTTCAGGGGTGCGCGGGAAGTTCCACACGCGAATAGCCTGGGCGCCTGTATTTGAGGGGTGCGCGGGAAGTTCCACACGCAAATAGCCTGGGCGCGTGTATTTGAGGGGTGCGCGGGAAGTTCCACACGCGAATAGCCTGGGCGCGTGTATTTCAGGGGAGCGCGTGAAGTCATTCACGCGATCGGGCCTGGGGGAGCGGGCTACGTGTATTTCAGGGGTTCGCGTGAAGTTTCTCACGCGATCGGGCCTGGGGGAGCGTGCTACGTGTATTTCAGGGGTTCGCGTGAAGTTTCACACGCGATCGGGCCTGGGGGAGCGGGCTACGTGTATTACAGGGGTTCGCGTGAAGTTCCTCACGCGATCGGGCCTGGGGGAGCGGGCTACGTGTATTCCAGGGGTGCGTGAGAAGTTCCACACGCGAATAGCCTGGGCGCGTGTATTTCAGGGGTGCGCAGGAAGTTCCACACGCGAATAGCCTGGGCGCGTGTATTTCAGGGGTGCGCGGGAAGTTCAACACGCGAATAGCCTGGGCGCGTGTATTTCAGGGGTGCGCGGGAAGTTTTACACGCGAATAGCCTGGGCGCATGTATTTCAGGGGTGCGCGGGAAGTTCCACACGCGAATAGCCTGGGCGCGTGTATTTCAGGGGTGCGCGGGAAGTTCCACACGCGAATAGCCTGTGCGCGTGTATTTCAGGGGTGCGCGGGAAGTTTTACACGCGAATAGCCTGGGCGCGTGTATTTCAGGGGTGCGCGGGAAGTTCCACACGCGAATAGCCTGTGCGCCTGTATTTCAGGGGTGCGCGGGAAGTTTTACACGCGATTTCTGCACGGTACGTGTATTTCAGGGGTGCCGGGGAGTCCCACATGTGATTTGACAGTGTGGGTCCTCCCAGGTGTACCCTGTACACCCTCCACGGCCCCTGCAGGCAGCCCACACCACAGGGGACTACCCTGCATCCCTGGTCATGTCCCGCAGGCAGCCCACCCAACATGGGCATGCCCCCCAGCAAAGGCACATGTCTCCTTGAACTAATGAACACCAACTCATGTCCCCTTGCACCCCCACCCCCCAGCACTGTGGGGCACCTGCCAGCAGGCCCCCACCCATGTCCAACTCATGTCCCCCACCACCCCCACCCCCCAGCACTGTGGGGCACCTGCCAGCAGGCCCCCACCCATGTCCAACTCATGTCTCCCACCACCCCCACCCCCCAGCCACCAGGGTCACCCTCCACCAGGCCCCCACCCATGTCTCCCACCACCCCCACCCCCCAGCCACCAGGGTCACCCTCCACCAGGCCCCCACTCATGTCACCCACCACCCCCACCCCCCAGCCACCAGGGTCACCCTCCACCAGGCCCCCACTCATGTCTCCCACCACCCCCACACCCCAGCAGTGCAGGGGCACCCTCCACCAGGCCCCCACTCATGTCTCCCACCACCCCCACACCCCAGCAGTGCAGGGGCAGCCTCCACCAGGCCCCTACTCATGTCACCCACCACCCCCACCCCCCAGCCACCAGGGTCACCCTCCACCAGGCCCCCACTCATGTCACCCACCACCCCCACCCCCCAGCCACCAGGGTCACCCTCCACCAGGCCCCCACCCATGTCTCCCACCACCCCCACCCCCCAGCCACCAGGGTCACCCTCCACCAGGCCCCCACTCATGTCACCCACCACCCCCACCCCCCAGCCACCAGGGTCACCCTCCACCAGGCCCCCACTCATGTCTCCCACCACCCCCACACCCCAGCAGTGCAGGGGCACCCTCCACCAGGCCCCCACTCATGTCTCACACCACCCCCACACCCCAGCAGTGCAGGGGCACCCTCCACCAGGCCCCCACTCATGTCTCCCACCACCCCCACACCCCAGCAGTGCAGGGGCAGCCTCCACCAGGCCCCCACTCATGTCACCCACCACCCCCACCCCCCAGCCACCAGGGTCACCCTCCACCAGGCCCCCACTCATGTCACCCACCACCCCCACCCCCCAGCCACCAGGGTCACCCTCCACCAGGCCCCCACCCATGTCTCCCACCACCCCCACCCCCCAGCCACCAGGGTCACCCTCCACCAGGCCCCCACTCATGTCACCCACCACCCCCACCCCCCAGCCACCAGGGTCACCCTCCACCAGGCCCCCACTCATGTCTCCCACCACCCCCACACCCCAGCAGTGCAGGGGCACCCTCCACCAGGCCCCCACTCATGTCTCCCACCACCCCCCACACCCCAGCAGTGCAGGGGCACCCTCCACCAGGCCCCCACTCATGTCTCCCACCACCCCCACACCCCAGCAGTGCAGGGGCAGCCTCCACCAGGCCCCCACTCATGTCTCCCACCACCCCCACACCCCAGCAGTGCAGGGGCACCCTCCACCAGGCCCCCACTCATGTCTCCCACCACCCCCCACACCCCAGCAGTGCAGGGGCACCCTCCACCAGGCCCCCACTCATGTCTCCCACCACCCCCACACCCCAGCCACCAGGGTCACCCTCCACCAGGCCCCCACTCATGTCACCCACCACCCCCACCCCCCAGCAGTGCAGGGGCATCCTCCACCAGGCACCCACACATGTCCCCCTGCCCCCAGGTCCTGACGATACTCAATCATGGCAGTAATGGCCAGCATACCCAGCACAAACACCCAGGCAAGGATTGCATCCACCCACATAGTGAATGCAATTACATGATACAACCCCAATGGCAAGTCTGTAAATGAACACATGTCCGTCACACACACATACACAATGGGTGCAAGTGAATGTCAAAACCCATATCATGACATGTATGAAACCAATGAGAAAATACCACAAGTGAAAGTTAAAAAAACATGTATTAAAGATGAAAAATAAGTAAAAAAATCAAACATACAACAATGGGGATAACAAAATAAATGGTCCATGTCCGAGAACAAATGTAAAAATAAAAAAAACAAAGTAATCCAAAAACAAATGTTGTCCAAAGCAAAATCATGTGGAAGTAAAATAATGAAAAACCATTTCCTCATGGTGAACACAATAATTAATAAAAAAAATGTTTCTTCAAAAAGCAAACTATATACACGAAAATTCCAGGGTCCATGAGCCCAACACCATAAATGAAACCTACTACTACCTAATGAAAATAATATATACAAAAAAGTGGCCATTGTCCGAGCGGTCCAAAAATACAAAAGTTAATAAAGGAAACCTAACACTAACTAACTAAATAACTATATACAAAGGCAGCGGGCAAGTCCTGCGGCTCACTCGATGATGTTGCTGGCCAGGGCATCATCGAACTCCATGTCGATGTCCTGGAGGCGGGACTCTGTCCTGGCCCCGAGGTCTCGCAGGGATAACCCCATGTCCAGCTCAAACTCCCTGCGAGCTTCCTCGAGGCACTCAGCCCGCCTCAACGCCCGACGCATGGAGAACTCCGCCCTGACCATGGTGAGCCGCTCCTCTTCCGCCCGCTGCCGCTCCCCACCTATCCGCTGGACCAACTGCTCCCACACGGAAGACACCACCATCCCAGGGTTGCCCTGCCCTCCGGCCGATGCCTGCCCCTCTGATCTTGAAGGCCCCGAGCCATGATGCCTCCCACGTCGAGCCTGCTGCTGCCTCCGAAGCCACTGCCTCTGCCAGCACGACGGCATCCAGGCTGATGGAAACCACCGACGCCGTCGTGCACGTGCCCTGCCCGATGATGCTGTCACATCTTCCATCTGCTGGGGTCCAGTTGCTGTGTTGTCCACCCCTGCTGGACCTCCGACTCCCAACTGTGGCAGGGATGGGATCCCCACCGAGCTGGCTGCATTGGTCGGGGCAGGTCCACAGGGGGCCCTGGTGGCATCTGGGCCGGAAGACGGCAAGGAGAACGACTGGTGTATAGCCTGCACAGAGGAGGAGAGGGCCGCCAGATTGGACAACACATGCAGGAAACCCCTGAACATGGCCGATCCCAATTGGGCCACGTCGGCACGGTGCACTTCGTGATGACGTGCGTCCTCCTCCCGGGAAGCACGCACGGCATCACGAATCACAGCCGTGCGCATCGCGACCCCAATCAGGACCTTCTCCACACGGCCAGGGGTTCCCACGTCCGCAGGTGGAGGGGAGTCAGGTGACATGGACATCCCCTCTACCTGCGGACGGGCCTGGGACGGGGCATCCCTGCTGGTGCATGGTGGTGCACTCACAGGGTCAGGGACAGTGACATGCACAGGCCCCTCCACGGTGACCTGTGCTGCCTCCTGCCCCTGGCCCTGGACTGCACCACTTGCACCAGCAGGGATGCCCCCACCAGGCCCCATGTGTGCCCCAGTGGCGGCCTCCTCCTCCTCTGTGCAAACCACCAACCTAGATGGCTCCTCACCGTCTCCCACCGTAGCAGGCCCCTGTGGGGGCTCACCCACCCCTTCCGCTGCAGCCGTGGGGGCATCCCCGCCGCCTTGCTCCACAGCGCCGTCTCCGCCCTCTTCTTCACTAGCCGCTGCGTAGAGGGAGACAAAGAACACAAGCATCAGGGCACTGTACAATGGTCCCCTAGACAGGAAGCAATAGCAGATGAGCACCACTGTCAAAGTACACTTCCATCATGTCCCTCCACAACACATGGGTCAGTCCAGGCAAAACACACACAGTAACAGGCATGGTGCATGCCATGGACATTTCCATGCATGTCCAATGGACTCTTGAAACATTCAATGATATGTAACTCACATGCATCATGGCTCATGCCTATCACATGCACACACTTCACCTCAGTCACATCCATCTGGCCCCAAACACACCAAACACAGCGGATACAAGGGTAATTTGGCTGCTTCACTGAATCTGTGCATTGTCACACACATGTGTCATGCATCCATGGCATGCACAAGTCACAGACACGCAGGTCAGGCACACAGACATGGCTACCATATATGTACCTGGCATCAGCACCCATCCCTCACCCCCACCCATGTCCAGGTACAGAGACTGGCATGCTCTCATGTTCAAAATCTGCATAGGGCTCCCCATGCGGCATTTGAACACATGCAACAACCATGTGGGTCACACATCACTGGTCGCACATGCATTACCATGATGTCCCTGCACACATACATGCATACATGGCCTATGGCACACATACAGGCAAGTATCATAGAACCAGCACACCGCATCATGCCCTGTCTCACACAGTAATGCTTGGACACTTACCGCTCAACTCCAGACGGGCCTCCCTCTCAAGGATCTGGGCGTGGAGCGCTGGGCGTACGCGTTCCAGGACCCTCATCTGGATGGAACTCATGCGGCCCCGGCCCCCCTCCACGAGGCGCCGGGCCTTCACAAGGGTCCTGGACCTCAAGTCCTCCCAGCGCTTCTTGATCTTCAGGACGTTGCGGGTTGCCACCCCCTCCGCGTTGATGGCAACCACACAGTCGGCCCAGATCCTCTCCCGTCCTTCCTTGCTGGCGCGGGACGATCCAAAGAGGGCATCATACTGCCCCAGGACATGCTCCACCAGGACACCAACTTCGTTATCAGTGAAGCTGGTGCCCCTCTGCCCCTCTGGCCTGGGGTTGCCACTGGTGCCAGATGTGGAAGTGCCCGACATGGCAACCCCAGAGGCAGGTGTGGGTGGGCAACTGGGTCCTGGGGCTGGGCTGTGGAGCGATGTAATCCCAGTCGGGAGTCTTCAGTTCCAGCAGGGGTGGACACAGCAACTGGACCCCTGCAGATGGCTGATGTGCAGGCACCAAATGGCAGGGCATAGTGGCAGCAGGCAGGCAGGCAGGCAGCAGCAGATGGCACGTGGGAGGCTGCTCGGGGCACTGGGGGGCAGTAACTCGGCCTTCTGGGCAGGAGCGTGGTCTTCCGTGTGTTTTCGCATGGCCAGCTTGATACGGAGTGATTTGGCACGTGAAAATCCTGCACGTCAGCGTGAAATCCGAGGAAAGGCCCTTAGCGCGTAAGCGCGTCAGCACGCATACGCGATTCTATTGGACCAGAGTCCCTCAGCGCGTAAGCGCGTCTGTGACGTGACCCGCACGGGTGTTCCCCACTCAGCACGTGATGACGGAGCACACGTGGAAATACTGCACGTCAGAGTGTCATCGCGTGTAATTGGACAAAAGTGCGCGTACACGCGATTGGCCTATGTACGTGTATTTCATGGGTGCGCGGGCACTTACACACGCAAGTACGTCAGCGAACCTGTATCCCGTGGTGCGTGTGAATTTCCACACGCTATTGGACTGGGAACTGGATTCCAGGGGTGCGCGGATCACACGCTCGCCTAGAACACGCGCAAAGCATAAATTTGCGCACTTTAACAATAACAAGCTCAGACGCCAGGATGAACATACCGTTCCTAGCAGCAGTGGCAGTGGGCTACCAAAGGAGGAGGAGGAGGATAGTCAGGGCCAGAATATTCACACCCAGAACCAGCCTTTTCGGGATGCCTGATGACCAGGTGTATGGGAGGTACAGGTTTCCACCACACATTATACTGGACCTGGTGAGTGAGTGGGAGGATGACCTCACATCACCCGCCCTGTGCTCCCAAGCACTCAGCCCCCTGGAGAAGGTCCTCAATGTACTGCACTTCTTAGCCACTGGATCATTTCAGCGGACAAGTGCCATAGTGGGTGGGGTGTCACAGGCCACCCAGTCACGCTGCCTACACCAGGTCTTGAACATCATCACTGCACGCCCATCAGTCCGCAGGCACATATACCTGCCCAGAACACCTGCAGAAAGGCATGCTGCCGCCCTGGATTTTTACGCTGTGGCACGATTCCCCAAAGTGCTAGGTGCCATCGACTGCACCCATGTGGCTCTACGTCCCCCCAGGGCATCTGAGCACATCTATAGGAACCGCAAGCACTGGCATTCCATCAACGTGCAGGTAGCATGTAATGCCAAGGGAATCATCACCTCAGTATATGCCAACTATCCCGGCTCCACCCACGACAGCTTCATTTACTGAATGTCCACCCTAAGCCGGGACCTAGAAGCTGGGCGGCATGGCGATACATGGCTGCTTGGTGAGTATGTATGCCACTGCACATGCATGCATGTTGGATACTGAGCAAGGTCACAACCCCACCAATGATACCAATCACCACCTCCACAGGGGACAGTGCCTACCCTCTCAGCCCCCACATGATGACGCCAATTCGGAACCCGACCACGCCACCCGAGGTAAGATATAACACAGCCCACATTACAACCAGGGGCATAGTGGAGCGCACATTCGGAGCGCTAAAGTCACGCTTTCGCTCCCTTGACTGTTCTGGCGGGCAGCTGTTATACGCTCCCCCAGTAGTGTGCAGGATCATAGTGGCAGCATGTGTCCTGCACAACGTTGCAACATGCCGGGGCCTGGCCGTGGACATGGTGGTGGCCCCACATCCCCAACCACATGCACAGCCGCTGCGCATGGGAGGGGAAAGGGCACGGGGGAGGCAGCCCGTACACAGCTAGTGGCTAATTACTTCACATAGAAATCACACCCCTGTGGAGTGCACACTGCCCTGGCACATTCCATCTGACAATCAATGATGACTCAACCTGACACTGATCCTGAATGTCTGGAGAATGAACCGTGAATACCATATCAGCCTGAGATTGTTCACCTGGAAGTGTCACAATGTGTGCATCCCTACCCACACAGACACCACCAATGCAGTTTTGTGAAGTTACACATTGAAGCAGCTAAAATGAATACCCACTTGCAAAATGCAACAAGAGGACAGTGCCATGTCAGCCAACCCAACCCCAGCACCGCCACATGACACACCGTGCCATGTCATGCTAATTGCAGGTAAACAAAGTAATCCCCACAACATGACACTAGTCTCACTATGTACAGTGTCCCTATTAGAAACCTGCAACACCTGAAATGCTCACAGCAATGCCGGACCAACAACATACTTGAGCACGTACTACCATTAACATGACATCACAAATGTTACATATTAGTAGTCTCACCACCTGGAAATGCCTGCACTCCCACCACTACCAACTGTGCAGTGTTGGCGCCATGTAGAGTTGTAGGTGCACTGCTGCCAACATGGACCCCATCTCCAGACTAGAGGTCCTTGTGTAGACATGAGGAAGGGACCTGCAAATTGGGAGGTAGACACAGAAGAAGAGTTACACATCAATGCAACATGCAGTGTACAACACAACAGCAATATGCACTAGGAATGTATACACAGTATTGACTACAGACTGTCCACACAGCTCATGGGAGTCCAACGTCACTGTGTAATTCACTGTCACTTGGGCACACCCTTTGCAAGCCCATGGAAACGGGAAGCAGGAGGGGTGTGTGTGACTCAAACCCAAGCATCTGAACCAAATACATTACAAGCCTGCATGTGCCCAGCCACAATGCAGCGTATGCCCACAGGAACCACGGAAGCCAACAAATCGTCCCAAAAAAATTGGGAATAAAAGAAATAAAAATAAAAATAAAAATAAGAAACAATCAAAAATGGCCATTGATGGGCCCGGGGGGGTTGGGGAGGCCACCCAGGAGGTCCGAGGACAGGATGCACACCAGAACCCACCTGCGTGGATCCTGGGAAGATAAAACACCTCCATGGGCTCATGGCCCACACGGCTACCCTATTGTGGGAGTATCACTGCTGTCGCTATTATCACCCTGTGCAGCTGCATCCGGAGGTGGTTGCACTATGGGAGGCAGCCCACGCAAGGCCCTAGTCTGCTCCTCCATGGCTGTAAGCATGCGGGTGTGGTAGGTCTGGTTCTGGAGGATGAGTGTGCGGAGGTCCCCATGCAACAACTCACGGGATGC
The DNA here is from genome assembly GCF_040938575.1 of Ambystoma mexicanum. NCBI lineage: Eukaryota > Metazoa > Chordata > Amphibia > Caudata > Ambystomatidae > Ambystoma > Ambystoma mexicanum. The sequence goes on along the minus strand of NC_090929.1, from coordinate 1,329,569,840 downwards.
CCGGACCTCCGCCCTCGTTGCCTGCATCTCAGCTGAGAGCGTACGGGTGAGACGCTCCAGCTGCTGTTCTGTCCTTTGGTGTGTTGAAGCCTCAAGCTCAACAAGAGTCGTCCTGAGGTGAAGGAGCTCCTGCCTCAGGGCTTCCCTGTGGCCCTGGGACTCAATGGAGATGGCCTCCTGCAGAGTCGCCAGTGCCGCCCGCCTGTCCCTGTTGGACCCCAACATGTCCTCCCTGTGTGACTGGCAGATGGAGTCGGTTGCCTGCTCTAGTCGCTCCATCAGCCTTTCTGGGGGGACAATGGAAGTGGCCACCCTATCCATGGCCTGAGCCATCATCTCGGATGATACAGCCTGTTGGGTTGCCATACCGTAAATGGATTGCTCCCATGCGGTATTGCCGGGTGGCGTACGGCCACCACGTCGGCGGGCACCACACCTGTCTGGGGCAAGGCGAACTGCGCCTTGCTGTGCCGGCACTGCCTGAGGCTGCAGGACTGCATTCCCCCTCTGATCTGCTGGCCCAGGAACAGGATCAGATGTCGCGGAGTGTGACCCTGCATCCGTAACCACCGAAGGCGTAGCTGCCAACACTGACATCCCCATGGAGGGTTCTGACCCTGGTGCAGGTGGGTGAGACAGAACAGAATCCCTCCCTGGAACACTCACCTGCGACGGCACGTAGGTCTCATCCGAATCAACACCTGAGTACAGCTCAGGGGAGGTGCAGCCAGAGACACCCCTTGAGAGCACGACCTGCAGCACTTGTGGGTTCTCCCCCACCACCACACCACGTCCCTCACTGGTGGTTGGTCGGCCCTCGGACCCCTCCTGGGTCTGCACCATCTCCACAACCCCAGCAGTATCAGGTGCGTCTTCCCCTGCAAAGACATGAAAACAAAGAAATGGAAACAGGCATTAGCACCATGGCACACAATGAGGGCTGAGAAGCAAGAGAACCAGTACTTGATTGACACATGTCCCACATGACTAAAACCCTCCCATGCATGCACCCTCACTGCGTATGAAGTGCAGGCAAATGGCACACACTGATGACACCAAGATGGAAGATGAACACATTTTCTGCATGCTGCCTGGCAGTGGCATCACACATTGGCCTGTGATTGCCAGGTGAAACACACATGCCATCACACAGATGGCATGTACCATTGCTATTGAGTGAAGATGGAGAGGAGGGCAGCAGCTATTCATTCAGTCCAGTTCCCGCATGTAATCGCTTTTCTAATTCTAACAGGTCAGATTTTTCACCTGGAGCTGCCAGTCTGAAATGGTCCAATTGCACAGGGACATGTGTGTACAAATGATATCCAGGTAACAAAGTCACTCCACTTTACCATAGCCATGTCAGACATGTGACTAGTGGACAGCGACATGCCTAGTGAAAGTGGTGGAATGCAAACAAACTGACTGAATGAACAGTGAAAAATAAGCAACTATGTTGTGGCAAGGTGACACTTCAAGGGCAACTGGCGTGCAGTTGGGCTAGATGTCTACTGTTGGCAGAAGGGATACTGCTATGGCCAAATGCAGCTGCGCAGGAAGTATTGCATGAAGCACATGGCTGACCCATACGACTCAGGCGCACACACTCTCACCTGGCACACAAACAGAAGCCCTCACACACACACCATGCACATGGATGACACACACATGCATGTGCACTCACCGGACAATGCCTCGTAATCAGCCAGATCTCCCACGCCTTGGATCTGTTCCTCCGTGACGTAGGTCCCAGCGACTGATTCATGTGGAGTGAGTTCCATGTCTACTACTGGAGACCCACCTCCAGTCACTAGAGTTGCGGCATGACTTGAGGCCAGCTTACTCTTTGCCCTGCGCTTTAGGTCATTCCAGCGCTTATAGCAATCATTGGCTGTGCGCCTCACGATTCCAAGGGCACTTACGATGTCCGCAACGGTCTGCCAGTGTGCCTGGCGTTGTGCAGGTGTGGTCTTGGATCCTGCAACAATGACCATCTCGTTGTCATGTCCGGACACATACTCGACAAGTGCATTCAGTTCGTCATCCGTGAAGCTGGGCTTCCTGGATGGGCCGGACTGTGTAGCCGTGTCTGGGGCATCAGCCAGTGCCGGACGAGCACTCTTCCTCTTCCGCTTGGAAGGTGGTGGTGATCCTGAGTGTCCTGCGCCGCTCTGGACACTAGGGGCAGGAGCCCTGGTGGACTCTGTATCAGGAGTGTGGGATTGCACACTCAGCATGGGAGTTGGTGCAGGCATTGGCTCTAGTGTGATGGTGTCAGGGGGAATGTCAGCAGCATGGACTAGGACCGACACTGTCCTGGCTGGGTGTGTGAGGGCTGGGGTGGATGGAGCCGCAGCTGCCCCTGCAGCCTCTCCGCCCTGCCTCCTTGGTGCAGCAGATGACCTTGCTGCCCCAGATGCACGTGGCATGGTGACATCAACGTGCACCAGCGCACGTGTCATAGGCCTGCTGACCTGGAAGTCAGCCATGGAGTCAGCCAGATCTGGTGCCACAATGTGCTGGTCCAACAAGGGCTGAGCATGGATGGTGTCAGCCACATCAGCCTCAACGGGAGGGGGGGGATTATGGGTGCCCTTGACTGGTCCTCCACACATGGGGGGACAGGCTCACCCTGCAAGTAACGACCACGTCCCCTACCGGATCCACCACGGCCACCACTTGTGGCTCTTCCACCTTTGCCACCCTTACGGAATCCTCGCCTCCCAGCCATGGCACTGATGTAAATGTGCGTATGGGAGTGGCTGGAAACTATTGTCCTGGGCAATAGGGGGTCAAAGGGGTTGGGTACCAGATGGTAATTGTACCCTAGTGCTCTTGCAAGGCTGATTGTAACCCCTGGGGAAAGATGACGGGTCACGCTACGCACAGGAGCCCCAAAAAAGGGAGATGACGTGCACGCAATCCCTCCTAGACCACGTGTGCAGAAAGAAAAACCTGCACTACGCTGTGGCACCCAGTAACACAAGAATGAACGTATGCGTGTCACACGCAGCCTAGAATGACCTCTGAAGGGGTAGGCTACACACGGGGCAAGCACAGATGTTAGATACGTGCGTGACTCACCGTCTGCCTGGTAAACGAGCGTGTAAAAGGAGCACGTTTGGTTGGCAACACCCCCGCCAAAAGAAGATTTGTACGCTGTCTGAGGAGACAGGACAACAGTAGAAGGGAACACTGTTTGAGGGAACAGGCCCAGGTAAACCAGTAAAAGCGAAAAAAGAGAAAAAGCTGTCAGGTAACAGGGAATACGAACTTGAAACGCCGTGAAGTAAATCGCGTGTGAAACGACAAGAAGTACAGAATTCACCCACTCGCTCTCCACGAAAAGCACGTACAAGGAAAACGTGTTCTACACATACCTTTTACACAGGGCCACACGTCCAGCGTCACTTACGCGGCGTGTACGCGCTAGGGCCATTTCCACCAATTACACGCTTTGTCACTTCTGCGTGTAGGGACATTTCCACCAATTACATGCTTTGTCACTTCTGCGTGTAGGGCCATTTCCACCAATTACACGCTTTGTCACTTCTGCGTGTAGGGCCATTTCCACCAATTACACGCGATGAGACTCTGACGTGCAGTCTTTCCACGTGTGCTCTGTCATCACGTGCTGTGTGGGAAACACCCGTGCGGGTCACGTCACAGACGCGCTTACGCGCTGAGGGCCTTTGGTCCAATAGAATCGCGTATGCGTGCTGACGCGCTTACGCGCTAAGGGCCTTTCCTCGATTTTCACGCTGACGTGCAGGATTTTCACGTGCCAAATCACTCCGTACCAAGCTGGCCACGCGTAAGCACACGGAAGACCACGCTCCTGCCCAGAAGGCCGAACTACTGCCCCCCAGAGCCCCGAGCACGCTCCCACCTACCATCTGCTGCTGCCTGACTGCCTGCTGCCCACGAGCACTGCCATTTGCTGCCTGCACATCAGCCAGGGGTGCTGTTGCTGTGACCACCCCTGCTGGAACCGAAGACTCCCGACTTGAATTCCATCGCTCCACAGCCCAGCCCCAGGACCCAGTTGCCCACCCACTCCTGCCTCTGGGGTTGTCATGTCGGGGCAAACACCATCTGTGACCACTGACAACCCCCGGCCAGAGAGGCAGAGGGGCACCAGCTTCAGTGCCACCGAAGTTGGTGTCCTGGTGGAGCAAGTCCTGGGGCAGTATGATGCCCTCTTCGGAAGTTCCCACGCCGACAAGGAAGGACGGACTCGGATCTGGACTGACATCGTGACTGCCATCAACGCGGAGGGGGTGGCAGTCCGGGACTTACAACATGTCAGGAAGCGCTGGGAGGACTTCAGGTCCAGGACCCTGAACAAGGCCCGGCGCCTCTTGAAGGCAGCGGATGCCAAGGGGCGCCGGGGCCACTTGTCGGAAGAACAGATGGGGGTCCTGGAACGCATATCCCCAGTGCTCCACGTCCAGGTCCTGGAGAAGCAGACCCGTCTGGAGTCGAGCGGTGAGTGTACATGCATCCTGATTGTGAGCAGTGCGTGTGGTGATTATTCGGTATTGTGCAGGTTGCACATCTGTTTGTATGGGGTCGAGTATGGGTGGGGGTGTACATGGCCATGGGGCTGACACATGCGAGGGCTGTAATGTGTGAGACATGGATGGTGCTTGTGTGTGTGGGCTTGCATGGCAAATGCAGTTGTGCGTGCACACATGTTTGTATGTATGTGTATGTAAGTAGACATGTCCGTGATGTCACGCATGTATGTTGTTTTGGGCTGCATGTATGAGCACTGTGTACATGTGCATGTGTGTGTATTTGACAAGGGTGCAACAGTGATGCAACATGGATGCATGTGACTGCGGTATGTGTAAGCCTGATTGGCAGATGTGACATGGATGCCCGTCTGAACAGTGCGACACTTGGCAGAGGTGTACACATGCATGCAAGTGTGGTGGTGTGTGTACATGTGTGGTGCACTTCCTGTGTTGCATGTGATGTCTGGGTCACCTTTGGCTGCTCATGCTGTTGTATGTGTATGGATGGTGGTGGCAGTTGCGATATGGCTGTGGTATGGCCCATGTGTGCGAGTTGCAATGACATGTGTGTTGGGGATTGTGATGACATGTCTGAGGTTTGCCAATGCCACTCATGTGCAACTGTCATGTGTGTATGTGTCCATTGTACAGTGCCCTGATGCCTGTGTTTTGTTTCTCCCTGTCTGCAGCGTCAACTGATGAAGAGGGCGGAGAAGGTGCTGTGGAGCACAGCTGCGGGGATCCGACCGCCAGCCGGAGACGCAAGGCCCGGCTCCCCTCCCGTGTTGTCGTCTCGTCGGGGAGTGAGGAGTCCGGTGCCGCGTCCCAGGCCGCAGCTGCCGGGAGGAGGTCCAAGAGGCGGAGGTTGGAGTTGGACTCCTCGGCAGCAGAAGGGGCAGCTGGGACCCCACAGGGCCCAACAGGGGAAGATGGCACGGAGTCATCCAGGTTGGTGGGGGGTCTGGTGGAGGAGGAGGCCGTGCAAGCACCAGAGACGGGGTCTGGAGGTGGGGATCCCACTGGTGCTAGTGGTGCAGTCCAGGACCAGGGACAGGAGGCAGCACAGGCCGCCGCGGAGGTGCCTGTGTGCAATCCTGTCCCCAATCCTGTCCCTGCATCATCTTGCACCAGCAGGGATGCCTACGTCCAGACCCGTTTCCAGGCAGGGGATGAGCTGACGTCAACTGGCCTTCCTCTGCCTGCGGACGTGGCTATCCAGGTCCGGGTTGAGCCTGTCCTGGCTGGTGTGGCGTTGCGTCAACGGGCCATGCGAGGTGACCTGCAGTCTTTTCATGGAGAGACTGCACGTCATCTCGAATGGCTCGTTGACCACGTCAGCCTGCTGGGACAGGTCACCCAGACCAGATTCCTCCGTCTGATGGGGCTTGTTCCGACCCCCTCCTCAACTGGACCCCCTACGCGCCAGTCGTCCTCTGTGCCATCTTCCCACCCATCAGTCACCTGGGTGCCCTGTGGAGCTGCCTCTGACAGTGCGGCCAGGCTGGTGGAGGAGGCATCCCTGCCACAGTCGGGAGTCGGACGTCCAGCAGGGGTGGCCACATCAACAACTGCACCCCAGCCGGCGGAGGATGTGCAGGCAGCAGGAGGCAGTGCACGGGCAGAGGCAGAGCAGCAGCAGCAACATGGTGGGAGCCATGAAGGCTCGGGGCCTTCGACATCGGAAGGGCAGGCATCGGCCGGAGGGCAGGAGGACCCAGGACAGAGAGTGTCTTCCGTGTGGCAGCGGTTGGGCCACGCCATAGGTGCGGAGCGGCGGCGGGCGGAAGAGGCGCGGCTCACAATGGTCAGGGCGGAGAACTCCATGCGGAGGGCCCTGAGGCGGGCCGAGTGCCTCGAGGCAATCCGCAGGGGGTTGGAGGAGGACACGGCGTCGTCCCTGCGGACCCTCGCGGCCATGGAACTGGACCGCCTCCGGGACATCGAACAGGAGTTCGATGATGCCCTGGCCCGGAACACCACGGAGTGAGCCGCTGGACTTGCCCGCCGCCTTTGTATATAGTTCTTTTGTTTTAGGTTTCCTTTGTTTTTTCTTACGATTTGGAGTCGACGGACACTGCTCCACTTTTTGTATATAGTTGATATTTAGGTAGGTTTTTTAGGAGGTTTCCTTAGTTCAGTTGTGATGATGGACCCTTGTTATTTTTGTACATAGTTCTTTGTTGCATGGAGAGTTTTTACATTTCACTTTGGTCAAAATTTTTTGGATTTGATTTTCTAGTTTTGTGTTTTTATGCGGACAGCTTATTTTTTCACATTTACATTGTAGTTAGTTTTCTTTCTTTAGCATTTGTATTTTTTTCCAATACATTTTTTTTTCCATTGTTCACTGTGTGGTTTCATCTCATTGGTTTCATGCATGTCATGTTGTGTGTTTTCCCATTCAATTGGAAAATATGTGTGTGACGGACATGGGTTCATTTGCTTCATGAACATTGGGGGTGTAACATGTGATTTCCATTTCCATGTGGGTGAATGGGTTACTTGGTAGGGCTTTTTGGCTGTGGAGGCTGACCATTACGCACATGATTGGGGATTGTGAGGACCTGGTGGGGGCTGCACATGGTGGCAGGGGGGTGGGGGTGGTGGGAGACATGAGTGGGGGCCTGGTGGAGGCTGCCCCTGCACTGCCGGGGGGTGGGGGTGCAGGGGGACATGAGTGGGGGCCTGGTGGAGGCTGCCCCTGCACTGCCGGGGGGTGGGGGTGGTGGGAGACATGAGTGGGGGCCTGGTGGGGGCTGCCCATGGTGGCAGGGGGGTGGGGGTGGTGGGAGACATGAGTGGGGGCCTGGTGGAGGCTGCCCCTGCACTGCCGGGGGTGGGGGTGGTGGGAGACATGAGTGGGGGCCTGGTGGAGGGTGACCCTGGATGCTGGGGTGTGGGGGTGCAGGGGGACATGAGTGGGGGCCTGGTGGAGGTTGACCCTGCACTGCTGGGGGGTGAGGGTGGTGTGAGACATGAGTGGGGGCCTGGTGGGGGCTGCCCATGGTGGCAGGGTGGTGGGGGTGGTGGGAGACATGAGTGGGGGCCTGGTGGAGGCTGCCCCTGCACTGCTGGGGGTTGGGGGTGGTGGGAGACATGGGTGGGGGCCTGGTGGAGGGTGCCCCTGCACTGCTGGGGGGTGGGGGTGGTGGGAGACATGGGTGGGTGCCTGGTGGAGGGTGCCCCTGCACTGCTGGGGGGTGGGGGTGGTGGGAGACATGGATGGGGGCCTGGTGGGGGGTGCCCCTGGTGGCTGGGGGGTGGGGGTGATAGGGGACATGGGTGGGGGCCTGGTGGAGGGTGCCCCTGCACTGCTGGGGGGTGGGGGTGGTGGGAGACATGGATGGGGGCCTGGTGGAGGGTGCCCCTGGTGGCTGGGGGGTGGGGGTGATAGGGGACATGGTTGGGGGCCTGGTGGAGGGTGCCCCTGCACTGCTGGGGGGTGGGGGTGGTGGGAGTCATGGGTGGGGGCCTGGTGGAGGCTGCCCCTGCACTGCTGGGGGTTGGGGGTGGTGGGAGACATGGGTGGGGGCCTGGTGGAGGGTGCCCCTGCACTGCTGGGGGGTGGGGGTGGTGGGAGACATGGGTGGGGGCCTGGTGGAGGGTGCCCCTGCACTGCTGGGGGGTGGGGGTGGTGGGAGACATGAGTGGGGGCCTGGTGGGGGCTGCCCATGGTGGCAGGGGGGTGGGGGTGGTGGGAGACATGAGCGGGGGCCTGGTGGAGGCTGCCCCTGCACTGCTGGGGGTTGGGGGTGGTGGGAGACATGGGTGGGGGCCTGGTGGAGGGTGCCCCTGCACTGCTGGGGGGTGGGGGTGGTGGGAGACATGGGTGGGTGCCTGGTGGAGGGTGCCCCTGCACTGCTGGGGGGTGGGGGTGGTGGGAGACATGGATGGGGGCCTGGTGGAGGGTGCCCCTGGTGGCTGGGGGGTGGGGGTGATAGGGGACATGGGTGGGGGCCTGGTGGAGGGTGCCCCTGCACTGCTGGGGGGGTGGGGGTGGTGGGAGTCATGGGTGGGGGCCTGGTGGAGGCTGCCCCTGCACTGCTGGGGGTTGGGGGTGGTGGGAGACATGGGTGGGGGCCTGGTGGAGGGTGCCCCTGGATGCTGGGGGGTGGGGGTGGTGGGAGACATGGGTGGGGGCCTGGTGGAGGCTGCCCCTGCACTGCTGGGGGGTGGGGGTGGTGGGAGACATGAGTGGGGGCCTGGTGGGGGCTGCCCATGGTGGCAGGGGGGTGGGGGTGGTGGGAGACATGAGTGGGGGCCTGGTGGAGGCTGCCCCTGCACTGCTGGGGGTTGGGGGTGGTGGGAGACATGGGTGGGGGCCTGGTGGAGGGTGCCCCTGCACTGCTGGGGGGTGGGGGTGGTGGGAGACATGGGTGGGTGCCTGGTGGAGGGTGCCCCTGCACTGCTGGGGGGTGGGGGTGGTGGGAGACATGGATGGGGGCCTGGTGGAGGGTGCCCCTGGTGGCTGGGGGGTGGGGGTGATAGGGGACATGGGTGGGGGCCTGGTGGAGGGTGCCCCTGCACTGCTGGGGGGTGGGGGTGGTGGGAGTCATGGGTGGGGGCCTGGTGGAGGCTGACCCTGCACTGCTGGGGGTTGGGGGTGGTGGGAGACATGGGTGGGGGCCTGGTGGAGGGTGCACCTGGATGCTGGGGGGTGGGGGTGGTGGGAGACATGAGTGGGGGCCTGGTGGAGGCTGCCCCTGCACTGCTGGGGGGTGGGGGTGGTGGGGGACATGAGTGGGGGCCTGGTGGAGGTTGACCCTGCACTGCTGGGGGGTGGGGGTGGTGGGAGACATGAGTGGGGGCCTGGTGGGGGCTGCCCATGGTGGCAGGGGGGTGGGGGTGGTGGGAGACATGAGTGGGGGCCTGGTGGAGGCTGCCCCTGCACTGCCGGGGGGTGGGGGTGGTGGGAGACATGAGTGGGGGCCTGGTGGAGGGTGACCCTGGATGCTGGGGTGTGGGGGTGCAAGGGGACATGAGTGGGGGCCTGGTGGAGGTTGACCCTGCACTGCTGGGGGGTGTGGGTGGTGGGAGACATGAGTGGGGGCCTGGTGGGGCCTGCCCATGGTGGCAGGGGGGTGGGGGTGGTGGGAGACATGAGTGGGGGCCTGGTGGAGGCTGCCCCTGCACTGCCGGGGGGTGGGGGTGGTGGGAGACATGAGTGGGGGCCTGGTGGAGGGTGACCCTGGATGCTGGGGTGTGGGGGTGCAGGGGGACATGAGTGGGGGCCTGGTGGAGGTTGACCCTGCACTGCTGGGGGGTGGGGGTGGTGCGAGACATGAGTGGAGGCCTGGTGGGGGCTGCCCATGGTGGCAGGGGAGTGGGGGTGGTGGGAGACATGAGTGGGGGCCTGGTGGAGGCTGCCCCTGCACTGCTGGGGGTTGGGGGTGGTGGGAGACATGGGTGGGGGCCTGGTGGAGGGTGCCCCTGCACTGCTGGGGGGTGGGGGTGGTGGGAGACATGGGTGGGTGCCTGGTGGAGGGTGCCCCTGCACTGCTGGGGGGTGGGGGTGGTGGGAGACATGAGTGGGGGCCTGGTGGGGGCTGCCCATGGTGGCAGGGGGGTGAGGGTGGTGGGAGACATGAGTGGGGGCCTGGTGGAGGCTGCCCCTGCACTGCCGGGGGGTGGGGGTGGTGGGAGACATGAGTGGGGGCCTGGTGGAGGGTGACCCTGGATGCTGGGGTGTGGGGGTGCAGGGGGACATGAGTGGGGGTCTGGTGGAGGTTGACCCTGCACTGCTGGGGGGTGGGGGTGGTGGGAGACATGAGTGGGGGCCTGGTGGGGGCTGCCCATGGTGGCAGGGGAGTGGGGGTGGTGGGAGACATGAGTGGGGGCCTGGTGGAGACTGCCCCTGCACTGCTGGGGGTTGGGGGTGGTGGGAAACATGGGTGGGGGCCTGGTGGAGGGTGCCCCTGCACTGCTGGGGGGTGGGGGTGGTGGGAGACATGGGTGGGTGCCTGGTGGAGGGTGCCCCTGCACTGCTGGGGGGTGGGGGTGGTGGGAGACATGAGTGGGGGCCTGGTGGGGGCTGCCCATGGTGGCAGGGGGGTGGGGGTGGTGGGAGACATGAGTGGGGGCCTGGTGGAGGCTGCCCCTGCACTGCCGGGGGGTGGGGGTGGTGGGAGACATGAGTGGGGGCCTGGTGGAGGGTGACCCTGGATGCTGGGGTGTGGGGGTGCAGGGGGACATGAGTGGGGGCCTGGTGGAGGTTGACCCTGCACTGCTGGGGGGTGGGGGTGGTGGGAGACATGAGTGGGGGCCTGGTGGGGGCTGCCCATGGTGGCAGGGGGGTGGTGGGAGACATGAGTGGGGGCCTGGTGGAGGCTGCCCCTGCACTGCCGGGGGGTGGGGGTGCAGGGGGACATGAGTGGGGGCCTGGTGGAGGTTGACCCTGCACTGCTGGGGGGTGGGGGTGGTGGGAGACATGAGTGGGGGCCTGGTGGGGGCTGCCCATGGTGGCAGGGGGGTGGGGGTGGTGGGAGACATGAGTGGGGGCCTGGTGGAGGCTGCCCCTGCACTGCTGGGGGTTGGGGGTGGTGGGAGACATGGGTGGGGGCCTGGTGGAGGGTGCCCCTGCACTGCTGGGGGGTGGGGGTGGTGGGAGACATGAGTGGGGGCCTGGTGGAGGCTGCCCCTGCACTGCTGGGGGGTGGTTGTGGTGGGAGACATGAGTGGGGGCCTGGTGGAGGGTGCCCCTGGTGGCGGGGGGGTGGGGGTGATAGGGGACATGAGTGGGGGCCTGGTGGAGGGTGCCCCTGCACTGCTGGGGGGTGGGGGGGTGGGAGACATGGGTGGGGGCCTGGTGGAGGCTGCCCCTGCACTGCTGGGGGGTGGGGGTGCAGGGGGACATGAGCAGGTGTGCAGGGTAGTCCCCTGTTTTGTGGGCTGCCTGCAGGGGCCGTGGAGGGTGTATAGGGAACACCTGTGAGGACCCACCCAGCCTAATTGCGTGTGATAATTCCCGCACACCCCTGTAATACACGTACCTGGCCAAATCGCATGTGAGAATTCCCGCGCACCCCTGTAATACACGTACCCAGCCGAATCGCGTGTAGAACTTCCCATGTACCCCTGTAATACACGTACCCAGCCAAATCGCGTGTGATAATTCCCACGTACCCCTGTAATACACGTACCCTGGCCAATCGCGTGTAGAACTTCCCACGCACCCCTGTAATACACGTACCAAGCCAAATCGCGTCTGATAATTCCCGCGCACCCCTGTAATACACGTACCTGGCCAAATCGCATGTGAGAATTCCCGCGCACCCCTGTAATACACGTACCCAGCCGAATCGCGTGTAGGACTTCCCGTGTACCCCTGTAATACACCTACCCAGCCAAATCGCGTGTGATGATTCCCGCGCACCCTTGGAATACACGTACCCAGCCAAATCGCGTGTGATAATTCCCGCGCACCCCTGTAATACACGTACCCAGCCGAATCGCGTGTAGAACTTCCCGTGTACCCCTGTAATACACGTACCCAGCCAAATCGCGTGTGATAATTCCCACGTACCCCTGTAATACACGTACCCTGGCCAATCGCGTGTAGAACTTCCCACGCACCCCTGTAATACACGTGTCAAGCCAAATCGCGTCTGATAATTCCCGCGCACCCCTGTAATACACGTACCTGGCCAAATCGCATGTGAGAATTCCCGCGCACCCCTGTAATACACGTACCCAGCCGAATCGCGTGTAGGACTTCCCGTGTACCCCTGTAATACACCTACCCAGCCAAATCGCGTGTGATGATTCCCGCGCACCCCTGGAATACACGTACCCAGCCAAATCGCGTGTGATAATTCCCGCGCACCCCTGTAATACACGTACCCAGCCAAATCGCGTGTGATAATACCCGCGCACCCCTGTAATACACGTACCCAGCCAAATCGCGTGTGATAATTCCTGCGTACCCCTGTGATACACGTGCCCTGGCTAATCGCGTGTAAAACTTCACGCGTACCCCTGTAATACACGTACCCTGGCTAATCGCATGTATAACTTCACGCGTACCCCTGATATGCACGTTACCCGCTTTGCGTTCCTTGTTTGGCAGCCCTGTGGACTGGTCCAGGGTTAGCGCTGCCCTTTGCGATGATTTAGCGATTTTGATGGCTTTTCCTTGCGCGAGGGCGTTCTTGGGGGCGTTACTGGCGCTGCTGCAGGGTCGCTGCGATACTCTGCGCCACGGCTGGTTTGGGAGCCTAAAATCCATGAATACGCTGTGCGCGGAAATCGGTTTTAGCGCACGTGCCTGGTGCAGACAATCGCACGCGGACACTCTGCGCCAGCCGCTTGCAACACTTTTCTGCGAAATTCTATGAATTACCCTGATATTGTTTTAACAGACCATACAAACATTGAAAATAATACACCAAAAGAGACATTAGAAAATACTCTGCAGCACATGGAACAAAAAATGAACATGCTTATGGAAAATGTCAATCTTTTGAAAGATTTTGTGGAGGACCGCATAAAAGAAAAAAATAAATATCATTGTCCCACATGCACCTATTCCCCATCTCCATGTCCCTGTCAACTATCCCCAAACCCTCAACAACAAGAAAAACATTTTGATGAGACTTCCATCCCATCATCCCTTCCCATCCATCCTCTCCAAACCCCTAATTCTGCTGTATTTGTGTCAGTCTCTTTCATACATGTTATATCTGTATATAATAAAATAAATATTATGTGTGTTTTAATTCAGTCCTTTGTGTCTTATCTTTTTTTAAAAAGGCAGTTTAGGTGTCCGCGGACAGCGCGCCTGTCTGGGATGTCCGTAATTAGCAAAATGGGGGTGTCCTAAGGACACTATACCTGTCTGTACTGTCCGCAAGCAAACCAGAACTGTTCTTAGAACACGCGTGGTGTCCGGGATGTCCGTAATTAACCAAAATGGGAGTGTCCTAAGGACACTATACCTGTCTGTATTGTCCGCAAGCAAACCAGAACTGTTCTTAGAACACGCGTGGTGTCCAGGATGTCCGTAATTATCCAAAATGGGAGTGTCCTAAGGACACTTTACCTGTCTGTACTGTCCGCAAGCAAGATGGACCTGTTCTTAGAACACATTCGGTGTCCGGGATGGCCGTAATTAACCAAAATAGAGGTGTCCTAAGGACACTATACCTGTTGGTACTGTCTGCAAGCAAGATGGAACTGTTCTTAGAACACACCAGCTGTCCGGAATGTCTGCCATTAACCAAAATGGAGGTGTCCTAAGGACACTACACCTGTCTGTACTATCCACAAGCAAGATGGAACTGTTCTTAGAACACATTCGGTGTCCAGAATGTCCGTAATTATCCAAAATGGAGGTGTGCTACGGACACTATACCTGTCCGTACTGTCCGCAAGCAACATGGAACTGTTCGTAGAACACACCCGGTGTCCGGAATGTTTGCAATGAACCCAAATGGGGGTGTTCTAAGGACACTATACCTGTCCGTACTGTCTGTAGAACATCTACGCACATGACCACCACACCCATAAATCCTGCGCACATTGCGCCTGTCCGTAACTGTCCATCTCACTTTTGACGCACTTTAAATTAGTTTGAGGATCCGAACACTGTCCGTAGAACACCCGTGCGCACACGCACAACTGTTCCTGTGCATTTGGTGTCCTGCGGACACCCGTTCCCTTCGCGGACGTTTTTGGGACGTCATCATGTGACCGCACACTGATTTGTGTACACTGTCTGGGTCCCTGAACATTTTAAAAGTACTTTTTAGACAATCCAAAGTATTTTACAGTAAAAATTCACCATTGCACATGTCCCAGACAATGACCCTGGCTTTCAACATACTTTTAGGAACTTTTTGAGCCTTTTTGGGGTGTTCAATCTGTCCAGCACAGCTGTTTGCGGAGCGCGCACCAGCACCCCTATAAGAGGTGATCTTCATTGTGATTCTGGCTATTGCAGTTCGACTTTTCTTGCTCTTACTGAGATTTTCTCATCAACCCTGATGGCATCCATGGCTGCTGTTACTACATCCTCCTCAGCACCACCCCAACCCTTCCACCACCACCACCTCCCCAAGGGCTTGCAGAGGGGAACAGGCATGAGGATGTAGAAGAGGAGGATGAAGAGGATGACGAGGATGAGGTAGTGGAAGTCCCTACTACCAGCACTCGCCGTGAGTCTTGGGTGTGGCGGTTGTTTACCATTCATGGTGACGTACCAAAACCCTGTGCGAACAAAGGTCACCTTCAACCAGTGCAAAATGGTGCTGAGTCATGGGAGGCCTGGTTCGTACAGCTTTGGTACAACATCCATGAAGCGACCCTAAGGCCATTCGCAAGGTTGTACCTTGTGATCAACGTAGTAGGTTGAGTTCCTTTACCACATCCTCCGTTTCCGCTCCTGTCACCACAAGAGACACTCCTGTGGGACAGCGCATCCCTCCGGCTGCCTCACAGGCCATTCACGATGCTGTTGACCCTTACCTTTCGAGGGTCACAATATTGGGGGAGAATCTTTCGAGACTGCGGTTAAGGAGCACCAGAAGGTCTGCTACCTAACTAAATAAGGCCCACCCTACATCTTCCTCTCTCCACCTGCCCTTTCATATCCCCGTGGTTGGTGTCCCTTCCTTACCCTCCTTTCACCTCATCTCCTAGTGTGTCGTGTGTAAAAAAACAAAAAAATATAAAACACAAATCCCAAAAAAGGCTCTTTTCAGAACCGCCCTTCACAGTTTAAAAATAGAAGTGGCAAATAAATGGAGCAGGGCCCTCTGCTGTATTTAGGAGTCCACAGACATTTATTTTTGGGAGTGCTGCCCCAGCAAAACCATTGCACTTTTCTCTGGGAGGAAGTGGTGGCTCTGAAAAGAGCCTTTTGGTGGTTTTTTTTGTGTTTGAAAAACTTGAAATGGTCAACACCTACTGCAAAATGGATGGCGGTAATTCCAAAAAGGTTGCAATGCATTTTGTACATTTCTCTGAAAAATCTGATTGCCAGCATAAGTAAGATGGACTCCATCTCTGCGAAAAATGTATGTGCTACGAAACATAATATTTTCATTGTGAAAAGAGGACATGCCAACATCTCTTAGAAAAGCACCAACAGCCTTATTGACATTGCACCTCGCTTTCTCCATTTGTGGACCAAATGAAGAAGAATGCAGCCACATTAGTCTCTGCGCAATACAAGAAAAAAATAATTGGGAATTCGGAAACATGTCCATGACCTTCCCAAGTCCTTCTTTCATTGCAAATTGCAAAGAAATTCCAGACACATGTCCTAAACTGTTCCCTCTACAATGAATTATAATTATGTCGGGATGATGCTGTGTCTCTAAAGTAACACACAGAGGTACCAAGTCCAGCCACTTAATTCCACACACTCCATGCCAGTGCACTTCCACATGAGGGAATCCAAGATCTGCAGCTACTCCACAGCGTTCTGCATGCACCTCCAACCAATGCATCCACAAGTCTCCCAAAATCCAGATAATCTGTTTTCTGAAACACACAGCCATAGCTATCTGTTCTTCTCTCAGGAAAAATACTTTCTGACAAACTCTCTCCTTACACAACACACCCAGTAAACTTCACTGACCAATCCCTTGCTCTGCTCATTCTTATTTGCATGCCTCTCCACCCCAAAATCCCTGTATGTAATACGCGGTGTCCGCGGACTACCGCCATATCCACGGACATATCGAAAATCTGAGTGTAGTGAATGTAAATTTAAATAGTGTGCCCCATTACCCCTTTGAAGTTGGCTCTGAAAAGAGCCTTTTTTTGGGTTTTTTGTAGATGCTTGAAAGACACCTGTTATTTTGTATTTGTTTTTCTTTTTTTTCTTACTTTACTCCTGAAATCTTCACATAACCTTCTCCAAAGCAACCCTTACATTCCAAAACAGAATGGCATTTCCCAAAAAAGATAAGTAAATGCCATCTTCTTTAAAATAAACAGCATTACTGGAATCACTATTCTCATTATTACAGAAGAACATACCACCTCTGCCATATTCACTACACACAGTCTCTTTCAACACAAATACGTGGGGGTAGAGTCAAAGGCTTCCCAAGCCAATAGCGTGACAGGAGGTCGCTATAGCCTTGCAAAAGGAGCTAGATAACTGCTAACTCAGAACAAAGAATCACCGTGGATGAATAAAACATTATAAATTTATTAAACAGGAAGACATTTTTGTGCCATAATCTGGCATATATGCATACATTAAATCTGCATTGTGAAGGATTAGTATACAGTGGTGACAGTCTATTTTATGTGTTGTTTTATATCACAACGTTCTTGACAACGTCAATGTGTTGTGATATAAAACAACACATAAAATAGACTGTCACCACTGTATACTAATCCTTCACAATGCAGATTTAATGTATGCATATATGCCAGATTATGGCACAAAAATGTCTTCCTGTTTAATAAATTTATAATGTTTTATTCATCCACGGTGATTCTTTGTTCTGAGTTAGCAGTTATCTAGCTCCTTTTGCAAGGCTATAGCGACCTCCTGTCACGCTATTGGCTTGGGAAGCCTTTGACTCTACCCCCACGTATCTGTATACTTCTCAACCCTCTCGAGTCAGGCCCCCTAAAAAAGAGGGTTCGCCCATTTTCTTTTCTCTTCTCTTTCAACACAAATCCACAACCTCAACATCTGATTGGCTGATCTCCTTTCCATGCTGGATTTTCTTGAAAATCCCGAATGTGGCACGCCCTGTCCACGGACAGCCACGATGTCTGCAGACCGCGTAACTCTTAGACAGCCTTTCTATCTTTTCCAGTTCACTCTCTGTGCTATTCCCTCATTAGATACAGCTAAGCAGTCACACAACCATCTACCAATCACATCCAAGACCTCTACATCTAACTCCATCATCAGAGTTCAGCGCTTCAAATGTACTGTTGATCACTCGGAGGACAAGTCTCATATCATTGGAAAGCACCTACTACAAAAACTACTGTACAAGTCGCCAAGATTTCTACTTACAGCTACATGCATGAATACAAACTACAGGTATGCATATGTTCTGCACAGTTCATGTACAACTCTTATGAATGCATATAAACAGAGTAACTGCCACTTAACCTGTATAACCTACAAAATGAACTTACTGTCATTTTCCCCATCTACTATAATCAACTGCCACTTCCAAACCTATCTGCTATCTACATTTTTTGTTACACACACAGCTATCTAAACAAATATAATATTAGAAGATGGGAGAAATAACAGTATAATTGTAGAATAACACTTAGTAGTGTATTATAAAATTACACACAGCCAGGATAAGGTCATGCATCTTTATACACTCACACAGATAGACACTAACATTGAAAAGCTCCCAGCTGAAATAACACCACTGCCTGTAAATTACATCCTTCTCCTTTATTACCCACACCTTCACAAATGCATACATTCCATGCTTTTTGTGTGGGAGTCGCAGGCCATTCGGGCCCCCCTCACCCATTCAGTTCAAGGTGCACTACTTGCTCAAGCAACAGTGGGGGTTGCCTCCTTAGCCCCTGTGTGCATAACCAGCCCTTATGCTGACGACAACATAGGTGAGGCTGTTGTAAGAGACACTTGGCATTCATTTTGGGCACCCTCGACTCCATCTTTGGACTAGGCCTCACTGCAATACTACGAAAAGGTATCTCTCCCCTCTGCATCGCCGCGCACAGTGCGCTCTAAGGCCCCCACCTTTTTCTCCCTGTGTCTGAAAGCCACACAGCTCCATTCTCACACCTGAGCTGGAGGTAATTGCAGCAATATAAATGTAACACCTCACCCTTTCTCTGAGATCACTGTCCTGTGCGTGAACCTGCTCAAACCAGGCCTCGTAGCCCATTCATCTCCACAAACATGCCTGTGCCATCTTATCCACGATGTTGGAAAATTACTGCCAGTATAACCCCATGGCCCCGCAAGGTATTCTCTTGATGTGCCAAACGTGTAACCCTAGTGTGATGTCCACCCCAGTGTGCCCCAACTAACAAAAGCCAACCTCTGTCGTAGTATATTGCACCTTAGAACTAACACATTTCAGCATGCCCCCTGCTTCTTTTGATGTGCCTAGACCCGCTCCATGATCATTGATCCCACTCAGACCGAGACCCCGGAGTCCTGATATACCCCACAAGCCCCCAGTGAATAATGGTGTTATCATAAACGTAGAATTTATAGACTATAATGATTTCCTCAAAGGAGCCGTAGTGATTGTTATTTAGTGCATGCTCAAAAGAATATACTATGTTAGATTAGTAAGTGCCTGTTCTGCTTCATCGTGACCTGACCCTCACCCCGCCTGGACACAGGCAACTGGACCTTGTGGCACGCGCCCTCCCGCCAACGGAACAACCAATCCAGAGGGAGCAACAGCAACTCAGATATATGTAGCCGAATGTTTTACCCAATCCTGTGTCTATTCGGTCCCCTATATCATGATGTCACTTATGACGATTTTTACCATTTTAAGCTGCCACAATTGTATTGTTTGCCAGTGCACTCTTGGGCAGCAGAGTTCTCTGGATGCCAATTTTACATAAACGACTAAACTCTTGCAGCTGGTTCTCCTGGTCTCATTCCCCACTGAGGTGTGCCTCATTTCTTTGTACCTTGAACGTGTAAGACGGGGAGTGGGCCTACATTTTCTATACAGTTTCTACCATTTACCTTATAAAAATTGCAAAATAAGTATATCATTACTTATTCTTTCTCCTAACATTCAATAACACAGCCTTAAGAAACCAAGTGAGTTTCATACACTTTGTATTCTACTCATTTACAAAGCATGTTGAACTAACATATTGTAAGTAAAATATAAAGGCTTCATTCACATAGTCAAAGGAAACTGCATTCACACACTATGTTCAGGTATCAAACAAGAATACTACTGCAAAAACATAGAAATCAACGTCTAAATTAACATCAGTGCTATAAACACACAAAGGGGTCGATTCATGGAATTAATGTGCGCCGAAAATTCCCGCACAGAGGTGCCAAAACGTGCAAATCGCAGTGCAAGTGCGGAAAATCGCAGGAAAACCAGCGCACAGCGATTCATGGAAGTCTGTGCGCGAGAAAAACATTGGATGTGCGCTAAAAATGTGCGCCGCGCACGCCGGCGCACAGGTCATCCAACAGCGTTCGCCACAGCCACTGCGAAATCGCACATAGCGCGGCGCACATCACAAAAGTAGGCGGAACACGGGGCGTAACACTCGGAATGGGGAACAACGCGTGAAAATATGGGCGTCACGGGGGAAGTACAGGAGGCAAGTGCGCGGAACGCCCACACGCTCGCCTACAACCCGTATTCATGGACTCGAATAGGGCAAACCAGCGCACGGTCAAAGACGCGCACAGGGCCAAAAAAGTACGCCACAAGAAAGCAGGCGGTAGCGCCCCTGCAACTGAAAAAAATGTGCGCCAAAATATGCGCTAACAAAAAGCACCCATATACAGCCATGATGAATGGCCCATACAGTGGCCCTCTAGGACAAATGAGGTGCAAAGGGGCACCGACAAACACGGACACCCGCTGTGTGAAAAATAGCGTGTGCGCGTGTTCCTGGGTGCGCGGGAAGTTCCACACACGATTAGCCTGGGTACGTGTACTTCGGGGTGCGCAGGAAGTTCCACACGTGATTAGCCTGGGTACGTGTACTACGGGTTGCGCAGGAAGTTCCACACGCGATTGGCCTGGGTAGGTGGGGGTGCGTGGGAAGTTCCACACGCGATTGGCCTGGGTACGTGTACTACAGGGTGCGCGGGAAGTTCCACACGCGATTGGCCTGTTTACGTGTATTCCGAGGTGTGCCGGGGAATGCTACACGTGATTTGGCCATGTGGGTCCCCCCAGGTGTTCCCTCTACACCCTCCACGGCCCCTGCAGGCAGCCCACACCACAGGGTACTACCCTGCACCCCTTCTCATGTCCCACAGGCAACCCATCCACCATGGCCATGCCCACCAGCCAACCCACATGTCACCTTGCACCACTGATCACCAACACATGTCTTCCACCACCCCCACCCCCCAGCCACCAGGGGCAGCCTCCACCAGGCCCCCACTCATGTCTACCACCACCCCCACCCCCCAGCAGTGCAGGGGCAGCCTCCACCAGGCCCACACTCATGTCTCCCACCACCCCCACCCCCCAGCAGTGCAGGGGCAGCCTCCACCAGGCCCACACCATGTCTCCCATCACCCCCACCCCCCAGCCACCAGGGGCAGCCTCCACCAGGCCCCCACGCATGTCTCCCACCACCCCCACCCCCCAGCAGTGCAGGGGCAGCCTCCACCAAGCCTCCACTCATGTTTCCCACCACCCCCACCCCCCAGCCACCAGGGGCAGCCTCCACCAGGCCCCCACTCATGTCTCCCACCACCCCCACCCCCCAGCAGTGCAGGGGCAGCCTCCACCAGGCCCCCACTCATGTCTCCCACCACCCCCACCCCCCAGCAGTGCAGGGGCAGCCTCCACCAGGCCCACACTCATGTCTCCCATCACCCCCACCCCCCAGCCACCAGGGGCAGCCTCCACCAGGCCCCCACTCATGTCGCCATGCACCCCCACCCCCCAGCAGTGCAGGGGCAGCCTCCACTCTCCTGAAAGCAGCAGCATCCGAAGTACAAGCAACAACTCAGAAGAAACCTGCTCATTCCACACAAAAAGAGTACGTACAATACTACCATAATATGCTTACTGTTACTCAACCACACTGTGGAATTTTTGTGCCAAAACACTGAGATTTGTGCACCAATCTGCCCACCAATCCCCATTTGTTAAACAGGGATTAGCAGGAAGAATGGTGCACAAATCCCTGTTTTTCGGCGCACAAAGGACATAACTCAGCCCCTAGAATGTTAGTATTACAGGACAAAGAACTGTTTTAATTCTATACCATTAGATTTAGTATTAGTGCTTCGCCTCACCACTAGCTTACTTTCTACTGTCATCTGAACCCCAGTATAGTAACACACAAATACAAGAATAGCCTTCCCAACTAGTTGTAGCTGCCCAATGCACAATCACACACCACCATATACATTCTTATCATCATACTCAGACACACATGCACACAGCACACATACAGTGCAGAACAGCCCAACACATTCCTTTTTTTTTTTTCAATAGACCCCAAAGAATGCCTACCAAAAAGCAAGTCTGTAGAAAGCAACGCAGAAAGAGAGCAAATGAAAATAAAAGTGTCCAAAATAAGCATCCATCTCTGGCGGAAATTGTGCAAAATGTTCAAACAAAACAGCTAATTCAGTCATTAAGCAAAACAAAACAAGCTTCCAGTACAGAAACTTTGCCTCCTCTATGAAAATGTAAAACGAAACAGAAAGTGATTAACAAGAATTCAGCTACCACAACTGCTAACACTGCTCCTATAAATCTTGATGTATTGGCAAGTAGCCATACCAAAAAAGTATTTTAGCAAAAATGTTCTGCCACAGAGTCCTTCAGAATCTTATAAAACTAGAATACAAATAATTTACAACCCTTAAAACCTACCGTAGAAAATTATTCTTAGAAGCCTTGATAGACACTGCAATCTTTCTCAAAAGGAAGTAATTTATTTTAGTGTTAAACAGAATGAAACCACTAACAAAACTAACTACTAAATTACAAAAAAACTTCTCAATAAACGGAATGTCAACAAAAATAACTTCTTAAATATCTGTGGAGGTGAATGGAGTCACACCACGAGCACAGAACCATATTTCAATGAAGAAGCATACAAACAAAAGCAAACAAATAAAATTGCCATACATAGCAGTGGACGAGGGTATGAAAAACTTAATAATACCATAATGCAACAAGGAATACTGCTTACAGAGATATCTCCATTCGACTGAACCAGAACGTCCAGTATACAAATGGCCATGCACGTCAATGTGTAACATTGCCAAAAAATCGTTCAAATCTTTACACCAGTACCTCAATCAGTATGTGAAAGGCAAAGACAAAATCAAAATGAAACTACTACAAAATATGGATACATGTCCAGTGCGCAAATACACAGGACTACAAGGACATTCATTAGCCTGCATTTCAGGACCTATTTGCAAAAACACCTTCCATCATATCAAAATGATATCAACACATCATTCAACTATAAGAAATCTATTCTATAAACTGTACTATGCTAAAAGTCCTGCTTTAGCACTAGCCTATTTAAATAACTATCTACTACATGTTACAGATAAAGATCTACTCAAAGAAATAGAGCATATCCAGAGAAAATATTTTGGAAGTGAAAGCCACTTACAAAATGCAATAGCTTTACAACAGACTAGCAACAATTGTACAGATGACAACCTTCTACTACACACATACAAAAAAGAAAACTAAAAATGAAAAGTAGATCCCCTGGAGTACCAAACCATGTGTGTGTGTGTTGCCACAGAACTTTTTATAAAAGTAACACAAAAACTGTAGAGGTAACATACAAAATAGAAGACAATGAAGATTCCAAATGGTTTGAATAAGCTCTTTACCTTATAGCAGAAAACAAATACAAAATAACTGACCCCTTAATACTTTGCAGTTACTGCACTACAAAACTTGACAACAACCAAACTCCTTCACGTGCTATCACAAATAACTTGGAATTATTCCCACTACCAAAACCCCTGCAACAAATCAATGTATATGAGAGCATCATAATTCAAGCAGTGCACCCATTTCAAGCAATCATACACCTTCAACCAAAAACAGCAAACTTACCTCCCTCTGAATTAGTGAAAGGCATTTGTGGCAAAGTAGTTTATTTACCATTAGATCTGAAAGAAAATGTGCACACTCTGGGAGTGCAATGTCCAATAGAGCAATCTTTAATTGTCTTAGTAAATGGTGTACCTACAAAAGACAAAAAAAATTGGCAACAACTCGTAGACTTACATAAAGTTAGACAAGCCTTGCAATTTCTAAAAAGACAATAATGAATACTGCAAAGAAATTAATATTGAAGAAAACTTGAGGGAAACCATGGAAATAATTCAAGAGTCACCAGAAACAGGTCAATTTGAACTTCTAGATCCTGCTACAGTATCTAATATTTTAGAACATTATGCAATTCATCCATTACACTCTAATGACACCATAGATGATGCACTAGAAACGTACCAAATGCAACAAACCAAAGGATCACCAATCAGTATATGGGAAAAGAGTATAGAAGCATGTGCTTTTCCTCTACTCTTTCCTACTGGGAAAGGAGGAAGGTACGATGACAGACCATTCATATAACAGCATCAGAATACCACTTGTTACAAATGTATTCTGAAGATCCCAGATTTAGACAAAATGTGGAATACATATTCCACCTACTCTTTGAAAGTGACATAGCAACTCTCTGTTACGGAGTTTCACACACATTGAAATCAGGTACCCACTTTCAAAATATGTCAACTATGCAATTACTACAAAAAGTGCAAGAAAAAGATGAGGTTTTACAATCAAGCATTACAAATCTGTTAGCAAACACGCGTGGTACTAAAGAGTACTGGTTCCGACGGCACAGAGATGTACGTTGTATGATAAGAAACCTTGGCCCAACCACTTGGTTTGTTACATTAAGTTTTGCAGAATATGCATGGGAAGATTTACATGATTTCCTACACATATCAAACAAAAACAAAACAAACCTAGATATACTAACACCTGGAGAACTTTGCTCTCTAGATCCTGTTGATGTTTCAAGATATTTCCATCATCGCTTCATTGCTATGCTGCACTTTATTTGTAATAAAACTGTTCCTCCCCTTGGAGAAGTGCAATACTTCTTTTGGAGAAAAGAATACCAAGCCAGAGGAGCTCCAAATATCCACATGATTTTATGGATTAAAGTGCGCGGGAAGTTTCACACGCAAATTCAGCAGGGTGCGTGCATTTCATGGATGCGCGGGAAGTTCCACACGCGAATGTCCTGGGTACGTGTATTCCTGGGGTGTGCGGGAAGTTTCACAAGCAAATTCAGCAGGGTACGTGTATTTCAGGGGTGCGCGGGAAGTTCCACACGCGAATGTCCGGGGTACGTGTATTCCTGGGGTGTGCGGGAAGTTTCACAAGCGAATTCAGCAGGGTACGTGTATTTCAGGGGTGCGCGGGAAGTCTCACATGCGATTTCAGCAGGGTACATGTATTTCAGTGGTTCTGGGGAGTACTACACGTGAATTGGCTGTGTGGGTCCTCCCAGGTGTTCGCTCTACAACCTCCACGGCCCCTGCAGGCAGCCCACACCATGGGGGACTACCCTGCACCCCTGCTCATGTCCCGCAGGCAGCCCATCCACCATGGGCATGCCCCCCAGCCAAGCCATGCATGTCTCCCAGCACCCCCACCCCCCAGCAGTGCAGGGCACCCTCCACCAGGCCCCCACTCCTGTCTCCCTGCACCTCCAACCCCACCAGTCAGGGGCACCCTCCACCAGGCCCCCACACATGTCTCCCAGCACCCCCACCCCCCAGCAGTGCAGGGCACCTTCCACCAGGCCCCCACTCCTGTCTCCCTGCACCCCCCCACCAGTCAGGGGCACCCTCCACCAGGCCCCCACTCCTGTCTCCCTGCACCTCCAACCCCACCAGTCAGGGGCACCCTCCACCAGGCCCCCACACATGTCTCCCAGCACCCCCACCCCCAGCAGTGCAGGGCACCCTCCACCAGGCCCCCACTCCTGTCTCCCTGCACCCCCCCACCAGTCAGGGGCACCCTCCACCAGGCCCCCACACATGTCTCCCAGCACCCCCACCCTCCACCAGTCAGGGGCACCCTCCACCAGGCCCCCACACATGTCTCCCAGCACCCCCACTCCCCAGCAGTGCAGGGAACCCTCCACCAGGCCCCCACTCCTGTTTCCCTGCACCCCCACCCCCCACCAGTCAGGGGCACCCTCCACCAGGCCCCCACACATGTCTCCCAGCACCCCCACCCCCCACCAGTCAGGGGCACCCTCCCCCAGGCCCCCACACATGTCTCCCAGCACCCCCACCCCCCAGCAGTGCAGGGCACCCTCCACCAGGCCCCCACTCCTGTCTCCCTGCACCCCCACTCCCCACCAGTCAGGGGCACCCTCCACCTGGCCCCCACACATGTCCCCCTGCACCCCCACCCCCCAGCACTGTGGGGCACCCTCCACCAGGCCCCCACACATGTCTCCCAGCACCCCCACCCTCCAGCAGTGCAGGGCACCCTCCACCAGGCCCCCACTCCTGTCTCCCTGCACCCCCACCCCCCACCAGTCAGGGGCACCCTCCACCAGACCCCCACACATGTCCCCCTGCACCCCCACCCCCCAGCATTGCGAGGCAGCTGCCAGCAGCCCCCCACTCATGTCCCACTCATGTCCCCCTGCACCCCCACCCCCCAGCATTGCGAGGCACCTGCCAGCAGGCCCCCACTCATGTCCCACTCATGTCCCCCTGCACCCCCACCCCCCAGCATTGCGAAGCACCTGCCAGCAGGCCCCCACTCATGTCCCACTCATGTCCCCCTGCACCCCCACCCCCCAGCATTGCGAGGCACCTGCCAGCAGGCCCCCACTCATGTCCCACTCATGTCCCCCTGCACCCCCACCCCCCAGCATTGCGAGGCACCTGCCAGCAGGCCCCCACTCATGTCTCCCTGCACCCCACCCCCCAGCATTGCGAGGCACCTGCCAGCAGGCCCCCACTCATATCCCAATCATGTCCCCCTGCACCCCCACCCCCCAGCATTGCGAGGCACCTGCCAGCAGGCCCCCACTCATGTCCCAATCATGTCCCCCTGCACCCCCACCCCCCAGCATTGCGAGGCACCTGCCAGCAGGCCCCCACTCATGTCCCACTCATGTCCCCCTGCACCCCCACCCCCCAGCATTGCGATGCACCTGCCAGCAGGCCCCCACTCATGTCCCACTCATGTCCCCCTGCACCCCCACCCCCCAGCATTGCGAGGCACCTGCCAGCAGGCCCTGACACATGTCCCCCAGCCAACACGTCATCACAATCTAGATCCCTGGCCTTTATGGGCAGCCTCCACATGCCAAACACCCACCCAAGTATTGCATCCATCCACTCAGAATTGCCAATTACATGATACAACCCCAATGGCAAGTATGTAAATGAACACATGTCCCTCACATACACACAATGGGTGTAAGTGAATGTCAAAACCCATATCATGACATGCATGAAACCAATGATATGATACTACACATTGAAGTTTGATGAAAATAATGTATTAAAAGCAACATAAATGGGATTAAAAATAAACAAACGACAATGGGAATTAAAATCAAAAAAGCAGCATGTCCGTAAAATAATGAAAAACCACAAATCATAATCCAAAGGAAAGGTGTCCAAAGTCACAGTTCAAAAAAGAACATCCAAGGGAAAAACAAAACCAAAAACCATTGCTCCATGGGTAAATCCAAAAAAAAAAACATAATCCAACAGTCAACTATATACAGATAAACAATCCAGGGTCCATGATCCCAACTGAAGAAATGAAACCTATCTAAAAATACTACGTAATAAAAAAACTATATAGAAAAATGTTGGCCATTGTCCAAAAGGTCCAAAATCAAGAAAAAAGCAAAGGAAACCTAAAACTAACTACATAACTATTTACAAGGGCAGCGGGCTAGTCCAACGGCTCACTGGATGTTGTCATGGGCCAGGGCATCATCGAACTCCTGTTCAATGGCTTGGAGGCGGGCATGTTGCAAGGCCCCGAGGTCTCGCAGGGATAAAGCAGTGTCCAGCTCCAACTCCCTGCGAAGACCCTCGAGGCACTCAGCCCGCCTCAGCGCCCTCCGCATGGAGTTCTCCGCCCTGACCATTGTGAGACGTTCCTCCTCTGCCCGCTGCCACTCCGCACCTATCTGCTGGCCCAACCGCTCCCACACGGAAGCCACTCCCATTCCAGGGTTCTCCTGCCCTCCGGCCGATGCCTGCACCCCTGATGTTGATGGCCCCGAGCCATGATGCCTCCCACGTCGAGCCTGCCGCTGCCTCCAACGCAACTGCCTGTGCCAGCACGACGGCATCCAGGCTGATGGAATCCACCGACACCGTCGTGCACGTGCCCTGCCCGATGATACCGTCACATCCTCCATCTGCTGGGGTCCAGTCCTGGTGTGTCCACTCCTGCTGGACCTCCGACTCCCGACTGTGGCAGGGATGGGATCCCCACCGAGTTGGCTGCATTGGTCAGGGCAGGTCCACAGGGGGCCCTGGTGGCATCTGGGCCGGGACACGGCATGGAGAACGACTGGCGCATAGCCTCCACAGAGGAGGAGAGGGTCGCCAAAGTGCCCGACACATGTACGAGACCCCCGACCACGACCACTCCCAACTGGGCCACGTTGGCACGGTGCTCTTGATGATGACGTGCGTGCTCCCCCCGGGAAGCACGCACCTCATCACGAATGACACCCGTGCGCAACGTGACACCAATCAGGACCTTCTCCATACGGCCAGGGGGTCCCCTCGTCCGCAGGTGGAGGGGAGTCAGATGACATGGACATCCCCCCTACCTGCGGACGGGCCTGGGATGGGGCATCCCTGCTGGTGCATGGTGGTGCAGTCACAGTGTCAGGGACAGTGACATGCACAGGCACCTCCACGGCGACCTGTGCAGCCTCCTGCCCCAGCCCCTGGACTGCACCACTTGCACCAGCAGGGATGCCCCCACCAGGCCCCATGTGCGGCTCAGTAGCGGCCTCCTCCTCCTCTGTGGAAACCACCAACTTGGATGGCTCCACACCGTCTTCCGCCGTTGCAAGCCCCTGTGGGGGCTTACCCACCCCTTCCGCTGCAGCCGTGGGGCCACCCCTGCCGCTTTGCTCCACAGCGCCGTCTCCGCCCTCTTCTTCACTTTGCGCTGCGTAGAGGGAGATCACAAGCATCAGGGTACTGTACAATGGTCCCCTAGACAGGAAGCAATAGCAGATGAGTGGCACTGTCAAAGATCACTTCCATCATGTCCCTCCACAACACATGGGTCAGTGCAGGCAAAACACATGCAGTAACAGGCATGGCGCATGCTATGGACATAAGCAAACATGTCCAATGTTGTTTTTGAACTCACATGCATCATGGGTCATGCCTATCACATTCACACACTTCACCGTACTTTCATCCATCTGGACTCGTACACCCCAGACACAGTGGATGCAAGGATCGCTAGGCTGCATCAGTGGATCTGAACATTGACACAGACATGTGTCATGCATCCATGGCATTCACAAGTCACAGACACGCAGGTCAGACACACAGACATGGAAACCATACATGTACATGGCATCATCACCCATCCCTCACCCCCACCCATGTCCAGGAACAGAGACTGGCATGCTCTCATGTGTCCATTCCGCATAGGGCTCCCCGTGTAGCATTTAAACACATACACCAACCGTGTGCTTCACACATTACTGGTCTCACATGCATGACCATGATGTCCCTGCACACACACACGCGTACATGGCCTATGTCACACACACAGGCAAGTATCAGACAACCAGCACACTACAACATGCCCTGTCTCACACAGCAATGCCTGGCCACTTACCGCTCGACTCCAGACGGGTCTGCCTCTCAAGGACCTGGACGTGGAGCGCTGGGGATATGCGTTCCAGGACCCTCATCTGATCTTCCGACAAGTGGCCCGACGCCCCTTAGCATCCGCTGCCTTCAAGAGGCGCCGGGCCTTGTTGAGGGTCCTGGACCTGAAGTCCTCCCAGCGCTTTTTGACATGTTGGAAGTCGCGGACTGCCACCCCCTCCGCATTGATGGCAGTCACGATGTCCGTCCAGATCCTGTCCCGTCCATCCTTGTCGGCGCGTGATGATCCGAAGAGGGCATCATAATGCCCCAGGACATGCTCCACCAGGACACCAACTTCCTTCTGACTGAAGCTGGTGCCCTCTGCCCCTCTGGCTGGGGGTCGCCAGTGGTCTCGGATGATGTTTGCCCCGACATGGCGACCCCCGAGGCAGGCGTGGGTGGGCAACTGGGTCCTGGGGCTGGGCTGTGGAGCAATGGTATCCCAGTTGGGAGTCTTCTGTTCCAGCAGGGGTGGACACAGCAACTTGACCCCTGCAGATGGCTGATGTGCAGGCACCAAATGGCAGGGCACGGTGGCAGCAGGCAGGCAGGCAGCAGCAGATGGCTTGTGGGAGGCTGCTCAGGGATCTGGGGGGCAGTAATTCGGCCTTTTGGGCAGGAGCGTGGTCTTCCGTGTGCTTACGCGTGGCCAGCTTGATACGGAGTGATTTGGCACGTGAAAATTCTGCACGTCAGCGTGTAATTCGAGGAAAGTCCCTTAGCACGTAAGCGCATCTGCACGCATACGCAATTTCATTGGACAGAAGGCCCTTCAAGCGCAAGCGCCTCTGTGACCTGACGCGCGCAGGAGTGCATGTGCGTTTAAGCGCACGTGAAAAACTGCACGTCCGCATGGGAATGCGTGTAATCTGAGGAAAGGGCCCATGCGCGTAAGTGACGTGACGCGCACGGGCGTTTTCCTCAGCACGGGTTAAAGGTGAGCGGGGGCAGCAGTTCGCTGTACGTGCCTTTTGTGGAGACCGACGTGTGTTGCTGCTTCCTGTTGTTTCGCGCACCATCACAACTTCACAGCTATCAAGGACGTTTCTCTTCTTTTGGCAGGGGTATTGGCTACGCGTGTTTTTCTGCATTGCGCTAGTCAGACGGTGAGTCGCACACGCTATTTTTCCCACTGCGGGTGCCCCTGTGTATCGCACCCATTTTCGATGTCATAGTAGCCTGCATGTCCCACGCATACGCATTATTCGTGTTACTGGGTGCCACCACATACTCTGGGAGGTTGATTCCACGCACGTAGGCTGCAGGGTTGCGTGCACGGTTTTACTGCAGTTTTGGGGTGCCTGAGCGTTGCGTGACCCGTCACTACATCACCGGGGTCACATACAGCCTTGCAGGTGCAGGGGGGCTGTTAACATCTTGCTTCCAACCCCCTTCACCCCAATTGCCCAGGTCAATTGTGGTGTACACCTCCCATTGGCACTACTCCATCTGTGCCGGCACTACTACATCTGTGCCATGGTTGGGAGGACACCAAAGGTGAGGGGCGCCTCAGCTGGGCGTACTCCTCGTGGCGGGCATGGTCGAAGATGTGGCCGTGGTGGCCAGGGAGTAGGGGGACTCCAGGGTGTCTAGGGCGGCCAC
The DNA here is from genome assembly GCF_040938575.1 of Ambystoma mexicanum. NCBI lineage: Eukaryota > Metazoa > Chordata > Amphibia > Caudata > Ambystomatidae > Ambystoma > Ambystoma mexicanum. Next base: position 1,329,539,123 of record NC_090929.1, on the reverse strand, counting down.
AGAGGGGGAAGAGGCAGGGGTGCGCCACTTGAGCACAATGTTGTGCCATGTGTCGGTGCAGTCATGCAACCACCCCCTGTGGTTCCGGGGGATGCAGCTTCTGCATCTGGCACTGGCGCCCGTGTGACTCGGCAGTCCGTTCCATCGACTGCCACGGGACCAAGGGTAGTGGTAGCTGCAGGTGCAGCTGTGGACACCGCCACCCAGGCTTACGGTCTGCCAGCTCAGGATGCGTTGGCACTTGAGGAGCCCTTGGTAGATTTCCAACAGGCCAGGAGGGAAACCATAGGGGCAGGGAGGGCTGCTCATACCAAGACACGTGTCCCTGGGGCAGTTATGTCATCTGCTGCCCCGAACAGCCGGGTGTTGGCAAGTGCAGGGGCAGATGCACCCAACAACACCCCGGTTGTGAGTCTGCCAACCAGGACCGTTGCGGTCAATGACCCTGCCACAGCTAATGTTGCTGCGCAGGGTCCATTAGAGGGCACCCAGATGCCACTGACACAAGTCAGGCCTTTGGTCGTCCCTCTACCTGCCACTCCCTTGGCTCAATCCACCTGGTCAGGGCGGCATTAGCCAGCCAGGGTCTGTGCCACAGTCCAAGAGGAGGAAGGTTGCACATGTAGCACAGGCTGGGACCCCACACACAGCCACGACCTCCTGCACGTCGAGGAACAAGCCTTTCTGCAAGCAGGAACTGTACTTCCTCATGGGCTACGTGCGGGGCCACAGCCGTGACATGCTAGTGGGTGCCAATAGTCAGACTACGGCTGCCCAACGTGACACCCACTGGAAGCATGTTGCGGAACATGTCAGTTCATTCGGCCATGAGGTGCGCACGGCACAAGAGTGCAAAAAGCGTTGGAATGACATCAAACACAGCACTAAGGCTAAGCGTGCCTCTAATTACAACTTGACTCTGGTGACTGGTGACTGGCGGTGGGCCATGAGGCACTCAATGCGGAGTTCATACCACCTGAATTGGTCGAAGGAGTGGGAGAGATGCTGGACTTTGATGCCCAGTCCAGTGAGTGTTGATGCGTGTTTGTTGAGGACGTGTGGGTTTCACTTGTGGGATGCGTTGTGCATGATTGCCACTACATGTGACGTGTACATGGTTCTGATGTGTAAGTAATGCAATGCTTCCGTGATGCATGTCTGCTCTGCTGGATGGTGGACATGTGGAGTATACGGGGACTGTCCGAATCACCACTATTGCACCCTACTAACATGCTGGTTACAAGTATGCCCCTTCGGTCCATGTTCCAGCTCACTGGCCCTTCTGCATGTGGCGTGGGGTGACCTTCCTCTCAGCCCAGACGTGCATGTCTCCTCTGCCTGCATGCGGGGACTCCATGTAGGCATGCTCCCTTGCCCCTCCTCCACCACTCTGCACCCCAGTTCCACCTTTGCACTGGTCTGCTTCAATCTTGCCAATGTGTATTTTCTTGTTCATGCGTCCTGTGTAGATGCTAACTTCCAGCGTACAATCTGCCAGACATATGCCGTGTGGTACAGCCTTAGTACTTGATGCAGGGTATCTCACTTGTACTGTGCATAGGTCAGATGTCCCGCAGGGACATGAGTGCCCATTCATGCTCCATGTGCATTGCACGCATGCCCCTATGTGTCCTTGACTGGATGATCACTGTAATACAAGTCCTGGGTGACATACATTGCATGGCATCTCATCAGCCTTCCCATGTCAACTGTGGGTCAGTACTGCGTTGCACACATGTTTAGGGTCTGACAATCTGTGTGGCTCACAGGCCTCAGCCTGTTTAATGGCCAATGACTCTGTCCAACTGTTGTAGTGTCTTCTTCACACGTGGGCGGCCTCCAGAGTTTTCATCATGTGTCCTGCTTACTGTCCCATCATCATTTGCAGTGTTGTCACTTGAATCACATTAAGCTGTTGATGCTAGTCAACACTGCCTGTCAATACACAGGTCTATGGTCAGCCTTTTGATACCATGCTAGGCATCCCTGCTTTTGTACTTGGGTGGAGGGGTGCTTGGCTTCTAGATATGGTACACATTGAATGCACAATGCATGTGATGCCTGAATTTGACCTTGCACTGCCTTCACATTTCCTGACACACACCATGGAGTGCTTGTACATGTAGGTAGTGAGTGGCGTACACATTTTCTGCACTGCATAGACCCACTTCCATGGAAACTGCCACCTTTCAACACTCTGATCACAGAAGCAACTCAAAGTTGACCCAGCATGAATGCCAGGTTATATGTTGTGTGTCACATGTCTGCCTGATGCGTTTGTTGTCGGTGTGTGTGTGTGTTGTGTGCTTCTGACATGTGTAGTGACCTTTTTTCTCTCTATGTTTCAGGTGATGACGCAATGGAGGCGGAGGATGGTGTTGTCATGCCAGACACAGGGTTGTTACCACTACATCAACCCGGCACAAGTGGGGGTCGTGGGGTGGTAGGCCACGAAAGCCCCCAAGTGCTACAGTCCATCTTGTCTCTGGCTGCCTATGAGTCCAGCCTTGATGACGACTCTGACGTGCATGTTGAGTTGGATGAGCATCAAGTCCATGTGTCAGGGGTGAGTGATTCTGATGTGGACACTCCTCTGTCCGCGACACCTGCACTGAGGGATCAGACAGTCTTGGTTCCTCCGCCCGTGGTGGATCGGGACGCAGGGTCACCCTCCACACCAGTCACTGATGTGCCTGGGACATCACGTCGACGGGGGCAGGAAGTCGTGCAGCCGCGGGTGGTGCCAACACGTTATTTTTCACGCGTTATTCCCAATTCCGCGTGTTACGCCCACTGTTCCGCCCACTTTGGTTGTGTGCGCCGCGCTATGTGCGCTTTTGCTGTGCGCGTAGCGCACGCCGTGTGTGCCCGCGTGCGCCATGGCAGGATTTGGCAAACGGACAGCAGGAAACACGCGCAGCATCTTCCTTGAATCACACGCGTGCGCGTGCGCTGGGTTTCTCACGCTTGCGCCACCTTGCGCCTGCTTGCGCTGGGATTTTCGGCGCACGTTTGTTCCATGAATCGACCCCCATGTGTCACTATGAAGAAGATACAGAAGACTTAACTGTACTACAATCAAAACTGAATAAAGAGCAGCGTACCATTTTTCAAGAAGTAACACAAGAAATTGCACATGGTGTACAACATGAAAAAAAAGAATGTACCTGCCAAAATTACAAACCTATAATACTATACGTCAGTGGTGAAGCTGGATCAGGCAAAACATTCTTAATCAAAATCATCAGCAAGTTCCTTCAACAAATGACAAACAACAAATTGTCAGCTGTTGTAACTGCCCCCACAGGTTTAGCTGCCTACAACATAGGCGGTGTCACTTTACACCGATTACTACTCCTTCCAGTAGAACACCAAAACAAATTATAACATTACAAACTTTCTACAGAAGCTGCAATAGAACTACGCAGAGTGTTAAAACAAATGAAAATGCTACTAATAGATGAAGTGAGCATGGTCTCCAACCTAATGTTGGCTTTGATTCACCTCAGATTACAAGAAGTACTCAAAACAAACTACAAAGAGCTATTTGGAGGAAAACACATTATTGTTTTCGGAGATCTTCTTCAATTGACACCAGTGAAAGTTGAACCTATTTTTAAAACCTTAGGACACAAACCCTGCCGTAAAACTGTTGGCAGCATAGGAAATGTTAACCTTTGGCAACATTTCCAATACAGAGAATTAACAGAGAACATGTGCCAGTCTGCAGACCTCACCTACGCCAACATTTTAAAAAGTATTAGAGTTGGTGTACTATCTCAATAAGCACAAGCACTATTAAAACCCTGGCACATCCATGCACTTCATGGCCATAACTCATGTGCTACTGATGTCATGGAACAATTAGCACACAAAAATGTCAATTGTATGCCCTTGATGCCAACTCTTGCAAGCTGTTCCAAATTCAATTAAACAATGTTGAAAAAAGAAATGGAACCAATAATTGAAATTTGCTCCACAGACAAACTGGACATACATGGTATGACACTACCCATGTGTCAACAAGCCACAACAAGACTAAATACCTTAGAAAACTCTATCTCCAACACAGTTGGTTTGGAGGAAATATTAAAATTATCTTTAAACTATAGAGTAATGCTTAAACATAAGCTTGATGTGGAGCAAGGACTCGTTAATGGAGCACTTGGCGAAGGTGTTGGCTTTCAAACATACTCACGTGACAACAACATTCAGTTTGTCAATATTCTCTTTGACAAACTATCAGAAGTAAAAAGGATAAGACGCTTAAAAGCTCAATTCCTTCTTTTCAAAGACATGTATGTATGCGGAGAACAATTTTCTCTAACTCTAGCATATGCAGTCACCATTCACAAATCACATGGTCTTACCCTAGATAAAGCATTGATAGATATTGGAAACACAGTATTTAAAGAAGTCATGAGCTACATAGCACTATCACGCTTGCGTACACTTGACAGTCTATTTCTAATCAACTTTGATGCAAGTAAACGCTGATATTGCTTGCATTTTAGAATACAATAGACTATGTTCACTATGCACCCCTCATCTAAAACCTATCTTGTTCCAGAAAAAGCAAAACATTGTAAAAGAAAACCTCTTCAAACAGAAATGCAACAGGATCTCACTGCAAATCCCCCAAAGAGAATAAAAGAAGCTAATACTTCAACAAATACTAAAACCAAAGAAGAATGTACTACTCAAAGTAACTCAGGTACTTCTTCAAAGAAGCAACACACACTCCGAAGAAATGACTTGGACACAGAACTATCTTGTCGATTCAAATTTTCAAATATATATCTGGTGTAAATTGCTAAGTAAATGTAGCAATAGGTATTCTATTTCAATTGCCACCAATTGTTGACAACATTTACTTACACAATACAGACCAATTGTGTTTGCAAATGTTAGTCCTTCATAGAAATGCAAGCAACAATCCAGACAACACATGGAATAAGACAAGAATTAGCCTACTATGCTGGAATGGTGAAATTCACTATAAACACACAAGAAGATCCACAAGAATGTCTAATGTACTTACTACAAGTACTGGAAAACAAAAACATACCTATAAATGATATCTTCGAGATTTCATACATGTGGAAACATACATGCACTCTGCAACAATATGGCACAGGAACAAATCCCTAATGAATGTTTTGTGGATGTATCCATACCTAACTGTGAATCCGTTCCATTTCAGCAACATGTACAAAATGCAAACCATGGCTGATTATGTACTACCTGCAGTTCAGATAAACGCTCCACCTTACAAATGCAAACACATAGTAAATACGTAATACTAATGCTTCTACGTTACAATGCAGATGATACCAAAAACAACTGCAAGCTGACTGGATTCACACATGGTCAAGTATCACTTGGTAAGAAAAGCTTCACAACAATAGGTATAATCTACCATGCAGGAGCCACAACCAATGCAGGTCACTACACTGCATATATAAAAAAGAATTGTGGGTGGTTTGAATGTAATGATAGTACCATTACTCTGAAGCAAAGATTACCAGCAAATCTTATAAACGCTTATTTAATATTCTTAAAACCAAAATTTTAATAAGCAATCTGTGCATAAACATTAATAAAACTTCAATTAGAAAACTATAAACAATTAGAATACGCCAACAGGTATCTAACTGCCCCAAGATTGTGCAACAACCAAACAGATAAATCAATACGACTAAAATATAACATGAAATAAACAGGTAGAATACGGCAACAGGTATCTAACTGCACCAAGATTTTGCAACAACCAAACAAATAAATCAATAACACCAATAACTAATCTGTGCATAAACATTAATGAAACTTCAATTAGAAAACTATAAACAGCTACAATGCGACAACAGGTATCTAACTTCCCCAAAATTCTACAACAATCAAACAGCTAAATCAATACCACTAAATTATAAAAATAAATAAACACTTAGAATACGCCAACATGTATCTTACTGCCCCAAGAATCTGCAAAAACCCAACAGATAGATTAGCAACTTGAGAATATAAATAAAAAACAATAACCAGTTACAATTCGACAACAGGTATCTAACAATCTGCAACAAGCCAACAGATAGAACATTAGCCAGAAACAAGTAAACACTGAAAACAAAGAAAGAAATGTACTGTACCATAACAAAAAAAATGTTTTTTTAATCCAACATGGATTTTTTTCCCGCAGACGAAATAAAGCATACATGTCTATTATTCAATGTAATAAGTCTTTATAAACTACCTACACTAACATGACCTTTTCTTTTATCACAGAAATTGCAAAAGAAAATATCTGCTCCAGTTACCCACGTCATGATAAAAATATATCCAAACACAAAAAATCAAACAGTAAGTATATTATAATAAATACAACTCATAAATACTGCTCCATAACACAACCATTGAAGCAAACATCTAACCATACACCACAATACAAAATGTTTACTTCCATGGATATGTTATACTGCAGTGCTTGTCACCAAACTCTACAATCTTAATGACATGACATAGCCAAAACTTCACATACAAACTATACAAATCAAACAGTACACAAACTGTAGATTTGCTAATATTTGATAGATATTGGATTCTACGGGTGTGATCCATGGGTGTGATTTGCTGCGGTGGTTGTGACCAGGGCCTACAGTCTTGGGTGCATGGCCTATGGCCTACGGCCTTTTACAACTTTGCAAGGCCTATTTCCAACTCGGTAGTCTGCAGACAGTTGTGCAGTTTGCAGACGGTTACTCTGAAGGGACCCATCCATTAGTTTCAGTCATTCTCAATCTGGCTATCTAGGAGAGAGTACCTGGATGTCATCATTTGACCGCACCTGAGTGGTGTGACGGCATGTCCGCGGATGGTGCATTTCAATGCAAACAGTTTCAAGTTGAAAGCTTACCGTTTCAGAGCTCCTAGACCCTTTCTTAGTTGATCTGCCAACATTTTACAACTTTCCAATGCCTATTTCCAACTTGTTAGTTCCTGAGTTCCTGCTTGGACTTACCTGAAAAATGGCATCACTCATAGCCACCCCTCCACCCCAGCCACTACAACCATAACAACCTGTAGGGCCTGGAGAGGGGAACATGCACAGAGATGTAGAAGAGGATGAAGAGGAAGAGCAAGATGAGGTAGATGAAGTGCCTACCTCCAGCACCTGGCGTGAGTAATGTGTGTGGCAGTTTTTCACCACTGTTGGGGGTCATACTCATTCGTGCAAAACCTGGGCTGCACTCCTACGGGACCACCTCCATGCACAGCCACACCATATCCAACCACCTGGGTACTCTAAGAAAGGTTGTTCCTTCAGGGAGAAGCAGGTTGACAAGCTCTACCCCATCCTCCTCAACCGCTCCTGCCACCACACAGACTACTCCTTTGGGGCAGAGGTTACTGTTGGCCGCTTCAAAGGCCATACAGAATGTTGTTGACCCTTACCTTTTGGGGGTCACAGTACTATGTTTGAACTGTGACACACTGATCTGCAGGAAGGAGCAATAACGTAGTGCTTTCGAGGCTGCAGTCAAGGAACACAAGAAACACTGCCACCTAACTTAAATGTAAGGCCCGCCCAACATCTTCCCCTGTCTGTTTGACCCTCTGTATCTATGGTTGGAGTCCCTTCCCTCCCTCCCATCCTCCACCTTACCTTGCCTATTCTGTAAAAAACAAAAAAGCCCAAAAAATACAAAAATAAAAAACACAAAAGGTTCCATTTGGAGCCACCTTTTATCAGTTAAAAAACAGAACTAATAATAAAAATCACATTACCTTATGCAGTCTGTATAGTCTGCGGACAGTACGAATGTCTGCAGACATCTGGAAAATTTCAGGCATGGGATGGGGGAGTAAAAATCTATTATTTATTTTTCATTAAAAAATGATGGCTCTTAAAAGACATGTTTTTTTTATGTTTTGGTGGTTTTCTATTTTTGGGGGATTATTTGGTTTTATATACTGAACTAACAAAAGGTCTACTGAATTAACTTTTTATAACTTAAACAAAAAGTTCTTCTAATGTTTGTTTCTGTTTTTCCTTTTTGTTTACTTCATCTACTAAAGAATACTTGAATCCATATGTTATGTATTCACAGAAACTGCTTCAATGCATTTTCTGAAAATAAATGATTGGCAACATCAGTGACAATAAATTATTGGCACTCCATCTTTTTGAAAAATTTCATTATCAAAAGATGGCATGCCAACATCCCTCAAAAGAGCACATACAACTTTGTTCACATTGTGCCTTGATTTCTCAATGTGTAGACAAAACATATTTGAAAGCATCCCCATTTGTCTCTGAACTAGCAGAGAATTGTTTTTTTCGAATGTGGAAACAGTTCCATCATCTTTCCAAATATATCCTTTATGCCATATCATATCCTTCATAGCAAACTGTAATGAAATTCCGGTAACATAGCCCAAACTGTTGCCTCGACAGTGAACTACAGCGAGGTCCCGATGCTTCAAGTTAACCATATTCCATACAAAACTGGAAGAATTTCACCCACTTAATTCCTCGAACTCCATAACATGAAGCCTGAAATTCGTCTATTCAAAGATTTCAGACAATCCACACTTCTCAAAATACACCTTTAGCTAATGGACCCAAGAATCACTCACAATCCACACACTATGCTTCCCCAAAGCCATAGCTATAGCCATCTACACTGCACACAACAAAGATAACTCTTGCTACCCAGTCTTTCATCACAACAAACACCACACCCAGGAAACATGATTGGCTGATCTCCTGATGTTCGTGGACATCCACGACTGTCTGCAATCTCCTCAGTACCCTTTCCATGCCAGGCATCCTTAAAAACCCTGGGTGGCATGTCTGGTGCCTGCAGACTATCACGCACACAGGGCAACCATTTTACCATTTTTACTTTCATGTTCGTAACACTCCCTCATTGGCTGCTTTCAATCAGTCACATATCCATCCACCAATCACATCCAAAAACTCGCATGTAACCTTGTCATCTCAGTTCAACACTTCAAATGTACTCTTGAACTCTCGGATTACATGTATCCTGTTGCTCAGAGCCACCTGCATCACAATCTACTGTAAAATGCTCCAACATTTCTATTTACACATTCAACAGTATCTGCATCTTAAAAGACTTAGCACAGGTATGCGTATAGTTTTTAAAGTATGTTTTTCAAGTCTTTGACATATGTATATGTGCAGGGTTCCTGCCACTTACCTTGTAATAAGATCTCAAAATGCATATTCTCTTTTTTAACCATTCTATCAAATGCCATGTATTGCAGCATTCAGCACCTGCTCAAATCAAGTGGCAGTTACTTGCAATGCTGTGGGATTCAAAATGTTACATTTTTAGGAGTATTTTAATGAAATTAAAAAAAAAATGCATATGTGCATTTATAGCAGAAAGGAAAAGCAGATGCAAAGGATTTGTAGAACATTTTTAAGTGGCACTTGGTGTGAATGTTTAATATATTGGCAGTACATGCACACTTGCTAACATGACCCATTCCAATCGGTAGGTGCTTATCCAGTCCTAGTTTTTTTCTCTGCATTCTGGGACTTGTAGTCCAAGTTTTATAATGGGAATAGTGGAATTACAAGTCCCAGAATGCAAGGAAAAAAACAAGACTTGGTAAGTGCCTACAGATTACAAAGGATCCTGATTGGCAAGTATGCATGTACTGCCAACATATCAAACTTCCATACACCAAGAGCAACTTAGAAATGTTCTACAAATCTTTTCCAAATGCTTTATCTTTCTTTTAGAACAAGATTACACACAATGCTGCTATATGATATGGCATTTCTAAAGCTATAAATGCACATATCGATTTATTTTTACTTGCATGAAAATTCTCCTAACAAGAAACATTTTTAAACGCTCAGCATTTTCCATTTTTCATTCCATATATGTGTCACTCTTTCCACTCTCTCTTATTACAACCCTTATAGTACCACCATTCTCTACCTGATCACACATATGTTTATACTGCCATAGTATCTATATACAGCAGTGCATCCTACATATAAAGTACTGTTCTTTCCAAACCTCTACTATGAGTTACCAAACACTGCTGCAACAGCAATCCACTATTGCATTACCACAAGGCCACAGATTCCCTATTCTTTAAAAAGACTGCAATACATTACAAATACATTGCACCACAAAAACAGCACTTTTTTCAATTAAAATCACCAGCACAGAAATAACCTAGATATGCATGTTTTTTTCACACCCATTTTGCCCTGCTCCTTGTAATGTCCCAAACAGCGCTACTCATACTCCAATTATTCTAACAGCATAGTTAACATACTTAACTACACCACCCATAACACAACTTTATTAACTCTTTTTTCCAACAAATCCACCTAACTTCAAAAACAGCAACATTTCTTACTAAAAGTACTTCACCATTACCACATATACCCACTAACCTTCTTTAAAAATTATAGGAAAAAAGAAGATTGCTGAAGACAGCCACCACAAAAATAACAATCTTCACATCCTACAAAGTAAGAACATTAATGTAGCATGTACATCTCTTTAATTGTAACCATGTTCTTTCAATACATGTTAGCCTAGAGTATTACTTTCGAGTCAACAACATGTATTTCATTCTTACTCAATATATTGCAACATTCACACTCTTTTTATTTCCATCTAAACGTTGTTTTTTTATTCAATACACCATCCATTCCTTACTGGCTGACAACACATCCATCTCCCATCAACTTCTATTCCATAATTTTACTTCCTTACTATTCCATGGCCCTATCCACATGAGGTCCTAGTTCCAATTCAACAAGTTTCACAATCATTGCATTCCAAATCACTATTGCACATTACCACACATACACACACTCCCTCGCCCATTTTCCATTACACCCATACAACTCTCATACTCATGCAAAAAATCACACGTATAACAACCTTTGTTTTCCTCAAAACATACATCCCTAGTTATTCAATCACACCACCCCTCCCTTACTCACTAACCCAAGCACCTCACACCTGTATAAACTCTTACTCTAACAACCTTCCCAACCACACCTATCATCCCACTACACAATCACAATACACTCTATTAATCTCTACAATCACACACACACCCACCCATGCACAATACATAAATATACATTCCACAACTTACAAACCCAAACTTTCTTTTTTCCCAACAGACAAAACAGTATGCCTTCAAAAAACCAAAAACGTAGAAAATGAAGAGAAAATAGCGCAGGTAAGAATAAAATTAAGCCATATAGTCTCCTCTGAAACAATGTATTGAAAACATTAAAATAAAACAGCCAGTAACCTCACTCAACAAAGGTAAACCAGCCACCATAAGAAAGTAAGGCCTCTCTTGCAAAACCTAAAAGTAAAAAAAAAGATGTACAAACAAAAGCAGACCTACTAATGAACCTAACACTATATCCATCAATGTTGACATAGCCACAGTAAAGCATTTGAATACATTAATTTTGCACCGTAGAGTTGATCACAATCTTATAGAGACAGCTAGAAAGTCACAATCAACCCTTAAACACTAGTGCAGAATATTAATCTTTTAAGCTCTAATTAAATTAATCAATACATTACAAAAAGTACTTCTAAACATGTGCAATGTCGATATACACACCTTTTGTAACTTCTGTGAAGGTGAATGTATTCACAGAAGCAGCACAGTACCATATTTCAATGAAGAGGCTTCAAGAACAAAAAAAAAAAACAATAGCCATAGACAGTAATGGCCGAATGTTTGAAATGGTAGGAGACACCATCATGGCAAAAGAAACCCTTATATTAATATAGTTTATTGGATATACATGTAGCAAAATCTTTGTATAACATTTCATACAACACATTTTAAAATTCATTCAGTTTTTGAACTAGACAAGTTAAAACATATGAGTTTCATTTATTTAACACAAAGCCTGTCATACAAGACATTTAAAAACCTCTACGAGATGCATATACAATCTAACAGTGAAGTATATTAAACCAATATCATCACCCTGTAAGAATTCCAACCATAATCGAGGGATATCTTGCACCTTTACAGCATTATTGTGTGACTTAAAATATTTAATGGGAAGGTAGTTAAGACTTTCACATTCAATGATTAGGTGAAACAATGTTTCTTCCAACAGGTTACCACATAGTCTACAGTATTTGGAATTGTATGCAATATTGTTCTTCCAATTATTTGGCAGAAGTCAGGGTTTCTAGGTGGAACATATTTTGAAGGAACGCAGACTTGATTAGTTTGCTCTTAAGCCAGTATTTGATGTCACCTGAGAAATATGGGGCCTCATTACACGCTAGGCGGTAGGGATTTAACGTTACCGGTAATGGAATACCGGTAACGTTAAATCCCCATCCAAATTACGACCTGGCTCACCGCTATTTGCGGCACCGCTAAGTACGGTGCCACTAATAGCGGCCAGTCCGCGGGCGCACGTCCCTCGAGTCCGTAATTTACGCCATGCTGCTATTAGCACATCATCACAAGCCAGGCGGACGTGCCAATAGCGGCATGGAAAAGCACCCAAAACCCCTTACCGCCATAGCGCTAATACCGCCATCGCGAACCACCCATTAAGAGAACTGAGCAGTGTTCCCACCTGCCACAGGTGGACACAATCAGCACAGGTGGAGGCAATGGAGACTCAGGCAGCACAAAAGGAGCACACCACACCCCTTCCCACACCAAGATAGTTCCAATACTAGCAGCATTACATGGGCTGTAGGACATGATTGCAGCGCAGCAGCAGCAGGCAGCACAGAGGAGACACAGGAGGAGGAGGAGGAGGGCAAGACAGGCACAGCAAGCACCACCATGGCACCTAATCATACCACAAAGGCACCCTCCAATCCCCAGGATTAGAGCCAATCCATTTAACCTAACCCCGGAGCAGATACACACCCTGTACCGTCTGGACCAGGATACCATAACCAGCATTGTAGACATGATACACAACGACATTGTGATCCTCATAGACATCCAAACTACCATCCCCCTCTACTCAAGGTGGTGACTGTGCTCCAATTCCTGGCCACAGGCACTTACCAGCATACGGTCGGGCAGATGCATGGCATCTCACAACCAGTATTCTCACGCACGCTGACCCAGGTACTCTATGCCCTCCTGAAGCATGCACCTGAACACATATTCATGCCACGGACTGCCCAGGAGATTGCAAACATCAAAGTTGGCTTCTATGCACTGGCAGGCATCCCAAGTTGCATCGGGGCAATCGACTGTACCCATGTGGAATTGGTGGTCCCACATCACAATGAAGTAGTGTACCGAAACAGGAAGCAATTCCACTCCATCAATGTCCAAATGGTATGTGACGCCAACAAGATAATCACTCATTGCTGTGCCCGATTTCCTGGATCAACCCATGATTCCATGGTCCTGCGGAACTCAACTATCCCACGCTACATGGAGCGACAAGCCGGACAACGTTCATGGCTACTTGGTGAGTTGCAGGGCAAGCACATGGCAGTGTGATTGGGGGGGGGATACATACACCGATTGGGTATAGCTTGTTGTCCGTTGGACAAATGCACATACAGATGTACGCCAACATCCATCTGGGTAGGCCCAAAACATACCAGAGATTAATGGACATGCAAGTGTGAGCTACATGACATAGATGACAATCAAGGTCTAGAAAAATCAAACATCCATCCACATCCACATTGCACAACATTCCACACCTCAAAATACACAAATCTCATACATGCCATCAACATACAAAATGAGCGCAGCACAACAGCAATAATGCATTGTGGCCTTGAATGCATGCAAAGGGATCACCCCTAGCCATAGCATTACACCACGCACATATAGCACAACTCAAGTGATGCCTCTCAGCATGGCAACATCAATGTTGGAATGGCAGTACACCAGCAGTGTGATACCAAATCTGCCTAGGACCAAGGAACCCCTAACACACGGCTTCAGCCAGGACATGCCAATTACTGTTGTAAGCATTGACGGGGCATGTGTACTTGCAGGGTTGCCCTTACCTTTGCACATTCCAGTCACACAGACAGTCTGCATGTATGCTGTTAATTGTGCACTTCAATCACAATGCAAATTAAAAAAGCCTGAAATGAACTGGCCGCACTTGAGCTGAACAGTAACAGGTCCCCATTGGTCCCCCCATACAGGTGATGCTGGCTATCCCCTGAAGAGGTGGCTCCGTACCCCTGTACGGAACCCACAGAACAGGCACAAGGAGGAATACAATCATGCACATACCCGTACCCGCAACGTGATTGAGCAGACTTTTGGCCTTTTGAAGACACGGTTTAGTTGCATTAGCAGGTCTGGTGGCGCTCTCCTGTATGTCCATGAGAAGGTGGCCAAGATCACCATGGCATGTGTCATGCTGCACAATATGTGTATCAGACGGAATGTGCCACTGCCCCCTGACGTTGAAATGGAAGCACCTGATGAGGATGATGATGGTGATGAGGACGGAGGTGAAGGGGATGCAGGACATGCAAGAGGGGATGGTCAAGAGGGACGTGCTGTGAGACAACATCTGATCAACCAAATATTCTGAGTAACATGGTTTTTTACTGTCACGTGGATATGGGTATGAATGCACTGGTGTATGTTTGGAAGCACGCAATGGACCCTGTCGCCAATAAAGTACACAAACACAATGAAGATGTCCAAGCCTGTGTTTTGATCAGACACCAGTGTATTAAGTAACGGAAAGATGAAAAAGTGCATGTCCCCAAACATCCCACCACCCTTCCACCCACCCCCACAACAGACCCATAACACCCTTCCACCCACCCCCCACAACAGTTCCTCATGTGTCTGCCACTCTGTTTGTGTCGGGCCATGCACGCAGTAGCTTCGCCATAAACTCCCTATTGGCCATTGTCTGCAGCAGCGTTTGGAGGCTGGCTAGACGTGCGTGTGGAGCGGCGGAGGGGGCTTGTCTGCGTTGAACCGGCGGATGACGACGTGGCTGACTGTCCTGGTGGTGTGAAGTGGTGGTCCATTGTGTCCGCTATTCGAGTGAGGACCTCCCTAAGTCTGCCTATCTCCTCACACAGCCTGTCTGTACAGGCCTCCATCCCCTCCCTGCAGTGCCTTGCTGTCTCCACAATCTCCTCCCTGAGATAGGCAGCATCCTTCTCATGCTGGCCAACCAGCACAGTTAGTTCCTGTTGCCGCTTGCTGATTGTGGCCAGGTCGAGGGCAGTGCTGGGTGCTAGTGGAGTTTGCTGTGCACTTTGATGCATCCATGTCAGCAGGTGAAGCCACCGTGGGGTACATAGAACCTAGAATGTTGTCCTCGCCAGTTGCATCAGACCCAGGTGTCTGGAGTGGTGATGGCTCAGGGGTTCCAGGGGGGGTTGTGGTGTGCATCTCCATTGTGACATCTGTTGTGTCCTCAACATCAGATAGTGGGGCAGTGGCTGCTGCCTCTCCTGCGGAGCTTGGCGCAGCTGATGGTGGGCCGTCCGTGGCTGGGATTGGTGGTTGTGGGTTCACCTCTGGTGGTGGGGCTGTAGTTGGTGGTGTGGCTACTTCTATCCTGTCAGTGGCACTCCTCCGATGCTTGACACTCATCATGTGGAACCACCCTTGCCCCTTGATGTTGTGGGGGTGTCCTCAGAGTCCTGCGCCCTTGTTCTCTTACTTGCAGGGGGTGCCTGGGATGCATTTCCGGCATCCTCAATGTCTTTATGCGAGCCTGTCAGGGACAAGAAGGGGGATGGCATTGGTTACGTTTCTATGTACTTTATGCAGAATACATCAATAATGCAGTTGTGGCCATTAGGACTTCATTGTTGGGGATGCAGGTGATGTGTCAGTTCAGTGCCTCATCCAAGCATGGTTGTGTTTGGCACTTGTCTCTGGTGTTGTGTGCATGTGTGTGTGTTTGGGTCTGACACTGACATGGGCAGGGATGGATGCATGTGTGGATGTTTGTCCATCCATGAGATGATTCTGGGCTCACATTTGGGGGGACCAGTGCATTCACATAGCATCCTGTCATGTGTACACTCACCTCCATCTGAAGTGGTTGCCACGCCATGCTCCATAGTGCCGACTCCCTCAATGCATTCCACTCTGATTAGGTTCGCACAGGTCTCCTCCCATTCCTTTAGTTTGATGGGTGAATCGGATCCACCTGCAGTGGCTATTCTGTGGTTTTCGGCAAGGATGCTTCTCACCCGGAGTCTGAGGTCGTCCCACCTTTTCCTGCACTCACGCACATTGCGGGTGGTGGTGCCCACTGCACTAACTTTCACCGCAACATCATCCCAGATTGCCTTTTTTTTAATAAGTGTCTCCCGCCGCATGTCGTTGGCAAAGACAACGGCGGCATTGTCAGCCAGGGTCTGGGTCAGCATGATTAGCTCCTCTGAGGTGAATTTTTCTTTCCGCTGCCGGTCAGTGTTTTTTTCAATGCCTTGAGCATGTTGAGGGTGTCCCTGATGATTTGCAACTGCAAGCTACTCCAAACAGGTCCAGGGGGCATAGGATGGCAATGGATTGTGTTTTTAAAGATGGCCGCTGTGCTCTTTCCCGTTCCTGTACGATGACGCTATTTCTGGTTCTGCAATTTAACGGTCACCGCTAATAGCGGTGACCGCTATTTGCATGCAGCGTGAGGGCGGAGGTGTTATCTGCACTTTCGTCGAGAGCGGTAAGTGACTTTTTGGGGTCTTTAGCGGCATGGCAGTAGGGTCAATACCGGCATGGCGCTAAACTCGTGTCTGTGTACTCGTAATGGTACGCTATTAGTGCCCTCTTGCGAGGGCGGACACGTTAAGAGCGCCATGCCGGTAATTTGAGATTTTTACCGCACACGTGTAATGAGGCCCATGGAGTGCTTCCTTCATATAGCCACTGACTATGGATATGCTTGAAAATACCAATTATACCTATCGGTACAATAGCATCCAATTTTAAAAAGGCCTGTATATATGGGACGATAATCATATCAGTTGACACAGTGATCGAACGTTGGCAGAACATTACGCATTGAGATATGTATACATTCCAAATGCCTTTTAAGTTGAACTCAAGGTACAGATATTCTATACTTATACATTTAGGAAGTCGAAATAGATGACTTAATAGTTTGGCTTCAAATCTGATGAGAGCTTTTTTAAATGTATGGCCCCAAATGGCTATTGCATAAGACATCATTGCTATTATCTTCGAGTTGTATATGGATAGTACAGCCGATGCGCTACACCCATTGTTGCGACCGATAAATACACTTAATGCATTGACTGAGGTCTCACATTTCAATTTTACCTCAGCCCAATGGAGGTCCCATTTAAGCTTATCATCAATGATTACACCCAAGTATTTGTAGGATGCAACTTGCTCCAATGGTGCGTCAGATAAGGACCAATGTAGACACTTCGGCCTCAACTTCTGTGTGAAGAGATTGATTTTACTTTTGGCATTGTTAATCGTAAGGCCATTTTTAGATCCATATATGGCTAATGCATTGAGCATAAGTTGTAATCCTGCTGGGGTGTAGTCAAGAAGTAAAAGGTTGTCGGCATATGTAAGCCAACCCAAAGCCACATTCTTAATTTTGATAGGGTTGGCAGCATAGATGTTAAAGGAAGTGATCATATCGGCCAGATATAGGTTGAAAAGTGTAGTGGCTATCATGCTTCCTTGTTTTACACGGCGTTTGGTGGACATAGATTTAGATAGTTTACCAAATGCATTAAGACGGACACTAACTGATGTGTCTGCGTGAAGTAGCATGAGCATACGAAGCAAACCACTTGGAATCCCCCAGTTGACAAGTTTACGCCATAGCTGGTTCCTACATACAGTGTCAAACGTAGCAGAAAAATCTATGAAAGCACAGTAGACATCTAGGTTCCGCTGCACCCTAGAATGTTCAATCGCTGAGCTTAAAATGAGAAGATTATGTAAGGTGCTAGATTTGGATCTAAAGCCAATCTGATTGGGTGGAAGAATCTTGTTAGTATCAATCCAAGTATTCTGTTCATGCAATAAGACTTAGACGTAGAGTCTAACATAGCCAACATTCGGAAATTGGATGGAACATCCCAAGCTCCCTTTTTATGCAGGGTCAAGATGTTAGTAGCTTTCCAGGAAGGTGGTAGAATTCCATGTATACCAATATGACAAAATAGTATGTGCAGGGCAGCGCCCCATAGTGGTGGATCACTTTTAATAACCATATTGGATATGCCATCAGGGCGAGCCGCGCGAGATGACTTTAGATTTTCAATGATTGCAATGATGTCTAGGATTGAGGCTTTACAATCCCATGGAGAATCAAGGATCAGTAGAGCCAAAGCAACAGCTACATCGCTGCCTAGTGTGGAAGCTATATGGTCAGCCCGTGACTCTTCATTGATGCAATTTATTGTTAGGTCTCTTTTTTTATTTTTCACTATCAGATGCCATATCGCATTACCATCACCTAATAGGGATAGTCTGGCGATTTTTTGCCACAGTTTCAACTCAAGATCTCTTTAATGAGATTTTAGCCATTGTTTAAAGCTTTTTTTTAATTCACAAATTTGTTCTGTAATCAATAGCACCATGGTTGCCCCCTTTTTGGAGTGAACCAACTTTTTGATAGTTGGATAACTTTGTCATTATCTTTACGTGCGGGTTGCAAACTATTAACCCTCTCCATAACAGATTTGTATGATTGTTGCTCTATGGTGGAACTTTGAATGTTAGTCATAGTAGACGAAAAGTTCTCAATTAGTTGATCACATGAATTTGACCTAGAAGAGTACAATTGAATGAAGGTCGATAGCAATTCCCGGGCCATTGTATTTGCTTGTTCAACGTTATGACGTTTCTTTAGGATACAATTCTGTCCTTCATTCAACAGTATCTGACCATTTTTGTCATGACATGGCAATATAAGATTTTTATCCATTGTGTCAATGAAAAGTCATAAGGGCAGATGATCACTCTCCTCACGACACACTATTCCCATATCCCTGATGAATTGCATGCCAAGGATATTCGAGAAAATGTAGTTTATAGTGACTGCAGATGAGCCTTCTATACGCATAGGAGCCAATAGGGGGTCACTCATGGTGGTGCCATTCAAGCGTGTCATATTATGGGATTGTAGAAGTCTGTGCCACTTTTTGCCTTGGTTATTACAAACTTGTTTGATGGAATTAGATTTCAGGAGGCCATCAGCCATTTGCTCAACTGGAGCAATCTCACCTATTTTAGCATTGAAGTCACCAAGGAGCCAAATTAGACATTTGTCGGAGTATTTTTTTAGATCAGCATCAATCCCTTTAATGTTTTTTGAAATGAGTGACATTTTAGGTGGATCATATACATTAATTATGATGATGGTAGTATCCGCATTCGTGATCTTAGCTATTAAAATATTAGGAGATGATTCTGATAGTTTTTCTATTGTCCACGGAGACTGTACTGATGTAAGTAAACCACCCTTTGGACAACCCAACTGACCTTTAGTTGCCACTTCGTGGACAGTGGAACGGTTGTCTATTTGGATCTCAGCAGTAATCCAAGTTTCTTGGAGAGCGACTATGTGAAAAATTTCGATGTTGCTTAAAAGTCCATCAACATCGAACATGTGTGAATGTCCCTGGGTATTCCAAGAGTAGAGAAATTGGGGGGATATTGGTCATTGCTGTGTCCCAGAGAAATACTCCTTAAAGGATAGAGGCAACCATTGCCAATATCCTTCAGGAATATCCTCTGAGGATAAGGGATCTTTAGCAGATGGATGCGCTGGTACCGGCTTGTGAGTCACGATTGCGCGTGTAGGTGTTGGGTCTGTTGGTGCTTTAGCAGGAACAGAGTCATATTTCTTGGCAGTTTGAGATGCACTAAACCGCGATACATCCGTGAATCGTTTGGTAGTCGGGATTTCACCATATTGTGCGATGTATCCGAGTTTGAGCAAGTTCTCTTCAAAGCCGAGGACATAAGTAAGAGTGGCATCATTTTTGAAACACACGTTCGATGAGTAGTGGTTATTTAGCTCAATTTGATCCACTAAGTGGATGTCATTAGATGTTATTACACGTAATGAAACTAACTCATGTAATAACTTAAGAATTTCTGCTCTTTTTAAAGGAGCACGCTATTGAACAGCTGCTATTTGGGTCAGTTGAAGGGCAGCCATGTAGGAGTGGTGTTAAGTAATACCTGTGCCAGAGTTAGGAGTTGTACAAGAGGTGTCTTTCTTCGCGGTAGGATTTTTGAGCCATTCTTTCGCTAATGTCGTTTGCCGTTCGTCAGAGTGGGCAACGACTGTATGCAATACCAATTTTCTGGTACGTGTTTTCTTGACTTTCGGGATTGAAGGGACTGCAGTAGTACCCTTACTAGACTTAGATGATACTGTCTTAGGCTGAGAAGGGTTGGCTATGGTAATAATAGGATCAACATGAATGGGCATACTAGAGGTATTTGCCGAAGACAAATTTGTAGGTGGACACCAATGAGAAGCATTTAAATTACGCCCATGAGTAGTATTTGTTTTACGCATTCTGTTTGTGGTTTTACTCCGGTACATGAATGCCTGGAAAATACGTTTTGTTTTTCCTGTGTTTGCCCTGTGGCAAAAGTTTACTTAGTGTGGCCACTTGGGTCTTATTCTGGGGCATAGCAGGAAGAGGAATATGAGGTGTGGGAGTGGGTTGTGCCATGCAATGAGAGCCACATTTTCTTCTAATCTAAGACTTGAATGGATTAATAGAGATTGAATATCGATTTTAGATTCCATTAAAGTACATTTTGCTAGTAAGCTAGATAGTACATTTTCTAGAGCCTCAGATTTCTCATCAGAGGTCATACATGAGTCGAGCTCGCCATCGTCCAACTTTGGGCCGCGGTCGGTGATCATGCTTTTAGTTAGTGGTACATCCCCAGGGTTAGAAGACTTGCCAGTAGATTTAAACTTAAATAATGGCAGAGTGATACATTTTGGGTCAGCGAGATGTTGATTATTAGATGTGGACAACATGGGGACAACTGAGGCTTGCTCATTATGAACAGGCAAATGTATAGGTTTAGATGGTGGTGTGAAGTATAAAGGGGTGGCTATGGGCTCACCAATAGACAAGACGAGATCTTGGCCTAGGTATTCCAACTCCATTTCTTCGAGTTTGGAATTCGATAGATCAATAGTACACGTTGGAGGGGAAACGTGAGATACTACAGGATAGACATCAGTCTGTAAGTCTTGAACAGCATGAGAAGAGGACTTGACATATTCAATAGGCATGTCCAGTGGTGAGTTCAGGTCATTGCATATTTCAGAGGGAGGAACTTCTTTCAATTCAGAGACATGTTTGGGGACGTTAGTTCCACCTAATATATCATTCAATAGCTTGGAGCTGACACAGCCAAACTCACTGGAAAGTTCAGTTATCAGAGCGTCGGTTGAGTTAAAACATTGCTATTTAAACACAGGGGTTAACAGTTAAATTAATTGTTCATGATTGAGAAGAGGAACGTTTTTGGCAAAATAGGCTGTTATATGATTACCTTGAGTGGAAGCATGTGAAATTACCTTCGGAATGCATACACATCTATTTCTCAAAGTTTTGTGCATTTCAATTTCACGTGCATGATCAGCCATAATGTTAGAATTAAGTGGCTGATTAGGTAAGGTGTGTCGAGAAAAGTCAAATAAGTGATCTAAGTACAGAAGCAGTTACGTTAAGATGAGCAAGCTAAATCTCAATTCACAGTTCTCGGTTCTCAAGTCACAATACACTAATCACTGAGAGAGCGGTACAGCACCGAACAAGCAGATTTGAAAAATGTTCAATCAAACTACTGAAGCAGGCACCCAGTGAACAACAACACACCAGTACTGCGGCACTAGAGAAATGAGTAAAACTCTTGTTACTCCTGTTATGCCTGCTACATAAATGTGTTACTCACTGTTGCAACGGAATCGAAGTGAGAGCCGTAAACTATCGGTGTAAGCAGTCCACCGATTAGAGATCACAGCATCACTGCACGGTCGGCATTTGCCATGAGGGCTAAGGTGCTAAAGTGCTATAACAAATGGAGCGCACCACCAAAAAGCACTAGATAGTGTTGAATGTGACAAGTAGTAGCAACAGGGGCATATGGGGGGAAAGCTGTCACTGCTGTTCCGCTGCGAACAGCAAACAGCTACTTCGAGCTACATTTGGAGCGTGCAGGGTCTCCTTCAAATAGTGTAGCAAAAATGGGTGGAGCCAAATTTCCTAAAAATGTAAAAGGATAAAATTAGGTACTAGAATTCACAGGGAGAACATATAATTATATGTGGCAGTGTAGAAGTCCATAAAAGTCCATAAAAGTCCTTTTAAATCTTGTAGGACGGCGAGTAAGTAATCGTACCAATGCAATGCAAGTCGAGCTGCCCAGAGTCCTCCAGCGAACAGCTACTTCGAGCTACTTCTTATAAACCCTTATAGATAAAATCTCCCCCAGAAACTTTCAAATAAAAGTTTCTTTCGCCCAAATAAACCTTGCAGTTTACAAATGGAGATGCAGCTCAATATGTAATGCTAGTCAACAATCTTTCAAAGCTTTACCACAATTCCTCAATCACTATGTGAAACTAAACGACAAAAGTAGAATGAAAACTTTGCAAACCATATACTCTTGCCCAGAGGGCAGCCACACTGGAATGTGAGGACATTCATTAGCCTGTTTTTCAGGAATTGCTTGCAAAAGCACCTTTCAACTCATCAAAACATTAGCAATACACCATTCCGCTATTACAAAATTGTGTACATAAACTGCACTATGCAAAAAGTCCTGCTCTAGAACTCCAAAATGTAAATAACCTCCCTCTGCACAGAACAGCCAAAATACTCCTTCAAGAAATAGAGCACATCCAAAATAAATATTTTGGAACAGAAGTTGACTTACAAAATTCAGTAATTTCACAAAACATTACCGAAAGCCTCCCAGACACCAACCTCCTAACAAACACATACAAACAAGAATTAACTAAGTTTCAAAATACCAGACCAAGTATGTGTCTGTTGCTGCAGAACATTTTATAAAAAGAGCACAACAATAGTAGATATGGCCTACAAAATAGAGGACAATGAGGAATCCAAATGGTTCCAATTAGCTTTATATCTAACAACAGAAAATAAATACAAAATAACTGACCCCTCAATAGTTCGCACATACTGCAATACAAAGCAATACAAAGCTTGACAATAACCAAATTCCATCATGTGCTATCACTAATAACCAGTTATAAAGGCTATCCAACACCTTAACTTGTATGAGAGCATTATAATCCAAACAGTACACGCATTTCAAGTTATTAAATACCTTTAACTGAAAACAGCCAAATTGCCTCCATCTGAGTTAATACAAGGAATTTGGGCCAAAGTAGTATATTTGCCATAATATTGTAAAGAAAATGTAGAAACTCTAGGAGTACAACGGCCAATAGATCAATCTTAGATTGTACTAGTTAATGGTGTATCAACAAAAGAGAAAACAAAGTGGTAACAACTACCCGACTAAAACAAAGTTGGACAAGCCCTACAATATCTCAAAGAAAACAATTAATACTACAAAGATATAAACATAGAGGAAAAGCTACGAGAAACTGCAAAAAACAAAATCAAGATTCACCACCAATTGGCAAATTTCAACATGTAGATCCTGTTACTGCAGCCAACATTTTAGATCAGTATACAATTCACCCACTACACTCCAAAGACAGCATTGAAGATGTATTAGAAACATAGAAAATGCGTCAAGCCAAAGGATCCCCAATAAGCATATGAGAGAAAAGTGTAGATGTACATTCTTTTCCTCTACTCTTTCCTTCAGGAAAAGGAGGAGGATATAATGAAAGACCCACACATTTTACTGAATCAGAATATTGCTCTTTATGAATGTATTCTGAAGACCCGAGATTCAGACAAAATGCAGAATACATTTTCCACCTCCTGTTCGAAAGTGAACTAGCAGTTGCACACTCATTAAAAACAGGCTCACATTTTTTAAACATGTCTGCTACCCAACTTCTTCAAAAGTTAAAAGACAAAGATGAGGTTTTGCAATCAAGTATCACGAATCCCTTGGCAAACATGCATGGTACAAAAGAATACTGGTTTTGATGTAACAGTGATGTACGCTGTATGCTAAGGAACCTAGGCCCACTCACATGGTTTGTTACTTTAATTTGTACAAAATACGCCCGGGATGACTTGCACAAATTCATAAGCAGCTCAAACCAAAATAAAGACGGAATAGATATAAAAACACCTGGAGAACTCTGCTCTCTTGACTCTGTCAATGTATCAAGGTACTTTCACCATTGCTTCATTACCATGTTGCACTTCATCTGCAATAAAACTACCCCTCCACTTGCAGAAGTGTAACATTTCTTTTGAAGAAAATAATATCAATCTAGAGGAGCACCACACATCCACATTCTTTTGTGGATAAAAGATGCTCCCAAATTTGGCCATGACAATGATGCCACTATTTCACAGTTTATTGAAAAATACACTACCTGCGACATCCCTTCAGAAACCACACATAGTGACCAACGTACCCAAATCTAACGCTTCCAAAAACATAAGTGTGGCAAATACTGCCAAAGTAGATATATAAAAAAAGGTAAATACTATACCAAATGTCGCTTTGGCTTCCCTAGACCAGTTTGCACAAAAGGACAAGCAAATAGTTTGATATCTTCTGTTAAACACACTGTAAAAGGCAAATCCCCTAAAAACACATAAAACATTAAGAGGGATGACGCATCCAAGTACATCAATGATTACCATGCAATCATTGCTCTCTTGTGGAATGAAAATATACACATACAGTACATTGCAGACAATTCCACTGCAGTTTTAAGATATGTCACAGCCTAGCTCAGCAAGCTGAAGATAGAACGTTAAGACCTCTGGGATGACACACCATCTGACTAAACACTGTCACAAAAAGTGTACAGCTTCAGTATAGAAATGCTCTAACCTTAGAGAACGTGTGTGCTACGAAGTTACAGACCGTTCAACAGGTACAGCCTTATATAGCAAATCTGAACACATTGCGGGTCATTACGACCCTGGCGCTAAGGGGTTAACGGTGCCGTAAAAGGCTTCGGTACCGTTAACCCCTTAGTGCCTTACTACGAGGTCCCTTTGCGGGACCCGACCTGAACGGCTGGTCTGGACCAGCCGTTAAAGTAGGGACCCACAAAGGGACCTTGATGGCAATTACGGTACCGCAATTTGCGGTACCATAATTGCCGCCTTCCCCATTCCCATTGAGCCCTATCGGGCAAAAATGTGAATGGGGAAGGGCCATGGAGAAAGGGGGAATTACCGCCCCACCAACCTTGGAATGGGGTGGTAATTCCCCTTTCTCCATGGCGGACTCCGGCATGGACCATGGTGCTAATAGCACCATGGTTTAGCGCCAGAGTCCTAATGAGGGCCATTGTCTAGGTGAATCTTGGTCCAGCTTTATCCCAAAAAAAGAGTACTAAAATCCAACCAAGAAATAGAAACAATAGCCATAAATGATCCCAACAATCAGAACATAACACATACTACCCAAACAGAATTATTGCTTTGGAAAACATGCCTGTACGACATAGCCCAAAACGACTCCGACAAAAACAATGTCACACCAGATGAGCAAACTGGCAAATACTCAGTCTCAACTTGTGAAGGAAGCCTAGTAAAACATATGAAACCCAGCCTAATAAATGAAATAAAGTTATCATTTAAACCTCCTCAACAAAGAGAACTTTACTACATGGTCCTCCTGCAACTTTTGAAACCTTGGAGAAAAGAAGAATTATTAGGTGATCATGACTCATTTGAAAATGCATTCAAACCAAATAAAAGCAGTATAACAAATGTCAATTTCTAACAAAACAAACAAATATTGGAGAATGAATGCCAATAGGAGCAAGAAATTGAAGCTCTACTAGAAGAAGACACTCCTGAGCGCAGTCAACACCCCTTCCAGGAAGCCTAGAACCACTAGCAGAAACAGTCATTCTAAATGAAGCAGAAACAGCATTAGTGAGGTACAAAATATCATGTACCAATCTAAAAATCTGAAGAAGACTTTTTAGTGCTCAAATCATAAACAACTAACAATTTATCTAGATGTCACTGAAGAAATTGAAAATGGTTTTAAACATGTAACTAAAACTTGTAGCTTTAATAATTATAAAACTCTGCTCCTATATGTAAGTGGTGAAGCTGGTTCTGGTAAAACTTATCAGCACATTTCTACAAAACTTAACAAACACTAACCTTTGTTATGTTGTAACAGCTCCTAAAGGTTTAGCTCCCTACAACATAGGAGGTGTAACTTTACTGTGACTAATGCTCTTCCCAGTAGAATACCCATACAAATTAGAATACTAAAAATTATGAGCATAAACTGCAATACACACAATTTTGAAACAAATGAAAGTGTTCCTGATAGTTGGCATTAATTCATTTCAGAAAGCAAGAAGTTCTAAAACCGAATATGAAAAACTCTTTGGAGGAAAACACAGTATTGATTTTTGGAGACCTCCTACTGTTAGCAACAGTAAAAGGTCAACCTATTTTCAAAACATTAGTACACATACAATGCTGTAACACACTGGGCAGCATATGAAATGTAAATTGCTGGCAACATTTTTGCTGCAGAGAACTAACTCAAAACATGTGTCAGTCTGCAGATCTGACCTACACTAACATTTTAAAAAACATTCAAACTGGTCTGCTTACTAAAGAGGCAAAATCCTTCTTAAATACTAGACTAATCCATGAGCTATATTGGCAAACACATCTGCTCCTGATGTCATGGAATAATTAACTAAACAAAATATAAATTGCATGTCCTTAATGTCGATCCTTGCAAGCTGTAGTCAATTCAATGATACAATGTTAAAAAAGAAATGCAATCCATACTGCATATCTGCTACACAGACAAACAAGAAGTGTGCAGCATGACACTCATTATGTGTCAACAAGCAACAGCACCACTAATTAGCTTAGAAGAATGAATCTCCAAACACAGCTGGATTACAAAAGGTATTAACTCTGTGTCTGTACTGCAGAGCAATTCTAAAATGTATCCTTGACGTAGAACAAGGTTTAGTCAATGGAACAATTGATGTCAGTTGTTGGCTTGCAAACATATCCACATGACAACAATATTCAGTTTGTCACCATCCACTTTGACAAACTTGCAGAAGTTAAAAAAATAGGCCACACAATAGCATGTGTCCTTCTTATCAGACAAATATGTATGCAGAGAACAATTCGCTCTATGTCTTGCATATGCTGTCGATATTCACAAATCGCAAGCTCTAACCCTAGATAACACATTGATTGACATTGACAGCACAGTCTTTAAAGAAGGTATGAGTTACATAGAAGGTTTGCGTCTGAGTACACTCAATGGCCTATTCCTAGTTAACTTTGATGCAAAGTCAATGCTGACATTCCTTGCATCCTAGAATACAAAAAGCTATGTGCACTGCACCCCCAACTAGATATGCACCCTCCAGCTAAAGAAATAAAACCTTTAAAAAGAAAACTGATACAAACAGAACCTATAGCAGATCTCCCAAAAATACAGCTAAATAAACATAGAACAACTGCTGCTCCATCAAATAATACAACCACAAAACTGACTAGTCGAATATCAAATGCACGTCCATCAGAAGACAAAGAGACACATGTCTCGTCTCAAAAAAACGCTGCAGGTCCATCAAAGGTTTCAGAGGAACCACTCTCTGGTCCATTTAAATTCAGCAACAGAACTGGAGTAAATTGCCTTGCAATGTAGCAACCAATCTTCGCTTCCAATTGCCACAACTTGTTCACAGCATTTACTTAAACAGCTCAGATCAGTTGTGTTTGCAAATGCTGGTCCTTCATAGAAATGCCAAAAATAATCCTGACAGCACTTACAGTGTCAAAGGTATAAGGCAAGAATTGGACTACTCTACAGGAATGGTAAAATTCACCATAAACACACAGGAGATCCACAAGAATTCCTAATGTACTTACCACAAGTACTGGAAACCAAAAAACAACCCTATAAATGAAATGTTCCAGAATTCATATACTTCTAAACATACATGCACTCTCTGCAACCATGTTTCACAAGAGCACATCCCTAATGAACCATTTGAGAATGTATCCATACTAAATTGTGAATCCATTCCATTTCACTAGCTTCTGCAGAATGAAAATCATAGCATATTATGCCCTTTTTGTAATTCAGACAATTGTTCCAACATAAAAATGCACTCACATGGCCAATATGTGATACCAATGCTTCTAAGGTACAATGCAGATGGTACCAAAAACAATTGTAAGCTTACTACCTTCACACACAGCCAAGAAGTATCTCTTGGCAAGAAAACCTTCATAACAGTGGGCATAATCTACCACACTGCTGCTACAACCACTTCAGTCCACTATACTGCATATGTCAAAAAATAGGTGGTTGCTTTAAATGTAACAACACCTCTGTTACTCCGAAACATAGGTTACCATCAAATCTAACAAATGCCTACTTAATTTTCCTTCAACCCAAATGTAGTCACTAAAATATAACACAATAAATAGTTAGAATATGCCAACGGGTATCTAACTACATCCATAATAATACAGTAGTACCTTCAAAACCCAAGACAGAATACACCAACAGATATTATAATTGTTTTTTTGTAATGTGCTTAATACCAAAGAGGTTTCTAATTGCAGACCCAAGATTCAAACCTGTATTGCTCTACATCGTCTTGCATCCCCCCACCCTTTCCAGGCCCTCTTTTGGCCATCAAAAAACCTTAACTGTGTTTTCCACACTTTTTTCTCCCCACACTGTCCATCCACGGTTGCGACGATGTCCGCCGACTCGGCAGCAACTGAAATCTTTTTTCCACATATAAAAGCAGCTCCATGTCATATTTATTCCACTTTCCCACCCATTCCCTGGCTTCTTTCAGCCACCAAATAACCACAAATGTGTTTTCTGGACTTTTTGCTCACTGCAGCGTCCACGGTCAGCGTCAGCTGTAGGCGGATCCAACATGGTGACCGTTTCGAAAATGATGACGCACCTCACGTTTTTCCCCATCCATCAGCATGCGTTTTGGTGTCCATGGACATCAAGCCACACCCTGATTGGTCGAGAGGTGTGCACAGACCCCGAATCAGGAAATGAGTTTGCAGACACGACCCAGATAACACTAATTTATTTTACCTACTTTTTGGCAATTATTTTTAAAAAACAACTGGTTTAATTTACACCAACTTTTCCAATTCACGCTTTTGGGACCAAGCCGCTGCTCCTGGTGCAGGTTTGGTGAAAATCCATCCAGCGGTTTGGGCTGTAGGCGTGAGCATTTCTTTTTTCCATTGTGTCTTTGAGGCCATCTAGAATGTTGGGTCCCCCATATAACTTTGCCCCCCCATGGACAAAACTGCACCAAACTTTGCAGAATCAATTTGAGGGGACAATATACTGTTTTTGCAAGGTTTGTTGAGGATTTATCCGGGGGAGGGGCAACGTTATAAGCCAGCTAAAAGTGCTCTTTCTATGAGTTGAGCAACTTAAACATAGCTACAGGGTCAATAACTCAGGCCCTGTAATATACTCAGCAACAATGTGTAAAACAACTCTTGCATCCTTTCAATGTAAAAAAGAAATTCAGAGGCGCACAACCACCATTATTATCTTTATATACGTGTGATGCATTCCAAATTCAGAATCCTGGACTGTAGTGTTTGAGGGATATTTTACAATGACTAAATTGCAATGTTAACCCACAATGCAAAACACTGGTCTCCCCTTATCTCAAATCCTCATAATCTCCTGACAATTTATGTAGTTTGTAGGCGTGGCCTGGGTACTGTTTACAACAGAAATAGAATGGAATGATGTTATTTCTAATAGTGTTACCCTCTTGTGCTTTATACTGCCATACAACTCCATACGTTCCTCACTGAACAGATAACCTGGCAATGAAAAGGTGACTGGGTGTAACGCTTGCAGCTTTAAAAAGGGCATGAAAGGCCCATTCCTGCCGATTTATCTGCAGCCAGATAACGTTATTTAACGTTTCATGTAATCCTGCACTAATGCCACCCACTGCTGGAACTGTATTTTCCATTGCCTGCATCACCCACGAGAGAAACCCAAGGTGTGTCTGCATAGCAACCTTGCAACAAATTGTCTAATACATATCAGTGAGAATTATGATATTGTTCTTTTAATTCTGTAAGGACATCGAGGTAAATTCCAGAGTATTGAGTTAATCAATATTCTTCCTTTGACCGACAGTTTAAAGTGCAGGTTATAAATAACATCAGTAACCCCGTGTCCCTGGTGTTGGACTTCACTAAATCAATCATTGACAAGTCCAAGCGTTTGCTGCCTAACCACAATTAAACAATGTCCTTCAAAGGCAGAATTGTATTTGGGATACGCAGGCCTTCATTTGTTGTTCAAAGGCTTCTTCAATCAGCGTGATTTTCAGATTTTCTTAGCACAGGTGTAAATTATGATATAGAGGGGCGATGACCTAATTTTGATCAAAGCATGCCATTTGCACTACCGTTGAATATGCATCACATATGTATCACTTTGGGAGCGTTTCTGTTGCACTTTACACCTGCCCTTGTACTTGGCTGTGAGCACTGGCCCTGTGCTTTGTGCTGCAGAGTCTGCATCTCTGTGTCCCTTATTCTGAGGCCTCTGGCTTTATGTGAATTCACTACTGTCATTCAATGGTTTCCCTACATGTATATTACATTATTCTCCTTCGGGGTTAATAGTATTCGGCTCTTCCCAGTTACCTTATACGTCCCTGTAGTTCCATATGGTTAGTTGCAGTGAAGCGGTTGCAAGCTTACTCTGTGTGCATTTTTTGCTTTCTTGCGTTTCTGCGTTTGGCTAGTGAAATGAAAAAAAGGCACCTGTGAGTATGGGCCTCATTCTGAGTTGGGGCGCAAAGGGATACCGGGCACCGGTAATGACACTAATGCCGGTAATCCTTTTGCGCCCTATTCCGAGGTCCCTTAGCGGGTCCCTCCCTTAACGCCTGGTTTTAGCAGGCGTTATGGACAGGACCCGTTAAGGTATACCAGGGTCAATAATGGTACCGCAATTTGCGGTACCGTTATTGACGCCTTCCCATTGAGCCCTATGGGGGCTCAAATGGGAATGGGGAATGGCTTTTACAATGGGGACTTACCGGTCCCGCCAAGGTCGGACTGGACCGGTAAGTCCCCATTGAACGAGGGCGGACACGGTCCTGTTATTGGTGCTGGTCATCGCGCTAATAGCGCGATGACTAGCACTAACCTAGTAATGAGGCCCCATGTGGGCACATGTGTGTTTGTGTAACTTCGTACAGGGATGCAAGTTTACTTTGTGACTAACATTATTATGTTGTGATGCCAACGAGGTCAGCACAGCTGGATATTTATCATTAGTCAACCTGAAACATTGATGGGGCACCTGTATCCGCAAATACATCACCTGGATAGCGTCTGAACGGTTGCAATAGAGAATATCTGCTCACATATGTGGAATGTACCAGTCCACCTGTGCGTTTGCCAAACAGTGACTGTCATCTGTCATTTCTTGTCATTTGGGCAGTCATGCAAATAGGGGACATGAGTGCCATTCCACGGATCCTTTATTCAAAAGAGTCAAAAGCGCACATATCAATGTGTGCTTGCAGTGAGGTGAAGGTGTTTATATATGCTCGTAGAATCCATTGCTAGCCACAAGGCAGCTCTAATTGATACGATGGTGAACCAAGCACCCTTGAAAGGGAGACATGGCACCTTGCATAAAATGTTTTCAAAAGTAAATGTGTCAAGCACAAAGCACTGTATTCATCTACTACCAACAATAGTTGAGCATAGGTATGTTTCGGGGGTAAATGTCATCTGTTTGCCCTGTTGCACAAAGTTGAGTGAACTTTTCATAGGTTAAATACATACCTTCTAGGACAGACACAGGTATATACATTTCTATCCTTTCTTATGGCGATTACAGCATCCATCCAGCCCGAATTCACATATAGCTCCAGAAATTGAATTGTTTGTATCAAGTATTTAGGAGGTTGTGGCTTAAAAAACAAGGTTCGTAAATGTGCTATCATGATTTTCTTTTTCATTGTTGCCTTGTGGGACTTACCCGCCCCACTCGTCATGGACGTTTCACCACATTTTCTGAAACGTCATTTTTGCTGCATTATTAGCATCATCATTTTAGTCTGGGACAGGTTAGCGAACATTTACATATTATTTTTGGGCTAGTGGGAGGGTGGGGGAGTGGTGGCAAGTTTCGGAGTAAACTAACCAAACATATCTAAATATTCTTATAGAAACATCTGAAGAAAAAGAAAAGTGATTGCAGGTTAAATACTCCTTCCAGAAGAGAAGAATACAAATACCTTTGCTGAAATTAATGTGACAATAAAAAACTATCTTCTGGGTTTTGAAACTGTACTTTCAAACCCTCCACAAAACGAACATACCTCTCAACCTACTTTAAACACACTAGTGGCAACCTATTACAGGACTTAGTTCCCGGCGAATTACAGTTTTTCTGTTATTGGAGTTGTCTGCTGTGGTACTACATCGTTACCTAGATTGCCATAGATAGAGCTAAACTGTTTTTCAAATTACATGCATATCCAACAGCCACATTCCATATGGTGTTTTGATTCTGTGATGTGAGTGCGAAAAGTTTGTCTTTTTATTCGATACAAAAATTCTTTCTCTCTATTCAATACACAAATGTTTTCTCTCTACACGTGGTTCACCCTTGTTCATTTCACAAGGGATCATCAGGAGAGATTGTTTTGCTGTTTGTTTGAAAAAATGAAAAATATACATTTTTTGTAAGTTCTTCAAAGAAAAGGAAAATGTTTTCTAAGCAAGAAATCTTTTAACAGTGATACTGTTTAAAACAAACTTGTTTTAGTCTTTTAAGACTTTATCTTATTTTTCAACACAAGAAGAAAATATTAGAGAATATTTAGAAAAATGGCACTCACCAATTTCGTTTACTATGCACTTGTATTGCCAAGATTCAATCATTCAATTTGTTATCAATTGCACTCTCTGTGAGCCCACCTATGAAATTCCTTTGGGTAAATGCCCTATTCAAACAAGAGAGTACATATTTATAATTAAAGGCTAAACCTAGTCAAGTTTCCTTTAACTTGCAGTGTATATATTTCTTCTACCTTGGGGGAATTAAGGGTTTCCTTAGCTATCATTCTACTCTGGAAGCGATCGGTTTGTCCCTTCCTTGCTCCTTCTTCCGGCGCGCTTTAGATTTACAATGTGCGCATTAAAATATGCTTTCCGTGTATGACGTCATCACGCTCGCGTTCCCGCGTGCGCGATGACGTCATCGCGTGTTCGCGTACTACGTGGCAGCCATTTTAAGTGCTGTGATCACTTTAATTGGCAGCATTTTAATCTCAACACGAGAGCTTTTTAAAAAGGCTCTAAATGTTCTTTCAATTATGTACGTGTTTTACTTATTTTGCATTGTAATGCTTACAGCAAATTCATTTAGTTTGTGATTTGGTTAACTATTTTCACTTATTTCGTCTTTTGGGAACAGTGATATAATAAAGTTGAATAGGAAAAAGGGGATATCCTAGTCCTATTGACATGAGAGATGGATTAAAAGAAGACAATAAAAGAAAAGAAACAAGTTATATAAATAATCAAAATGGTAAAACAAGAGGAAGAAAAATAATAATTGAAGTAATAGATTAAAGAGAGTAATTGAAAGAGTATAAAAGGAGAGCAAAATAAATGTTTTGTTTTCTTTTGGCAGGTAAATTAATTTCACTTAAAGCCAATTGCAAAATGTGTTTTCTGAATTTAGTCCAGTTTCACATGTGTCCATTGTACAGATCCATCTAGATTCCCTTTGTCTCAGTATCTGTTCCTTGTTACCACCTCTGGGCAGATCTTCAATTTTATCAAGACCATACATTTTCAAATTTTCCACGTTGAGTCCTTTGTGTTCCATTAAGCAATGGAGTGATAATGGATATTTCATATCTTGGTTTCTAATGGCACGTAAATGTTCAAATACCCTTGTTTTAAGGCTTCTTATTGTGCTTCATATGTATATTTTTGAGCAAATACATTCAATTGCGTAGACCACAAATTTACTATTACAATTGATAAAGTGTTTCATCTTTTGTCCTTTCCCATTTCGTAACTTAATTTCTTTCTTTCCATTAAACATTTGCAGGCATAATTTGCAGTTACCACATTTAAATGTGCCATAGATTGGTTGCTGATGAAACATACTTCTTATATCCGACTTCTCTGTGGATTTCAAGAAACTTGGACTTAATTTATTCCGTAAAGTTGGTGCTTTTCTGTAGCATATACCTGGTTTATCATCAATGTGTTTCGGTAAGGTTTCATCTAACTTTAACATGTCCCAATGTTTTTTGAGGATTTTTCTTAATACTGGGGCATTGGATCCATAGGTGGTGATGAATTTTGTTTTAATATGTTGCTCTCCTTTTCTTGGTTTATCTCGCAACAGATATTCTCTTGGATTTTTTTCTGATATTTTGATCGATTCCTTTACTTTTTTCTGACTTTGTATCCTCTTTGTGTGAACTTTGTTATTGTTCTTTCTATGTTGTATACAAATGCTTCCTCTGTACTACAGATCCTTTTAATCCTTAGGATTTCTCCATACAGGATGTTGGATCTGATATGCTTTGGGTGGTTACTTTGAGCATGTAGAAGACTGTTACCTGCAGTAGGTTTTACATAGAGGTTTGTGAGGATGTTATCCTCTGCCGCATAGATTTCTAGATCTAAAAATTGAATTTTGTCTTTACTGACCGCTCAACCTATGAGACTCCTAGGAAGGTGTCATTTTTGTTTTAGCGGGTGAGAGCACACTGAAGTCTATGGAGGGCTATGGGGCTTGCCATGGGTGTGAACCTAGGGCCTGATTCATGGAAAAGTGCACCTTTCCTCCGCAATTGCTGTGCACCAATCACAACTCTGTGTGGTCCTTGGCACAGAACAAAAAATGGGCGCCCTGCATATTCATCTAAGTTATTACATAAAGGAATCGATCTTGCAAGTGTTGCCCGGCATGCCCCTGACATGCCCCCATGCAAAGCATATACAGCCAGAACAGCTACATTTGCACCCTCGTCCTGGTGCAAATACATGCATCCTTTAAACAGTGAGTGGGGTCCCTCGCAAGGAGTCTTGCATCTTCGGGACCCTGCGCAGGGTCCCCCATAACTGTTACCCGGACCTCGACAACATGACTATAACACTTTGTAACTCGGGCATAAATTGGAATACCTGCGAGTCCGATCAGAATCCTGTATGTTTGTGGACACCCCTAAATCTGACATGCAAACTCACCTCCGCACTGCAAATCCTATGCACAGGTGTATTTATGCCTGCCTTTGTGTGGTGGAGAGATCGAGTGATTTGCATGGGCATTTTGCAAGTGAGAGATTGCATGGTCAAGTCCATGAATGCGCTTCGCCATGCACATTTGTGGGTGTGCTATGGATTGCTTGCGGCCCGTCCTTCGCAACGCACACTTTTTCCCTTGTTCTTCCTCATTTTCTGAGTTCTGCCCCCTACTCTGCCCTCTGCACAGGCCTCGCCCATGCTCTTCATGGAGTCTCATGCAAGGCCCTCAGTCACTCGCAGAGATGCGCCAAGCCTGCGTGAAATCCATGCAAGTCCAAGGATTATCCTGTGCATTCGACTCCATGAATCAAAGAACGGGATTTTGGACACAGTTTGGTATGCAAGTACCCTATTTTCTGTGCAAATATTTCCTTGAATCGGGCCCTAAGTGTGCAGGCTGTGTGACAAATACAAGTGAGTTGTGAGGTAAGAAATGAAACCGTGAAAAAGTCACCTGCTTATAGACAGTGGGCCTCATTCCGATTTTGGAGGTAGCCATGGCGCTATTTGTGCCACGGCTGCCTCCAAAACTGGTTGCGACTCCGAACTGGTTCAATGGGGACTTACCGGTCTAGTCCGACCTTTGCAGGACCGACCGGTAAGTCCCCATTGAAAAAGGCAATCCCCATTCCCATTTGAGCCCCCATAAGTCCCTTAACAGGTCCCGTCCTTAATGCCTGGTAAAACCAGGCGTTAAGGAAGGGACCCGCTAAGGATACTCGGAATAGGGCGCAAAGGAATTACCGGCACCGGTGTCCTTACCGGTGCCCGGTATCCCTTTGTGCCAAACTCGGAATGACGCCCAGTGTTTTACACAAGCATTATGTCAAGAAAATGTGAATATCTACAAACTTCTTTTTGCAGTCAAGCTTGCAGAGATTATTAAAATGAAGATACATTTTTAAAATGGGGGGTTAGTTAGACAAATCATGTTCCTTGGGGGAAGACACAGATTTGGGTAGGTACCTGGAGATGTGTGAGTCATTCCTAAACCAATGCCCACATCAGGCACCTCTTGTAATTATAATGACTAAGTATGCACCTTACTTGCTATCTATTAGTGGCTTTTCTCTTAGAGAATGGTTGCTCCAATGATCTATTAACAGTGCCAAGGGAACAGTTGCAAATCAGGCGCATGTCGATGGCTGCACCTTTGTATGTATGTATGCATCAGATTTACAAAGTGGAAATCTATCTGGGAAGCAGCAGAACACTGTATATAGGGGGCACACCCTGGGAATTTAAGGTGTAGTGCAGAGGAAGCAGAGGTAGCTGGAATGGGTAGGGGAATAATGTGAGGAAGGGTTCCGGAGGTGGAAAGGTAGGGTTGAGTGGACCGATCAGCACTTCTCACAAAGACTGGCAGAGGGCCTCAAGGCCAACTCAAAATGTGTGTGTGTGTGTGTGGCCGGCTGGGGTGGCGGTAGCCGAAGAGTACTGACAATCATTGCAGCGAGCGGGCCAGCGGTTAGAAAAACAACACTTTTTGTGTATTTTATTTTTGAGATGCAGACCAAGATAGAATAGCCCTCCTGCCTCTGCATTGATTTAAAAAGGGAGGGCTTAATAGGGCTTGTGCCAGCTGCAGGGTTGAGAACCATTGCACCAGCGGTCTTAATGCAGTGAGGTTGCAGATCCCACCTAGGGCAGGATTTAACAAAAATATGTACTTTACTTTTTATCTAAGTAGGCAATTCTTGGCTCATGTTTTGCACAAATACTTGCTTTAAAGTGGAACTAAAGTGAGCCATTTGACTCTGGCTTGTGCGAGCCGCACTCGGCCTTCTCACCTTTACCCTAGAATGGTGACAGACTACAGCTTGTTTGCAAACAACAAGGCACTACTTCCAAATGCATACTTTCACACTGTATACTACAGATGGATGGTGCCGTCCACCATAACACAATGCACCATTTAGTTGATCAAATCTCTGCCCCCTTGATATTACCCACCGGTTTCTCTAGCCCACCCTGTTCCCATAGCTTCAATCTTGAAATGTCACAGCACCCTTTTAAAAAACTTGATCTGGAGCTCAGTGTGAAAGGAGCAAGAAATTGAATGATTGGGGGGGGGTGGAGGGAAGGGGAAGCGGTATAGTAAAACAAGTACAGAGAAAGACTGATAGATAGAGAGAAAGAGGAAGAAAGACACTGACACACCAGGGAGACACAGAGATATATGAGTTTGAACATGTGCTATATATTGGGTCATGCAGTCTAGGCTTTATTGGGACTTTTAATCTTACTGGGAAGGAAACAACAGGACTGGATGACCTACTCATGGTTAGCATGGGCCAAATTCAGTGCTCTGCAGAAAATGAGTAAGGGAGACAAAACACAAAACAGGAGGTGGAAATAGAGCAGACCAAAAGCAGGAAAAAGGATAAACAGATTGGCAGGGATAGAATACAGAGAACAAAAAGTAGTGGAAGAGAAAGAAAATAATAGAGGGTAAGAAAGAGGTGGGGGTCGCACTTGTAATACTGTTTATTTAAGGGGGTTTGGCATGACAACGCTTGAAGACCACTGCTCTATGATGAAGCTAAAGGCTTAACTGGTGGATTCAGCTTTTAGAGGAATCACTCCTCAAATGATTAGAATCTTTTTGGAACTAGATTGCCTCTGGACTGGGGTGAAAGATGCATCTACTGGGTGAAAGGAAGTTGAAATAGCTATTCATTCTCCTGGGCTCAGAGGAAGATTGTGAGGCGGTCAACAGAGTAATGGGTTTAATGGCCTCACTCACTATCCGTTTTCAAAACTGACATCCATCCCCTCATAAATGTGAGGCTGGCTCCACCCCTGCGAGGGAATATTGGGATTTTGCAGTGTGTTGAAAATTAATTTTGCAGATGCTGCTGGATCTCACACTATCTGCCCCGAACTGGTCATGTGAAAGAGAATTAGGATTACCTTGCGTTGATGACTGTCTAAGTTGTAAAGTCTAAAACAGTGTATGATGAAACAGTTCTGGTGAAATGATAGGCTACATCACATTCCCTGGAGTATTTATATTAAATCGGAATTTACTAGTGTATAGCTTACAATGAAATTGCCAGTTGTCCATTTTAGTGCTACTGTGAACAGTAGTTCCCTAAGATTGATAAGTGATGCCCTCATGGAACAGTGATTAAACTCGAGGAAAATCCTGGAATTGAGTAAACCTTCCAATAGGTATCATGTGTTTATATTGCTGCTGAGTGTGATACATAACCCTAAATTGTTTGGTGCCCAGTTTTTAACACAAATCACCATGTACTGTTCCACCAAATGGGGAGTTAATTAAATTAATCTTTTTAGTTAAATAGGTTAAGGATCTACACAGTTTTACACCCCCAGCCCCCACCCACTATCAAGGGAAAGGATTTAAGGCCAGCAGATTCCCCCACCTTTCAATTTCCCAGGGCTCAGTTCCACTTTTAGAAAGCCTTTGTTTAAAGTTCAGTACAGCCATCTGCATGTCAGGACCCTCTGGAAAGATAGGGCAGGGCTCTGGTCACTCCACTCTCAAAGATGACTTCCCTCTCTCCGCCATAGGACCCAGTCAGAGTTTAGGCCTTCCTAGCAATAGACAGCTCCACCCAGATGCATTCTCAGCAATCTCCTCTTGTGTGTACTTGCAGCTGTCAGATTGTAAATTGTGCAGCAAACTTTTGATGGTAAATTTCAGCACCTCTGTCCCTTCCTCCAAGTGCAGTCTGTAAGGAACTCATGTGGCAACAGTAAAGACAGACACAAGTGATCACAGTTCAAGGATGTTTATTGAACTTTACAATGGGTGAGATAAATGCCTAATCTAAACCTAAATCTAAGGCCATCAAATAATAACAAGGTAGTACTAGTGGGACCGTGTCAAATAAAAAGGGTCTATGCTAAAAAAAAAAAAAAGATTGCCAACCCTTACTACTAAATTACAAAAAGAGTGTTGGATAATGTCCACCAGAAAAGAAAGAAGTGTT
This sequence comes from Ambystoma mexicanum, assembly GCF_040938575.1. Lineage (NCBI taxonomy): Eukaryota > Metazoa > Chordata > Amphibia > Caudata > Ambystomatidae > Ambystoma > Ambystoma mexicanum. Next base: position 1,329,499,657 of record NC_090929.1, on the reverse strand, counting down.
CACAAAATGAAAGTCAGGATGGTAGGGCTTGGTCTCCCTTCCGACGTTGGAAGCATGGAACAAGGCTGGACACTCCATGGCCTCGTCACCACAAGGTTCACAGTTCCCTTTAGCCATATCAAAAAACTTCAGAGACTAAGTCTCCTTCTTGCAAAAGTCTTTTGTCTTAGAAGGCTGGCTGATTCAAAGAAACAAAAACAGATAAGCAAAAAGTAACTTTGGTACTTCTCGTACCTTGGGCGATTGCTCTTCACCCATTGGATCTCCCTCTGCCGGCCCCAAATCCTTCCTGCAACTTGGGCTTCCCTCCGTCTGGTTTACTACAGCCTTTCAAATGTTGCCTGTAAGAGTCAAATGTCCTTTCAAACTATTCCCCACTGCGGACAAAGCTTATTTGGGTTTACTCTTTCTTAACACAATGTTCATGGGTGCATGACTCTTGATGCAAAATAATAAACTAAAGTTCTGTCAGTGATCTTGACCCTTGGCCGATTGCCTCACACCCCTAGGATCTCCTTATGTCGTGCTAGGATCCTCTTTGCCTTTTCTCCTAGGATCTCCCTCTTTTGGGCTCGCATCCCTCTCGTAGTTTGGGCCTCCCTTCGTGGGGTTCACTATGGCCTTTCTTTAACACAGTTGATGTATTTTAACACAGTTCATGTATTGCTCATTTTCATCAGAAAGCAAGGTTTTCCTTCTCCTAGCATTCTCTCGGCATCCCCCTGTCAGGTTCACACTTGCCACAATTCATAGTTCACAACCTTCTTGGAAAGATGGGTTCCCTTCCCCAAGCTTTCGTCTGGCCATGGTTCAGAGTCTTTTGATTGTATAAGGGATTTGACCTAACCCTTATAGGACCACCCTGATGGCTCACCCCACCCTTTCCTATGGCTTCTGGTTCTTGTAGTTTCAAAGAATAGGTCCCGGTCAGAGTTTTTCGAACGAGCACCCACGTGGCACCTGACCCCTCCGCATCTGAAACTCAACTCTTACATTTTAGTCATTGCTTCATTTGAGCCTATTTTAAATTGTGAATAGATTTTATTTGCTGCTTTTAGGGTATGTTGTATATCAAAATAAAGCTGAACTGATTGAAATCATGCCAGTACTGCAAAACATGTGTAACTAAGCAACAGATGTACATGATAAACACGTGAAACACATGTCATCTCCTCACATCTACCATAGGCCACATACATTTGCCAAGAAGGCATCATAGTAAGCATCATGTTCACCTGAAGCCAGCACACATTTGCCCCAGCAAATAGGCCAGTACATACTCAGTTGGAGATCATGTTCAAACAAAAGGTGTACGTGGAAAAAGGGAAAAAGAAGCATAAAAGCATCCATACACTAGCAAGCAAAGGCATGCTGCACATCGTACAAAAAGACGACCGACGGTGGCATTGAAAACTACAAAATCTATGTATTAATGAAAAGAAGCTATGTACGCACATTGATAATAAATAATGCTCATAGAAAAAATAAAATGAACAAAAGGAAACCTACTACTACAAAAGTATGTGCAAGAGTCAGCAGGCTAGTCCATAGACATCTCAGACAATGGGGGGTCATTACGAGTGCGGCGGGAAGGGGTTAATGACGCTGGTAAGGATGCCGGTGCCATTAAACGCTTAATGCCGCATTACGAGGTCCCTTAGCGGGTCCCGCTTAGGACGGCTGGTTTTTCCAGCCGCCCTTAGTTGGAGCCGCTAAGGGACCAGGGAGCTAATAACAGGCCCATTATAAACAGGCCCGTTATTAGCCCAATCCCCATTCCCATTGAGCCCTATGGGGGCTCAAATGGGAATGGGGATGGGTATTTTGAATGGGGACTTACCGGGTCCTCCAAGGTTGGAATGACCCGGTAGGTCCCAATTCAAGGAACCCAGACAAAAGTTTGGAGGCAGCCATGGCGCTAATAGCACCATGGCTACCTCCAAACTCGTAATGACCCCAATGCCTCAGCCAAGGCCAATTCCGCTTCTACACCTGCTTCTTGCAGGCTGGCATCTGTTGTTTCCTGGAGGGCTTGCAGTGCCTCTCTCATCTCTTCTGCTGCCCTGCTAGACTCCTTCAGGATGCCAGCTGACATCTGATCCAAATTCTTTGCAGCCTCCACCCTAGTCCTGGCATTATCCACCTCATATGCCTGCTGCCTCTCCTCATCCTCAAAAATGCCACCTGGAAAGACATGAGGGCCTGCAGTGTTGTATGTTTTGTGAGCCCCTCCCGCAGCTGACAAAGGCACACAGACACACTTGCTGCTGGTTTGGGCTCCCCGGTTGCACTGCCACGGCCAGGATTGCCCACTTTATTTATAGTGTGCGCGGTGGAATGCCACACCCTTAAAGGGGAAGCATCACATTCCTCCTTTTTTCATAACAAAACAAAGAAGAAAGGATGGCTACCTACAAAACATCAAAATACATGACACACCACAACAACTGACCCCTTTAATCTCAGCCACCCCCGTCCCGCATGCAAACTCCAGTCCACGGGGTGTTCCCGCCAGTTCAAGGGTCCATAACATAGGGCCTCATTACATGGTAGGCGGTGGACCAAGGTGCTATTAGCACCTTGGTCCATGCCGGTAAAATACCGGCACCGCCTTGGAGGAAAGGGGAATTACCGCCCTATTCCAAGGTTTGCGGGGCGGTAATTCCCCCTTCCCCCATTGCCCTTACCCATTCCCATTTTTGCCTCATAGGGCATAATGGGAATGGGGAAGGTGCTAATTACGGTACCGCAAATTGCGGTACTGTAATTAGCACCCTGGTCCCTTTGCGGGTTCGTTTTTAACACCTGCTAAAAAGCAGGCGTTTAAGTACCAACCCGCAAAGGGACCTCGTAATAAGGCAGTAAGGGTCAACGGTCACCGGTACCATTACCGGTGACCGTTAACCCTTACCACCTTCCGTGTAATGAGGCCCATAGTCATTTAGGTGGACAGGCTTCCCCCTCTCGACCCTGTGCGGATACATCCTGCCCACCTCCCAGATCAGGCCCTCCTCACATGAGCTCCCCCGAGCCGGGGACCTAGGCTGAAGGGCCAGGCCACTGCCCTCCTCTGGAACCTCCGTCATGTCCCTTTTCTGCACTGCATCCGGCCCGGGTTCTCCCTGTATATTAAAGAAACTAGTACTGCAAGTCACAGAAGCAGGACCATCCGATGTTGTTACCATTGAGCCGTGCACTGCTACCATGACCCAGGGACCAGGCTCATAGGTCAAGACAGCTTCCCTTGTGGATGACGATTCTGGACCAGCACCTCATCGCCTGTGACAAACTGCTGGGGGTAAAGTCCTTTTCGGATGTTCCCCTGCTCAGTCCTTACTGACCACTCCCTTTCCACCTGCTCATCGTTGATGACTGCTGGCTCACGTTCGCTCATTTCCAGGATGAGGCCTCTCGGGTACATCCTGAACATAGCCTCATTGAGTGCCACACCCGTGGAGGTGTGTGGGGTGGCCCGGTACTCTCATGGGAATTTGTAAAGGGCCCTCTGCAGACTCTGACCCTGGCCCTGAGCAATGCGAAAGACCTTGTTCAGGGTCCTCATCAAGTGTTCCGCCTCACCATTCCCCATGGGCCACAGCGGCATGATCTTTCTGTGGTGGACCCCATATTCCTCCGTCATGTGGGCAAAACTCTCCCCCTGGAAGGGCAGACCATTGTTTGAGCATAGTACCTGAAGCAGTTTGTGGGTAGCAAAGATCTTCTCGACCGTGATGGCCACATTCTCAAAAGCCACTGACTCCACAAACTCTGCCTCCAGGTATCTAGACCACACATTCGTGATGGCAAGAAAATGATGAGTACCGGCCTGTGAACCTAAAGTCCACATGGACCACTTCCTGTGGCTTGGTGCCCCATTGCATGGTCTCTATGACGGGTTCCCTCTGAGCTGGGGTCACTGCCTGGCACAATACACAGGCCACCACAAACTCCTCTGCTCTCTTCTCCAGGTCCGAGAACCACCTCTTCTGGCAGAGGCAGGCCTTAGTTTTGGCGGCGCCCTGATGTCCCTGGTGCTCCAGCTCAATCACTTTTGAGATCTATACTTGTGGGATCACAATACAGTCGCCCCTGAGTAGCAGTCTGGCCTCGAAGAACGCCAAATCATCTCTGACCCTCCAGAGGTGTTCCAACGCTGGCTTAGCTTCCTGGGTCCTCAGTGCCAATGTATTCACAACAGATCTCCACGAGCCCTGTTGCAGGGCCGCTTTTAGGATGACTAGCATACATCCTCTGCTGCCGCTTGTTACAGTTCACCAATTGGCACTGAGTTGGGTGTGGCTGCCACCAACACCAGCCAGACATGCTCAAATGCTTCCTTCATATTGATGTTCTGCGGTCCCTCTGGTTACCCTATCGGTTGTCTGGACAGGTAGTCGGCCACATTGTTGTTGCCAGGCCTGTATACGAGGGACACACCATATTCCAGCAGGGCCAGCATCCACCGTTCGATCCTGGCAGGCAGCTTTCGAGGACGACCATGCCAATATGGGTAACAGGGGCTTGTGATCAGTGACCGCCGTTACTGGCCTCCCCAAGACCTAAAACGGGAAGTGTTGACAGCCCCATAGGACCACCAGGGCCTCACTCTCAATCTCTGAGTACCTCTGCTCAGTCTCTGTTAGGGCCTTGCTGGCGAACATAACCGGCCGGACCTCTGAGTTGTCATCAATTTGGGTGAGCACAGCATCCAGTCCAAACGGGCTGGCATTCACTACAATCTTGGACTGAAGAGGCGGATCAAAGAAGGCCATAGTGTCCTAAGCACCAGAGCACCCTGTATGTCCTCAAAAGCGGCCTGCTCCAATGGCCCCCACTGCCAGGTGACATCTTTCTTGATCACGGCTTGCAGCGGCTCCGACCGGGATGCAAGACGTGCTTCCATAATGTCCTTCACCTTCCTAGGGTCTGGTGACACACCCCTTCTTTGAAGACAAAACCGAAGAATTAAATTTTCGTTTTCAGGAACTCATACTTGTCCTTATGTAGTGTCAGCTCAAGAGCCTGGAGCCGCTCATTCTACCCAGATGCTCTGCCTCCGACCGGGCGAACAACAAGATGTCATCACTAATGTTCAGTACCCATCCAGGTCAGCAAGGGCACCGCAGATACATCTCCTGCTGCTTGGTAATGTGTCACTGTGATGCTGGAAATGCATTGGAGTGACAGGACCTCCGTATCCTTGCCCTTTACTGCCTTTTATCGTGTGTTCTGTCGTGTTTTCCATGCAGGAGTTCATGTGGGACTCCTGGCGGTGCAGCTCTCTCTTTTGGTTTGGTGTACAGACCCATGGGATACCCTTATGGCACCCATGGGTGGGGGTACAACCCTGTGCTCCTAGTGTATGTTTTTGGGCACCTGTGTGTGGCCCACAGAGCATGTTATGGGCTGGGGCTGGTAGCAGTTCCATTCTGAATTTGACAGATGCTCTGAGTAGCCTCCATTTTGGGATACCCAGGCCCTGCCATTGGAATCAGTTGATTCCTGATAGGAAACAAGATGGCCCCTGTGGCCTCTTGCTTTCTATTGCCTGTTACCTTGTTTTCCCAAAGTCCTGGGAAGCCCTGACTCTGTCCCTTCCCCCTGACTGGTTGTTGGGTGGAAGTTCCATAGACAGGGATCGCTGCGGAATCACAAGGAGAAGCGCCCGGACACTGTTGTCCATCATCGTCGACGACCGCCGTCGCCAACCAGAGCCGCTGTAATCCCTTTGCATAAGTAACATTTCATCCAAGGACACTCTTGCCTGCACCGTCTACCGCTTTGTCTCACCGGAGAAAGTCTAGGCTGCCGACGTGCCGAGGAGCATCCTCCGGTGTTTTTCCCGCCGCCGGACGACTCAACGCCCTTGCTGGGCCACAGTTCTTCACAATCTCTTTGCGGTCCTAAACTATTGTCATCGAGGTGCCTCGCACGCCTCTTCCTTGCAGGATGCCAATGCTCCATCGTCACTGAGCACCGCTAGGAATGAAGCTGCCACCTCGCTGTCATCGTTCACCCTTTTTTCCTCGTGGGATCTCGATGACCCTTGGCTCATGCCTTAAAGGGAGCCACTCAAGATGGATCCATCGACGACTTGACAACAAACTCTGCTATTCCAGGTACATTGGGGTTGTAGATGTAAACAAGTATTTGTACCCTTACTGAAACAAAAACAAAATAGCAGGGGGGACAGAAGCAGAGTTTTAAGTCTGTCCGCAAATTTAATGTGTGGTCTCATAAGGTAGAGATCCAAAGGAAATGAATCTAGAGGTAATAACCGCTCACCATATCTGTGTATTAAATGTCAGAAAAAAATACGTTTATATTTTCTTAAACTTGTGATATTAATAAAATAGTAAACAAGTGTAACATAATCAACAAAACAGAGGAAGAATATCAACTTGCAGTGACATCAATAAAAAGAGGTAAAGCATTTTTCAATAAAAAAACATTACATTGTGTACAGGGTTACATGTGTGCATCAATTATTTCTTCATTGACACAAGTGATGTATATATCAGTGTATACGTGCCGATTATTGCTTCTTCGACACATATACTGAAGAGCAAAATTTCTTTATAAGTACCTTTAAATTCACACTCTAGATTTGACATTTCTGACTATGGTGTAGACCAGGAATTCAGTAGAGCTCCTACACCAGTATGTTACATTTGAACATTGAATGTTCCAGGGTCATAGGGTGAAAGATATCTTTGCCGATGTGACAGAGGCTGATTTAATAGGAACTGTAAATGAAGGAACAGACTTGATCGGGTTTTCCCAGTTTTCTTCACGTTTCTGCGGTATTAAAATGGGTCAAGTCCGCCTTCATCAGGGCTCCAAATTGGGGACCCTGTGGGGGTTACAGAGATCTGCAGTGAGTATGGTTATGATGTGCCCTTCATTATTGGGCACAATAGTTGTGAGTCTAATGGGGTTGTAGAACTATTTTAGAATGAAATAAGACTTATAGAACAATATATGGACTGGGCTTGTGATATATCTTTAATTTACATGTTGTCCAGGTGGGGGGATCTCCACACAGAATTGTGCCTTGTTGGTAGGGGTCAATATTCTGCCCATTGTTCTAACCAACTGCTTTCCTCCTATACCTATTATTGGTTACTTTTATTCCTTGATCTGTGTGACATTTGACCAGAGTATAGTGGATGCACTCCAATGAGATCTGATAATAATTGTGGTACCACTTTAGAACTGTATATATTTGCCATTGTGGATTGTCTGAGCACAAAGTGAGTTATTGTGATAGTGTAGATAACCTTGAATATTAATTATATAAAGACTGTGTTTTAACTAATACAGTGTGTGGACATTCCTTTGTGGGGGTTTGGGGACTGCACTGTACTTAAGAACCAGCCTGCATCACCTCCTGAGAAGCTAGGCCTTGATTGCTCTTCCATTGCTACCACAATAGAGAATCTTGGCTGGGGTCCTCTGTGCCTTTCCTTCTCCTCTACCATACAGAGAACAGAAGTACAGACACCCTCCGACAGTCTTAACAGTCACAGGCACATGTACTCTCTCCGACTGGATGACAGTCTGTGTCGGGGGAGTACAGCAACAGCACTTCTATCAATTGACAGGCCTTCCTCCAGAGCCTGTTCCCCTGTAGGTTCCTGGGCAGGCTCTGTGACCACCTCATCTGTCATAGTACTAACTTCCACCTCCACCAGGGATGCAGGCAAATCCAGACTCCCCAGTGGCACAGGAGGTCATGGTGGTAGCTGTCATGGAGGCCTCAGTTGAGGTTGACTGGGGCACAGATGAGGAGGAGGAAAGGAGGATATTGCAGTGACCTGTATAGAGAGGCCACCACCAAGCAGTGCTGTTGCCAGTTGGGACAAAAAGCAACACATCTGATTATGATGTTGTACAAGCATTTCATGAGTCGCATGCATAGCATCATGGGTAGATGCCTGCTGCCTCAAGCCACCTACCAGCAGTGGTAGCACTGAATCATGGATGATCTCTTCGGCCCAAAGTATAGGCTCTATCTGGGTGGAGGCATCAGCGACGGTTGGTAGTGCTGCAGCAGATGGACCTGGGACAGGAGGATGAGGTCTCCATGCCTTGGGGCCCTGTGTCGTAATGACACCACCACCCTTACCCTATGCTGCTGAAGTGTCCACCATGACAAGGAATCCTGAGACTGCTCCTCAGTGCCAATTCCCTCAGAATGCAATGTTCCCCCAGGTAAATCGCCCTCAGAGGAGGTTGATATAATTGGGCATGCCTGGAGTCTGTACCTGCATCTGGAGTCCTTGGCCCCAGGATGCAGCTCCACAGCACAGGTGGTACTCTCTTCTTCTGCTGCCGGAACTGTGTAAAAGGGAAGATACAACATAGGAATCAATCATAAGTGCCAATGCATGTGTACTACCCTCAATTGTATCAGTAGCATGCAGTCATCATAAATCAACAAGCAACTACCTCACACACACAGGCCCATGATTGGAAATCTAAATGAATCCAGTCTCACAACTGAGAGCCAAATGACAGGTCACAATGATGAGACATACATATGTGAGCATAGCGCATTGACTTGTGGCCACATACACATGTTAAAAACTCATATTACATCACAATAGCAAGGAAGCAGTGACCGAAGTGTATCCTGCAGACAGGGCCATGGAAAGGCACCTGGCCACATGTGTCCCTACCACCACAATCACATCTACATCCACCACATCTTGCAACATTCCCCCTGACATTCAAGCATGAAAGCATGCAACACATACATGCACCCATTGCTAAGGATCAAGCATCAATGCTGAAGGAAAACTGTTATGATGACATACAATGTAGGCCCCCCCATTCAGTGGCCTGACAGGTCCCATTGTTGATCCAGACAGTCAAATGCACTAAATTGCCATGACCAGAAATCCAAACACAGTCTTAGCTGCCGAGTGGATATGATGGAATCATTGTTCCCAATTGAAAAACCCATAGAGAAGGTATGTAGGAATGTACCTTACATGACCTCACAATCTCAATCTGGGTATCTTCTTGTCTGAGGTCTTGCTGTCAGCACCCCATATTGCATGCACATGAGTATCATTTGTCACCTAGAGCTGCCACAGCGCATTCCTACAGCTGTCCCCTTCAAAGATGTGTGCCTTGATATACTGCCAGTATCTGCATGAGGCTGGATGCAAGTTAAGAATTGTGTAACACATATGCTGTGACAAATACTAACTTGCTCAATTCATGCATACCCATCTAGGACATTATAAATCTGTGGGACTATTCACCCTGTGAGTACTCATCAGTAGATTGGATATGGACATGGACATTATCCGTTGGTTTGAACCTCTCCAGGATTCGGAAGTGAAGTGGTGTCACCTGATGGCAGCCTGCAGAGTGCACCTCCACCAAAGCAACTGCCCCAAGGGCCGACTTTGCCTGGTTCTCAATCCTCAGGTCAACCCAGCACTTCTGTGCCTTCTCCACTATACAGGCTGCCACCCCCTCTGCGTGGATGGCCGCTATCATGTCTATCCAGATCTTTTAATGGCCACACGTCCTAAACTGATTCTACTGATTGAAGAGGGCATCATAGTGGGCCAGGACCTGTTCACCCAGGGTGCCAACCTCTGCAGCCGGGAAGTTGACAGCACTCAGCCTCACCACCTTGGGGGTGTTGGTTGATGTAGCTGACATGGTGCACCTGAGGGGGGCAGATTGAACCTGGGCCCTGACTGTATGTGTACTGTGGCACTGTGGTGGTGATATGGAGGTTTGGAAGGCCGAATATGGCAGATGAAGTGGTCACAGAGCTTGACAGGAAACCCACAGAGGAACAGGCAATGGAGGAATACCAGTAGTCAGCAGCCAGTGACAAACTACCAAGCAGCAGGTGATTTAGAGGTTTGGTGCAAAACATGGTTTGAAGAGGCAAAAATGGAACACGGCAGGATGAACAGCAAGCCATATGTGTCTCCAAATTATTCAGGAGGCAGCAGTGACAAAATCAGAGGAATGACCCTATATGATTAATTTCCATGCCGCACACATCGCACACATATCCACTTGATGCTATGAATAACATGCTCACAAGAGTCTCCATCTTGCATGTGCTTTTCCTGGAATGCACAGAGGCAGCAATGTATGTGGGTACCAAAAGGAATTCCTGGTGTGCATGGAGGCAGCGATATTTCGGGTTACCCAATGTAATTCCTGGCATGCAGGAAGGCAGCGATATTTGGGGGTACCCAGCGGAATTCCTAGTGTGTGCAGAGGAAGTAGTATTTGGGGGTACCCAGTGTATTTTCTGGCATGCACAGAGGTGGCTATATCTGGAGAGACCCAGTGTAATTCCTGGTGTGCTTGGGGGCGGTGATATTTCAGGATACCTAGCCATAAATACAGCTTACATTGTGGTTTGAGGAACCTTTTCTCTCAGCTATCCCATTATATCACGAGCGAGAGATCTTCACGGAGAGGACAAGTGGGTGGATAAGGACAGAAGAATGGGTCACCTGCAAAACATTGTGCCAAAGTTACGGGTGTCCCAGTAGCACCACGGTCCACTATGGCAGCGTGCAGAGGAGGAACATGCAGCACCCCACAAAAAGCAACAGGCTGAGGAGAAGGGGTCACCAAGGAAGAAGCGCTTCACTGATGAGGAGCTAACAATCATCGCAGATAACATGGATGAACACAATGTTGACCTGCACCCTTGGGCTGGCAGTACCCTTCCTGTGACCCAGTGATGGAGTATGTACCAGGTGGCCACAGATTTCACACATGCCTATGGGGTGGAGAAGCGTAGTGCAGATGTGGTCCACCAGAGGATGGGTGACCTCACTAGGCAGTCCAAGGATAAGCTTGGCAGCAATGTGGTGTCTGCCCAGGCCATTGGAGGTGGATGTTGAAGAGCTAACTCCATTTGAAGAGGTTGCCACTCGACTCATCACGAGCATGCAGATGGTTGGCATTGGAAGAATGAATACCAATGCAGCCACATCAGGTGCGTGCCATATGTGCATGACATATATGCTTTTGGCAAAACATGATATGCTATCAAATGTTGTAGTACAGTTGGTCAGGCTCCTTCACACCCATCCATGAGTGCTAGAGTCATGCATCTATGGTCCCTTCCATTACCTGTTGTGTATGCTGGAAAGCGGATACTTGATCTATGCTTGCGGTTGACATTGATCTTAGAACACACATTACTGTAGACAGAATTCTTTTGCAATTCCAATACACCTATATGGTATTGGACAAACTCACAATGTCATGCTTGTGGATAGTACATTGTGAATTAAAATGTTGCCTTACATGGAATAACACTAAGCAGTGGATGAGGTCAAGGTCACCCATTCACTGGCCCTGGAGGCCAGTGGACATGGATGGGCAACAATGTCAGTGAGAACTGGCATGATGGTGCATTACAGGCAGACACTGTAGTTGTTGTCCAAAAGATGTTTGACATGTGATGTTCATTTCACATTTGGACTGTCAAATATTCAGTGGTCATGCACGTGTACACTGGTCATGTCTATGTTGTAGTCTCCTCACACATGCTAAAGATGCATATTACCGTGTTTAACTACTATTTGAGCCTTTGCAAATGTGGCAAAGGGCGTCATGGGGATGTTGGCAACACAAATTTCTGTATGCCGGTAATGTCAGCAGGAGAAAACATGATACTTGCACATCTTGCGTGTATGCATTTATGAAGCTGAGAATGGGCTCAGCAATGAAGCACAGAACTCCTTTGGCCTACTGTTACATCTTCCACTCTAATACATATCTGGCTGTATGTATGGTCACATACTCCTGCAATCAGTGGCTTGACACATGACCCAATGTGCCCCGACATGATTGCACAGAACATTGATTGTTACCCATTCATGCATTTCACATTATATAATGCCCAGTTTCAATATTTGATGCATGTGTCCCTGGCCCTTTTGTGTCTGTGTGAACTTCATTTGGGGTATGCATGTTCAAGTGGACTGATGGGACTCTGATGGGACTCTGAATATTTGTATCTGACTTTGTGCACGTGGTGAATTAGTGGATGAAGAGAAAGGGGATGGGCAGGGGGAGATGAGGCAGATGATGAGGCACAACCTTCCAACATTGCAGCATGGGTGCTGTGTCTGGTGAGAATCCCCTTCTGTTGGAGGCCATCATCAACAGGCCTGCCGACTCGTCTTCCGATGAAGTTGCAGAATCATATGTGGAGGGCATATTGAAGGCCATGGTGGCCCAATGAGTAGTCCTGATGCCATGGAGCTCCTTGACTTCCTAGAGGCTGCTGAGTCTGAGGAGGAGAGCCAGGGGTCCATTGGACTGGCAGTGGAGAAAGCTGCTTCAGTGGTGTATTCTGTTCTGCAACATTGCCTCCTACTATCATTGAGGCAGCCGTGGAGGCTGTTGTGAGTGGAAGGGTCGTAGACTTCCAGCCTACGACAGTGCACTCACTGGGACAAAGCCAGGCTCCATTATCCGCTTGGTAGGCCATGCAAGCCTGGTGCACGTGTGCCTGCCAGACACTTGGAGTGGGATTTAAGTTGCTGAGTGCAAGTGCCCAACAGGGCGAGGTCCTGCAAGAGATGGCCAGGGGCATCCATCGCCTGTTGGAAAATGTCATCTACTCCAGTGCTGCTCACACTGCTGAACTATGACTATTGCAGAAGGAGGGGAGAGAGGTCATCCAACAACATAGCCAGGCAACTCACGAGGATGCAACTACTTTGAGGCAATGCCTGCGTGATTTATATTTTTGCCATCAGGAGATATCTCGAGGCAAGATATGGCCACCCCGAGGCAAGCCCTGCATACAGAGCTGTTGGCCTCAAGGGCAAGCCATCGTCAAGACACAGATTCCTTGTGAAAAACTCTGTATGAGTAAATTTTGGCCTCAAGGAAATTGCACTGTGCAGACATAGATTCCTTGGTACAATCTCTGCATGAGGAGAAGTTGGCCTCAAGGGACCTCCATTGCCAAGACATGGATTCCTTTTAGCAAACTTTGAACATGCAGTTGGAGACGTCAATAGTCACCATGCATACTGACTTGCAATAGCCATCATTAGGACCTTCTTGCAATTGGGACCATCAGGCATGCATCCCTACCATGAGTGGTCGAAGCTAATGAGAACCAAGTTTTGGGTATGCATGGTGTGAAGGCATCAGGAAGTAAACAGAGACATGTGAAGAAAGTTTGGGTTACCAACTTTTATTAAAATCCCGAAGAGGTTGGGTTAAGGCCTATCATGCTCTATACTAAGGTAGGATTTCCCTATATAACTGAAACGTATGATAGTCTGTGCCAGGAAGTCCAAAGTAAATGTCCATATGTGTCCAAAACCTATACTTGCCCTCAAATCTATTTTTCCCAAATGTGTAGGGATGTCAGCATCAAATGAAAAAGTGTTCAAACAATATTTCAGAGCTTCTTCCAGCTCTTGATCAAAAAGGATTCTCCCTTTGCCAGTATTCCAAACAATTCACTTTCAACCACAAGAGGAACCATTCCCCAAGCTTTCAAATCTTTCACTGGTTTCACAACAACACAATTCCTCAGGATTCTTCTCAGCTTTCAGGCTTTTGGCTCTTTCATCAATATCATAAAGTTCAACTCTTTAAGTTCACAATGTTTCTGCCTTTCCGGATATGCAACCATAAACTCATAGATGATTCAAGTTGCGTCTCTTTAGGATTCGGTCAAGGCACAGTTATCAGACCACACGGTCCACTCATTCCAGACCACGTAACCGACACACCTGAGTGGGTTCTTTTCCACAGTTGCACCCCCACTGCTTCAACTCGACAGTGGTACTGGACTTTCAATGATTCACAGTTCCTTTATATAAGGGAACATTTTTATCTGCTTTGCACTCATGTGACATTTGCTCAATATTACTTCACTTTGGTTTGGTGTTTAAAATTGCAGTTCATTCATATCAAAACAACGTAACTGCAAATTCCCAGTTAACTCTCCTGCTGGGCAGTTGGAGCCTGCTTACAGGCTTTTCATTCACTATAATGTTTGCTGCTTTTTTGGCCCTTCCGTGGCCTTCTCATTTTCCATACAATTTGCTATTCACAAACCGCTCAGTTCATCAACCTTCAGATTATTGTAGTCATCAAACCTCTGTGTTTTTACAGTCTCATCGCCTCTCTTGCTCACTCGAAAAATCCTCCAACCTTCCTTCACAGCGCAGCTCGCACCACAGCATCCCAGAGTCATTCAGCCTCACTTGACTCACTCAGTACGCTGTCTTTGTGTGCCCTTCTGTGCTTCAGTTGGTCCTTCATGGCTGCTGCTGTTCCCAGCTCAGCAAGCCAGTCCTCTAGTATCTACGAGACCTTGAGCTACCGGAGAGGGTGTCCTCGTGGCTACAGGTGGCACCCTGACCCTGCCACTGGAGACCTTCCGACAATGCCAGCCACACTCTGCTACCACAGCTTCAGATATGTGTCTCCATGCCTTCTCCGGCTTCCCTGTCTGCAAGCATTCCACTGGCATTGATCCCCTTTGACACACCTGAGTGGGCCATTTATACTGCCCTTTTAACTCCAGGTGCAGTCCATTTACATTGAGTTCACAGCAGTTTTGGTACTCAGCATCCCTCTTCCTCGTCCCAGTACCAGAGTGGTGTTTGTGTATGTCTGAGTTATTAAAGGATGAATGCATGCTCCTAGGTGGTTCGCCCCCGTCTCAGAACCATAGTGGTATACATTGGGAGATGATTGTCTAACATAATAGGGAAGGGATTGGAAAAATCCCATGAAAACCTGGGGGACATTTAATTTCTTGGAACATGGGGGATACTGTGTCTCACCCAAGGATGCCGTATCCATACTCCCCAAGTCTCCTCCTCCCAGGTGACCCTCAATCACATATCCACCTCCAGGGTCAGGATCCAATAGTGATGGCCTTTCCCTGGCCCCCTGGGGGAAGGATATTTTAGGGAAAGTTGTTCGGCTGCCCTAAGATTCCTCACAATGGTCAGATGGCACCATCCTTGTGTAATAAAGTTGCAAGTTCATAGCAGTATAAATGAACGCACTTATCAGCTGCGAGAGCAGCACTGCAAAAGGGAGTGGGATATTTCTGATATCTGTGAAATAGAACCCATAATTAAACAAATCCATAAATACAGGGGCACAGATAAGTATAATCAAATTTAGGGGTATGACGAAACACATGCAGAAAATGTGTGTTAGCTCTTTGTGTGCGCAAAAAGCCACTGTGGCCTGTGACAGAGTTCAGAGTCTGCGATCCTAGACCAGTACTGAAAGAGGTAAACAATGGTTGTTATTTCTCTGGGTCATAATTTCCGCCAATGAATAATGAACGCATGACCATTTCATAATTCTAAATCATTTGTAAAATATGATTTTCTCATAGAGCCAAAAAGAACCACAGCGGTTTCAAATGTCCCTGTATTACATTTTTCCTGGGTAAAGGGTTAGAGTGTCCCCGATATGCAACATTTGTGTAGCAGTACATGAGTGGTTCAAGACTCTGGAAGTAACATGGTGGTAGCACTTCTCATGTGAACTTGGATGAGGCGACCAGGGCAGATGATTAAAGTTGTGCTGGTCGTCTCAAATGTTTCAATTAATCAACTTTGTGCTGTGGGAATTGGGGGTGGATTGTGATGGCAGTGTGGGAAGGTTTGTGGACTCAATTATTGAATGTAATGTATGCTGGTCGTCTCAAATGTTTCAATTAATCAACTTTGTGCTGTGGCAATTGGGGGTGGATTGTGATGGCACATGTTGTAATTGAAGGCGGTGTGGGAAGGTTTGTGGACCCAATTATTGAATGTAATGTATGCTTTTCTAAAAGGGATCAAAGGGCGAACGCCAATCCACATTGTGTGGGGAGATTTTTTCCTGTCGCAGGATCATGAATACTAATTAATGATTACTAATTACTTTGCATTGTATACAAGTTCAAGGTTTGGGTGTGTTTCTTAGACAGTGCCTTTTCATGCAGTTCTGTTCCATGATCTGTTTGCATTTGCTGTCCCAGCTGCGTCTTGGGCCGTGAATAAAACTGTGTCCTACTTGCACTAGTGTACACTCCTTTTGTAACTACTTTTGTAATATTTTGTTGCGTTTTTCATGGCGAACCACACCACATTTTTGGAGGCACAGCCAGATATCTCAGCCTTTTGACCGAGGCATGGGAATTCTAGCAGTGCTCCTGGAGGCGTTTGCCAGTACGAAGAGTTCTAGAACAAGGAAGTCTGTGGACACTGATTTCCTGAAGATGCACCTGGTCTGGCGATGCCTTCATTCCAACTGAAGTGCAATCCTTTAAAGGGAGACTCTGAGGTCGAGAGAAATGAAGAATCTCCTAAAAGTATACGTGAGTGTGGCTGTGCACAAAAGCGCAAGGGGCAAGAGAGATTATTTTTATTGTGTATAGGATGCACCCTCATTAGTGATGGAGGGCGATTGATCATAGTAGTCATATATGTTATGTCTGCCATTCCGATAGGAAGCAGGTGGACAGTAGCACATCTTCATTAGAGCAGAGAGTTGTGTAGTAAGTGGCGGACCTTGTTAGACAAGAGTTGCGTGTAGTGTAGGCAATTGGTATAGTTGCGTCATTTTCTTTTCTTTGTGGAAGAATTGTTTCGAGGGACATGCATGCATATGTTCCGTGAGTAACGGCAGTTTGTTTTTTTCTCTTGTGAAAAGTGGTTGCTATATTGGTTTTATGTGGCTGTGGAAAAAACTCAAGAGCTAGAGCTGAAATAACTTGTAAATAGTGCAGAGTCGCTTAGCAGGAGTAGATGATGCAGTTGATTGAGAGGTGGAGTAGCTGTTTTTTTTAACGTAGTAACATAGGGCATCGTTGTTAAGGTTTTCGGCTTGGGGAGAAGGCCATTTCTGCACTAATATATATAACAAGGTGGCCCTATGGAGAATGCCATTGTGTGAAAGTATTGAGTGTGATGTGTGAAAGGGCAGGGTCTGTGGAGAAGGCCGGAGTGAATGAAAATAGGGTGACTGAGTTTTAGGCAGAATCATATGCAGTAACCCACACACAATTAAGACTACAAGCGC
This sequence comes from Ambystoma mexicanum, assembly GCF_040938575.1. Taxonomy (NCBI): domain Eukaryota; kingdom Metazoa; phylum Chordata; class Amphibia; order Caudata; family Ambystomatidae; genus Ambystoma; species Ambystoma mexicanum. Next base: position 1,329,482,593 of record NC_090929.1, on the reverse strand, counting down.
AAGTACAAATTCACCTTTGGTACAAGCCTGTACTACACAGTAAAGTGGTAGCGATGGCTGAGCAGCCAGACTTAACTCAAGAGTAAAGTGAACAGTATCAGAAGTTACACAAAGGACAGCAATGACTATGGTTCAAGCAAACACTGATTCAAGGTTTCTGAGTAAAAGGATATACATTTATTTACATCCTCAGTTATAAAACAGTTCACTAATATAAAGCAGCAGAAAATCACAATCTTAATACACTATACACCACCCAATCAATTCTGGACAAGTTAAGCTCAAAATGAAGTGTGAGCAAAATGGCACTCCAGCAATTTAACAAGGGCGGGAAAGACTAGGTTATTCAAAATCAAGCAGCACCAACAAGTAATAGGTAGGTCAATCTAGAAAAGGCTTACTACAAATAGGATTCAAATCAATAGGCCTGGGCAAATGTTATTGGTTTAGAGTTTTTGCAGAGGATCACACAGTTCAGAGTAGTTTGCGGTTAAGTCTTTGCCAAGAGTTCGAAACGAAGTTGGTCGGAAGAAAAGTTATTTAAAACAGTAGAGAAGGACAAGCCGCCGGATTAGCGAAAGATTTATAACACTTTCACGCCGGTCGGACGGAACGAACAACCGGATTTGAACAGTACCTTAGTAGAAGAAGAATGCTGTAGCTGAGGCAGAAGTTTCTGGCAGGTCCTGCAGGCTCACGGTTCCTGAAGCGACTGTCGGACTGACAAGAAGGAGGAAGACTGGAGGCTCCTGCACTGCCCAGGGAAGAAACCAGCAGCAGAGCAAAGCGACAAATAAAAGGTGCACTCCTTAAAACCCAAACAGGGTCCAGTCCTCCTAGCTATCCGGTTTACTGCAGTGGTGCACAGCAAATTCGACCAGGAGAGGGAGAGCCTTGCTTGGTGTTTGGTGAACTGGTTGGTCCCACCAGCTCAAGGGGAGAAGATTCCTTGCAGATCTTCCCTGTCGTTGAGGTTTCAGGCGATTCAGACCCACAGCAGGGCTTCACCAGGAGGTTCAGTAGTTGCAGTAGTCCTCTTCCTTCAGCTTCTCTTCAGTTCTCTCGATTCAGTGGCGACGCTGCCTTCCAAGTCCCAAAGACCTGCTTTTAAGCAGTTTTCCCCCATTCACACAGCCTGGCTGTCAATCACACAGCAGGGTGGCTGTCCTGGCCCATCAAACTAGAGTGTGACTTGGGTCTCCAAAGAGCCCCTGTGCAGGGGGCCTCAAACCCCTCCCTCACATCCTGTCCATCCGGACACTCAGGCGCATAAGGAGGGCTTCTGTGCAGAAGCCTGCCAAAGGACGGTGAACAAAGGAACCAAACCTGGTTTGGCGTGCAGAGTAAAACACGAGAAAGACCTTTACAAAAAGAAATGGTGAATAAACCCAGCCAGAATCAAATAAAATGAACAGGGGTCCAGCAGATTAAAGTTCGAGGCTACCACCATAGCCTCTAACAGTAGCAAGGCTATTTCATAGTCCGCGGTAGGAAAAAAGTGGTAGATACCACTGTCACCATCCAAATCTTAGAGAAAGGTGAACAAAATAATGTTCCATGAGAAACAGACATCAAGGGATAACTATTAACCCTTCCAGTACTCTATGGAAGATAGTTTGTACTGGGTCTGTAAATTTAAAAAGACTAGTAAAGTCAATGGCAACTTTACATGTTCTGGGAGACAGTAGTCAGTCCCAGAAAATGGAGTTTAAAGTGGGAAGTCTAAAAGACAACCCTGTGTCACTGCACTAAAGGTGCTGTGTGACACACAGTAAAAAGATGATGCCTATGGAGTAGGTGAGTCTATGAACACAAAAATGTAAACCAGACATCAAAACACATGTAAGAGTGGGAAAAAAGGCTCACACTCTTACCAGGCGAAAAAAAATAAAGACTAGAAATCCAGCAAAGCTGCTGAGGGACTCAGTAGGTAGGGAAATTAGCCCTTCTGGAGAATTCTCCCTAACATTGAGTGAAGTATTAGGTATACAAATTGGCGATGATGAAACAGACATCCACAATTTGAGAGACAAGAGAAAGGAAAGGAGAAGAAATGAGAGAAGAGGAAGATCAAGAAGAGTCACTGGGTGACTGGGAAAGTAGGCTTTGGAGTGGGAAAATTAGATTATCGGTAGCCAAGATACCACAACGTACAATGGTGGAAGTGGGCAGGAGCGGTTGGGAGCAGTGCTCCTCTACATTTTTAAATTAAGTTTTACTGTTCCTATACTTTTAGTTTAAAAAGAAACAATTCTGTAATTGTTTCATTTCAAAATAAATGTGTAGGAAGCAGTTGAAACCTGTACTTCAGTGCACTGCAAATGAATGTTCCCTTAAACAGCAGGTGCATTTGTTTGGGGGTTTGTACTGTGCATTGGAGGGGCAGTGGCGATGGGGTTTGTTGGGAGCTGGCCACGTGAGCAGAGAACATAGTTCCACTAATTCTCTTCATGCACTTCCACCACTGACAATGTAGTAATAAACGTAGAGCATGTAAACAGATGGCCCTGTTGCAGAAAGTGAGGGGCGAGGTTCATTACATACCATGGCAGACAATGGACAGGGACAATTTAGTTTACAGTTTACCTTCATTAATGGCAGGGGAGTGCAAGTGGATGTATGTTTTTTGAAAAGGAGCCACAGGAATCCCATTGGCCATAGGAGATATAAAAATGTAATTGGCAGTATTCGTCAGGGAGAGAAATGACAAAATATGGCAACAGGCCAGATACGCTGGGGTAAAATTAAACTCTGATATACACAATGGAGTACCCTTTAACAACTATCAAGCACATGTTTGGAAGGCTCTAAGTGAGCTGTATCCTGATCCGTCAGACATGGGTTCTATATTGGCTTGTAAAATGAAGCCTGATGAGAACCCCGTGGAATACATATGATCCATACAAGAAATATGGACACAGGAAAATAAACAGTCATAGGACAAACAAATACCCTTATTTTACCACATCCTATTAAGGGGGCTCCCCGCAGCTGTGCAGACCTCTTTAGAAAAGGTAGTGGGAATTGAGGCAAAGGAGTGGCCTGAGATACAGGAAACAATTGTACAGTATTGAAAAAGGAAGAAGAGAAGAATACGGAGACAGTTGATAATGCAACATAAGCAGAAAAAGAATTAGTTCAGAGAAAAACAGGCAAAAATACATATGGAGGGAGCAGTAGTCACAGTTCCAGTTGTCGTTCCACAAGCTCAGCAAGGAGGGCTTTCAGTGGCCACATTAATGCAGCCAGGAGGTTACACTTATGTGCCACCCAATCAGAAGTGGGGAACGGTACAGATGCAGCCGACACCTGCATTCATAAACATGCAGCAGCAGCCAGGGGTCATGCAGGCTGGTGTATGAAATGGGTCATTGGACAGAATAAGACAGGGAGAGGATATTATGCACATGGAAGGGGAATCGGATACAATGGATTGACTCAACGTTTCGGAGTTACAGGGCTTTGCATGTGGGACTTTTTGTCATTTTGGCTAACCTGCCCATTTATTGCACAGGCAGGCCAGCAAGAGCAGACATACAGACATGCAACCGACTCCTCAACAGGTGCAGGTAATGCCAAAGCAACAGCAATTACAGATACAGCCCACACAAACACAAGGTGTTTCTACCCAGGGACAAGTGCAGGAACAAGGTGGGGAAATGGCAGGAACTCAAGGTAGTGTGGGTGTACTCCAGGTACAAGTACAGACACCGATACCAGAAGGGGTAACAATACTGGGACAGAAAACCATGCCCCAATACACAGGAATGACAGTGGTGGGAGGTAACCCATTACATCATTCACAAACACATTTTCACAATAGGGGAGACGACAGGTAGTACAAGCGTGTCCTGTTCTAGCAGTAACTGAAGACCCTGAGGAGGAACCAAAGGGGGCAGTTCATATAGGACAGAGGGGATTTTCCTTTTTTATAGATACCGAAGCAACTAGATCATGCATCACGTAATCTAATAAAAGTTTGGACACACAAGGCTTTTTCGGGGACAATTTTGAAAGTTCCTCTGACTAAAGATTTACCCCTGGCAGTAGGGACACATCATATTGTATCATGTTTGCTGTATTCAAAAGACACTCCAATCAACATTCTGTGGAGGGACCTACTCATCAAATTGAATGCCACAATTTCATTTTCAGAGAAAGGGTTGGTGTGCACGACACTCAGAATGTGTCCTGTTCGGGTAGCAGTACTGATTCAGGCATACTTTGCACACAGCACAACAAGAGAGATGCCCATACACATGGAGGTGTTTATGTACAGGGTACACGTGTTGTTGGGGTGGTTGCCAGGGATTGAGGAGAATGTGTTCCGGCTGTCCAATACATTTTTGCTCAGGGTCCAATGTCCCTCCTCGGTTAGCTCAGTCACACACACTCTACTGTACCTGGAGGAAGTAGTGGTATGGAAAGTCATGATTATACTGGTTGCCACCGATGAGAATAACATGGAATGGCGTTCAATATTATGTATTGATCTCACACTGACATTGACAGGAGTAAGTTATACAGAGTTGTTTGTTTACAACAAAAGACAATGAAGAAGGAGAGGTAGTGTTCGAGTTGAGCATAGATTCCCCAGTACACATAAAAGAAAGGGCAGTGCCCCAGATGACTCAGATAACAAAAAAGAAAGCACAATGTTTGCAGGAAGATTTGGAAAAGGTGCCAAATGTTTTGTGGACAACAGGACCCCATCATGTATGAATACTTAAAGAGGCTGGCGCAGTAAGCATCAAGTTAAAAGAAGGAGCACTATTGCCATGAGTAAAGCAGTACCCACTATCCCGAGAAGCATATATGGGCATATATGAGACACTGCATGAACTATGGCAGTAAGCCATAATACAGGTGAGCTCATTACCTAGCAACTCAGTTATCTATCCAATCAAGAAAACAAAGGGAGGGGTGTGGCATTTTATACATGATTTATGTCCTCTGAACGATATTATTGTGGCAGCGTATCCAATGGTCCCCAGCCATGTGACGATCTTTTGCAGCATTCCCGCAGAGGCACACTATTTCAGAGTAGTTGACTTAAAAAATGCCTTTTTCTCCATTCCGCTACATCCAGACTCTAGGTATTTAACCGCTTTTACGTATCACAGGACCCAACTCGAACATACTAGAATGCCTCAGGGTTACTGCAAAGGGGGCCTAGCATCTTCAACAGAGTAATACAAATGGACTTGAACAGGTTTCAAGCACTGTAATACAGTACGCTGGTGACATATTGGTGTGCAGCCCAACAGAAGAGTGTAGAAGGGACCCAGTTACAATGACTTTGCTAGCAGATAAAAGGTACAAAGTGGACATAGGAAAATTACAATACTGTCAAAAAGAGTTGGTGCAAGCACTAAAAGGAGCACAGAAAAACAAAGCACACATAAAATGGACAGCTAAAATGTGTGAAAACTTTGATGAGCTAAAACATGCAAAAATGTTAGCAACATCTAATTACAATGGAATGTTCCACCTGTTACCCACATTTAGGTGGAAAAGTAAAGACAACAGTACTGAAACAGAAAAAGGGCAGGGACACAAGCCACTTGCATATTGCAGTGGGTCCCTGGATGCAGTAATGCAAGAGCATGTTCCATGTGAACAGGCACTTGCTCCTGCTGCATTTGCTATTGAGAAGGCATCAACAGTAACTATGGGGTGCCCAGTAGTTTAGTACGTAGAACATGCACTATTTGCAATACTGGAGAAAACAAAATCAACACTGACAATTTAGAGCTCTATAGGATATGAGGTAATACTAACAAACCCAGCAATAGAATTGGTGAGATTCTGAACCATAAACGCAGCAGAGTTCATAGCAGAGAAAATAGAGGAAGAGGATTATGCACATGACTGCATAGTATGCATAGAGAGGAGAAAAGGTAATGGTGAAGGGGGGGCATTATTTTCATTGACGGAAGTTCCAGCATTGATCAGACAACAGGGCAAAGGCATTCCGGTTGTGCAGTGGTGGGGCATGGTCAAGGAGAGCACACAGGGGAGGAGTTGATAGTGTAATCACAGACACCCCTACCAAACACTTACTCTACACAAGCTGCAGAGCTGGTGGCCTTGATTGAAGCACTAAAAATGTTAGAGGCTCAAGCAGTGAACATCTTCTAAGATTCGGCCTATGTCACTCCAACAGTGCACTCAAGGTTATCAAGATGGAAAAGGAGAGGCTTCAAAAGAAGTTATGGCACTCCAGTTCAGCATTCAGCATTACTGAGTAAACTGCTAGAAATGTTACTGCTCCCAGTATAATTCTAATTAATAAAGTGCAAAGCCTATACAGGAAGGCAACATTTTATCTCACTCGGAAACAATAGAGCAGACAGAGAAGCAAAAGAAGCAGCATATTTGCAAGATTGGTCACATATGCTGTTTCCTAGCAAAAAAGAAGAAAATACCTCTAATAGCAGTAGTAAAGGTGAGCAAAGAAAAAGATGCATTGCCAGAAACCATTAATGCAACCCCAATGTTTCAGATAATTGAGTTGCAGGAGAACCATCCGAGGCTGAAAATGAATTGTGGAAAAGGCAAGGATGTTCTTTATCCGAAACAGACTTTGTTTGGTGACCTGATAGCACAGGAAAGGTTGTCATGCCAAAACATTGTTACAATTGGCATTGGAACAGATTCACTACCCTACCCACGCATCGAAAGAACATGTGATTGCAGGAATAACTGAAGACTGGTTTGTGCCAAATCTGTATGACTATGTCACAGAGTATGGAAATAACTGCATGGCCTGCCAGAAATTTCTGCCAGGTCACACACTGAGAGTTGTACAGGGAACATTGCCATGACCGGAAGACCCCTCCCGGCACTTGCATATCGACTATGTTGATATGAAAGAGAGATGCACTTCTTACAAGTACTGTAACACTCACTTGGTATCCACGGGGATGCCACTCAGCCTGTTCAGACCTCCTACTACCTTGAACCCTTCCCTGGAGTCTGCTTGACTGAAGACTGGGCCTGAAACACAGGATTGTCAGAGTTTAACTCTCTATTGTCTCTGCTTGCTTGACCCCCCTCTTTCCTCGGGTCCAAAATTTCCCCTCAGTCCACTCCTCACCTTTTTTTCTTCTGTAGCGCACTCTCCATCCTGCTTTCAGTGCAGGGGTGCATTGATTGATGCAAGCTCGTTGCTGCCTAGTTGCTTCACTGGCGTGAGCCCGACGGACTGGGCTTGCTGTAACTTCAGCCCGACTGGTAAGTAGAATGAGTCTTTATGAACAGTTCTGTTAACTCTTGTTTCTTCTAATGTGTCTTTCCTTCCTTAGGTGATGGACGGGGTTTGGAGATGGCGGCGTGCTGTTGAGGTGAATAGTACTAACGGTGAGTGAGGGCGCAATGCGCGATGCAGCCCCTTCACACTTATACTTAATCAGAGTCTGTCTCTATGTCCTTTTAGGTGCCGCGATATCTCAGCATGGTTGCCAGCTAAGAGGAAGAGATGCGTTGAGTGAGCGCGATGTGCAGTGCCTCTGAATGCTTTCCACGCTAACCTGGTATGTCTTTTTCCTCTTACAGATTGATGAGATGCTCTGGAGTTGAAGTTACCCCGAGCGGCTTGAATTCAGGTAAATGTTGAATCTCGTACAGTTTTCGAGTAAGCGGAGATATGCAGAATGCTTGCTATTGTCTTCTCCTCTGTTCTTTTCCCTTTTCTTAGGAAGCATCGTGCCGAGATGAAGATACACCGCCGTAGGTGCCCACAGGACTGGAGGAGCGATGGATGGGAGCTGGACGCTCAGCAAGGTAAGGCTATTATTAATGGTGTTCTTGTTCATGCAGGGGCACCGGACGTGGAAGAAAGGAGCAGGACTTCTAGAGGCCGATCGGAGCACAGTGAGTGTCACGCTGCAGGTGCAGAGAAACGCAAAGTGTGTTTCTCGGCCTGGGCGTGGCTTAAATAGTCTCTAGGTATCCCAGGTATTCTTGGGTTGAACCATACCCAAAAGGCTAGAATGCATATGCAGTTTTAGGAGCTGGAATATGTGGGGGCCTCCATCCTGCCCTCTATGCACTACAAGTCCAATGCCATCCTAGGGAAGTGTGTGAGCCTAGCGCCACAGACGCCAAGTCTGACTCCAAGTGGGTCTTTGGAAGAATGGAGAGGCCCTTAGGGGCCATGTAGGTGATCATGGTGGCTCCAGTCTGATATCTTAGAGGGCTGGGGGCAGGAATCATGACACATACCTGCTTGTAGTAGTGTGTCCATTCTCATGTTGGCTTGAGGCAGGTCCCTGTGCCCATAATAACACCCGCTATATGGCTAAATTTGTTGTGAGGGGGGTGTTCTCATGATGGGGGAATCCAGATGAAATTTGTTCTGATAATGAGCAGCACTAATGATTTAACAAAAGAGATAGCAACACTACTGGGGATAAAGAATAAACTATGCACGGTTTATCATCCTTGAGCCAATGGTTTGGTAGAAAAGATGAATGTACTGCTAAAAATGTGATTGGAAAATCTTACGCAAACGCTTGAAAAATTGTGGCTGCAAAGCTTGCCTCTTGATATGTTTGTGCTGCGAAATACCCCTGGAGGAGATCAGTACCTGATGATATTGTCACAGGGCGGTGACTGTGTGCATCTATTCTGCCATTGCGTACAACCTCTGATGCACACTATACTTCTTCTATTCTGGGGGGGTTTGAAACATATCTCAAAGAACTTTCCAATCTGGGCAATCAGGTGATCCATATGAACACTTTCCACAAGCAGCACTTCTGTATCCGGGTGACCACATCCTCGTGAGGAACCACGTTAGAAAGTGGAAAGAGGAGTGCTCACTGGCACATATACTGTCATCTATTCAACACCAACTGCGGTCAAGCTTGAAAGTCGGCGAGGATGGGTTCATATCACCAACGTTCGCAAAGACAAGTGCACCGCCTCCCAAAGCACAACATAATGGGGAGTATCAATGAACTTTCTTTCAATTTCTTTTACAGCTTTATATTATATAAGCAAAAGAGGGTGATGAAGAAGTATTTAATGGAAAATTTATAGCACAGAAAATGAGTTCAGTTTTTTGGAACGTGGTGATGTTTATATGTTTTAGTATATTATTATTGCTTTTGCATTGGTTGAATTTTAAAGGAAGAAATGAAACACAAATGAATGAAAAAAGTAAAATGGGAAAGAAAATGAAATATGGATAATGGGGAGGGCTTCCACCATTGAAGAGGAGCATAGTTCATTAACTGGAACCATTTGGTATGATAAAATGATGCGTGTGGGAGGAGTGAAAGTAAATGTCACATGCGATGTCTGCTCGCTCATTCAACATGTAGTAGGAGTGTCCAAGTTTTTCCTACCCTAATCTGTATCCTAGGAGGAGGCAGGATACCTAATGCACCTGTCGCTCTGTATATCTAGAAGTTTATTCCAGGAGGAAAAGGTAGCTGTTCGCTGGATGCATGAATGGGAAAATGTGCATGAAGACAATGCCGTAAAATGAACACAAATGTTTCAGAATGAGGGAAGCCAGCATAGGTTAGTGTAGTATGTCACTGCGGGACCTAAACACGGGGAATTACAAATAGGAGACCACAAGAGATTGTGATGCACAAATGAGAAAGTGCAAAGCATACCCTGGTGTCATACAAGACCATTGATGAGTATAGAAGGAGCACTATGGTACGGGGTCAAATGGGAGGTGGGAATAATGCAATGTTGTTCTGAATGATTGGTGGGTTTTGAACAAAACTTCAGTCAAGGAGAATAATAGCTGTTGAACAACTTGGGGAAAATATGTGCATGCCTTAACCTGGTTACATGAAAAACATTAACCAGTTGACATAAGGAGCTTTACCTGATTCCCTTTATGTTTCAGGTCAAGTGGGTCCATTTTCCTGTGGACTAATTCTGGTTTTACCAAGGTGGTGATGAATGCATTGATAACACGGGGAACAGCAGTGGTGATAGATTTCTGGTGGGCCTGCAGATCAAAAGCGTATCCCCAGCCTCTGTCTGACTGGAGTGGTGTGTGTACTTTCAGCACCTTGCACATCCCGGAGTAGTGGTGCCTCAAAATATTTCTGCCATTAAGATTGCACTGCAGGGAAAAATGGCGCAGCAAAAAGAGCAGCAAAAAATAATGTAAAGGAAATGAGAAAGTAATTATTTTTCTAAAAAAAAAAAGCACAGAGAACTTGCCCGCTATCGCAGATGAGTTTAGTTTAGTCTCCAGGTCTGCTACCTGCTTTACTTCATTGTTGCTTCCAGGTGTACAGGCTGCGTCAAATTCGAAATGGCTGCAGCTGAACCCTTATGAGTTACTGCAGCTGGCAAATTCCACAGCAAAAGGTTTGAACGCATTTAAAGAGGAGGTGAGGGCTTTGCGCTTAGTGGTCCTTCAAAATCGTTTTGTGCTAGACCTCCTCACAGCCATCAAAGGAGATATTTGCACCAAGTTGCTGTATGGCCCTACCCGATGGTGATGCCTCAAATGGACCATTAAATGCAGCCATAGAAGAGATATGGGCACTCCAGGGAAAGATGACAAACAAGGTTAATGGAGTACAAGCAAAAGACTAGCTGGACAGCATCTTCACATGGGTACCCACCTGACTTTCCAGGTTATTTTGAGTCACTGTCCTTGTGTTGGTTCTCATTCTTATCACCTTCTGTGTTATTAAGAATATTCTTAAGTATATTTTAACAAGCAAAAAGTACAGCTGATGTTACCCTTGAGTGTTGACAAAAAGGTTTTTGAAATAAAGAGTAGAAACAAAATAATGGGTAAAGGTAAAGAAGAGGATCCTGATGGATGGATCTTTACACAGCCTGTTGTCATAGAAAATTATAACAAGTTCTGGATTCAATGCCTAAAGGATGGGAAACGGTGTGTATGGGTTGGGGAAGATTTGTATTGTTGGGAAGTTATTGGGGGAGACATGACAAGATTGGAAAAAAATGTGGATATATTACATAAAGATGAAGTTGCTAAAAAGGAACGAGAGGCCCAAAAATATTCAGTTATTAATCAATTAATAAAAGGGGGGATCAATGTAATAAAGATGCAAGTTCAATGCGGTACAAAGGAACGCACCGATCAGCTGCAAGAGTAGCATTGTTAAAGGGGGAAGGTCTCCTTCAGATATCTGTGAAATAGAACCCATAATAAAAAATGAATCCATAAATTTAGGGGCCCAGGTAAGTATAATCAAAGTTAGTGGTAGGAAGAAACACAGTAAGTAGGCCTTAAAAACGTGCTTTTTCAGAAAACATGTGTTAGCCTTTTGTTTGCAGAAAAAGCTGCTGTGGCTGGCGACTTAGTGCAGAATCTGCACTCCCAGGCCAGTACTGAAAGAAGTATACAAAGTTGTTATTATTCAAGGTCACAGATTAGAGCTGACAGGTTCCGTCAATGAATAATGAATACATGACCATTTTATAATTCAAATCATTTGTAAAATACAATATTTAATGAAGAACCATAGCAGTTTAAAATTACCCCGTAGTAGATTTTCCCTGGGAAAAGGGTAAGAGTGTCCCCGATATGCAAGATTTGTGTAGCAGTACGTCCATGGTTCAATGCTCTTACGGTGAAATGGTGGTAAGCACTTTTCATGTTATCAGGATGAGGCAACCAGGGCAGTTAATTAAAGTTCCACTGGTTGTCTCAGATGTTTCAATGAATGAACTTTGTGCTGTGGGAATTGGGGGTGGATTCTGACATCACATATTGCAATTGAGGGCAGTGTGGGAAGGTTCATGGACCCAATTATTGAATGTAAAGTATGCTTTTCTATAAGGGCTCAACCAATCAGCATTGTGTGGGGAGATTTTTTCATGTCGCATGGTCGCAAATACTAATTACTTTGCATTGTATAAAAGTTCTAGAATTAGGGGTGTTTCTTTGATGGTGCCTTTTCACCCAGTTCTGTTCCGCGATCTGTTTGAATTTGCTGTCCTAGCTGAGCCTGGGTCTTTGAATAAAACTGAGCGACTTCTTGCACCGGCATAGACTCCTATTTGACTCCTTTTGTAATATTTTGGTGAGTTTTTTGAGGCAACCCCTGACATGCCAGGATCCAACCCAGAAGGGTGGCTCCATGTGGACCACACAGGTGATGTAATTGGCCATGTCCCCACACGCCCATATCCCATTGCAGACACCCCTTCTTCATGCACTCTGGTGTCCAAAAGCACTTCGATGGAGTATGAATTTTTCTATGATTTTTCCTTGTCCAAGGTGCACTGTTTTCATCTTGTCCTCTAGAGCGCAGTTACTCAACTGCCCATGCTATTGGGCACATTATTGAGCTGAAGGACTGGACATGCTCAGTGAAGTCAACTGACATGGTCTTGTGGAATGCTACCACCTCCTACATACAGGTGAACATTCCATTCAACATTGATATCTACATGTGCAGTATGTCATACAGACTCGTTTAGCTAGCCCAAACAAATGTCCAATGTCATTTCAGATTACTTTCCCGATATGGTGTCCACACTCCCGGAATGGACACCTCAAGCACCTGATTTCCAGGAAAGTGTGTCGAGACAGTTGTTATGGCATGTCTTTACCTTACAGAGGAGGGTCACATTTTCTTTCAGGAACAGTGACAGAGAGTTCACCTCCCACTGTTGCGGGGAGGTAGTATGAGTATTTTCTTCAATGGGCTGAACAGGATTTTCTGCTGTATGTCTCATTAATGTAGTAGCAGAGTAGACTTCATGTGTCCTCACTTCAGTTGTGGCATAGGCCTGCAGAGATGCTGACTATTTGGTTAAAAAACCTTACTGACTACACAGAAACAGCCTTGTAGATGATGCTGCATGCATTGAAGGTATATTATACTTGCAATGGGCCAGAGGGAAGGTATATGTTTTTATGATTCATGTGGCATCATTTGCAGAGTACATTGATAGTTGGTGCAACTGGGACTTAAATAGGGTTGTGGCATACACCCAGGTTGGAGAACTGCCTGGAAAACTGTACTTGACAGGGTGATGATACTTATCCTTTAAATTAGATGTCACTGTCGGTTATTGGCACTTTACCAACTCTACCCTCTTCCTTTTCACGTTCACAAACAAATTAGTGTGTAGCATGCAGGATCTGGTGCGAGGGTTCAAAAGATATGTCACCTGACACGTTATGATACATACTGCCCATCTAGGTTATAAATGCCATTTACTGTAAGAACAAGGACATTTCAACCTGCCTGACAGGTGCCCTTTCCAACTTCAGTCTTAACTGCCACATGCAACTGCTTGTGCAGCCATCCATTTAGACTTTGGTTAAATATTTTGTGTATCTATTGCTATTTATGGTGTAGGTGGGTCTGATCCATATCCATAGGAGGTTCTGGTCCACATTTATTTATTTATTTTATTTATTGTTCGCTTGTTAGGCGCTTATACAGTACATTCATATATAAGTAAATTCTGTTTCAAAGCACCCACAGGGCAACAGGAATGGGACATGGGGATGAGACACATTAAAATACATAAATAAATATAAACTACAGTGGGTGGGACAAACCTACTATGCCTTGTGGGTATTCAGAATGTGCAGGTGCAGAAGGGAGGTGGCAGTGGGGGTAGGTGCTGTTGTGCTCGTTGGTGAGCAACAGATGAAGTGCAAGGTATGGAGAAGTGCGAGACTCCAGGATGGAGGGTGTGCCAAGGAAAGTGCTGACAAAGAAGCTGGGGCCAATTCGGTGTGGGATGTCAGGGCCCCAATGATGCATAAGGGCCCTGAACACAAAGAGGAACGCAGAGGTCAAGATGGGGAACATTTAGTAAGAGAGAGTTGCAGATAGTGTGGTCCCTGGCCCCAGACAGCCTTGTAGATGATACAGAGGGATTTTAATTTAATCTGTGAAGCAACCGGGAGCCAGTGAAGGCTTTTTAGGGCAGGAGAAATGCGGTCCCTGGGCTTGAGGCCAAGGATACATTTTGCTGCCCTAATCTGGATTAGCTGGAGGGGCCGCAGAGTGGAAGAAGGAAGATTCAGGAGGAGGCTCTTGCAATAGTCAAGCCTTGAGAGAACCATGGCTTGAGTAACATTGAGCTTCTGGGGGAAGGTGAGAACATTTAGAATTCTCTTGAGAACGAAGAGCTGAAAGTGGGACTTCTTGGCAATGTCCTGAGTGTGAGGGAGGAAGGTGAGAGAGGATTCGAAGATGACTACAAGGTTTCTGGCTTCACATGAAAAGGGAAGAAGGCAAGAGCAGGGGTCCCAATGGGAAGGATCTCCGTTTTGCCTGCATTGACGCATAGATAATCGGAAGTGCACCAAGCGTGGATGGCAGATAGGCAGTCAGGGATGATGGAAGGTGCAAGAGGGTCAGCAGGAAGTTTGAAAAAGAGTTGTGTGTCATCTGCATAGCACTGGACGTTGGGGGAGAAGGAGGAGATGAGGAGTGCCAGCTGAGTAAGGTAGATGTTAAAGAGCCAAGGCGACAGGAAAGAGCCCTGGGGACACTATAAGTGCCGAAGGAGGTATGAGAGGAGAGGTTACCCAAGATGACTTGGGAGGAGCAGTCATTTAGGAAGGAAGGCAGCCAGTCGAGTGCCTGCTCTGAGATACCAAGAGTGTTGTGGAGCCTTTCTATGAGGCTGGAGTGATTGGCCGTGTCAAAGGCAAAGGAGAGATCAAGTAGGATGAGGACATCTGGGGAGTTGGAATCCAGGGATGTGAGTAGTTCTTCATGGGTGTTCAGAAAAGCAGTTTCCATATATCTGGATGCCTGCAATCCATGTTGATAGTTGTGGAGACCACTAACAAGTTTGGTGTGAGAGTTGAGTTGGGGCAAGGCCAACTTCTTCAGCAGTTTCCCCAGGAAGGGTTTGATAGAAATAGGGTGGTAGTTGGCTGGACAGATATGGTGTGGTGACGTTTTTCTTAAGGAGGGAGCACAGAAGGGTATGCTTGAGGGAGGAGGAGAAAGAACCAGTAGCAAAATTGTGGTTACAGAGATCAGCGAGTGCGGGGGCAAGAGAGCTAATGTTGTCCTTGATGGTTCTGGATGAGCAACGGGAAACCTGTTTGGATGAGACCTTCATGGAGCAGACAACTCTGGTGACTTCTTCAGGTCTGGCAAAGGCAAAGGAAGAGAAAGACGAAGGAGGAGTGGCCAAGGGAGGCAAGGGAGGCAAGAGTATATGGGATGGTTTCGTTTGGTGAGTAACAAGGCTGTTCAGGATGTCCTGGGTTTTGGTAAAGTGACTTGCCAGTGCATTGCAGAGGGCCTGGAAAGGAAAAGGGGAAGAGGAGACTGCAGAAGGGCTGTATAGTTCCCTCAGGTTCTGAAAAGTTCAGCCGTGTTGTTGGATGTGTCAGGTACCCGTGCCTGAATATGGGACCTTTTCTTGGCACGGATAGAGAGTCTGTATTGCCTTTGGATCAGGCGGCAGGCCAGTTTGTCAGAGAGTGAGCCTGAAGTTTGCCACTTCCATTCTGCCACTCTGCACTTGGTTTGAGGGCTGCAAGTTCAGAGTCAAACCAGGTGTAGCGCTTGGAGGCGGGTTGCAGGCGGATCCTCATGAATAGGGCAAGAAGTCCAAGAGCGCTGGTGATGGACAGGTGGAAGTTGCTGAGAGCAGTGTCGGTAGAAGAGTCTGAGTTAGTGGGCCAAGGGGGGATAAAGGTGGATGTGAAAGCAGCAGCTGACACTCATTTCATCAGGCGGATGATCGAGGTTGGTAGGGCTTTTGGGGGTCCGGTCAGGGGTACATAAGGACCCAGATGGGAGGAGAGAAGAGAGTGGTCTGACCAAGAGGGAGGGGTGACCAGAGGAGATGAAAGAGGGAGGTCAGAGTGGATGAGGGCATCAGAGTGTGTCCAGCAGAGTGGGTTGGACCAGAAGGGAGAATAAGATGTACAGAGGTCAATGAAAAGAATGGATGCTGTGCCAGGGGAGTCCAATTGGATGTTAAAATCACCCTAGAGAAGCAGGTTGGAGGAGGTTGAAAGTAGGGAGGAACATAAATCCGCTCATTCGGGAACAAGGAGGTAGTGCCTGGAGGCTGGTAAATGGTAGCAATGTTCATGGTGTGGGAGGGAGAGATGACCAACTTGCATACCAGGTTCTCAAAGGAAGAGTAGAGCTGTGTGGGTAAGATGGAAGAAGGAACCCACGCAGGGAAGATAAGGGCAACCCCATCGCCAGCACAGTGAGGTCACAGCTTGGACATGATCTTGAAGCCGTCAGGTAGGAGGGAGTCGAAAGCAGTGACTGAGCTGCCTAGAACCATGTCTCGGTAAGAGGGAGAATGTGAGATCAGTGTCTTCAAGAGGAGATCGATGTCAGAAGAGTGTTTTTTGGCTGAGCGGGTGTTGCCAGGTGGAGACGGTCTCTGCCTTTGAAGATTTTCTGAGGTGGAGTACAGGGGCGTGGTACTCCAGTCAGAGGGGTGGGCAGAGAGTGTGGTAGGGAGAGAGGCAGGAGAAAAAATAAAGTTAATGACAGACGGCAAGATCAGGTCAATAAGAAGGAGGTTGGCTTGAAGACCCTGAACCTGGATAGTGCCAGTGTGGTAGAAATTAAAGATAGAGCGTGATGATAAGAAGCCCGCCAAGAGGACTTCCCACTTGGTGCCACCATTAGTGAGAGAGGAAGTGAAAGGGGGGAGAGTAGAGATGAGTAGAGATGAGAAGTACATATGTCTGGAGAGGGGACAGAGTAAAGGATATCAGTGAAGATCTCCCTGGAAGATGCACTGACATAGGTATCTGTGATGGGAAGGCAAAGATGTGCACCCAGGATGTCTATTGTGTGCTTTTTCCATCCAGATTTCACGAGAGTGGGAGGATGGGTGATACTGTAGCAGTTAGAGAAGATTGGAGAGATGGTGAGTTCCATCTCAGTGGCAAAGGATTGATGAGAGAAGGGGTGTAGGCCACACATACAAATGGAGAGTAATAGGTGGGGTGCAGGATTCAATTATGCAGTGCACAAAATGGATGCAAGATGTAAAGCAGTACCACCGAGATACGATTTAAAAATATATCACAATTCAGTGCACAAATGAATGCAAGATGGAAAGCACAATCACAGAGCAGTGCACACAATTAATATAAGATGTAAAGCACACGCATTGTTAGGGTCCCTCAGCAGCTTTGCTGGATTTCTAGGATTTATATTTTTCACCTGGTAAGAGTGTGAGCCTTTATTCCTACTCTTACATGTATTTTGCTGTGTGTGTTGAAAATGTTTTGTGTTCATGGACTGTGGAGCCTCACCTACTCCATAGGCATCATCGTTTTACTGAGTGTTACACAGCACCTTCAGTGCAGTGGCACAGGGTTGTCTTTTAGACTTCCCAACTCAAACTCCATTTTCTGGGACTGACTTCTGTCTCCCAGAACATGTAAAGTTGCCATTGACTTTATTAGTCTTTTTAAATCCACAGACCCAGTACAAACTATCTTACATAGAGTACTGGAAAGGGTTACTAGTTATCCCTTTTTGTCTGTTTCTCATGGCACATTGTTTCATTCCCTTTTCATTAAGATTTGGCTGGTGACAGTGGTAACTACCTTATTTTTCCTACCGCGGTTATTTTAAATAGCCTTGGTATGGTTTTAGGCTATCTTGGTAGCCTCAAACTTAAACCCACTGGACCATATTTACTTTTATACGGTTCAGGCTAGGTTTATTCACCTTTTCTTTTTGTAAAAGTCTTTCTCGTGTTTTACTCTGCGCGCCAAACCAAATTTGGTTCCTTTGTTCATCTGCCTTTCGCGGACTTCTACACAGAAGCCCTACTTAGGTGCCTGTATGTTGGAGGGGGACGGGATGTGAGGGAGGGGTTTCAGACTCCCTGCACAGGGTCTCCTTGGAGACCCATGTCACACTCTGGTATGATTGGCTGTGGTGACTGTCCCGGGAGGACAGCTACCATGCTGTGTGATTGACAGCCAGGCTGGGTGAATGGGGAGGTCTGCATAAAAAGCAGGTCTCTGGGACTGAGAAGGCAGAGTCACCACTGGATTGAGAGAACCGAAGAGAAGCTGACAGAAGAAGACCTCTACCATGACTGAACCTCCTGGTGAAGCCCTACTGCGGGTCCGAAACTCCAAACTTCGATGACAGGGAAGATCTGCAAGGAATCTTCTTCCTTTCAGCTCGTGGGAACAACCAGTTCTCCAAACTGCAAGCCAGGCCTCCTTCCTCTGGTCAAAGAGAAGATCTGGTCAAAGAGAAGGAGGTTGGCTTGAGGACCCCGAACCCGGATAGTGCCAGTGTGGTAGACATTAAAGATCAGCGTGATGAAAAGAAGCCCGTCAAGAGGACTTCCCACTTGGTGCCACCATTTGTGAGAGAGGAAGTGAAAGGGGGGAGAGTAGAGATGAGATGAGTAGAGATCAGAAGTACATATGTCTGGAGAGGGGACAGAGTAAAGGATATCAGTGAAGATCTCCCTGGAAAATGCACTGACATAGGTATCTGTGATGGGAAGGACAGGATGTGCACCCAGGATGTCTATTGTGTGCTTTTTCCATCTAGATTTCACGAGAGTGGGAGGAAGGGTGATACTGTAGCAGTTAGAGAAGATTGGAGAGATGGTGAGTTCCATCTCAGTGGCAAAGGATTGATGAGAGAAGGGGAGTCTGCACTGCACAGTCCTGGCCCCTACTCCAAGGCAGCCTATTAATTAAGTAGGGCACACATACAAATGGAGAGCAATAGGTGGGGTGCAGGATTCAATTATTAAAAGGATCACAATGCAGTGCATATAATGGATGCAAGATGTAAAGCAGTGCCACACAGATACGATTTTAAAAAATATCACAATTCAGTGCACAAATGAATGCAAGATGGAACGCACAATCACAAAGCAGTGCACACAATTAATATAAGATGGTAAGCACACGCATTGTTAGGGAGAATTCTCCAGAATGGCTAATTTCCGGTACCAACTGAGTTCCTCAGCAGCTTTGCTGGTTTTCTAGGATTTATTTTTTTCACCTGGTAAGAGTGTGAGCCTTTTTTCCTACTATTACATGTATTTTGCTGTGCGTGTTTGAAATGTTTGTGTTCATGGACTGTGGAGCCTCACCTACTCCATAGGCATCATCTTTTTACTGTGTGTTACACAGCACCTTCAGTGCAGTAACACAGGGTTGTCTGTTAGACTTCCCAACCCTGACTCCATTTTCTGGGACTGACTACTGTCTCCCATAACATGTAAAATTGCCATTGACTTTATTAGTCTTTTTAAATCCACAGACCCAGTACAAACTATCTTACATAGAGTACTGGAAAGGGTTACTAGTTATCCCTTTTTTTCTGTTTCTCATGGCACATTGTTTCATTCCCTTTTCCTTAAGATTTGGCAGGTGGCAGTGCTAACTACCCTATTTTTCCTACCGTGGTTATTTTAAATAGCCTTGGTATTGTTTTAGGCTATCTTGGTAGCCTCGAACTTAAACCCGTTGGACCATATTTACTTTTATACGGTTCAGGGTAGGTTTATTCACCTTTTCTTTTTGTAAAAGTCTTTCTCGTGTTTTACTCTGTGCGCCAAACCAAGTTTGGTTCCTTTGTTCATCAGCCTTTCACAGGCTTCTACACAGAAGCCCTACTTAGGTGCCTGTATGTTGGAGGGGGATGGGATATGAGGGAGGGGTTTCAGACTCCCTGTCACACGCTGGTATGATTGACTGTGGTGACTGTCCCGGCGGGACAGCCACCCTGCTTTGTGATTGACAGCCAGGCTGGGTGAATGGGGGAGGACTGCATAAAAAGCAGGTCTCTGGGACTGAGAAGGCAGAGTCGCCACTGGATTGAGAGAACCGGATAGAAGCTGACCGAACAGGACCTCTACCATGACTGAACCACCCGGTGAAGCCCTGCTGCAGGTCAGAATCTCCAAACTTCGACGACAGGGAAGATCTGCAAGGAACCTTCTCCTCTTGAACTTGTGGGAACAACCAGTTCACCAAACTGCAAGCCAGGCCTCCTTCCTCTGGTCGAATTTGCTGTGCACAGCTACAGTGAACCGGATAGCCAGGAAGGTCGGACCCTGCTTGGGTTTTAAGGAGCACACCTTTTATTTGTCGCTTTGCTCCGCTGCTGGTTTCTTCCCTGGGCAGTGCAGGACCCTCCAGTCTTCCACCTTCTTGTCAGTCCGACAGTCGCTTCAGGAACCGTGAGCCTGCAGGACCTGCCAGGAACGTCTGCCTCAGCTACAGCATTCTTCTGCTCCAACAGTACTGTGCTAACCCGGTTGTTCGTTTCGTCCAACCGCGGTGAAAGTGTGTGAAATCTTTCGCCAATCCGAGGGCTTGTCCTTCTCTATTCTTTAAAATAAATTTCCGGCCGACCAACTTCGTTCTGAACTCTTGGCAAAGACTTAACCGCAAACTACCCTGAACTGTGTGATCCTCTGCAAACACTTTGCTCCATTGACTTTGGCCCTGGCCTCTTGATTTGATTTCCTCACTGCTGTTCCTTTTTCTAGATTGCCCTGCTTACCTACTTGTTGGTGCTGCTCAACTTCTGTCTAACTTTGTCTTTCCCTCCCTTTTAAATTGCTGGAGTGCCATTTTGCTCACACTTAATTTTGAGCCTAACTTGTCCAGAATCTATTTGGTGTGGTGTAGTGTATTAGAATCGTGATTTTTCAACTGCTCGATAATAGTGAAATGTTTAATAACTCATGTGTAAATAAATGTATATTCTTTTACTCAGAAACCTTGAGTCAGTGTTTGTTTGAATCATAGTAATTGCTGTCCTTTGTGTAACTATTAGTACTGCTCACTTTACTCTTGAGATAAGTCTGGCTGCTCAGCCATCACTACCACTTTACTGTGTAGTACAGGCTTGTACCAAAGGTGAATTTGTGCTGTCACTTGTAGTCCTAATTGTGTGTGGTAGGGTATATATGCAGGGTACTGCATATAATTATGCCTAACACGCATCTAGATACAATTTTAAAAAGGATCACAATGCAGTTGTTCGGATGGAAATTAGCCTATCCCACCTCCCTTGGCATTCCACATAAGGTGAGACCCATATGAAGCAATCTAAATTACAAGGGGGGAGCATCTGATGCCCCCGGGAACCATATAGAAACCTTGTAGCGCATAGAAGTGAATGCCAACACTAAAAATGCCCACACTACATGACAGCATTTTCTAATAGGCCCCAAACTTGAAATGCCACAGACCCATGCTGCTTGCGTCCCCCATTCACAGAATCCAGGTTCTACACAGCATGTTGGCTCCGCTTGAGCCTTGTTCCTACAGAAGTCCATTTCCCTATTGTCCCTGCAGTCTTGCGAATAATCAGTATTGCCTTCAGGAATGTGCCCGACACAGAGAGTGCGACAGTGCCAGGTCCCGGGATGTGTCTATTCATCTCCACTAAACTGCCATCGAGCCGCCAACCCTCATCCAGCCAGCCTGGTGCTGACCGCACATCACTAACCTGACCCCCCTCCCCTGGCCCTCTGATAATCACCCGGCCCCCAGGTCCAGACCTTCGTAAAGCGCCCACCGAAGATCCAGAGCCCAGAGGACTGTCATTCTCCATAGCAACAACACACGTCCAAGCAACATGAGATGCAGAGAAGGGTAAATCAAAGATGAATCCCCATTGGGGAGACCTTAGGTGCGGGGACTGTGGGACAATGGAACCCTCAATGTATGGGTCAGCATGGCTGTATCTTATCCTCCCCTCTCCATGGAACCCCTTTCCTGTGCCGCCCAGGCGCCTGTCATAATGAATGAATAGAATGTCTCAGTTGTTCAGTTTAAATAAGAAACAGTGTATTTCATGAGTGACCTGACCTTCACCACGAGGATTAGCCCAGCTGACCCACGTTGAGCCGAGTGACGAAGAAGAATCAGCCAATTAGTGCTTAGCATCCCCTATGGAGCAAGCCCACGTGTAGGCTGCCTCCAATCGGGAATACCAACATTTCTCAAATAGCTATGACGCAGTTTGTGCTTATAACCCCATGTTTTCTGATGTAAGACTAGAGCCGACACGAGCAGCAGAGTTCTTTGCTGATATTTGTATTTTGTACGAGTAGAATTTGCAAAGCTATCTCTTGGCTTATTGTCCCTAGTGGGTTGTAATACTCTGGTGTGTGCATATTATGGGACTTGCCTTCACAGTGCACAAAATGGATGCAAGATGTAAAGCACACCCTCCTAGATATGATTTTAAAAAAAGATCACAATGCAGTGCAAACATGATTGCAAGATGTAAAGCACAATCACAAGGGAGTGCACAAAATGGATGCTAGATGTAAGGCACACCATCCTAGATACAATTTAAAAAAGATCACAATGCAGTGCACCACATGGATGCAAGATATAAAGCACAACCACCTAGATACAATTGTGAAAAAGGATCACAATGCAGTGCACAAATGAATGCAAGATGTAAAGCACACCCACCTAGATATGATTCTAAAAAGGATCACAATTGAATGCAGTGCACACAGGGATGCAAGAAGGAAAAGGAAGAATCACAGCTTGAATGAATTTAGCATTGTGGAACACAGAGTGCAGTGAAGAAAATAGGTTTTTAAGGGAGAAAAGGCAGAGAAGGATTGGAACAGTTAAGGTTCAAGGACATAGGTGGGGGAGGCAATAGGACAGTTCAGCCATCACTCACATGTGGGTGTACACTTTGATGTTTATCAGGTGCTTGGAATCAAAACCTAATGTGCATCTTATAGAGCTATCTAGGAAAGGATGGTTTCTTCTTGTCTTTGCACTTATTCAAAAGAAGATGGTAATTATCTTTCTAAAAAGTAAAAGTAAAAACTAAAATCTTACTTACTTGACATGGATATCCATGGGTTATTGAACTGGTTCTCATGAGTTGTATTTCACTATGGATGGCCTGTGTAGGATTGTCATTCAGAAAATGCAGCAGGTTAATCTAAACTCAGCCATTATGTGGCAGTTGCAGGAGAACAGTAGGGAGGTTGTAATAGATCTGCATCTACACATTTAGGCTGTGCGATCATTGGAGGATGATATAGCAATGGTGTGGGTATGGTTTTCATAAGGCAGGCAACAGCCTTTGTCATTAGTGTTGTGGAATTTGGCACAGCACGTTGTACTTGTATGTTTCATTTGGCAGTGGTGTATTAAGGCATGTGTAGATGTGCTAATGTGTGTGCTAGGGTGTGCATGATGTGCATGGTGTGTCCCGAAGGGCACACAGTGCGCTTTATCTTTCATGCATATTTGGACACTGCATTCAGGCCAGGGACAATAGGATCGGATATGGGCAATCACAAATGGGACATGCTTGCTGGTAAGACACGATTTTGTGTATTTTTCGGGCTGGGCTGCATTACCTGTTGGACATAGCTTTGCAAGCACAAGCTTGACATGACGAAAGGCAGATGCACCTGTAAAGTTGCTGTACTGAGTGTTTATGGGAGCTGCTCCAGCAACCTGTCACAGTGCAGGCCCGGCCACGACTAGAGGGTCAGGCACAGGAGGCACGTATTGCCCGCTGCATGGCAGTGGGGGTCGAGTCAGGCCTTCAAATTGCTTTTTCCCAGGGAGCAAGGCAAAGGGACAACCCATAAATCACCCAGGGGTGAACAGGTTGTGTTCATTAATTATATTTTTTGCATGGGTACCTTTGCCAACACAGACCTGTGACATAGGGTTTGCCTTTGTCTCATTTGTAGGGCATGTCTGTGACAGCTGGCTGAGTTGGTGTCAGCCATGACAGGTCAGGTGGGGGTGGATGGGGGAATGCCACAGAGGTGTGTGCACTGACACAGGTAGTGCCAACACCTTACAATGTCTACCCAGAGGAGGTGGCTGAAGGCACATGGAGAGGGGGGCAGCTAAGGGGAGCGGGTTGAGTAGAGTGGATTTCACACAGGAACTGGTGCTGTTTAGGGCCATAATAGGGGCTGGGGTGCTGAGAGAGGGTGTGGGTCATGTGGTGATGGGGCATGGGGGAATGGGGCAGGAGGACACACAGGGATCAGTACGGGCTGAGGTTGTCAGATATTCTGTGGGGTGAGGTTTATGAGGTATATGATAAGAGGTTGTAGACACATGCGCCACAACTGTTCATGTATAGAGGTGAAGGCGGGTGAGTAGGTGTGTGGGCAGGCCTCCAACAACATGGCCACAGATGGCAGGTAAAGTGGTCCCACCCTACCACAGGTGGTGGCAGGGCAGCAGGCGGGGTGGGACTACATCCTGGTTGGAGACAGAGGCAGGGGCATCAGGTGTTATGCGCACATACGCCAGGTGTAGCAGGGTAGTGGGTAGGCCAGTACCCATCTAGGTAGGTTGGGAGCAGAGATGTGTAGGTGTGCGCTCCAGGTAAGATGTGGATGAGATAGTCACTGGGGTTATGAGGTGTGTGCAGTAGTACAGGCTTCTACTCAAGTCGTGATTGTGATTTTATGTATTTATAAGAAGGGCATGCTGATGACTGTGGAGAGGTACATGGCAATGCATAGGGTTAAATAGTGGAGATGGGGTACGTAGATGTAAGTGGTAGGTGTAGGGATGGGATTGGGGAGGTGGAGAGAGTTAAAGGAAGGTAAAAAGGTACAGGAACTGGGCAGCTGTTGTGTTTCCCCATTGCGGGAGCACATACATGGCAGAGGTGAGTGGAGGTGAGCAGGACCAGCAGCAATGGTGCAGCAGATCCTACCATCAAGATGGCAGAAGGGTGAGCATGAAACTGAGTCGTCAATGGCATGGCAGATGGGGTGGTGTTGAGTGCAATGCTGATGTGTGAAAGAGGTTGTGGGCCACAGGTGGGCTGAAAGGCTGAGGGAGGTGAGTGGTTAGTCAGCAAGGTCATCTGGTGTTTAGGTGTTGGTTCTGTGAGTGCAGGCGGGGGATGAGAGAAAGGGGGTACATGTTGCATGGAAGACTGTGATAGGAGTTGGAGGAGTGATGGACAGGGGTATACATGGAGGGACAACGCAAAGGTGGTGCATCAAGGGTGAAAAGGAGGGAAGAGAAAAGGGACAGTATGCAAGCAGTGACCATTAACTTGCTTAGTGTAAGTAGCTGTGCTTAATGTCTCTCAATTAGCCATTTTGGTTTCACTTCAAGCATGTGATTCAGGGAACACATGATATGGAGACACTTCCTATAGCAGGGCCTGGGTGTCCCAAAAAAAAGGAGGACAGTCAGATCCACTGGCAAGTCAGCATTCTGCTGCCACCAGCCTATAGCCTTGCACTGTGGGCAACACACAGGTGCCCAAAAAAACACAAAAGGGGTACAAGGGTGTACCCCCACCAAGGGTGCCATACGGGTATCCCATGGGGGATGTTCACCAAAAGATAAGATTGAAGAGAGCACTGCCAGAGGTCCAGGTGGGACCTCAGTTGAGGAAAACATAGAGAAAATACACACATAGAAGTTGTAGGACAAGGACAGGGCAAGGAAAGGAGGCACTGCCCTCCATAAGGCATTTCCAGCATCACACCTACTTTTGGGGCTGTGCCATTGTGGGTTGGGAAAAGAGGAAAGGGTGGACCCCCAATTCATGAGCAAGTGCCTTCTGAGAGTCAGGAATATGTCAAAGAAATTTGAAGTTTATGAAACAGATTGCATACTTTTTTATATGTAGCTTAGTACATGTTGTTTCAGGTCAGCAAGACCCCAACTGAAAGATCCCAGGTGTATATGACTATGCAGTTGCCGGTTCAGGGCTCCTTTGCATTAATATAGACATTCCTGAATTGATCCCAAAATAGTATGGCCCTGTATGCAAGATCTTTAACTCTGTATTAGAAATGCACCTCCCCTCACCTCACTGCTGATTGTCGTGTGTGATTTGGAACGGGAGCGGGACTCCACATGGGCTTCCCAGTGCGGGAAGCTGGATGAGAGGGTAATAAATGTATTTGGCTTAAAAGTGCCCTTTTATAAATAGTACAAGCATGGCATTGGTATGTATTCAGTCCCTGCAAACAAAAAAGCATTGCAAGAACATGCAGCTTACTCAAGCTTAGCTGTTGGCAGAGGGTAACATTGGGCCTCATTACGAGGTTGGAGGTAAGGGGTTACCAGCACCGGTAAGGATGCAGGTGCCGGTAAACCTTTACCTCATATTCTGAGGTCCCTTAGCGGGTCCCGCTATGGGCGCCTGGTTTTACCAGGCACCCTTAGCGGGACCCGCTAAGGGTCCAGAGAGCTAATGACGGGCCCGCTAATAGCGTGGGCCTCATTACGAGGTAGGAGGTAGCCATGGTGCTATTAGCACCATGGCTGCCCCCTTACCGCATACCGGGTCCGGGTTCTCGGAATGGGTACTTAGCGTGTCATTCCAACCTTGGAGGCCCCGGTAAGTCCCCATTCTGAGAACCATTCCCCATTTGAGCCCCCATAGGGCTCAATGGGAATGGGGATGGAGCTAATAACAGGCCCGCTAATAGCTCCATGGTCCCTTAGCAGCTCCTGGTAAAACCAGGCACCCTTAGCGGGACCCGCCAAGGGATCTCGTAATGCGGCGGTAAGGGGTTAACAGCAACGGCACCCTTACTGTTGCCGTTAACCCCTTACCGCCGACCTCATAATGAGGCCCATTAGGTTTTGATGCCAAACACCTGGTAAACATCAACGTGTACATCCAAGTGGGCAACTGATTAGTGAATCTAAGTTTTCACAAAATAAGCCCTTCACGGCTCATTCAGTCAGCGAACTGCAAGATTTAAGAAACCATCAATAGCACATTGCCTTCTATCAGGTTGATTGTGTGAACTGGTTCTTTTTCAGTTTATCTGACCCAATCCTTTTTCATTAAATTCCAGGCCCTTTATATAGTCTGCCCTCCATAAGGCATTTCCAGCATCACACCTACTTTTGGGGCTGTGCCATTGTGGGTTGGGAAAAGAGGAAAGGGTGGACCCCCAATTCATGAGCAAGTGCCTTCTGAGAGTCAGGAATATGTCAAAGAAATTTGAAGTTTATGAAACAGATTGCATACTTTTTTATATGTAGCTTAGTACATGTTGTTTCAGGTCAGCAAGACCCCAACTGAAAGATCCCAGGTGTATATGACTATGCAGTTGCCGGTTCAGGGCTCCTTTGCATTAATATAGACATTCCTGAATTGATCCCAAAATAGTATGGCCCTGTATGCAAGATCTTTAACTCTGTATTAGAAATGCACCTCCCCTCACCTCACTGCTGATTGTCGTGTGTGATTTGGAACGGGAGCGGGACTCCACATGGGCTTCCCAGTGCGGGAAGCTGGATGAGAGGGTAATAAATGTATTTGGCTTAAAAGTGCCCTTTTATAAATAGTACAAGCATGGCATTGGTATGTATTCAGTCCCTGCAAACAAAAAAGCATTGCAAGAACATGCAGCTTACTCAAGCTTAGCTGTTGGCAGAGGGTAACATTGGGCCTCATTACGAGGTTGGAGGTAAGGGGTTACCAGCACCGGTAAGGATGCAGGTGCCGGTAAACCTTTACCTCATATTCTGAGGTCCCTTAGCGGGTCCCGCTATGGGCGCCTGGTTTTACCAGGCACCCTTAGCGGGACCCGCTAAGGGTCCAGAGAGCTAATGACGGGCCCGCTAATAGCGTGGGCCTCATTACGAGGTAGGAGGTAGCCATGGTGCTATTAGCACCATGGCTGCCCCCTTACCGCATACCGGGTCCGGGTTCTCGGAATGGGTACTTAGCGTGTCATTCCAACCTTGGAGGCCCCGGTAAGTCCCCATTCTGAGAACCATTCCCCATTTGAGCCCCCATAGGGCTCAATGGGAATGGGGATGGAGCTAATAACAGGCCCGCTAATAGCTCCATGGTCCCTTAGCAGCTCCTGGTAAAACCAGGCACCCTTAGCGGGACCCGCCAAGGGATCTCGTAATGCGGCGGTAAGGGGTTAACAGCAACGGCACCCTTACTGTTGCCGTTAACCCCTTACCGCCGACCTCATAATGAGGCCCATTAGGTTTTGATGCCAAACACCTGGTAAACATCAACGTGTACATCCAAGTGGGCAACTGATTAGTGAATCTAAGTTTTCACAAAATAAGCCCTTCACGGCTCATTCAGTCAGCGAACTGCAAGATTTAAGAAACCATCAATAGCACATTGCCTTCTATCAGGTTGATTGTGTGAACTGGTTCTTTTTCAGTTTATCTGACCCAATCCTTTTTCATTAAATTCCAGGCCCTTTATATAGTCTATCGGGAAGAAGCTGATGTATCTTCCTTATTTGAGGTGGAAATACAAGTCCACTTTCTAGCAGATATGAATTGTAACATCCTGAGATTTTCTATGTTTGGTGGTTGTTTAACTATGGAGGCTATATGGCAGTTGTAACGTGGTTTTAGACCGTCCAGAGTGGAAGACAGTCCATAGAATCAGGGTATTTGACTCACATTTGTTCTCAGTCGAGGGTCTCCCACACTGATTTTCAATCTAGATGACAGTTGTGCCTCTGCAACTGGCAACCAGAAACTGGCAATTACAATCCTTAACTAAATTCCCCCTTCTGGGCTCTTGTGGCTTTCAACTTTTGGTGAGCTCCTTTTTGGAGAAGTTATTAAAAGATGTTGAACATGCCTTATCAAACTGAGGTAGTAGTCACCACTTCATATGGACCAAATGGAAGTTCTTCTGTACTGATTCCTTTGCCCAGTGTAAGAATCTTAATCCCCACCACTAAATGCATGAACATTAACTGAAAAGTCAGGACGATGTTTCACTTTGGTAGTAGAGACCAACAATTAAGTGGTGCATGTTAGGACATTGCAAACACGTGAGTGCAAGAGACCATTACCAATGGTTGAGCCTTGGAGTTTACAGAATGTTGTCTGAAGTCAAAGGTACAGAAAATGTTTATGACTAGAAACATGATGAAATTTAAAGCACTGATGGATGGAATCTGACTCTTTGTTGCTCTTCATCTTAAGAAAATTATGAGTAGAACATTCTAATATAAACGATTTGAAGACAGGTCTACCCTGGTTAATAGACGACCTGACATTTCTGACCCATGTGGATTTGACTCCCTCAGTTGCTATGGTAGACACTACAGGTGGCAGCCTGAAAACGTGGGGTGGCAATGGAGGCTCAATTGGAACAGGGTGGATGATCTCCCTGTCATTCTGCAAATTGGAGAGAGTGAAGGACTTTGTTATGGCCAATCAACACCTTCCTCTCATTCAACTGGAACCAGAGAGTCCTGAATCAAATTCAATTTCACCAGAACATTCTTGAACAATCAGAGAAAAACAAACGCGTGTCTGCTGAAGACACTGTCAGTCAATGTGTGCAGTGAGGAGGAACATCGTCTCATCTCTCTGGGAGATATCTACATTCATGGGTGTCAGAATGTCAATGCAGATCACCTTAGTAGGTTTTCACATTTTCAGTGAAGCTTTCAATATGCTAGTGTGCAGCTGGGGTCTCACACTATTATGCCTATTCACTTAACAGGTGAATCTCTTCTCATTTAGTGCAATTCTCACTACTAGAGCTAAAGGTTTGGAAAAGTGATTCCCTTACATATCCTTGACTGGTCAGTCTCCTGTACACCTTCCTACCATTCCACCTCCTTTCACACATTCTTCAAAAAGTTCGGTTAAATGACTCTAGAGGCCCAAAACACCCTGTTTCTCACTGCTATGAAAATTTGCTTCTGATCACCCTCTTGCTTTTCGAGAAAATGTGTCTCCAATCTGATTCAATCAAATCCCATGATCTATAATCATGATGGGTATTAGGTTTGAATTGCAGGGTGCCGAGGGACCTGGGGATGTTAGGTGGATTAACAAATGCATACAATTTCCAAATAGAATTCCACTATATCTGCGTAGAGCTCATTAGCTATCATTTGATTCTTTGTGTGCTTCTCGTGATTACCTTCCTGTATAAGGAACTTCTTGGTGGATCCTTGATTTTTCTGTAGGAGAGATTTGTGTTAGGAATATAGAGATGTAGGTGCACATAAGATCATGGCAGTACGGCGAGGGGTAGTAGAGGAGAGAAACTGAAGTGGAGGAGGTTGAGCAAATAGAGAGGGTAGTGGGGTAGGCTGCAAGGAGGGAGAGACAAGCAAAGGAGGTGCATAATCGAGAGAAAAGTGTGGGGAAGTTGTTGAGAGATGCAAGAAAAATAGGAAAGATGGAAGAACAGAGGAGATAAAGAGAGATGAGGGAAGACACATTAGAGGAGGACAGGGTGGTGAAACTGCAGAGGAGAGGAGGTGAGAAGTCTAAAGTAAAAGACATAGAAGGATGGGGTAAAGAAATGACAGCAAGGCAGACAAAGGAGGCAGACCCAAGAGAGGGGACAGAGAAGAGAAGGACACACCATTTCCCAAGACCCATCTAAAAAGCCTGACATAGGGATGAAGGAGTCCAGGAAACTAGGTTTCATCTAAATTATAAGGAGCAGTTTAATACCATGAGGTAGAACAGTTATGGGTACATGTAATCTACATGTGCTATAGGATCAACATGATATTTAGATGAATCCAGAGTCATCTAAGAAAATAACAAAGTGTGGGACACTATTGGGCCTAGAAATTGTGGGAGCACCTTTGCCACCCAAAAACCCTAACTGGTTTTGGGGAAAGGGAAGGCCCTAGAGCCACAGTCTGATGGAAGCAAGGAGAAACTCAGTCCTTAAACCCTGTATTGTGTAACGAAAATAATCCTGTTGTGAACATTTACATGGGCTTGGATTGTCTGTTGGTCCTTCATCTGTGACAAATAACACAAATAAGCAGCCTGTCTAGTACCTGGTCTCATCCAGGGATAATTAACTAGGTGGTGTGTCTATAGCAGCCTCATGGACAGTGGGTGAAGGAGTGTCTATGTCAGACAATTTGTATGGGCATTGTTCTGTCTTAGTTCTCCGAGACACTCGGGCCTGGAGTGATGCGTGAGGCTTACTTAGAACGGTAGGCCCGCGAAACCCTTCAGCAGGGGTGCACAGTAATAAGACACACAACCAGTGCGTAGGATGCATAAGCCTGGACTGGCACCTGCTGCGCAGTTCCAGTGATTCCTTTATTCTTTCCGGCCCACCCCCAGCACGTGACCTCAGTCTCCTGTGATACACGTGACATCGCATTGTTCCCAAACTTAGAATGCTTTCCAATAACATGTATTTGACCTTCAAAACACATTCCAGTCAATTCTAGTCTCTTACGAGCATGGCCTTGCTTCTCCCACTCTGTGATACATGCCCTGCACAACGTACCGAAGGAGCCAGGATGATGGCTTCGGCTTGTAAGGATATTTGGCGTGTTACAGTACAGAGTACAGCACTACTGCACAAGTAGCACATTTTTTTGCAGCACCACCTCAAGGGTGCGGTGCATTGCTATATGGGTTGCCAGATTAACAAGGAAAGACAGGCTATTCAGTCAAAAACGATTTTAACATATAAGATGCAAATCTATTTTTACAGTTAAAAGCACACGTGCTCATTTAAAAATGCACACTATTTTTCACCTGAAATGCCTATATTGCTAGAGACACATTTGAAAATTAACAGCTAACCTATTAACAATTAACCTGACTAATAAAACCTTATTTAACATAACCCACTAATAAAATGTGTTCTCCACTGCAGAATTAGGCATACTCTGAAAACCATTTAAATGCGTGTGCAGAGATTTTTTCTTCTCTTCTCTGCCTGATTCTCCGTGTTTTTGTGCACAGTAACTGCAGGAAGAAGGAAGTCAGATTTGCAACAATTGCAAATGTATAAGCAAAGCTATTGTTGAAGAGTAGGAGGATGAGAGATGATGGATTTCATTGGGACACGTCATACAGAGGGCTGAGAGGAAAGTTTTAGTGGGCAGTATCAGGGAAAAAGACAGGCAGACATCTTTCTGCACTACTGGGGAGAAGACCTGGCTGTGGGGTCCTGACTGAATGCAGATTCCTGTGTCCTGCTGCAGTCGAGATTGGGGAGAGCTGAAAGAAAAACCTTTCCACTGGCTGAGGCATTCCTATCTGAAAAAGCTGAGAATTCCAGGCAATGACCCCGGCTTGAGAAGGCAAGCGTTCCTTTTTGCTGGAGTTAATCCAAGAGAGCCACATTCACAAAGAGAACAACTAAAAAGATAAGGTAATGAGAAGTGTGGGAGCTGAGTGTGTACGGTAATATGCAGTCAGTGTAGGATTCCTGTGCGTGTCTTAATCAAATACCAATGTTGCAATTTGAGTTCTGTTCTCCGCCACGCTCTTTGCAGTGTGTCATAGACAATGCTTTGACTGTACCATTTTATTTATTTCTGTAAAGAATGAGATCGTGTCTAAATGCAGCTTTTATAATACAGAAAATATTTGAAAACAGACGGGTGTTTTATTTTCTATTTACCATTACAATGCCGATGATGTGGGGAGATTTTTAAACAGTGCAATGGTCATTTTAAGACAGATGTGTGCATGTCAGAATCAGTATGAATAATTGTGAGTGACTGTAGCATAGCTTGTTGGAGGTACATGAGCCAAAGGGGAAGAGAGACTCTCTGAACATAGCTCCCTACCGTATATAAGGTAGTGGAAATTACCACAAGACTACCACATATAGCTCTCTGTCGTAAATAAGTCAGTGAGTTCGCCCATGGTGGCACACCAACACCATCACTGGAAATGTGGTATTCCTAGAATGCAGGTCTGAGGTCTCTCTAGTGATCACACGAAAAATCTAAGCAAAGATAAGGGATTCTGGACATTGGGGCCACAAATAAAACAAGGGAATTATGCTCACCAAAATACCACCAACCACGTATACCAAATATGCAGGTCTGGGTGCTGAAATAATGCATGTCCATTGTATTATTGTTGCACATGGCCAAATCTGAATACAAAGAGTGATTATTGCTAAGTTATTTTTCGGCGGTAATAAAATACCGTCAGGCCCCAAATCTCCACAAAATACCCTACATATTTATGGTGCGTTGCAGGCCGGGAAAGTGATCATAGAGTACCTACTGGGCGTGGCAAGCGTGTCTCACACTGCCATTTGCACATTAAAGGGAACCCATTTTATAATAGCAGTGTGCCACTAAAAACGAATTTCAGAATGTCACAAAGGGAAACCACATTCTCAGATCTAGTGCAATATTTAGAGGCAAAGTTATTTGCACATGGGAATTGGTCTTCGAATAGCACGTTAGAATGGAGTAACCGCATTCAGGGTGAGGTGCAGAAAGAAAAACTAGACAATATTTTTGCAGAAGGCAGCATAATTCAGGTCTGCCTTACAAGATTATTGAATGCAGCCGATAAAAGTGCAGAGAAAGACTGTTTAATACGGCTATGCGGCAAAATATGGTTTATTTTAAACAAGTCCCTGCGAATGCAAGAGAATGATACTCAGCTAATTAACAGGTTAAAGACTGAATTAGATGGGGCAAGTAAAAATCAGGAAATGTTGAGAGCAGAATTGGATGTATGCCAAAAAGACATGCAATTAAAATGCAGAGACTTTGATACTCAGTTATCCAAAAGCAAGAAACAATTTGAAGATAGTGAGCAAGAATTGACACACTTAAAAGCCTTAGTGGATCACATTAGGCAGGATAAAGATGAGGTTGTTTCAGAAATGCAGATTTTACAAAAAGAACATTGTGAAAAAGAAGGTGATCTCCAGAGTGCAGAACAAGAAATGATTAAAATGATTCAAGAAAGAGACAAAAGAAATAAAGAGTTCAATGAATGCCAAATGCAAATGTGCGACATGCAGGAGGCGATTAATAAAATGAGCGATGAAAATAATTATTTGCAGAATGAAGCAACTAGACTCCTTAAAAAGTGTAAGGACTTAGAACAGCAAATGTGCATTCCCAGGTCCCAGGAGAGGCGGCAGGGTACCACATTCAATGGAGTGGAGGTGAATTCTAGCTCTGCCCAAAGAGCTAGTGCCCCAGTGACTGGGCCGGTGACTGAACTTGGTTGCAGCGCCCTTGGGGGATTTGATACTCCCATTGGGGGCAGCCACCAATCTCATACACCTGAAAACAGGATTGAATCACAAAATAGTGCAATTCCATGCATTGCAACAAGTAGCCCCATAAAAATAATGAAATCCATTAAAGCCCTGATCAAACCATTTAAAAAGGGAGGTGAATGCTGCATTGAGGATCACTTAGAAGCGGTACATGACATTTTTAAAGCACTCCAGATACCTAAGGAACAGTACAGACAATATTTTCATTTAACTTTAGATGCCCCGACGGCCAGCATCATAAGGGGATTAAATGAACAGCAGAATATGACATGGCTGGAGTTTGAAAAATAAATTAGGCGTCATTTTTCTCCTTTTCAGTCATTGCAGGAGGCAAAGAAAGTCGCGTACACTATTACTGCTGGACCTAATACATCCCCTCGCCAATTTTTACAAGACTTAAAAAGAGCATTCTCTCGCTTTGATGTATCTTTTGACTCAAATTCCAATGAGTTTAAAACCGCATACTTCTATGGGCTACAGAAAGACATCATATCCCAATTGGTCCGTGAATTTGACCGTGACAAGTCCCTTGAATGGATTGTACATCAAAGCACCAAGCTATATGAGGTACTCTATTGTCAGGGTAGAGAAAGTGATAAAATGAAAGATACTAGGCCTAAATCTAAAGAACCCTCAGCCACATAATGGAAATCAGGTCAGCCAAAATGTCCCTTGAGTCTGCTCAAAGCCAAGGTAAAAATAATGTGACACCTGAACAAAGGGGTAATCAACAAAGATCGCCATTTCCTGTACCAATGTTCCAAACACATGATCCTAGTAATAGAGAGAGCTACATCAGCCCTAGATATTTAGGGGATAGACCCCGGGTAAGATACCGGTCTGATATGGCAGGTATGAACAATAACCAGAGACAAAATCAAGATCAAAGAAATGATGGTCCCTACCAGTCATTGGGGACACAGAGTAGGTTTGATCCCAACACCATGATATATGGTAATCAGGATAGGCCCCGATATGTGGATCGATTTACTGATAATGGAAATCAACATAGGGGCCAGTACCCACAATCTGAGAGACAGGACATGAGGCAAAACGTGAACTACAGTCCACGCCAGTACAATGATTCCCCACCAGGGGACTATAATCAAAGGATGGGTGCAACCCGCTCCCCTCCACAAATGAATCAAGAGTTCAGAAACCATCCCAACCGGTATCAATCACCTGAGAGGTATCAGAATAGATCCAATCAGGGGGAAAACAACCAATATCGACCTAGGCCACAGAAAGAGGATCCTAGAGAGATGGAAAGGTTCCAGTGCCTTGAGGCCCAAGTGAAAATGTTAGCTGAACAAATAGGAAAGCTCTATACAGCGCAAAAACAACCTTCCAAAGAGGGGGCTGATGGCCATAGCAATGACCGGGGGGCTTCCGAAAAGTGACTAAGTACTCATGATAATCGCAGTGCCAAAATGACAGATTGCTCTGATATAATTTTGCATGACAACTCTGAGGTGACTAATGGATTAAAAATGAAAGTACCAGTAAATGAAATTGTGATAGAAAGTGCAAATACTTCTAAAAAAGAGGTACGGTTTAACTTAGAGCTAAATAAAACAGTAAAGATTTGCACAAATGAAAAAGAAACATTAGGAATTCCAAAAGAACAAAGGGACAGATTTAAGAAAAATGACTCATGCATGGGGAATACCAGTGAACAGGGAGTAAGTGGGGATGCCATAGCTCCTTCCCTGGGCAAGCAAAACAATGACCAAACACAGACAGAAAAAGGAAATACTCACAAGGAGGGTACAAGTCAATCACCTGAAGAATTCTTTGAGCCACATATTCTTGAAGAGGCTGCAAGGGCTGGTATTACACTAAATGATCACAAATGCACAGAATTAAAAAATGACAAATTGCTGAATGATGTTGTTACACATGTTCAGTTGGAAGGTTGTAATGTGGTCTCTGATGTTACCCAGATGGATGGGCGAACAGTGGCCACACTCCAAAAAACTTCTGATCATGGAGAAATGAATAAAATATCTCGCACAGAAATGGGTAAAAAGGAGGGAAAAATGTCTTTTCATTTACCAATGTGCTTAGCCAAAAGTGAAAAAGACCTGAGAAAGGTGAGCCCTGAAATCAGTAAGAATTCACATTTCTTATGTGTATTAGAGGAAGTTGAGGACAGATATTATGCACCCATCACTGTAGAAGAAAAATGCCACACCTTCGCTATGATTGACACTGGCGCACAGGCCACAATTATGTCCAAGGAGCTGGTAAAGAGTATCAATGAAGGGAGGCCTCCACAGAGTCAGATCACAGTGAAGGCAAATCAAGGCCCAGTGCATAACTTTAATGGGGAGGAGGTGCCCATCATAGGTGTAACTGAGGTTGACATAAAAATAGGAAAGCACAGAATGAAACAAGAGGTATTGATCACATCTATTTGTGAAATTCCATTTCTGATGGGGACAGATTGCCTGAAAAGATTGTCTCCTCTCATAGATGGGGTGAATGGAGTGCTGTGGTCCTTAACCAAAAAACCATTGAGGCCTAAGAAACTAAAATCACAAAACAGCAATATAAATGAATGTCACACCGTTGCCAAAACAAATGATGCTGTGGAGGTATATCTCCAGAATAGCTGCATACCTAGTGTCACTGTTATATTAATGTGTCAAGACAAAGATCAGAGCGACAATGAAAAACTACCTGTACAAATATACTTGGACCCAAGGAAAGATTGGCAGACTGCTATAGATGAGCACACATTACGTTTCTACTTAAAAGAGAATACATGCAAACAGAATATTGTTCCTAAAACAGATTCAGAAAAACACATTACCACTCTGGCAGAAATACACATGGAAGATGAGCAACCATGGGTTCACGTTGGTATAAATGATTATCTTAAAACAATAAAAGCCACTTTAGCGCTTGAACATGAAAGGAGTTTCATTAATGAGAAATTGTTGCAAAAAATTATGGAGAGGGAAGAAATCCCGAAATTTAGGATTAAAAACCAATATGTTTCTGGGTTGGACAATCGAGACTTTGAAAACCGAATTGCAGGCAGATGCATGCTTAAAATTAGCATTGGGCAGAAAACAATTTACCATAATGTATGGATAGTGAGTGGAGCACAAAATGAATTTTACATGGGCAATGACATCATGCACAGAATGTGTATGGTGGTAGATTTCCTTAATTAAAAAAATTATGGTCACGCCTAGGTGGGCCGGCACCTGAATTTGAAGACAAAAGAAGGGCTTATCATTGTGCACAACTGGTTCCTTATGCCATCGAATTACAAATAAGGAAAGATACTATTATTCCTGCATTTACAAAACAGTTTGCAATAACACTGAAATGCAAAAATGGGCAGCAGATGAAAGGCTCTGATGCATTTGTATGCCTGAATGAATCCAGAAAACAGCAAGGCCTGGATTATGAATACATTCCATTGGTAGACATTGGTGAGGGATCTGTAAAAATCATGGTAAATAATAAAGGTTGTCAGGATATTCATTTAGAGGAAAACTCCCCATTAGGAATGGCCATACAAAAATTACATTATACGGCAGATTTAAATAACATGGTGATTGGGAATATTCCTGAAAAATATGTAGATGCCAAGGGCGAGTTGCCAGAACACCTGGACTCTCAGCCCAAAGGAATATTTAAAATTCATTCTGTGTATCCTTATGATTCAAATGAGACAGTGTGCTGCCATCAAGAGGATTGCATAATATTTAATTTAAATGAAAATGAAACAGGAAATCAGCCCATTGAAGTGGAAGCTGATATGCCAAAATATTTAAAAGTGGCAGCTCTACAAAAAGACACAGCCACACAGTTAGAGGAAAGCGCTGAGATTCCTTTACCAGAAGAGTTTCCAGAATTTTCCAGAATGGTAGAAGAGCAGATCTCCTTAGCGGATGCATGTGACAGCAATGGGGATCGAAACGACCTGAGGGAAATATTTATGGAGTTTAAGGATGTATTTGCAAAAGATGCTTATGATTGTGGTTTAACTGATTTACATGTGGCCACACTACCAGAAGGTTGTAGCAGAAATCCAGTGTTTGTACGCCAGTATAGACTACCGCTGGCATGTTTAGAATCATTGGCAGAGATTATTAAAAATTTGGAATCACGGGGAATAATTAGGCCCATTCATAGCACATCCAATACGCCTATTTTAGGTGTGTTAAAGCCAAATGGTCAATGGCGGCTGTGTGCAGACTTAAGAGAGTTAAATAAAAGAGTACCAGTATCTAGATGGCCACTACCATTCATTGATCAGGGCCTAGCTCAGATACATGGTTCAAATGTATTTACCACGTTAGATCTCACCTCTGGATATTGGTGTGTGCCATTGGCAGAGGAGATACAACACTTATTTTCCTTTACATTTGACAGGACTCAATATGCCTGGCTTAGAGCTCCGTTCGGGTACATCAATAGTGGGAGTGAATTTGGCATATTTTTGAGAAAGGCCATGCCGGATGCAGCGGAAAGAGGAACAATAGTTTATGTGGATGATGTCCTGATAAAAAATGAAAACCTTAAAAGCCATTTTGATGAAATAAGACATGTGCTTGGCCAATTGCAGAAAGCAGGCGCCAAAGTATCTTTGCAAAAAGCACAATGGTGCAAGAAAAAAGTGAACTTTCTAGGGCATGAAGTGACTGAACGTGGGCTAAATCCACAAAGGAAGAAAATAGAGGCCATACAAAGATTAAAAGATCCTAAAGATGTGAAAGGAGTAAAAAGTTTATTAGGGATGACAGGCTATAACAGAAAGTTCATTGAGAATTATGCAGAAATCACTCAACCATTGACTAAACTGCTTAAACTAAATACTCCCTGGAGATGGGAAAGAGAGCAGTCTGATGCAGTGGCTAGATTGAAGGAATGTCTTGTAAAGGCACCATGTTTAGCATACCCCATAAAGGACAGGGATTTCTTCATAGAAATAGGTTTTTCTGAACATTGTATGTCAGCAGTATTATCACAAAAACACGATTTGAATCACAAAACCATTGCATATGCAAGTAAGGCATTTTCCCAAGTTGAAATGAAATTTAATGAATGTGAAAAGGCCCTATTAACCACTGTGTGGGCGCTACAACATTTCCGCCCCATTGTTCAGGGAGAAAAGGTGATTATTGAAACAAATCATCAACCTTTGCAATTTTTAGAGAGTAAAAGAATTAGATCAGGCAATCTAGCGCAATCCAGAATCACTTCATGGACGCTGGCATTACAAGGTTTTCCCGTAGAAGTAAGATATGGACAAAATAAAAAGAGCCCAATTGCTCAAGGGTTAGCTGACTTACATGACTGTGCAGCTGAACAAATACCAAATGAAATGGAAGTGGAAGCTAGTTTACAGGAATTTGAACAATCACCACACAAAGCTTTTGATGAAAAAACATGCAAGGATTTGCCAACTGTATATGTGGATGGTTGTGCTTTTCACATTGAAAATGACAGTAATAAACAATTAGTGGCAGGAATAGGAAATGTCTGGTTGAAATGTGAAGGCGTTCCTAGTATAGGGATGAGGATTGGAGATAGGAGCAGTCAGGTGGCGGAATTGGCAGCCATCTATAAAGCAATTGCTACTGCAATTGATAAAAAGTTCAGTGAAATTGTCCTGGTGACTGATTCTGACTATGCACGGAATAGCTTTGTGGAGTATTTGCCTGGTTGGAAAGCAAGAGGCATGGTTACATACAACAAAAAGCCACTTAAACATGGAAAAATGATACAAGCCATAGACAAATTGGTGTCAGAAAATAATTTAACAATATACTGGAGAAAAATTCGTGGGCATTTAAAAACACCAGGAGAGGATAAGGAGGGAAATGATAAGGCAGACCATCTGGCTAAGATTGGGGCTGTGATGGGAGAATTGCTACATATTGATTATTTAATGGGTGAAATACAAATTGATGCAGTGACACGTTCTAAAGCACCAAAGGAGGTAGATCAACCGGTGGTGCAGTGGAGTCATGACACGCCAGACCAAGATTTGATTGAGGCACAAAAGAATGATCAAATTTTGGGAATCTATTATAATCATTTGATAGATCCTGAACAAAATCCTTTAACAGAAAATGATTGTATGGGAAAAGAAGAGTTGAGGGTGTTATTAAAGAACAAAACACGAATTAGATTACAGGATGGACTCATGATTAGAGAGTCCATAACAGGGCAAATACAGTGGGTAGTACCCCTTTCATTCAGAGGACTAATGCTACACCATGCACATGATGCCATAACTGCAGGCCATAGAGGTTCACAAAAAACATTAGAAATACTAAAAGATTATGCTTACTGGCCTCATATGTCCCAAGATGTGGAATTATATACTAGAGGATGTCTAGTATGCGCCCAATTTAAACCTGCTTCACCAATGCATAGAGCACCATTGATGAAAAGAGGCCTAACTCTCCCATGGTCAGATTTGCAAATAGACTATGTAGGTCCTATAAAAAGGTCGAGCAGGGGACACCGTTATATTTTGAGTGTGGTATGTTTGATGTCAAAGTGGATTGAGTGCATTCCTGCACCAGATTGTAGTGCGCAAACAGCAGCCACATTGCTGGTGAACCATGTGTTCTCAAGGTTTGGGTTGCCGCAAAGAATTGAGTTAGACAGAGGAAGTCATTTCACAAGTACTCTAATGAGCAAGGTATGGCAAATACTAGGTGTGAAAAGGAAACTACATATCGCATATCGGGCGGCGTCTTCAGGTACAGTTGAAAGAAGCAATAGGTCTGTTGTGGATATTTTAAAGAAATTTGTGGCAGAAGCAGGTTCCAGCTGGGATTTACGTTTACCGTTGGTTCTGATGGCAATCAGGTCGACTCCTGCCAAAGCAACAGGTGTTAGCCCCCATGAGGTCTTGACAGGTAGGAAAATGGTGTTACCACAACACCTACTATACAGAACACATGAGCAAACTCTAGTGAGTGCATCCACGGTTCATGAATATATTGATGAACTGAGGAGGCATTTGCAACATGCATTTGCTTTTGTGCAGAGAAATCTGGAAAGGGCTGCTGACAGTGCTAAGTCATATTATGACAAAAAGACATCAGTAAAGGAATACAATGTAGGGGATCAGGTGTACAAGTTTCATTTTGGAAAAAGTAAACAGAAAAATTCTAAATTTCTAGCAGCCTGGCAGGGGCCATTTCGAATTATAGATAAGGTTTCTCCTGTAGTGTATAAAATTTTGAAAAATGAAGGTGAAACAGCAATAGAGCAGTTTGTCCATGTAAATCAAATCAAACCATGCCATCCCAGACATGAGATCAGGCGGCTTGAGCATGTAGAAACAGATAAAATCACTTGAACACAAAAAGAGAAAATAAATGGGTACAATCAGGAGGCAGTGACAAAGAAGTTAAAAAGTTGATTGTTATGATGGCACATAAACACTGTAGTATATGTAAAATATAATATAAAATAAATATAAATAAATAAATAAATAAATAAATAAATGCACATATAATGGAAGCTCATGGTTGGTGTGCAGAGAGAAAGTGTATTAAATAGTGAATGCTGTTTTATATGTGTTTGTTTTCTTTTAACTTGTGTTTAATTTCAGAAGAAAGAAAAAAAAAACTAAATATTTTTACCAAGCATGTTTTATTTTTGGCAAAAGGATGAAGTTAGTATTGTGCTATGTACTTAATCTGTTTATTTTCTATTTTGATTTAGACAATTAACATTATTTGGTCGGAGGTTCCGGGATCAGAGGCCACGGGAGACGATGGAGTCCTGGAGTCCCCTGGATGAAGACCAAAAGATGCCTGCCTCCAGGTGGAGGTGAAGACAAAATAACCGGAATGCCAAAAGAGATGACTACTGTGGATTCAAGATTGCCAAGATGAAAGAGTACTCGAATGAACCGAATAACATCGCTGGTCGGGACATACCAAAAGAGACAAAACAAAAGTTCCGGCATATGAAGTTCCACGTATTTATTATTTTAATTATTTATTTTAACTTGTTATATTACTTATTTGTTTTAGTTAGTTGTTTTATTTCATTGTTTTTAATTGACTTGGAAAATTTAAACTTAAAGTAATGCCACTTCCACTGAGAAGGCAAATGTGGAACATTTTATGAACTGATGGACTCAGATGAAATGTTGATTGCAAATTTTCATTGATGCACATGAATATTCATTTTGTTGGATTGCTATATTGTAAAAAAAAATAGAACAAGTTGTTTTTAGGAATTGGCTTGAATCGTGGCCAGATTCTAAACACAAAAAGGAGGGTATATGTAAGGATATTTGGCGTGTTACAGTACAGAGTACAGCACTACTGCACAAGTAGCACATTTTTTTGCAGCACCACCACAAGGGTGCGGTGCATTGCTATATGGGTTGCCAGATTAACAAGGAAAGACAGGCTATTCAGTCAAAAACGATTTTAACATATAAGATGCAAATCTATTTTTACAGTTAAAAGCACACGTGCTCATTTAAAAATGCACACTATTTTTCACCTGAAATGCCTATATTGCTAGAGACACATTTGAAAATTAACAGCTAACCTATTAACAATTAACCTGACTAATAAAACCTTATTTAACATAACCCACTAATAAAATGTGTTCTCCACTGCAGAATTAGGCATACTCTGAAAACCATTTAAATGCGTGTGCAGAGATTTTTTCTTCTCTTCTCTGCCTGATTCTCCGTGTTTTTGTGCACAGTAACTGCAGGAAGAAGGAAGTCAGATTTGCAACAATTGCAAATGTATAAGCGAAGCTATTGTTGAAGAGTAGGAGGATGAGAGATGATGGATTTCATTGGGACACGTCATACAGAGGGCTGAGAGGAAAGTTTTAGTGGGCAGTATCAGGGAAAAAGACAGGCAGACATCTTTCTGCACTACTGGGGAGAAGACCTGGCTGTGGGGTCCTGACTGAATGCAGATTCCTGTGTCCTGCTGCAGTCGAGATTGGGGAGAGCTGAAAGAAAAACCTTTCCACTGGCTGAGGCATTCCTATCTGAAAAAGCTGAGAATTCCAGGCAATGACCCCGGCTTGAGAAGGCAAGCGTTCCTTTTTGCTGGAGTTAATCCAAGAGAGCCACATTCACAAAGAGAACAACTAAAAAGATAAGGTAATGAGAAGTGTGGGAGCTGAGTGTGTACGGTAATATGCAGTCAGTGTAGGATTCCTGTGCGTGTCTTAATCAAATACCAATGTTGCAATTTGAGTTCTGTTCTCCGCCACGCTCTTTGCAGTGTGTCATAGACAATGCTTTGACTGTACCATTTTATTTATTTCTGTAAAGAATGAGATCGTGTCTAAATGCAGCTTTTATAATACAGAAAATATTTGAAAACAGACAGGTGTTTTATTTTCTATTTACCATTACAATGCCGATGATGTGGGGAGATTTTTAAACAGTGCAATGGTCATTTTAAGACAGATGTGTGCATGTCAGAATCAGTATGAATAATTGTGAGTGACTGTAGCATAGCTTGTTGGAGGTACATGAGCCAACGGGAAGAGAGACTCTCTGAACATAGCTCCCTACCGTATATACGGGAAGAGAGACTCTCTG
Source organism: Ambystoma mexicanum (assembly GCF_040938575.1). Lineage (NCBI taxonomy): Eukaryota > Metazoa > Chordata > Amphibia > Caudata > Ambystomatidae > Ambystoma > Ambystoma mexicanum. The sequence continues at coordinate 1,329,439,078 of NC_090929.1, read as the reverse complement.
AACATAGCTCCCTACCGTATATAAGGTAGTGGAAATTACCACAAGACTACCACATATAGCTCTCTGTCGTAAATAAGTCAGTGAGTTCGCCCATGGTGGCACACCAACACTATCACTGGAAATGTGGTATTCCTAGAATGCAGGTCTGAGGTCTCTCTAGTGATCACACAAAAAATCTAAGCAAAGATAAGGGATTCTGGACATTGGGGCCACAAATAAAACAAGGGAATTATGCTCACCAAAATACCACCAACCACGTATACCAAATATGCAGGTCTGGGTGCTGAAATAATGCATGTCCATTGTATTATTGTTGCACATGGCCAAATCTGAATACAAAGAGTGATTATTGCTAAGTTATTTTTCGGCGGTAATAAAATACCGTCAGGCCCCAAATCTCCACAAAATACCCTACAGGCTTTTCCCTCAGATGGTAGCAAGGATGTGCTCTTTAATTTCCTTCACTTTGAGGGGTGTCTATCGGGGTATACTCCGTGTGGGGCGTCGACTCTCCAGTGGCTTGGGGTTCACCATCTTCCACTGCTTGCCCCATGGTCTCGAATCGGTTGGGTGAGTCATGGTCTTCCCTTTGGCTCTCTGTTCTTTCTTCCCACAATGTTGCAGGGACCTTACGGAAGTGAGATATGTTCCTGGTCACCACCTCTGTGTCTCTGGTGGCTGTAATCATGCTGTGATTGGCATCACGCACAGTCCATGGCCGGGACTCAAAATTTAGAGACATCTTCTTGGGTGGTGCCCTATTCCTTACTAGTTCCATGTCCTCTGTCTGCAGCTACCGGTGCCTGGCATGGCGAGTGTGGCTTTCTTGTTCATTCCTTCGGACTTGTTTTGCCTCTATTAGGGGAATGTCCGGGTCTGGGGCTACCCAGTTCAGATGCATTGGGAGTTCTGCTTGGATCGGCACACTGAACATGAGCGCTGCAGGTCTGATGGCTGTTGATGTGTGTGGGGTTTGGTGATGAGTCTGAAAGAACTGGTATACAACGGTCAGTCAGGGATGGTTACGTTCTTTGGCGATGCATATCACCTTATTCACTGACCCCATAAACTGATCTGCACCGCCGTTGGTTTGTGGCCAGTACAGGGTGATCTTCTTGTGCTTTATACTTAGCTCTTGGAAAAACTGCCTTAGTTCCTGGCTGGTGAATGGCGGGCCGTTATCGTTCTTTATCTTGGCCGGGATCCCGTGTATTGCAAATATTTTTTCTAGTGCCATGATCATTGTTTCAGCGTTGGTGGACTTCACATATTCGTCTTCCGTATAGCGACTGAATTTCTACTTGGACTAGTAGATATCCCTCCCCAGCAATGGTGCAGAAGTCTATACTAACGGACTCCCACCTTGTTTTGCTCCGTGGGACAGTGATGATTGGTTCTGTGCTGCAGACTTTCTGGCGCACTGGCAGGCTGCACAGGATTCAATGAGGCTCATTACGTGCTGTTGCATGCGGGGCATCCACATTCTGGACTTCAGATATGAGAGCGTCTTGATAATGCCTTGGTGTCCACTGTGGGCTAGCTTGAGTGCTCTCTCCTCTAACGTTGTTGGTAATATGATCCTGTGTCCTTTTAGTAACACCCCTTCAGACGCTATTGTAAGTTTGTGGCAAATCCCAAATAGGGCTTGCACTTTCTCCTGACCCCATTGCGTTTGCTGTGCTACCATGGTGAGGTAATTCGTCCAACTTCCTGTTTGGATGGCTTGCATGGTTTGTGTCAGAATGGCATCTGCCTTTGTCTCATCTGTAATTTCTTGTAGAGTGAGGGACCGAGGCCGTCTCAGTTTCTGCCGCGTGTTGTTCTTCCAGTTCTGTGGCAAGCCACGGATGGCGGGAGAGATAATCTGCAGGGTTGTCTGCCCCAGCCTGGTATTCCACCTCGATATTGTAGGGCTGGAGCTGCAGCATCCATTTCTCGATTCTCGCTGGGGGATGTGGTGCTGAACCCTTGAAAATGGGGATGAGGGGCTTGTGGTTTGAGAAGAACTTTGCTGTCTTTCCTAGCAGGTATACCTTAAAGTTTCGGCACCCCAGAGGCTTTCCAACGCCTCTTTTTCGATGTGTGCATAGTTCTGCTCAGTCTTGGTCAGTGCGCTCCTGGCGAAGGCAATGGGGTGTACGCTGTTGTCTCTGTCAACTTGGGTTAATACAGCTCCTAGTCCCACCGGGCTTGCATCCACCAGGATTTCGGTTGCTCATTCAATGGCAAAGAACGCCATGGTTGTGGAGCTGGACAGCGAGTATTTGACCTGCTGGAATGCTTGCTGGTGTTGAGTTATCCATTCCCATTTCTGGTCGTTCTTTGTTAGCTCACGTAGGGGGCTTGCGATGATGGCAAGATCGGGAATTAACTTTGCGCAATATGTTTCCATGCCCATAAAGCTTCTTACTTCAGTGGCTGATGTTGGGGCCTTGGTATTCTTGATGTCGCTCACCTTTGCTGGGTCAGGTGACATCCGTTGGAATTGAAGATGTATCCGAAGAAACTGAGTTATTCCTTCCAGGATTCACAATTCTCGGCATTCAACGTAAGACCAGTGTCTTCAAGTCTCTGTAGAACTGCTGCAATGCGCTTATGGTGTTCATTGCCGTTGGTGCCATATACTATGATGTCGTCGCTTTTGTTTGTTGTTCCTTCCAGACCGCTCAGGACTTTTCAGGTTTTGTTCTGAAACACTTTGGTGGCCGATGATATTCTGAAATTCAGGCATTTATATCTTCTCAGGCCGAGATGGGAAGAGAATGTGGTGATCTATCTTGATTTCCTTGCTAGGTGTAACTGGTGTTAACCCGACCTGAGGACTAGTTTGCTGAATAACTTGGCTCCAGTCAGTCGACGATGAGCTCGTCGATGGTTGGTGTGATGTGCCGCTCTCCCCCGATTGCTGCGTTCGGGAGCCTCATATCTATGCAGATCCTCACAGCATTTGGTTGTTTTGGTTTTTGTGCCACCAACATGTGAGATACCGAGGGGGTCGGTCCTGATATTTTCTCTATGATGCCGAGTTTTTCTAGATCCTTTTCGGCGGCCTCCCTCATGTGGAAGGGGACTCGGAGATGCCGTACTGCTTTGGGTTCAATGGTGGGGTCTATATGCAGTTTGATAGACCTGCTTCAAAGGCACCCCTTGCCTTGGAACATGTGGTGCTGCTTATTAAGGAGGTGGACGATATCTGTCGGCTGGATGGTGAAAGCGCAGTGGATCAACCACAGTCTTTCTGCCGTTCTGCAGCTCAGTAGTGTCTTGAAGCCTGCGTCCAAAACATAGATTCTTGTTCGGCAGGCTGTGTTGTTGTGGGAGAGATCTGACTGGAATGATCCTTGCACTGGCAGCAGTTTCTTACAGCCGTATGCGAAGAGCTGTACCTTTCTGCGCTGAAGCGCTGGTTTCAGGCTGAGCTTGTTGAAGGTATGTGTTGGCATGACGTTAATGGTTGCTCCTGTGTCGATAACTACCTTCATTGGATTTCCTTCCGAGATGATGGTGCAGGAAGGTCGCTTCCATTGTTTCTTGTTCTTCCCATGCTTAGATTTTCGGGGTTCCACTGCAGATATTAGGTGCACTCAGTGTACTTTCTTTCCTGACCTCTTTCGCCTTTCTTTCTTGCGCCTGTCTGGCAAGACGCTTTCTTCGCTTTCTTTGCTTTCACTGTTGCTTGGTGACCTTTGCGAGCAGTCTACTTCTCTTGCTCTTCCTCTCCCTCTTGGCTGGTGGGGAGGCTCACGTGAGGTGAATTTTCTTCTCCGGTCTTGTTGTTGTGATTGTTGTTCCCGTTCTCTCCAGGCCCGAGGGTGTAGGCAGACCGCTGCATAATGTTTGAGACGGTTGCATTTTCGGCATGTCAAACCCCATGCGGGGCATGGTTCTCCTCGATGCTATGGGTCACTGCACCATTTGCAGGTGTCGTCCTGCCCTTGAGGTTGGCTGGGGTGGAGGGGTTTGAGCCTTTTCCACCTTGCTCTCTGGTGGTTTGCCGTCTCTTGATAGCTGCAACCTATTCATTTTTCTATTTTTCTGGGGACTGTCTAGAAGTAGGCGTTGGATCGCTGTTTCTATCATGGCCACTTGGTTGTCTGTGCGTTCTCAAAACTATTTATTTTATTTATTTATGTATTTATTGAGCGCCGCAGCCCACAGGCATCAGGGCACTGACAAAAAGACACTGGACAACATAGGATGACAGGACAAGCGGAACGGTTCAGTCAGTTAGTGGGATGGAGCTTGGTTGAGAAGGTGTTTACTTAAACAGTGCAATTTTCAGATTTATTCTGAATTTCAAGTAGTTGGGCTAAAGTCGGAGATCTAGTGGGAGTCTGTTTGATCATGGCTAGGCCGGGGAACGCTCGACCCAAGCCGTTGGTTTTATTTGTTTGTCCAGTTTTAACCAGCCCTTTATTTCCTGATCTTAACATCTGGCTGGGTACGTAGGGGCTGATTTGTTTTTTGAGGTAGTCCGGGGCAGAACAATGATGAATGATGAAGTTGTCCCATTTCAAGGATGCAGGATAATGCTATGTTCTTTTTGGACAGTATGATTCTTCTCAGCTTTTCGGATGATATTCCATTCATGATTTGGAGGCAGATCACACATTTTTCAATGGGGAGTTCCCATCCGACGGCCATTTCCTGTAATCTTGCATGGAAATTGTCTACGGTCTCACTTTCACGTTGTAGGTCAGGTAGGTGATTTGCCTATCAGATATGCAGTGTAGCATGCAGATTAGAGCTATCTGATGTCAGGGCAGCTTCTTTGCCTTCACGCATATGAGAAAGGAGAACGTTCAACTAGCTGGTGGGATGTTGAGGTAGAGTCTTTATGGACGTTTGCGTCGCTTGCATATGAGTGTAATGTCTGTGACTTCTCATAACGTTCTTGGCCTCCCATGCTTACCGGAGCAGAAGGATTATCCATGGGCATGTCCTGCCTTGTGTCGCGGTGTAAGGCTGTGTGGGAGCTGACAGCTGGCGGGTGTTGCGACCACAATGATGACTCTGTATGATAGTGGCGTGCTGTGATCAGGCATGCGTGGAGGAGCGCCGTCCTCGTCAACAGTGTTCTGTCTCGGTTCTCCAAGACACTCGGGCCTCGAGCCTTGAGTGAGGGTAGGCCTGCGCGGGCCTTCAGCAGGGGTACGCAGCAATAAGACATACAACCAGTGCATAGGATGCATAAACCAGGACTGGTGCCTGCTGCACAGTTCTGGTGATTCCTTTATTCTTTCCGGCCCCGCCCCCAGCACGTGACCTCGGTCTCCTGCGATACTCGTGATATCACAGGCATCATCTCTTATTTTCATCTGTCACTACAAACTATCCTCTATTGATGTCATCCATCAATGCAAACTGTCAATTGGCATTCTCCTTTCTTTGAGATCTGAGTTGACCCCCTTCAAAGTTATCTTCCTAAAGTGTATTATATTTCTGAAGCACCATTCTACTTCATTTTGAGACTAAATGATTCTGCTTGCCAGGTACAGCTTTACATTGTTTGGACTGTGGTGGGAGGGGAGAATGTAAATTAATTTGTGATTAAACATGAAAAGCAATAATATAGGGAATTCAACACCCTGATCTCCCTGATTAATGTGGCCTGCAGTGCACACGTTTTTATCTTTGTGTCTCTAGTTTTTAAACTGATAACAAACAGGAAGTTAAAATGGGTCAAGTTGTGAGTAGTCAATGGCTATTGATAAACACAATAGCCTGTATTATGTCCCTATGGCTTATTAAGTAAAGCATGTGTTTATAAACCTAAAATTGATTGTCCACATGCTCATTGATAAATGCTTTAGCACTTTCCCAGGCCCTACCACAATATTATGAAGAGAGGTCATTGTGTTCCTGTTGCCTGAAGCTTGGATGCTTAGTTTAAGGTGCGAAACAAATCAGTGCAAAGCACTCTGTGAAATTGGCACCTGCAGTGAACAACACAAAAATCAAAGAAATTGACTTGTGGACGCTGTACTATAGAGGGTCATGTACTCTGAATTAAAATACTAAAACTCATAGTTGGAGAATGGAAGGCAACTTTCTTTTTCAATGAGATAAATCAACATTGTTTAGTACATTTTGTTTTCTCAAGGATGAACACATATCATGTACTTTTGACAAAATGCTACAGCGAACAATTCAATATCTATCAAGTTAACGCTAAAAATCTTCTCGTCTACTTTATTGATTCCTCCGAAGTGTCCAAGCGCAATTAAATAGACGAGTGCAAACCTTATTGCAGAAAAGAAAGTCATAAACAAAGGTTTTTCCTTGCAGTCTTACAAAGCAATATTGCCCGAAATCTAAAGCATGTTGCATCAATACACCAATCAAGGACACTTCCAAGAGCCGGACCCCTGTAGACATCTTTTAATTGTGCATTCATATATATAATGCACAATTAAAAGATGTCTACAGGGGTCCGGTTATATATATATATATATATATAATTTTAATGAAATGGTGCATCTTTTGACATCCTAGTGATGAAAGTAGCTCAAAGTGACATGCTGCAAGGTTTTAACACCAAAAGCCTGACTGAGACATTTATACACGAACATAATATTTTGAAGATTACTGAAATCCATCGTGATGAGGAGTGAACAAGGGATTTTTACACCATTGTACAGGGTGATGCCCCTGCTAGAGAATGTATTCTGCTTGATTTGTTTTATTATGAGATGAAACAGGGGTAAGGCTTTCCCAGCGCATGGGACTAATTTGCCTACCCAAGATGTTGTACTACTTATAAAGAAGTATGTAGATGTAACAGATTACAAACACACCCTACAAACCTAACACAGGGACATGGCTCAATCACCCTCATTGCCCAGGGACCAACCTGCAATTATGGCCACATCTCGGTTCTCTTCAGCGCTGTTCCTTTAAGATGATGAGGGGGCATGTGTGCTTGCTTGATGCAGAAATTATATGTTATTCAAAGACTGATTCTCAACAAGTTGACTCTTGTGTCATACAGGATTACAAGAATAAGTCTTTATCACGCTAGATTTTCCAAGATGTGTCTGAATCTAGCAAATTGTACAACAGGCGGGATCTCAGGTTGTCCCATGGCAGGTGTGAAACAAAATGAACCACTTTAGGGCCACATTATATTGAAGTCATGCATACAAAAACCATACAGAAATGCAAAATGACATTTTTCAACAAAACCAGGGCTTAAAGAACGTGATTTGAGAGCTCTGTTTCACTGTATCTTAATAAAATAAGAATGTAAATGAAGCTTTTTGTTCAGAAAACTTCGGTGGTGTGTCTACAGTGATAGTTTTAGAAATGCCATGTAGTTGGTTTTGCTAAGAGATTATTGAAGTGTGACAGAACACACAGCATTTACCTGTGTATGAATGTATGTATTTATGTATGCATGGGATTTATAAATCTCCAGTCTAGGTTTAGTTCAGTTTAGTTTAGTTTAGTTTATTATTTGATAATGCGCTCCAAACCCTGGGGTAGCCGGGCGCAGCGGGAACAAGAATACTTAAGCTTGGATACATACAGTGGATACATATAGTGGATACATTACATGTTATTACAGTATTTACAGGACAAATATACAAAACGTAGGTATATTGCATCACAAAGGAGGCAGTGAGATAGTCTATAGATTTCAGGAATATCATGGTAGTTACATGCAGTGATCCAAGGACCTAATGCAGGGGAGCAGTTTGATGGGCATCATTAGTCCAGAGCCAGCTTTTCACTTTACATCTGAATCTAGAGTAGGGTTGATCAACTCTCAATGCAGTAGGGAGTGCATTCCAGGCACGGGCAGTTCTAACACGGAAGCTTGCTCCACCTGCTTTTGTGAGTCTGAATCTGGGAATTTCTAGTAAGAGATGGTTGGAGGTTCTGGTGTGGTGACTAGAGGATTTTCTAGTCAGTCCAGCCGAGATATATGGTGCGCAGTATTGTTCAGTCCTTTATGGGTGAGAGATAGCGTCTTGAGGAGAATTCTGTCGCTAATTTTTAACCAGTGGTGGTCTTTCCTAATATTGGATATATGCACTCTGCGGGGTATGTCCAAGGCTGCTCTAAGAGCATTATTCTGCAGTATTTGCATTTTATTAATGACAGTTTTGTTGGCACCTGCATATAGGGTGTTGCAGTAGCCCAACTTGTACATTACTAAAGCGTTGGCTAGTGTGATACAGTTAGTTTTGGAAAAATAGGGTCTACAGGCCCTGATTAATTTGCAAGTGTAGGCTGTGGAGGAAGCCAAAGAATTGACTTGTTTTTTGAGAGATAATGTGGAATCAAGGTAGAAACCTAGTGTTTTTACCTTGGTTACCACCTTGATTATATTGCCATCTATATTGAAGGCAGTATAACTGGGGCTAAGTTTTTTGAGGTTAGAGTCGGATCCCAGGATCAGTATCTCTGTTTTGTCGTCATTCAGGCAGAAACCGTGAGAGTCCATCCATGCCTGAATGAGGAGGTACATCTTGTTTACTAGAGCTGTGTCTTCGACAAAGTTGCCAGATAGTGGTTTGAAGATCTGCGTATCATCCACGTAATTAGTATAGGTTACCCCCAGTCTGTCAAGTTTGTCGAAGAGTGGCTTAGTGAAGATGTCGTACATTGTGGGGGAGACACATGAACCTTGTGGGACACCACAGGTGATTTGTATTGGGTCCGCTGAAGCTAAGGGGGAGAACACTCTCATCGTACGGTTGGCTAGGAAGGATTGTACCCAGGCAATAGCTTCACTTGAGAAATAGGCGGCAGACGCTAGATGCTTGCATAGCACTGCATGGTCCACCAGGTCGAAGGCCGCCAATAAGTCAAGGAGGAGGAGCATAGCTGTTTTACCTTTATCCTTCAACTCGTCGATTTGTGTCTTGAGGTCAATTAAGGCCGTTTCAGTACTGTGTTGTGGTCTGAATCCAGATTGGTGTGTTCCTAGTAATTGGTTTGTCTCCAGATAGTTTTGGATCTGGAGGTAGGCTACTCTGTCAATGATTTTAAGGAGAAATGGGACAGTGGTAATAGGCCTATAATTAGTTGGGATAGCTGGGTCGAGGGTCTGTTTTTTGAGGAGAGGCAGTACCCAGGATTCTTTGAGGTTGGTGGGTACAGTACTAGATTTAAAGGAGGCGTTGATTAACTTAGAGATTAACGGTGCTAAATCTCTACCTGCGTCCTTAATAACTTGTGCCGGGCAGCTGTCACCTTGGCAGTTCGAGGGTTTCAGATATAATATAACCTTTTCTGTTTCCAGTATGGATATGTTGGTAAACCTGAATGGTTTGCAGCTACTTAGTGTATCTGTTCTTGGTGTATCTGTCAGAGGGGTGGTATGTGTTCCTGTGGAGCTCAAGGAGGCTTTTATCTTTGCAAATTTGGATTGTAGAGTTATTATTTTATTTGCTAGGGCATTTTGGATGCTAGTGCACCATTGTTTGTCCTTGGGGACATTATCGGTGGGAGCAATCGGGTTTTCCATTTCCTGGAGGATGGAAAAGAGTTCTTTGGAGTTTGAGTTAGCTTTACTAATTCTCTCAGTTGAATGTGTCTTTTTTGGTTTGGATTATTTCTTTCTTTTACTTGTTCGCAAGTTTGGCTAGTAGAGTTTTATTCTCTGCTGAAGGTGTGCCTCCGGATAGCTTGGAGTTTGCGTTTTTGGATTCAAAATTCTTTGAGATGAGGGGTGAACCATGAGTTGAGGTGAGATTCTTGTTTACTTTTACGTAGTTTGAAAGGTGAAATCGTGTCCAGGGCTTTGGACATAGTGTTTGTTGAATGTCTGAACTAGCGTATTTGGGTCAGAGTTAATAGCGCTAACAGTGAGAACTGGTAGGAGGAGTGGGAGTAGTTTTTCAGCAGTAATTTCTTTTTTACTTCTTGTTGGCCGGGGTGGTACTATGTCACGAGTATCTACTTATCTACTTTTAGAGGCTCTTTGATGGATGAGAAACAAATAAGGTGGTGGTCGGTCCAGGTTTGTGGTGTAATATTGGAGATGGTAGTGGCACAGTTTCGGTAGGCTATCCAGTCTAATGTGCGTCCTTTTATATGTGTGGGAGCTAAGACTTTTTGGGTAAGAACATGATCGACTAAAATAGATTGGATAGAATGGGCCTGTTTGTCCTCATCATCATTAAATCCCAGGTTGAAGTCACCTAGTAATAGGAGCGGGGTGGAATCTTTGATGTTGTTAGTGAGGAGGCTGGAGAGGTCTTCCTCAAAGTTACCTAGTGAGCCTGGTGGTCTGTACACAAGAAGAATAGTTAGTGTACTATTATTGTAGATGGGTAGTTTAGCTGAAAGTAGTCCGCAAGATGTAATTGCTGGAGGTGGGGTAAGTCTTACAGCTAACTTGGTTTTAGCGATGATGGCCAGGCCACCTCCTCTGGAGTTAGGCCGATCGACTCTGAGCATATTGTAGTTGTCTGGTATGGCAATCATAAGTGTGGGACCTGCAGCATCGTTGAGCCAGGTCTCAGAGACAGCCAGAAGATCTAGGTTATCCATAGTGAGTATGTCAGCAATTTCTGTGTTATGTGCTATGAGGGACCTCGCATTGATAAGGGCTCCTGATAGGGTGGGAGTTGTGGTTTTTTCTTGGATGGGTCTTAGTTTGGGGTGCTTGGATCTCTTCTGGTTATGAGGAGAGTCTATCTGTGTTTTTGGAAGCCTTTCAACAGCTATGGCAAATGGGTTAGGGTCGGTGGCAGTTAGGATGAGTGTGAAGCCCGATGGTCTAGTTCTTATGTTTTTGAGGCATAAAGTCGTGGCAGCCTAGCTCTAAGTCATGTATTTCTCTCCTGCAAGTTGCAGGGTGTAGAGTTAGTATGGGCCATTGTTGTGGTGATGGTTAGAATAGCCCAACGTAGGTAGCAGAGTGTGTATATAAGGTAAGTCTTGGAAGTGCGGATGTTGGGATATAACAGCTAAGGGGCACCTAAATTTGACAATCCCAGTAGTGCCTAAAATGCATACATGCAACAGCAAAGGGGCATCTAGGTTTGACAATCCCAGTGGTGACTAAAATGCATACATGCAACAACAAAGGGGCACCTAAGTTTGACAATCCTAGTAGTGACTAAAATGCACACATGCAACAGCAAAGGGGCGCCTAAGTTTGGTAATTCCAGTAGTGACTAAAATGCAAACATACAACAGCAGGGGGAACCTAAGTTTGACAATCCCAGTAGTGACTAAAATGCATACATGCAACAGCAAAAGGGCTCCTAAGTTTGACAATCCCAGTAGTGACTAAGATGCATACATGCAACAGCAAAGGTGCGCCTACGTTTGGTAATTCCAGTTGTGACCAAAATGCAAACATGCAACAGCAAAGGGGCACCTAAGTTTGGTAATTCCAGTAGTGACTAAAATGCATACATGCAACAGCAAAGGGGCACCTAAGTTTGGTAATTCCAGTAGTGACTAAAATGCATATATACAGCAGAGAGGGGAGTAATTATCAATAGCAGACTATATACTTAGAATATTCAGTTGGCTTGCAAGAACAGGGGCATTGATAATAGGCATTGTAGTAATGAGTGGGATTATTGCAGTCGAAAAACGAAGTAATGCAAGTGGGAGTGTGTACTTACAGTGAACTCACACGGTACGCCTGGAGTTGCAGGGTACATTGTTCATATAGCATGCAGCAAAGTGGTGACGCAAATTGTTCGGTGTATCGGGATATGGACATTGTCATTAACAGAAGCCTCGCTTTGATAGAGTTAGTAGGGCCAGTTGGGTCTGACAAAGGGGGTGGCCGCGCCGCGATTCCATGCGCTAAACAGGGGAAGAAACAGGCCTTTTCAGTGAGGGCCTTCTCGGATTGAGGGCTGGCTTCCCCCTGCCGGTGGGGGTTTCTGGGCAAAAAGCTTGGGGTTGCTCGGCAACCGGCACAACAGCCTCCTTTTCGTGCCGATCGGCCTGCTATAGCTGGTGGCCATCTTAGAGGCAGGCGCACGGGGGAACAAAGGCTTCCCAGCTGATCCAGTGCTTCACCTGGATGCGGGGAGCACCAGGGCCGTTTTTGCTGCTGGCCGAAAAATGATGCAGTTAGGAATCAGTGATGGGGCATCTGCTTCAGTGTGCAAGCAGGGTGATCCTCGTTCCTCGTGTTGGTCGGTGTGCACGAGAGTGCAGCTGGAGCTGTTCCTGGTACGATGTGCTGGGGAGGGACACCTGCCCACTCCTGGACTCCGGATGATCTGTTAAAATGGCGAAGAAACAGGCCTTTTCAGTGAGGGCCTTCTCGGATTGAGGGCTGGCTTCAGCCTGCCGGTCGGGGTTTCTGGGCAAAAAGCTCGGCGTTGCTCGGCAACCGACTCAACAGCCTTTTTTTCTTGCCAATCGGCCTGCTAATATCTGGTGGCCATCTTAGAGGCAGGCGCACGGGGGAAAGGCTTCCCAGCTGATCCAGTGCTTTGCCTGGATGCGGGGAGCACCGGGGCTTGTTTTTGCTGCTGGCCAAAAAAAATGCTGCAGTTAGGGATCAGTGATGGGGCATCTGCTTCAGTGTGCAAGCAGGGTGATCCTCGTTCCTCGTGTTGGTCGGTGTGCACGAGAGTGCAGCTGGAGCTGTTCCTGGTACAATGTGCTGGGGAGGTGCTCCTGCCCACTCCCGGACTCTGGATGATCTGTGCAAAGCAACAGAGTGGTGTACAGGCAACAAAGTGGTGTACAAAAATGGGGGCGTATGCATGAGCAGGAGAATGGGAGGCCAACTAAGAGTTTTCTTTCCACTTCCAAGATTATTGTTGAACCTGTGTGCATCCATTCAAAATACATTCTGATAGGCTCCTGTCTTTCATCTTTAAATATTCAATAAAAATTATTAGTACCCAGCGAGGGTCAACCAGAATGTAACAAGCATTCAGATTGGCCCTCGGCGGGGCATTACCTGGCTGGGAATCCCTTGGCTGGGATTCCACGCCTTAGACCCCGGCGGGGGGCGTGGCAGCCCCTCAGCCAATGAATCCCTCGGCTGGAGGCCGCCTTTATCCCCCGGCGGGGATTCAGGCAAGTTTTTTTTAAATTTGGTTTTTACTCTCCCATCCCCCTTCCCCACCCTCCCAACCCCACTTACCATCAGATTCCTTCTTTTTCAGGAGTGAACACGCTGGGAACACTTCTGTTCCCAGCGCGTCCGCTCCCGATGGCTGCCATGGTAAGGGAAAATGGACTCTGTTTTCCCTTTCCCGGAGGCCAGTTCCTTGGAATAGAAAAGAATGCTATTAGTACCCCGGTCTTGCAGGCTGTGTGGTTAGGCAACCTTGGTGCCTAACCACACAGTTCCAAGTGGTGGTGTTGTCTTATCCAAGCAATTGCATTGTTTGGCACTTAAGAACACTGACCAGAACCAGAAGTTGATAGGTATATACTCCATACAACTGTATATTTCACGAAAGAAGATATAGTGTCCGCTAAGCATTTTAGCTTTATTTGAGTTAACCAGTTTACATTTGTTAGGCAGTCGAGGCCTTTTGCATGTTTTAAACAACACAATATTTGGCCCTGATATTGAAGTGCCTGTAATTGTGGTAGATTGCAGATAAGGAACAACATATGTTGGGTTTAACATGAACACACAAATTGATGTGGTTGTGGAACAACAAACTAATAAAAGTTCTTGAGACAGTAGATATGTGTGCTTCCACATGCACCCAAGACTAAGATTAAGACTAGCTAACAATTTTTATTTATTAAATGTACATTTGTGGATCTTTAGAGATATGATTCTTTTTTAAGAAAATCTTGTTTGTGTAAATGTAATACTTTGTGATGTGTGTATGAACTTTTCTTCAATCTCTGTATTTTGTACACACACAAGTCACTTTTTTGCTGGGATGCACTGGCCACTTTATAAAGCATATTATACGTGCTGATGTTTCTATGATTGAGACAGGTTTAATGTTATATACAAAAAAAAAAAACATTTTAGATTAAGTGAATGAGGTACTGTCATATGAGGGTTGAATTCTCCAGCCCAATAAGGTACCTCTTGCTAGATGGAGTAACATTTAGTGAGAGTTTGTTTAGAGTACACCTTAAATAAAATTGCCATAGTGATTTGGAGGTTGTTTAGCTTTAGAGTGTGTATATGTGTTTAAAACCAGGGGTGTTTTCAACCTCATTTCTTCCTGGTGTCCCTCAGTGTTAAGTACAAGATACTTTAAACATTTATTATGGTTTGATGAATACTGCTACTACTATGACATCCCAACACACATCCCAATCTGACAATGTGATGAATTGGGATCTGCTCAACGGGAGTACAATGATGAGTAGGAGTAAAATGGCCCACTCAGCCCTCACACTTTTACAAACCAAAACAAAATGCAATCATAAAGGTAAAAGTGGGACAGTCAAGAGATAGACCTTCTTTGTCTTTTGTGGTAACGTGGGTGGGGGGAAGGCTATGCTCCTAAGAGGGGTGTGAGGGTGAACCAGTAGTGACCCAAACAACACGGTCACAGTCCAATCAAGGTTCTATAAAATATATATATACTTTAATCCAACACACCATCTGCACAAAGAATGAACAGAAAACACTGTACAAAACTCACCCCAAAGGAAGAACACAGATGATGCATCATACTAGAGAAAGAAGCATATTTCCAAGGGTGGTAGGTAATTCACTAGTCAAAAAAGGATCTCTTTGCTGAAAACAGAAGCGATCATGACCTACCAATCTCTAGGGTCCCAGTGGACCAAAGGAGCAGTCAACAGTACCTGGATTCAGTTCTTGGTAGGCTGGCACAGTCATACTCAGTGTCGAACATAGGTGCGAGTGGATCAAGTTCAGGCACATTGGATCATTGGATTTTCTTATTTTTAATGTTTTATATTATTGAATCTGTGGCCCCAAGCAGCAAGCGGGCATCGAGTAGGGACAAATGCAGCCGCTCAGTGCGGTAGAAGGGCGAATCCTAGGAATAAAGGTTGGGCTGTTGGAGGAACTCTTTGTAGTTGGCCAGGCGGAGTTAGGCTTTAGCCGCCGGGAGGGTTTGATGAGTGAGACTATAGAGGTTCGAGTCAGAAGGGAACGGTCATCAGTAAGGTGGCAGTTTAAGAGTTAGCTGGGTCGAGCCATGGTTGTAACCCCGGTTAGAGTCAGTGAGTGAATCTCCAGTGATTCTGTTAGGGTCCTGGTGTGGAGCACTTGCTCCATGCCTATCAAGTATGATATGATATGATATGGCATTTGTAATGCGCCTATACACAAGTGTTTCAAGGCGCAACAAGGCAAGGGAACGGGAACAGAGGGAAGACGGAAAACAATCCTACTAGGCCAGGTGTCATTCAGATTGCTCAAATGCATGGGAAGGGGAAGTGGGAAAGTGCGGGGGAGGGGGTGTTACGCTCACCTGATTCCCACGGGGGCGTCGATCTGGAGTGGCCCGCTGTTGCTTCCACCAGAGTAACACGTAGAGCCGAGATGACAGACTGGACAGACCCACTTAGCTTCGTTTGTTGGATTCGTACGAATATCTTTCTGCAATGGAGAAAGGGAATTAACCTCCCGTAATCTGAGCGTTAACCCGCCTTCCCACTCCCCTTGTCTGCCCACAGAACACTCCTGAAGTTCCCTCTAAATCTCACCAGAAGATTTGGAAAGATGAGCTCTCCATCCTGCGTCGAGTGCAGGGGCGCGTAGACGACCAGTTACTTCACTGGCGTGGAGGAATTGGTGAGTTCCAGTATTGACTCTAAGTCCAATTGTTCGTAAGAGTTAAAAAGTCTGATCTTCACTCTGCCAGATTCCTTGCAGGTTGCGGATTTAAACCACCAGAAGAGTTCCAAGTGGCAATTGGTAAGATCCTGGTAAGTCTATTGTGGTTCTCCCCTTTGGGGCCGGGGTACAGCAATGATGCAGAATTAACTTCGCCGACCCGAAATGAGGTGAGTACCCCCCTGTGGTAAATCAGGTAAGTCTTTGGGGGTAGGTTGCATTGTCCTTGTTTTTTCCCCTTAGCGGCCGGGGTGCGGCGGTGATGCGGAATTGACTGCGCCGACCCGAGATGAGGTGAGTACCCCCCTGTGGTAAATCAGGTAAGTCTTTGGGGGTGGTTTGTATTGCCCTTGCTCACCTATCTGTTCTTGTCTCCACCAGGTGTTGAAGAATGGCCTGGAGATGCTGGATTCGCGATGGAGTAAAGGAATGCAGCCCCGGTTGGTGAGTTCAGCGCGGCTCTGCGAGGTGCGTGGCAATACACCTGAGAAGGCTTCTCTCTTCCAGATCGACGATGTGCTGGATCAAGGATTCAGGTAAGGGTTTTGTTCTGACCTCTTCTCCTTCTCCTTTTGTTGTTCCAGGTGTTCCAGGGCTGAAGCGGGCGTGGCTGAAGACTGGAGCTGCAGAAGACACGGTGAGCGTTACGCTGCAGCAAGCAGAATAACGCGAAGCACGTGTGGCTGTCAGGGTGTGGCTTAAATAGCCTTGGAAGAAGTCCCAGGTAAGTATTCTTCCATAGCCCCACCCGAGAGGAAAGGAGTCCCTGAGGTAAAGTAGTCCCTTTAAGCCTCATTTGGCTTGTGGCTGCGTGCAGCATGGTCTGCATCAGGTAGGTATGCAGCATGGTCTGCAACAGGTAAGATTTCTGTAATGATCCTGGTGCCCATGGCGCCAGGACTGACTTTATTCTTATGAGCCTGGCGCCATAGGCGCCAGGACTGTAGCCAAAGAGCCCCTAACTGGGGTTTTTGGGCATACTTCAAGTGGCATGATGCCTGCTTCCGGGGTTGCTGGGCCTGGTCTGGCTTTCCGGGGGCAGGCATCGTGACAGCGGGACAGTGCAGTACATGGGATAAATAAATAACAATATGTAAAAGAACAGCCAGCAGGTGGCAAGTGCAAGGGTAAGTGCAGACATTAGGTGACAAGTGCTTGTGTTGAGACTTGTAGAGATACAGAAACAGTCCCCGAGTGTGGGGGTTGCCAGAAAGGCTGTGAAGGTGTGCAACTGGCAGGAGAGGGGACCGGACCAGAGATCAGAAGGTGGCCAGGTAACCAGTGCAGTGTCATATTCAGCCATGAAGTCAGCAGGGGAGAGAAGGAGAAAAAGCAGAAGCAAAGAGAAAGGTTTTGAGGTGCTTTTGGAACCGGAGATGATTCTCCTCAAGTTTCAGGGAGGCAGGAAGGCTGTTCCAGAGGGAGGCCCCAGCAGAAGAAAAACATCTACCACCAACTCATTGCTTGGAGAAGCGACTGACCCTGAGGGAGTTGAAGGAGGATGAGCGAAGAGCTTGAGAAGGAAGATATTTAGGAAGAGAGAGTTGAAGGTATTGAGGCCCCAGCCCCCAGAAGGCCTTGTGGACAATGCTGAGGGTTTTTAACTTAATCGTCGCAGCCACTGAGAGCCAGTGCAGAGATTTCAGTCCTGGAGAGATCCGATCCCTGGGCTTGAGGCCAAGGACAAGTCTTGCAGTCCTGTTTTGGATAAGTTGCATAAGGCGGAGAGTAGAGGCAGGTAGATTTAGTAAGAGGCTGTTGCAGAAGTCCAGCCTAGGGAGAACCAGAGCTCTGGAGACGGTGAGCTTCTGGGGGAAGGAAAGGATAGGAAGAATACCCATGAGGGGGTGAAGCTTGTAGTGTGACTTCTTAGAGACGTCAGAGATGTGAGGACAGAAGGAGAGTGTGGAGTCGAAGATGACAACAAGGTTTTTATCCTCACAGGTAGGAGCAGGAAGAGGGCCAAGAGAGGCTGGCAAGAGAGTGACAGGAAAGGGATGTGCAGGTGTGCCAATGAGGAGAATCTCAGACTTACTGCCATTAAGGCAGAGATCATTGGCAGCACACCCATCCTGGATGACGGAGATGAGAGAGGGCAAAGAGGTGGCTGAGGGTAGTCTAAAGATGAGCTGGGAGTCAGCTGCATAGCACTGGAAGTTGGGGCAGAGTGCAGCAATGCGGTTGGCAAGAAGTGCCAGGTATTGGTTGAACAGCCAGGGAGAGAGGTTAGACCCCTAGGGAACACCACAGATTGAGATAGAGATAGAGGAGAGAAGGACCAAAGTTGAACCTGGGAGGATCGATCAGAGTGGAAAGAAGTCAGCCATGCCAGGCCCTGACCGGTGATACCCAGGTTATTACGGAGACGGTTGAGTAGGATGGCATGGTTGACCATGTCAAAGGCAGAAGAGAGTTCATGTAAGATGAGGACACAGGGGGTGTTGGAATCAAGGTTGTAGAGCGGGTCTTCCAGATGCTCAGGAGAGCAGTTTCCATGCGTCTGGCAACTCTGAAGCCAGACTGATGATCATGGAGACAACCAACAGATTCAGTGTGAAGATTAAGCTGGGAGATGGCCAGCTTTTCCAAGAGTTTGCCCCGGAAAGGAGTGGTGGAGATTGGGTGATAGTTGGCCGGGCAACTAACTTGAGCTGTGACTAACTTGATCTAGGACACAATGCATTGTTGGGCTTGTGAAAATTTCAAGCAAGTTAGAAGTGGTGGAGGAATACAACAACCAGGGCCAGCAACTTCCCTTTTATTACATGTGTGGTGAACACAGAGAGTCTGGTTTAGTGCAGTAGAACAGGGAGCTTCGACAGGTCTTGTCCTTCTGTTGCTGTGAGGATCATTCAGGGAGGCTCG
This sequence comes from Ambystoma mexicanum, assembly GCF_040938575.1. Classification (NCBI taxonomy): domain Eukaryota; kingdom Metazoa; phylum Chordata; class Amphibia; order Caudata; family Ambystomatidae; genus Ambystoma; species Ambystoma mexicanum. Next base: position 1,329,420,486 of record NC_090929.1, on the reverse strand, counting down.
AAGATAAGATGGTCCCATTCAGGGTCTGCTCTCCCAGCTCAGAAGATTCTGGTTCAGAGTGGCAGGTCCTGATCCACAGCAGAGCTCACTCCCAATGTGCCCTGAGTGGGTGGGGAACATATCTTTTGTCTGTCTTCGATGACTCATCCTTCACTTCAGGCTAAGGGTTTTAGAAAGTGCAACTTTCCCAAAGGAAGTCCAGTGAGATCTTCAAAGTAAATCTGCGGCTTTAAACGATCAGAGAGGATTTGAGAGAATCTGCAGAAGGTGTGGGAGGCCCCTTCTTTTAAAGGCAGAATTCCTCAGGTGATTGGAGTGAAGCTAGCCTTCTTTAGTGATTCAATCACTGCTCTTGAACCGAGTGGACTTTGCCATTCTGATGTTACATCTAAAGTGCTTTGTTCCAGTGTAAGTGGAGGGGACAGGAAAGAGAAAGAGGGCCAGTGAGAATCAAAATGATGGAAGCCTCCTTCCATTGACCAGAGCCCTTGTGCTTAACATAATCTGCTCCGTTCCCTTCTTTCTGAAAACAAAGGCCTTTATATATGCAGCACTCTGGTGTGAGGCTACTCTTTTTGTATGGGTGTGCTCTTTTGATTCCTGGGCTCAGGACAGCTGCAACCTGTGTGGCTGACTTTGGCAGAGGGTGTTACCTACCCTCACAAAGAGATCAAAGCGGAAGCACGGCCCTCTAGGTTCCTGTCCTGCCATTTGGTGTTCTACAACTTGCTGACCAGAATACACATCACCTTCACAGCAGAGCTGACTCACAGGAGCTCAGACAAGTGCGATGCCAATTAGAATGTGCTGGCCATTATCATAACTATCACAATGCACTGTGCCTAAACTCAGACATAGTTTTATTTTTAGAGATTCTTGCCACCATCATGGGTTACTTATGATCAACATTGTTTGGATCCAGGCATTCATATCCGAAATGTCACCCCTGTCACTCCTGCTGTTACATGGGCATCTGTGACCTCTGGACCTGCTCAGTGCCATGGGTAGAACAGGCGCTGCAGGCCTGTATACTGAGGCAGCAGGTCACAGATACATATTATACTTTTGCCAAGGAGCTTGTGAAAGGGGAATCCCATCCAAGATACAAAAATCCTTTTTCACAACCCTAAATACAAAATTCAGAGAGCTTTTAAGGGGAACTTGTAGGCAGGCAATATGCTTATAGACCCTTAGCAGGTCATATGAAAATGGTGACATAGACATGCCAGACAATGAGATATAAGGACCCATATATGCTGAAAACTATGGCACAGATTACTAAATATGGTAGAGATGCATGCCCCATATTCACTTAACATCCCTTTAATGGCTAACATGGTTCAAGATAAAAGAGATATCTAACGAATTAAACTATGTTGGGAAAAAAGGTCTGGCTGTATCAGTAATTTATTTGAGAACAGTAGTTTATTTAAATTTTCATGAGCAGAAGTGCTATGAAATTACCAATTTTTGACATAGATATCCTTGATACGAAAAGCAAATTGTTATTAAGTTATTGGGAGTCCTTACCGATGGAACCAGAAATGAATGGAACACTTACGCTGCTGTATGAAATAGCAAATGGTAAGAAACGAGTGACACAATCATACAGTAGATTAGCTGATGTATACCAAAAGGCGAAATGGGAAATGGACATTGGTATAAACTTAAATGATGGGAAACTGGGACAGAGCTTTGTTATATATCCAGAAAGTGTCCAGAAATGCTTGACATAAACCTTTACTAATGAATGTCCTGTACAGAACATAGTTGACACCATACAGAATATCTAAATTCTCAACTACAAAATATGCTCAGTGCACTATGGGCAAACAAGAGAATGCAGATGTGATTCACCAGTGTTGTAGTCAGTGATGTCATCATTGTGGTCATAGCCTGCGCAATAGGGGATGCGATGTTAAGGTGGCTTTAGCTGAATTTCAGGGGTTTGGTTAAGTTCTCACCTTAACGTCCTGGCAACTCCCCAAGGTTGTGTTATACCATAGTTTAAACACTTATATATGTTCTAAAAGTACTTCAAACACTTAATTTGCAAAAAAATAATTGAAAACAATTCCCGAAACAAACTATATTTTGCAATTTTTCTTATCAAACCTCTTCATTTCTTTGGACATTTTGTCAGCTTACTCACCAACAAATCTGTGAATGAAAATACTGAATGAATACTGAATTTTCTTAGAACTCAATTAATTAAGGTCGTGACAATTAATCATATAATTTTAGAGGCTACTCACTGTACTCAATCCAGTGGTTAATTCAAACTTTAACATCTACACTGTTTTCTATGTTTACAATACTAATAATCTGAAACAATACTATTAATACTCATGATTTTATTCTACATTTCCTTAAAAGCATCACTACTATATACAATCACTGCTAATAAATCCATTGTCCTTACTAAAAAAATATGTACACACAAGTTAGATTCTGTCTGAGTTTGCAGGCACCTCACTAGATCCCACACCCTCTGAGGATGTTAATTTGCAATAGATCCACATTAATGGCTACATCACCCGTTAACAACATGGGTCACAAATTACAGGCCCAAGAAAAGGGAGGACCCTAACTATAGTTCCTGCTGCTGATTCTGGATCAATGTTGCCCACAGAATGTGTAATTAGCATCCTAAAGAAAACCCTAGAAATTCTAATACCCATCTCAAGCACTGCTGTGTTTGCAATAGAGACTGGATAGGGTTGTCAAGGAAACTATGCACCCTAGATTTAAATATATTTAAGGTTAGGAGTGTTATATTGGAAATGGTGAGTGGTGTGGAGGGGCTGCTTTAAGGTTGAGTGTCAGTAATGGAAGGAAAGCAACCCTGCAGAGATAGGGCGGGTGCAGTAAGCATTCAGGTTACTGTTAGACCGGTCCTGCTTCAGCAAATTCAGATTTGGTTTACAGCAATTTCATTGGTTCATGCACCGGCCAAAGGCAATTTTTAGGCAAACCTTTGAAAAGGTTTCCCATACTTAATGTCTCATTTTATCAACAAAACATTTTATATACAGACAATATGTACAAATACAAACATCATAACAATATGCAACTATTTACACAAAGACAATCGTTCATGTCTGTACGAACTCCTTTTTCTAATACACACAAAATTTGATGAGCAGTTTATGCAACTTTAACAAGGAAACTGAGACATATTACCTAACTATGTCATAAGTTTTACAAAATAAATATATATCCATGCCAACATTGTAGAACTAGTTTGAGTGTAAAGCATTTTAATGTATTCATACTATTATTTAAAATGATATACAGTAAAATCGACCCTATATATAAATATATGAACATTTACTACTAGCTATACTAACGGTCCCAGAAATGTCAATTCAGTACTTCTTGTAAAATATGTGTGTGTCCTTATTTTGGCCACCTAAACACATAAGAAGTTAATGACAACATTCTCCATTATATACTTCATCTTTCAAACTTTTGTTCTTAAATTCTCCACTTTATTAAGACTTTCATGTACACAAGGGCTTCCATATAACTGCAGAATACCTTCTTGGACTTGTCATCCAAATTGCAAACTGCAATTTTAAAGTACCTGAGGAGCTCCATCAACTGGTAGTTAAATCGTACAATTTTCCTCAAGCTGTTGCAGCTCAAGGGACTGTGAAAAAAAGTAATTTTGCAGTTCAATCGGAACTACCAGTTAAATCGGTTGTTCACTTGGAAACAAGACAACACTAGGGATACCACTAGGAACCCAGCATGGAGAGTGGATTCCCTTTTTTCTGATACTTTGATACCTTGAAATGTACTTGAGACCTTGAAATGTACCAATTATGTCTAAATTAACATTAACATACTCCTTTTAATGTGCGTCCTTATTTTGGCCACCTACACACATAAGAAGTTAATGACAACTTTCTATAATGTATACTGTGCAAACTGAATTTTTATATTTGTAAAACTATATTGTTTTTAAATAGTTTATTTTGGGCAAAGTCCAGAGTGTAAAACACACAATACATTTCAGACTTTTTCTCCAAAATAGCACAGTTGAATCGGAGAGTACTTCAGCGAATCCACCAACTAGTAGTTAAACTAGGCAGATTTTCAGACACAGGTGGAGCTGAAGCGACTCTGTGATACTGGGTGCATGCACCCAAAAATGCTATTTTTATGAATAGTGTATATGGATGCATACCCGAAGGCAATAGCCACACACATGTTTATTAAATGTGGAGGCCTGACATAAACTATATTTTAAATCTTTAAAAACGACACTATCTTCCTCTTAATTGCCATTACAATATTTCTTGACAAGTATGTGTGCATCCATATTTTGGCCACCTACACGCATAAGACGCTAATGACAACACACTACAATCTTTCCTTAGAATTTTCTCTGCTTGCCACTGTTTTCTTGTTTCATATGTAAACAGTTATCTGTAAGCACACTCCCTACAACTCAAAATATACATTAAAATATACATAGTTTTTCACATAGTAGAACTGAAGTAGAGGATTGCAGAATTTTCTTTTTTTAAATAATTTATGTTGAATATCTACTATACACATTTGTTTTGCAGTGGTTCTATGTTGCAACCTAGTAAATGTCTATTCTTTCATTTTTAGAAATTATTTATGATCTATTTTACCTTTTTTAAATATCCATATTGCATGTTTATATTCACAACGTATATGCAACATACTTTCAAACTTAGGTTCTAGCAACATTAATTAAGCATTTTTTAAAGCTTTTGGCAATCTATCTTGGCGTGCTACTATGGAGTCATTGCACACAAGCCAGTCTACTTCTGTATGCACTCATGTTGTGAAATGTCCACAGTGAATTGGTGCCCTCTCATGAAAATGATTGCACGTGATTTCATTTTGTTTTTAATGGAAACCTGACTATTTACAACGTTTAACAAAGCAGTGTTAATTTTCCTAACATTCATACTATGGGCCTAATTACAGTTTTGCTGGTCTGGAAAAACTGTGTGTATAATTGCTGATAATTCCAGCACAAGCAATTTTTCCAGACCGGCAAGACACAAGATTGCTGGTGGGGGGCACTGACTTACCTCCAGCCCTGAGCTGCTGCTAAATCAGGTCCCAACCTGCAGAAAAATGCCACAATTGCTGGCACCAGTATTACCAGTGCCTGTAATTGCGGCAATAACCTGCATGGAGTCCATACGGACTCCATGGAGGGTACCGGCAAACTCAAAATGACCCCCTATTTATTTTAAACATTATTAAACGGTGCTTATTATAAACTAGGTTTTGCAGCACTGATTGTAAATTACAACCACACTCACTGCATCTCATTTCATGGTATGCTTTTTTAACTAGATCACAACATTTAAAACTTTCGGATTTGGGACAGGAAGATTAAGATCTAAAGTAGGTTCCTGTTTATGGCATTGTTAACACTCATGGTTCCACTCATAAGACATTCCTACATATCTATCTAAACTAACTTTTTCTTCTGCTAACACCTCAATAATAGTCATTTAACATTCTTGACTATCTTCCTGAGTATCTTCCACTCCCTACAGCCACTACATTGCGGAGAAACATTGCCAAATGTATGTTGTGTGGTCTTTTATCTACTGATAATTTAATTTTCAAATAGAAGGTTCTCTGCATACTTTATTCTCTACTGTTAAAGCTATTTCATGCTTCAGTGGTGTTATTTGGACAACATGCACAAAGCTGCACTTGAATAGCATTCGACCCTTGTTTCATTACTAAATCTACAGTAGGGGTATGGTGATTGACTTCCCAACACTGGTACATTGTTTTCTTTAGTAGACTTAAGAGGAACCCCTTTGTTTGAATGCAGCTTTACCTGTTGCTTATTTTGTCTTGTTGTAAGCTTTGCAGGAACAAGAAAAGGTCAGGGTGAGGAGCATACCGTACATGTAATCTATGGTATTTGTCAATACATGAAATGTTAGCTGTCAGTTAAGAGTCATCAAACTTTACCAAAAACAAACCTTCAATATGTTTCACATATGACAGTGCCATATATGCCATTCCTTCTGCCATTCCTTCTACAAACACTGTGACCAATGTCAATTAGTGCTGCTTCTAAAGTAAATCGTTGTTATTTATGCACAGTAATTGCATTTGCAGAGCACAATGGTATCTTTCAAAATGATGAAGCGTGCAGAGGAACTAGAAATCAAATGAGGTTCCTGTACACAATCAAACTTCTCAAGAATATGTTCAATACTTGTAGTGTGAGGTAAAGTCTGAAATGCACCACTCTTTGCAGTGCTCCATTCACTAGGCCCATTTCTACATTCAAGTTCTGTTTTAACATAACTCGTGCATTGATGCACAGTTGTAAATCTAATTATAGACCTGCTCATTTTGAAAAAAGATTTCTCTATTTAAACCAATCCTGCTTTTGCTTTTTGAGCTAATTCTAGTGGCATAGGCTCCCCATCTAAAACATCATATTGTGGGTTGTTTTACCCATGCCCTACCACGAAAACTGTGCATTACTGGCATTGAAAACATCATGATGGCTAGAACTCCCCAGAAAATGCACAGGGAAAACATGAAGAATAGGCTGCCACCCATTTTTTCCTATGTTGTGAGCACAGGAGGGCACTGCCTAAAACCACCATTGGGCTACACACACAGTAGCCTGAAACCATTGGGAATGGCAAGGCTGATTGCCAAAAGCAACCCAGAGCTGTTGGGAATTCATTTTCTTGATGTCAAAAAGTTGCTAAAATCATGGGGTGCAGTACCAGCTTTGTCCACAAACCGGCGCTAGCGGTCTAAACTCTGACAGGAGAACTGCTACTTCAGAAGCTAATCAGCCTCCTGAGACAGCTGGAAACTTCAAAGCCTTTTTGGTTAATTAAAAACATTTTAAACACCTGCTATTCCCTGAAGACAGGCTGATTCAATTAACATTGCAAGAGGCTGGGAAAACTTCTCACCTCAGAACTACACACAAGAAGCCAGGAGATCACATGGACATGCTAACCAAATGCAGAGTGGCCTCCTGGCCTGCTAACCTCAGCTGACACAATAGACTCTTGCAATTGAATGGGGTATGTTAATTTGGGCGTGGACTGTAAACAGAGCCCTGCCTGGAAGGAGAGACATGTGTTTCCTGACTTACCCAGTTTCTGGGGGTGAGCTCAGACACTTTTGTGGAATCATATTGCAGCAAATATATGTTTAAGTTAAATGCTTCTAAAATATGGTATTAAGCTTACAAAAATGTGCAATTTGGAGATCCTTAATCTAAGAAATGTACCCACAAGTCAAGACTTGATTCAACTTTGTACCATGTTCTGAGGCAAAACCCCGCTATTTATAGATATTACAGACACAGTGTTTATGCTAGAGACCTAGTAAATTAATGGAATATGGGTAGAAAGGTGGTGTACATGTGTGCCATTTTTGGTAAACATCCGATATTGGTAAATCAACTAAAATGAAAATAAGTTGCCATTTGTGAATGCAAGCCCTCAGGAAGATCAGAGTTGGGCCAGAATGTACCTTAAGTCAGCTGTAATATGTACATGTAATGTCATATAATGTCAAACAACTGTGTATCTGGGAAATATGTGTAGTTATGAAAAATGATTTCTAAGGTAAAAGCAAAGGGGCGTTTCTTCAATAGATCGTAAATGGCTGACATCACTCTGACACACTATGCTTTCTCAAATCAGGGACCAAAGAATCCTTTGGCCTATCAAATCTTGAGAGTGTTGGGCATGCAGAATTAGCCGACCCACCCACTTTTTAAAACATAGAAAGAGCCACTGGAAGCCAGATAGGACATTCTTTTTCACTTTCTGCTGAGCATTTTGACAGACAACTCCACATCCAGACTTCAGACTTCACATCCAGAGACTCCTGACTCCAGAACAAAACTCCAAGAACTCTATAACCCAACAGCTGAACTCCTATCAGCAGGCCTTCAAAACCTAGCAACCAAACCAAACTATTCAGACAGCCGGGCTGAGCTGTCTGATTCTGGCTAGTACCCTGTGCCAGTACCCAGAAAGCAGTGCTGAATCCAGAACCACAGACTAGACCAGAAAGCAGAGCTGTACCCAGACCAGACCACTGTGAGCATAATTGGTGCCTGACAGACCCAGAAGGCAGAATTATCCAGTGAGCAGAACCAGGCAGAGACCATCCGTGGCGAGGGAACCGCAGTCCAATCCTGACCCGATCCGTGGCGAAGTCGCATTCCTGTCCAAAATATAGTGTGAGTACCGCCAGAACTGTGCAAAACCCAATCTCTTAGTTTAAAATAATATAATTCAAACTATTTTAACCTATTAGAACTGCCTCCTAGAATCGTGTCATTCTGTCATCTTTAAAGCTGGAAACTGTCATCTGTCATTCTGAAACTGTGATTTCATTTCTGAAAATCTACCTTCACAAAATCGTCCATATCTCCGGAACCGTTTGTGCAAGGAGCGAGTTTCGCGCCTGACGCACTCGGAAAATTTGCCGCAATTTGACATTTTGCTTAATTTTAGCCACATGTAAAAATATTTGTCTTTTCTTGCATCCCTGAAATCCGTTTCCAACCTAATAATCCCTCATTAATCATTGTAGCGCGGACCTGAACTCATTCCAAGTATCTATCACCTACCCTGAACCTCCTATAGGGAATTAAAAGCAATTTTAGCACATTTCTCACTTCATTGTCATCACATTCAAAGCAATTTGGGCCTGTGTTTAAAACTTCTACCTGTTTTCCTCTAAGCTTGCTAGGGGGGGGAACTGAATTATATTTGATTGCATTCCTGAGAACTGTGTGCTTACCTTCCATCTCTTTACATTGCATAAAGGGGGGGGTGAATTGCTGCCAGGGGGAAAAGTGATTACATTTTTTTGGTTAAAATCATATCAAGTTTATTTTCTGTACTGCATGTCATTCATCATTGTATTGTCTTTGAAGCCATATGAGCATTCTCAGCTACTTTATCCTCTCTATATCAACTTCTAAGCCATTAAAACGAGTGTACCACTATAACATTATCCATTGTTGATCAACATCATATTCTCACGTGTGATATCAAATATTAATTTATTATAAAAGTCTGATATATATATATATATATATTGTTTAATTTTCAAATAAACCTTTTAATTTGTAAAACAAACCTATTTCTTGGCTCAGTGGGGTCAAGGGGATTCTAAGAGAGGGGTGTTATATAAGGGTTGTCATCCATAGTAAATGAACTGGACATAAAAAATATATCAATAAGGGTTTCCCTCAGCATCCCAGACTAGGCATTGACTTAGCTTTAGTGTTGAATTGAATCCGCTTACAATATGATTTTATCTCTATAAAGTCTTGCTTCTCATAGGGCAGCATTATAGAGTTGAACGATTTGCACTCTGTAACTGTGCTCAACAAAGCAACACAAGACATTTTATTTTCTTCAAGAGTCAACAAGACATCAGGTCTAGTGTAACCTGCATAAAACATCTTGGAAATCAGTCTCTGTTTTAAGACTCAAGGATAGCTATACATATCTTAATCAAGATTTCTGCATACTCCAACGCTGCATATTGCCTCATATTAATAGTAAGTTACTTGAATTTTAAGTAGTACCAAAGGTTGACATTACTAATACTACCTATACTTTTTTGACTATCTTTATATTGCAGCAACTTGAAGACTGGTTGACCTTTCAAAGGGGTTAACTGTAACAAATCTCCAAAAACAATGGCATGTTTCCCGCCAAACAAAACATCAAGGTCAGTCCCAACTACCTCTTTATTTGCAAGTGAATGAAAGCTAGAATTAAGAAACTATGCTCACTTCATCTACAATCAACACATTTCATTTTCTTACAACTCTCTCTACTGTTTTTGTTGCATTTGATGCAAGTTTTTGATATTCAAGTGTATTGTCATGCTCCACTGGTAGCAAAAACAATTGATGTAAAGTAACACTACCTATGTTGAATGCTGCTAAGCCTGTGGGAGCAGTTACAACACATGATAGAGAGCAATGAGTGACTTGTATCATTGATTTAAGCGCATGAATTAAAAAGATGTTCCTGTTCCAGCTTGCCCACTAACATACATCAATGAAGGTTTGTATTGAACACATAAACATGTATGCTTCTCATGTTTTAAATCATGGTTGTCCAACACCAGGCGTCGAGGGATGGAATCCTGATGGTTTTTCTGGAAAGTCCTAATTAATATTCATGAGAAAAATGTGCATACAATGATTCTCATGAATATTGATGTGGGATATCCTGTAAACCTATCAGAATTCCAGCCCTCAAAGCCTGGAGTTGCACAACCCTGTTTTAAACAATGTAAGAAACTATCTTTGATTTTTGCCAAAAACATCTTTCTGCTTTTCATTTAATGTACTTACTAATGTGTCATAATTTGGGTGTGCAACATTAGTCTGTTGCATTGCATGGTCTACTTCTTCTATGGTGTGATCAACGTCATTTTGAATAATTGACTTGCCTAATACATTTTGACTTCCTTTTGAAGAACCTTGACTGCCCTCAAGAGTCTCTTTTGCCCATTCAGCTGCCAAAGGTACTTATTGGCATAGTTCTTATTCCACTAGCTACTGTTCTTGGATATGTAATAACATCTGTACATCATGGGAAGAACAACTGCAAAAGGCAAAAAGATAATAATTCCTGTTTGTATGCAGTTTGCCAAGATAGTTTCATCTGGTTGATGAGACTTGGCTTTTCATGACTCACTAGACAGCTAGTGCATCCTTGTACTTTAAACTGGCTTTGGTCATTGTTTGCTGCAATATTTCGATATGAGCAGTGTTCTACTACTTCACACAAACAAAGATCTTCCAACTTGGCAGACCTAGCTGGATAATGCATGCACGTTTTTCCTCATGAATATTGATGAGGGATATCCTGTAAACCTATCAGGATTCTGGCCCTCAAAGCCCGGAGTTGCACAACCCTATTTTAAACAATGTAAGAAACTATCTTTGATTTTTACCAAAAACGTCTTTCTGCTCTTCATTTAATGTACTTACTAATGTGTCATAATTTGGGTGTGCAACTTTAGTCTGTTGCATTGCATGGTCTACTTCTTCTATGGTGTGCTCAACGTCATTTTGAATAATTGGCTTGCCTAATACATTTTGACTTCCTTTTGCAGAACCTTGACTGCCCTCAAGAGTCTCGTTGGCCCATTCAGCTGCCAAAGGTACTTATTGGCATAGTTCTTATTCCAGTAGCTACTGTTCAAATTTTGGATATGTAATCATTTCTGTACATCATGGGAAGAACAACTGCAAAAGGCAAAAAGATAATAATTCCTGTTTGTATGCTGTTTGGCAAGATAGTTTCATCTGGTTGATGAGACTTGGCTTTTCATGACTCACTAGACAACCAGTGCATCCTTGTACTTTAAACTGGCCTTGGTCATTGTTTGCTGCAATATTTCGATATGAGCAGTGTTCTACTACTTCATACAAACAAAGATCTTCCAACTTGGCAGACCTAGCTGGATAATAAGTATAAATTAAGTTGTCTTTTAAGATCCCTGTACTATTAAATGTTCTTTGATCTAACAGTTGAAATTTACTCGAAGACTTTAATAACCCATTTCCTGTAGTAGCTGGGTCAAGACTGAACCATACTACATTAAAGCTGTGGCCAACTCCAAAGTAAGCCACCTGGACATCCTCTCACAGCTGGTTGAATTTCCACAGAGTTGCTGCTGGAAACCAGATCACCAGGGAGAGGAACAACAGTTTGTGTGCGCTGCTTTTAAGCTGGCCAAGAGCTCCAGGAAGATCCTCTGGACTCCCAGGAAGCAGGACTGACTGAGCCTGTACCCCCTCAACATAGTGCAGGACCCCAGATGCAAATAAGCCCATCTCGACAGCCAGGAACCATGGTGTTGCTATTTCCGGTAGACGCGAGGAGCTAAAACACCAAACAGCCACTTGTTTGAAGTTTGCTGGTTGCGAGCGGTGACCGTCTCATTGCAGGAGTCCCCAGAAGTCCTCCCTCTTGTCCCGATGACTGAGGCCCAGGAACAATGAGATCTGCAAAGCTCCACAGGAACAGAAGTCATCTGTTGCACTTTTCTTCAACCTAAAGGTACTTTAAAGTCTAAGAGAACTTACCTCTTGCTGTGTAACCACTTGTCCTCGTTAGAGAATTGAAAAATTAGTGTATTAGGCAGCACAATAGTTCTAACTGTGCAATTTTATCACTTGAACTAATCTCACAGATATAACTAAGACAAACAAACAATCTATAGTGGCAAGGGAATGCTGTATAGTTCAAGTGATACAATTGCACAGTTAGAACTATTGTGCTGCCTAATACACTCATTTTTCAATTTGGACTTTCTTTTTCTTACTCTATGGCTAGACTGTTCTGATACCCACACACATACATATGGTGTCAGTTGACCACGGGCTCACTTGCGAGTACTGGCCCCTTCACTCACACGATTCCTCTCGCCTGAGTTTGGAGTCCTGCCTTCGCAACTGTCCCTGCGGAACTAGGACCTTGTGTCCGGGGCCTGTATAAATTCTCGACAGGAATTTGAATTTACATAATAATGTAAACTTATCTGGCTATCAAATTATTGACTAAAATAAGTGGTGTGTATAGGTTTCCATGAAATACAGTTTAATTCTGAGTTTATGGTTCTCTCAGTATACTAGACACTATTTTGCACTATGGGATATTGTAGAGAAATTATAGTGATTTGTATGTATAGTCTTTTAGTGAATAAGGCCCAATATGCATTAGGGGTCATTAAGATTTAATATGAATGTATCTATTTGTTTAAGAAATAAAAAGGTATATTTTTTCAAAATGTCTCACAGGTTTTTGGTCCAAATGAGTTTCTCCTCCTTGTGCACTCTGGAGGTTAGCCTAGCCACAATGTGTTAACCTCAAGGTTGTTGCTCCGCCAGACAGGTCTACTGTATTTAATAGAGCGTAATTGTTTCACCAACGTGGCCCATGAGGTCCGCAATGCTCCCTTCCTGTTTTTCCCTGTTCCTGCTTCCCCGTGCCCTCCCACTAGCCCCCATTGGTGAATCCACTTGTGTTTGCCTGTGAGGACGTAATCCCCCGGCGAACCTGCTTCCTGTGCCATTTCCATTCTTGGCTTGCAGGTAAGCATTTTGCCCTGGTACCCCTCACCTCTTAAACTTCATGGCAAGCATAATTGTTTGACCCAACAAGGCCTGCGAGTTCCACAATGCTCCCTTCTGCTTTTCCCTATTCCTGCCTCCCCGTGCCCTCCCACCGGCCCCCATTGGCCAATTCACTTGTGTTCTCCTGTGAGGTCGTAATCCCCCGGCGAACCTGCTTTCTGTGCCATTTTCATTCTTGGCTTGCAGGTAAGCATTTTGCCCTGGTACCCCTCACCTCTTAAACATCATGGCAAGCGTAATTGTTTCACCCAACACAGCCCGCAAGGTCCACAATTCTCCCTTGCCTTTCCCTATTCCTGCCTTCCCATGTCCTCCCACCAGCGCCCACTGGCCAATTACACCTTTATCTGGGGCCTGATTTGGGCAGCCCACTGTCTGGCAGCCCCTTCGACTAAGGGCCCTGAGGCAAAGAGCAGCTCCTACATTGGCAGTTCCAAGATGTGTCTGCAGGTGTCCATAGGGGAATCCATTGAAGCCAGTGACCAGCCGTCAACCAGCAACAACCACCAAAAATAAGTGTGGCATGGGTGGGGAGTAGAACAATTACTCTTATCCAGAAAACCCTGCCACTCTACATTACCCTACCTCTGAACTGTGCCACACTTAGATAAAATTTGTGAATGTCTAGCCTCTAATGTCTACGGTCATACTATTATAAACACTATCCTGTGTCGCTTCTAGATAGGACTGTGAATGTTGGCAAGTGCAACACCTGGACAGAATTGTGAATATTGGTATGCACCACACTTAGACAGAACTGTGAACATTTGCCAGTGTCGCATCCACTCTGCAAGATTCCCAAGTCTAGGTTTTGCCTCCATCTCTTTCTATTATGAGTTTAGTCTTGTACTCAAGTTGCTCTGTTGGGGGTGGCCTCTCTCCCACTGTGCAGGGCTCTCGAATCTAGCTGTGCCCAGCCCAGCACTGAAACTACACTTTTGGTCGTAGGGGCTAGCTGCGTTTGGCCTTGTACTCGGGTTGCATTGGTGGGCGTGGGCCTTTCTCCCGCTGTGCGGGACTCTTGACTCTGGCTGTGTCTGGTCTCATACTCAAATTGCCCGTTTATATGTAGGCTCCTGCTCTTTTTATTCTGGTACTCAAATTTTCACTGTTGGGTGTAGGCTCTAGCTGTGCTTAGACTTGTACTCAAATTGCGTTGTCAGGTGTAGAATCTAACCATGTTTAGTCTTGTACTCAAATTGCATTGTCAGGTGTAGGCCTTTCTCCTCCCACTATACAGGATGCTCAAATCTAGCTCTCTTCAATATTGTACTCAAATTGCACTGCTAGGTGCACTCAAATTGCATTGCCAGGTGTAGGCCTTTCTCCCACTATACAGGACTCTCAAATCTAGCTGTGTTTAGTCTTGCACTCAAATTGCACTGTTAAGTGTAGGTTCTAGCTGTGTCTAGTCTTGTACTCAAATTCCATTGTCGGGTGTGGCCCTTTCTCCCACTCTACGGGAAGCTCAAATCTAGCTGTGTTCAATATTGTACTCACGGGTACGGGTATGGGGACAATTGTAATCCTCCTCGTGCCTGTTCTGTGGATTTCAGACAGGGGTGAGGAGCCACGGCTTCAATGGATATCCACTATCACTTGCATGAGAGGAAATTAAAGGTATATGTTAGTCAATTTGTGATGGACAGCTGTACTTGTCACACATGCCTGCAGAGAATTGATGGGCACATGCATATGTCCCTGGTTGTATGCACACATTTCTCATGCCCTCAATGTGTTCTGTACTATGGACTTATGGTGTGGGTTGCATCTTCAAGATGATACACGATGTACACGGCCTTGATGTTGCTAATGCAATGTATGGTATACCGCTGTGTTTGCATTGCATATGTAATGTGTAGTGTACTGTATGATTTTCTGACTGGCAGCGTTGGCAGTACTCTCTGCATTATTTGCCATTCAGCACAGATTATTCCCATGGTGACATGCTGCACTTCTATGGTGGTTCGGCCCTGTGACAAGCAGTGGATCCCCTTGGTGGTTTTGTTCAGTGCACTCCCATGGATGCTTGTCCTGTGTGGTGATTTTCTACAGACATTTACATAGTGTATATGCACAGCATGTTGCTGGATTGTGTTACGGAGGGTGAGGTACGATGATGGGTGGTGCACGTGTTGTGGGATATGGGGTGGTTTTAAGTTTGGCATGTTGTGATAGGTGTTCAGCTTACTTCATTGATATGGGATTTGCTTGTCATGTTCATTTTAGGATGCTTTGGGGCACAGTGTTTTGGGATGTGCACATCGTGCTGTCACATCAACAATGACACCATGGTGGTGTGTGCATCTATCCCCCCATTTCACTGCCATGTGCCTGTCATGCAACTTACTAAGCAGCCAGGCATGTCGACCTGAATGTCGCTCCATGTAGTGTGGTAGCGTGGAGTTCCGCAGGACCATTGAGCCATGAGTTGATCCGGAATATCAGGCGCAACAATGTGTGATGATCTTGCTGGCGTCACATACCATCTGCACATTGATGGAGTGGTATTGCTTGCGATTGTGGTAGGCCACCTCCATGGCATGCGGGACAACCAACTCCACGTGGGTGCAGTCGAGGGCACCAATACAATTTGGCATGCCTGCCAGTGCATGGAAGCCAACTTTTTATCAAAAATCTCCTGTGGAGTGCGTGGTAGGGATATGTAGTCCCTTGTGTGCTTCAGGAGGGCATCCAGCACTTGGTTCAGCATGCGAGAAAATATGGGTTATGATGTGCCATGCATGTGCCCCACTGTGTGCTGGTAGGTGCCTGTGGCAAGGAAGTGGAGCACCGACACTACCTTCAGTAGAGGGGGAATGGCGGTGCATATTTCAATGAGGCTGACAATGTCGTCGTGTATCATGTCCACAATGGTGGTGATGGTGTCCCGGTCCAGATGGTACAGGGTGTGGATTTGTTCAGGGTTTAGGTTGAATGGACTGGCTCTGATGCAAGAGTTTGGGGGCTGTCTGTGTGGTACCACTGGCTGCACTGGTGGGGCATTTTGGGCCTCTCTTACCCTCCTTCTCCTCCTGCGTCTCCTCTGTGGTGCCTGCTGCTGTTGCTGGTGTAGCAATGCAAGCATGTCCCCCAGCCCCAGTATTGGTACTACTACTGGTATCATTTTGGTGTGGGAAGGGGTGTGGTGTGTGGGTGTGCTCCTTTTGTGCTGGCCTAGACTCCATTGCCTCCACCTGTGCTGATTGTGTGCACCTGTGGCAGTTGGGAACACTGCACATAGCAGTTTACGGGTGCTTTGCGATGCCGGTATTGCTGGCATGCCAGTATCCCGTATTAGTGCCTTCATGATGCCGGTATTTGCATGTCCGTCTGACTTGTGATGTCCTCCAGTTAGCGGCATTCCAGTATTGCAGGCCTGAAGGGCCGCGTGCCTGCGCCCATGCCACTATTAGCGGCACCGCTATTAGCGGCGCCTCTAATACCGGGTTCTTAGGTCGGAATAGCCCAGAGCGGTATGCGATGCCGGTAATCCTTTACTTTACCGGAATACTTTTTCCATTACCTCCAACCTCGTAATGACCCCCATAGTGTAGTGTGGCACATTGGGCCTCATTACAAGAATCCCGCTAAAAATTGAGTCATTACCGGCATGGAGGTAATAGCGCATCCGTGCACCCTTGATGCCGCTAATAGCGGCTGATTACGAGTGTGCGAGCACGCGCGAACCCCCAATGCCGGTAATGGCTACACAGCCATACTGGTAAAGGCCCTCCAACCCCCCGATAGCGCCATCACGGGACCCGCCGATACCGCCTCTCCCAAGGAGCAACCCCTTAATACTGACCCGGTAATAACATTGTGCTAATACCGGGCTCATAATACCGGATCCGGAAGTAACGTCATTGCGTCGGAACAGGAAATGTGCTGACGGCCAACTCTAAAAACACAATCCATTGCAATCATCTTATTCCAGCAGTGCTACAGAGTAGAGAGCAGGGCCATAGCATCCAGCATGTCCAAGGCTACCCACAAAACTACCCCCCACCTGCGCAAGAGGAGCTAAACATGCTGGCTGATACCCTTGCAGCCCATGCAGATGAGGTTTTTGCAAACAACCTCAAAAGGAAGCACAAATGAGAAAAAAAATAAATATGGGAGGAGCTTGCGCGCAAGATTTCAGCGGCTGGCACCACCCCTGCAAATCAAAGACTGTAAAAACGCTGGGATGACCTACGTCTCCAGGTCCGTAATATCCTGGCATCCAATCTCAGGGAGGCCATGGCCACAGGTGGGGCTGCCCACTCACCAGTGAAATTGATGCGCTGGGAAGAGACCTGCAGCACCACCATACGAATGGAGTCCATAGAGGGCTTTGGCGAAATGGAGATGGATGCAGTGACATCAGGAGATGGAGGTGAGTGACCATGTAAACCCCAATTCGGCCAAACCATGACGTAGTACAACAGCTGTGAAAGTGAGCCAAGCCAAGGCATGTCCCATCATACGAACATATACAGATCCATGTCCAGATGGAGGCCCAAACCCTGGCACAATGAAATTCATGCTGTGTGCCAATCCCATTACCAACAGACACTCAACACACAGGGACAAATCACATGTCACACATCACACAAATCACAATGAAACGGTATGCAACCTACTACACACCAGTACCAAATGGAGAGGCCAGGGCTCATGCCAAGAGGCACCCCCCCCTTGAAAGTACCCTGTGTAACACACCTATAAGAATGCAATGCATGAGTAATCAAATACTGTACTGCACCAACTCATCTTGCATGTAACACCATCACTGATGCCCTGCATCTCTTGTTCCCCCACAGGCACTGATGCAGAGGGTGAAGGGCAGGACCCTGCACCAAGGGCATCAACATCCAGGGGCAGACTAAAGGGCACTGGGCCTTCCACCTCCAGGACAGCACTGCGGGCAAGAGTGCAAACCAGGGCACCTGTACAGGCCAGGCCGGCTCAGGGGGAGACAACAGAAGCGGACGAGACTGCCAAAAATCAGTTGTCAACATTTGCTGAATGTGAGACTGATGGCACCCAGTCTGCTGCCACCAGTTCCATGGGTGAGGCAGTAGCCACAGCCCCCCTCGGTGATGAGGATGTGCAAGTGGAGGAATTTGAGGACATTGACGGCAACATCCATGTAGAATGTCCTCCCACACCAAGCCCTCCGTCCACCCCCTACCACTCCACACAGGGCATACCTTCCAGCTCCATGCTGGATTCAGCGGTTCAACTGCAGAGTCCGCAACTGTCAAGCACCCCAGAGGCCAGCCCTGAAATGGCCAACCCAGCTGCAGCACCCTCCACCTCCACAGCACCCACTGACATGGAGGCATGCCTGTCAAGGGTAGAGGCCCGCCAGGACTCGATGATCGAGCTGGTGCATCAGTATGTGGCCGAGGGTGCGGAAACACGCCGTGAGATCTGGGAGGCGAATGCCGGAACCATTGCGGCCATCAACTCCAGTGCCATAATGATACGTGACAGTTTGGGGTCAGTCACACAGGTCCTAAACAGGATGCTGGAACACATGCGGCACCAACAACCAGCACCGGTGGTGGAAAACCCATCGTCCACACCTGCAATCTCCGCTCCCTCAAGCCCTGCGTGGATGACAAGGCGCAGTGTAAGGCACACAAAAATGCTGCCCCCAACACAAAACAAGTCTGGAAATAGTCGGTCCAACCACATCGTGTGTGGGATGACAATGGGTGAGGGGGGAGGTGGTGTTGGTGGTGTTGAGGAGATTAAGGGGGTGTTCATTGGGGGTTTGGGTTGTTGGTGGGTTTGGGTTGTTTGGGGTTTACGGGGTATGGGGTGTTTGGGTGTTTTGGGGGAGGGGGGAAGGTGGAGGGCATGTGAGTGGTGGAGGGAGGAAGCACTATGTTGTTATTTTTCTTAATACACCCGGTGTGTTCTAAATCATTTAATGCCTGGACATTGCTCATTTCGTGTGTGTTCATTCTATTCATGACAGTGCGCAGTGCCCAACTCCCCACACACCCTGTGTCCAAGTCCACATGGTCCCAGTGCTCAGTGTAGTACTGACACATAACCATCAACGTCCCTGTGGTTCAGAAGTAATTGTCAATCAGTGATTGGCGTACAGCACGGCCATCTTGTTCATCACATTCTGCCTTGGGTGCTGCTTCTCCTCCATCATCATCCTCACCCAGTGCATGCATGTCAATGTCAGGTGGCAGTGGTAAATTCCTCCGGATGCACATGTTGTGCAGCATAACACAGACCATGGTGATCTTTGCCACCTTCTCAGGCAATAAAGGAGTGTTCCACCAGACCAGCTTAGGCAGCGGAACCGTGCCTTCAACTGGCCAAAGATCTGCTCAATCACACCACGTGTACAGGAATGAACCTGATAGTACTCTTCTTCGTGCCTGTTATGCGGGTTCCACACAGGGGTAAGTAGCCACGGCTTCAAGGGATAGCCTCCATCACCTGCATGGGAGCACAAAGAGGTATGTGTGAGTCAATCTGGGCCGACACCTTTAGGATTAACGGCCATGGCTGCAGCTTTTTGATGTTGACATGCATGTCCATGGATGTTTGCAAACAGGTTAATTTGATGCATTTTTTACTGCACAATGGTGTACTAGTTTGGATTACATTGTACAGATGATGCAGGGTGTTCACTTGCATGCTGATGCAGATGTACTGTGGATGCAGAACGATGTGTTGCCACCCATTATTGCAGTGTATGCCACTCTGTACCTAATCACACTAGCGGCATTGGCACAGTTGTAATCATGATTAGTCATGCATCACTCGACATACCCATGGTGGCCTGTTTGTGCGACTGGCATGTTGTCATTGATGTGCGGCATTGATCTTATGTCTGGCATTGATGTGTTATGTTCAAGTTGGGATGTTCAGGACAACAGTGTTTAGCTATGTGTGCATTTACCACTCACAGCCCAATCCCACCCAGGTGGAGTATGCATCCCCACCCCAATCCCACCCAGGTGGATTATGCAGCCCCCCACCTCACAACCCCAATGCACTGTCATGGCCCAGTCAGGCAACTTACCAAGCAGCCAGGCATGTCGTCCAGCATGTCGCTCCATGCAGCGGGGTAGCGTGGAGTTCTGCAACACCATGGCATCATGTGTGGATCTGGGATATCGGGCACAACAATGTGTGATGATCTTGCTGGAGTCACATATCATCTGCATATTGATGGAGTGGTATTGCTTGAGATTGCGGTATACCCCCTCTATGGCATGAGGGACAACCAATTTGACATGGGTGCAGTTGAGGGCGCCAACGCAATCCGGCATGCCTGCCGGTGCATGGAAGCCTATTTTAGTGTCAGCAAGCTCCTGGGTAGTCTGTGGTAGGGATATGTGGGTGCTAGCATGCTTCAGGAGGGCATCCAGCACTTGGGTCAGCATGCGTGAGAAGAGAGGTGTGATATGCCATGCAGCTGGCCCACTGTGTGCTGGTAGGTGGATGTGGCCAGGAAGTGGAGCACAGTCACTACCTTCATTAGAGGGGGGATGGCAGTGCAGATTTCTATCAGGCTGATGATGTTGTCGTGTATCATGTCCGCTATGTGGGTGATGGTGTCCTGGTCCAACCGGTACAGGGTGTGGATCTGCTCAGGGCTTAGATTGAATGGACTGGCTCTGATGTGAGGGATTGGTGGCTGTCTACGTGGTACCACTGGCTGCACTGGTGGGACTTGCTGGGCCTTTCTCACCCTCCTTCTCCTCCTGCGTCTCATCTGTGCTGCCTGTTGTTGTTGTTGTTGTTGTTGTTGTTGTTGTTGTTGCTGTTGTAGCAGTAGAGGCATGTCCTCCAGCCCCAGGATTGCAACAGCTAGTGGGATCATTTTGGAGTGGGAAGGGGTGTGGCGTTTGAGTGTGCTTCTTTTGTACTGAGTCATGTTCCATTGACTCCACCTGTGGTGATTGTGTACACCTGTGGCAGTTGGCTACACTGCAGGTTGCTATTTGCGGGTGGTCTGCGATGCCAGTATTGCCCCATCGTGCAGGACCTAATTAACGACTTTGGGATGCCGGTAAGTGCATGCCCGCGTATCTTGTGATGTCCACCTGTTAGCGGCATGCCGGTATGTCCACCGCGAAGGGGTGCGTGTGCGCACGCATGCCGGTAAGAAGGGGCACGGTACAGGTGGTGGTGGTATTGCCGGGTTGTCGGCTCGTAGTGGCCCGGACCCGTTAACAATGTCGGTAATAGCATTCCCCCTTCCTTTTTCCATTACCTCCATCCTCATAATGAGGCCCATTGACTTGTGTAAGGTTTTACTGGAATGGGGGGCAAACTGCTTACAATTATTGTAAAAATAGAGGCCTTAATAAAACACATTGTAGCAATACCACATATGGTAAAACAGAAAATGTTCAGATATGTGTGAAACTGTTTAAGAGAGAGCTTAATGAACTACCAGTGTTTTGAAAATCACTTTGTGTGGTCAATTAAGAACTACAATAACGTTGCTCCGTATTTGAAAAAGCATTCTTCAAGGTTATTTAGGTCTCAAATGTTGAGATTCAAGTTAAATTTGCTGCCAACCCAGGAAGTCCTGGGTAGATGGACTAAGGTTCCCAGGGACCAGATACTTTACCGGCATTGCTTTCAGGAGGTAGAGACCCTAAAACACTTGTGTACATTAAGGGGACATATCACTCAACTGAATATCAGATCAACGGAACAGGATCTGTGGATCAGAATCTTAAATACAAATGAAATGTCCTTGTCAATTAAACGTTTTTAAACACATGTTTCGTGGTCTTTTAATGTTTTTCTGGTATATATGATACCTTAATAATGTTATTAGGTCGTATTATGGAATGTAGTTCATATTTTGTTTGATGATTTTTGGCTTTTGGATTATAGGGGTGGAAATTAATTGTTATAATCTTTGTTTTTAAGGAATGTGTTAAATCTGTTTTTCTGTGATTGTGTGAAAAGTGCATATTTTGTACGGTAACGGACAATACATAAATAATAATACATTAACAGGCCTGCATCATTTACTGCTATTAGTACCACTAAGTCTGTCGTGGCAATGCTCCTATCATACCCTTTAAATCCGTGCTAGTCCCAACACCGTCTGTTATATGTCTAATCCAATCTGCTTCCGCAATTCCATTTACTTCTATTGCCTCAGTGCCTGTTCTATGAGCCGCAGAATATACCAGAATTCTTTTGTGTCATGGGTTCATATGAGGATATTTATACATTTCCATCTGGCGTTCAGGGCATTGAATTTATACTCACCTACCCAATGTTTGTATGCATTTTGTGCTTCAAACCCCCTACTCTTTATGTCTATGTCAGTGAATGTTGGGCTTCTTTTAATCCTACGAAGTACGGCATTTAGAGCCTGTTTCTTCTTTGCAATGCCATTATCAAAAGGGACCCGCTTTGCCCAATTGAGGAGCACTTACACGGTGGCGGTAGTTAGGGGCCATTTAATAGTCATCATTTTTTCCATGTCCCATTCCCAAGCCCTCATGATTTCACCTTTGGAGGACCCATAGATCTTTAGTGTGATATTAAAACTGTGAATATTGGAAGATGACCAAATTAGTCTATTTCCTTCTAGGTTTACTGATGGGTGTCTGCTCATTTTTTCCTTACATATAATGGTAGGGATATTACAGCTCATCATTAGCATAGCATGATCGCTGATCTCAACACTCGATGTGTAAAGCTCACAAGACAAATCTGCTACCATTTGATTTACGAATATAAAGTCAATACAACTATGGTGGATCCCAGGTGTCCAAGTGTAACACATATCTGGGGTTTTTGTAGCTAAGGTAGCCATGTCAAATTCAGCGAGTAATTCGAAACACTCAACTCATTTCCTTGATACCGATGGAGTGGATTTTCTCTAGACATTGTATGTATGTTGGGAGAGCAGTCAGTGTTAAAATACCCTGTTAAGATAAGGCCCCTCTTTTGTGTCTGTGCAACCCATGCGTAAATAGTGTCCATGCCAACATCCCTCGTTCACTAGTCAAGTTGCCTCCAGGGGATCATACAGTGTTGCCACCATTGTGCCATCTGACTCTGGAGGGAAATGTGGCAAGACTGCAGCAAATAAGCTAGGATGTTCTTGGAACAAAATCATTGAGTGCTCAAACCTGGCTCTGATACAAAGGCCCCCTTGGGGCGACCAGTCAAAGTAGCCACAGATAACCTAAAACGTTTGGTATATTCCTCCATGGTAAAGGGAGCAGTCAACCAAGTTTATTGGAGCAAAAAGAGGTGTGACTTCATAGGTTCCTATGAACCAGCCAAATTAGACAAGTAACAATGATGGCCCTGCGAGTTCCATGACAATAGGTTTAGAAGGTCTGTTCCAAGAATGCTAGGTCAATTAGAGTGCTCCAGCACCCTCTGCCATATATCAGGCAATCTTTTGGCCAAAGAGTAGGTCTCCTGCTTCTGTGAGATTAGTGAACATGAATTTGCCAGATGTAGATCTAATTTTCCCTCGCTGTATGTTCCCTTGTGCCTGCTAGATGTTAAGCTGTCATTTGTTGGTATAGTCGGGTTTGTTGGTATAGTCGGGTAGAAAGTTAGAATTTCAAAACCCATTTCGTATAAGACATTGACATTGTTGCATACTCGTTCAGCTACCAGAGGGGAAGCAAAGGTGATCAACACCCATTTTGAATTACTATGGATCGTAGGTAGTTCCAGATGTTAGATGTCTTCAGTAGTAATTCGATTCAAATTGGGGATTGCAAGCAGCAGTTCCACGAGCCAGGAGAAATTTAGAAAAGGGCTGTCCATTCTGGGAGCCCACTCCGGAAGTTTAATATAATTTGAGCCGGCTTGCTTACAAGGGCCATTGGTTGCCCCCTGCGAGGCCAATGAAGCTACATGTGAGAGTCAAAGAGATTTGTTTTGGCTTTGGGGTTCCAACTCAGGGCCATACTGAGCAGGCGCTTGACTCTCATGATTCAGGCTAAGGGGAGTGTCTTCAGCAAAACCCCCTTGTTGGTAGTAGTTGGTAGTAGTGGAAGCTTTTTAGTGAGCCGATATTGATGAGGCTGAGGCACAGGTGTAATACTTTGATGATTTTAAGGCTTGGTATCACAAGGCTCTTGCAAGAAGTGCACAGTTTGTTCATTCCCATTCGTATTTACAGCCAACAAGGGAGTGAAACTCACAGCTGTGGCATTCAACCTAGGCTTCAGTGTATTGATGGCAGCTGAATTTGGGCAACACAAGATGATCCATTTGTCCATTGGTCCTTGTAGAACTAATTGTCTGCTAGTTCCATCCCCAAGGTCATTGTTGATGATGTAATGCCCTTCAGTGGTCTTCTTCTTGCGGCAAAGTGATGTTATGATATGATATGATATTTTATGTGTATCATGCTCATACACAAGTGTTTCAGAGAGCGACCAGGCAAAAGGGAGGGGAACAGGGGAGAACACAGCAGCAACCTTACTAGGCCCAGTGACATTGAGAACGCACAAGTGCATGGGAAAGGTATAGGGGAAAAGTGCATGGAAGGAGGAGAGTGGAGAGTGTGGACCAGAGGAGACACATATAAATGAAAATAAATAGATAATAGAGGCAATACATAGTGGTAGTGCAGCCAGCAAGTGCAAGTGCTGTGTTTACGACAGTAGACTGGGTAAGTCTGATAAGCGCAGAAAAAGAAGAAAATGGGGGATTGGGGGACTGTATGGGTACAGATAGAGTCCACAGTGCAAGGGGTAGCCAGGAGGCAGTGCAGGAGGGTGGCAGGTTGAGCTGGTACCTGGGCTCAGGGGACAGAGGGTGGCCAGGTGCACAGTGCCAAGAGAGAGCAGATCAGCAGGGGAGAGGGAGAACGAAGGAAGAGGAAAAGAGGAAGGTCTTGAGGTGCTTCCGGAACCAGAGATGGTTCTCCTCAAGTTTTAGAGTGGCAGGGAGGCTATTCCAGAGGGAGGCACCAGCCGAAGACAGAGAGCCAAGAGAGAGCAGATCTGCAGGGGAGAAAGGGAACTGTTGGTCTTACTGTTTTGGTTGGTATTGAGGAGACCATTCAATCAACCCGTTTACCCTTCTCTTGAGTTGGGTCATGCTGGGGTCTCCTGGCACAAGGTTTTTTTGACTTATTTAAAAGACTTTTCAATAGATATTCCTGATATTTATAGATTCCAGGGCTTGTCCCGTCAAGGTCGCCGTGACTCATAGTGACCCACACTGTGTTTCCACAGGCCCATCAACAATTTGGGAAGACGCACTGATGTCTATTATGACCCCAGTTATCGAGGATGTCGGGAGGTTTTCCTTGTCGAGCTGAGTAACAAGTGCTGGTTCCAGGTTGTGTATCGCATGGATTACAGGAGGACCACCATATGAATTGGCATATTCAGCACACGTCTCGCAAGCCCTAATGACGGTATCCACTACTAGGACAAGTGTGCGGTATGTTTCATATGTTTCTGCTAATTTTAGAGCATATCAAAAGTAAAGTGTCTAACTTGGTAATTATCATACTTTATGTACAGAGAATGCATCGACCATTCCTGGGGCTCGGGCTGCTGAGATCAGCATCTTACTATTGATAGATCTATCTCACCCTCACTGTCGTAGACCAATAAGTCAGTTGGGGGGAGTAGTCTTTGTAGATCAGGACTCGGTAACAGCTGTGTGCCAATTATATTTTTGTAGCTACTACTTCTGGGTGCCAAGGATTTTTGTTTGAGGCTTAGACACATGTTTAATAATGATTTGTGGTTATCCATCATCAGAATGTTCACAGGCATTCTATTAGTTTGGGTGATATCTTCCACATTTGGGGAATTTCACAATTGTCCTTGGCTTCATCCCTGTTTGCCTAGTAACCTGTGATAGTATGTTGTGAGATGTCTTTCAAAGCCATCATATCTTTTATGTTTTAGTAAGGGCAACTGTGCCCACAGTACCATGTGTGGGGCTACATCAAACTTGGCCAGACAATAGGTTGGCCCTACGCAAACCACTTCTTTCCTGTTTGTGTGCCTTTATGAATAGTAAGCTTAACAGCAGGTTTGTTTTCACAGGTTTGCTATAACAAGTCAGAGAGGCACTTGCCGTTACAGTATTGTCATTGTGCTTATCACCAAAAGGCACTCTTTGAGTACACATCACGTGTTTGGGGGAGGTGCAAGCTTGAAGGGTGGAGGGGGTGAGACGACCATGGAATAGGTCACCACTTGTTTATCGGTCGGTAGCGTCAAGGGATCGAAATAATCAGGAGAGAGCTTCTGAGACAGATTAAGGTAGCAGTTTCAAACAAGACAGTATCATTGTGTGAGACCTTACCGGGGCCACTTTGGTCAGGAATCACTACACCCTTCGCTCTTCCGCTCACCCAGGGGACACAGGCATCACACTCCTGACACACTCTGGGATGCTCTGCGGCTGAAAGCAGATTGTATTCACTGGTTCCTCCTCACAGCAGCAGACACTGGGGAAAGCCTTATCCAACACCGTCAACCAGTCTCCCCTGCAGACAACACATTCCTGCCACACTCCACAAGTGGTTGTGGGAATTCTTTTTTCTTTTAATGTTTTCCCATGATATGTTTTCTTCATTGTCCGCAATAATAGTATATTTATTACTTGTTAGGTTTTATGTAATTTTTCACTGATGGTATATCACTTTGAAGAGTAATGAACATGTCTTTAATTTCTTTTAATGTATCCTATAGTGCATTTTTAGGGAAATCTTCAGGTGGCTGTTGCTGAATGCTTCCTCCCACTTGTATCAATATTTGCATCTATTAATAAATATTTTGAAAATATTTTCAAGCAATAAGTGTAAATACCTGTAAAGAAGGCATGGTCTAGAAGTAAGAAAGACGCAAGTGATCACAGTTCAAGGGTGTTTATTAAACTGTAAAATGGGTGAAATAAACACCTAATGAAAATCTAAATCTAAGATGGGAACAAGCTACGACCATCAAATAATAATAATACAGTCCTAGTGGAGTCTAGTCAAATAAAAGGGCCTATACTAAAAAACCTGTTGCCAATCATTACCGCTAAACTACAAAAGAGAGTGGGATAATGTTCACAAAGAAAGAAGTGGCACAAAAGTCAGGATGGTATGGTCGGGGTCTTCCTTCCCCACGTTTGAAGCACGAGACAAGGCAGGACTCTCGAGCACAGCACACTTCTGGGCTTCTCCAACCCAAAGTCACAGTCCCTTTTCCAGTATCAGGGCCTTCTGTACCCAAGTCTCTTTGATACAAAGTCTCTTGCTTCAGAGGGCCTAATGTATCATAAACAACAAACAGTTCCTTTGGTTAATCTTTACGGTTGGCAATTTGCCTCACCACTGGATCCCCTCAGCCGGGCTCTGATCCCTTTCACATCAGCATCCTCAATTGGGCTCAGACCAACATCACACTGCAGACATCCCTCTGTCAGGTTGACGTGTGTCACCACAATTCAGTTCACTTATCTTTCAATTCACAACATGTCAAAGACTTTCGAGTGTATAAAGGGTTTGATTTAACCCTTATATAATCACTTTGACATTTAACGCAGGCCTCACCAAGGGCCTCTTTGTTTTTATCATTTTTCTCAATTCACCATATCCTCCTTATTCAGGAGCATGGCAGTCTCCCGAATGAGCACCATGTGGTGCTAGACTACTCTAACGCTGACGCCTTGTTAGTTCACAAAAAGGCCTTTGACTCGTATCTTCTTTCCATAATAAAAATATTGCCACTGCAGCCTTGAGCTAATCACAGTCTGTTCCACTATCAGTTTCCTCCGATTCACTGGCTGTGCTCAACTCGTTGGCTTTTCTTCCATTGGAGTCAAGGACGGTACCACGGCAGCAAGATCTCTTCCTCTCCGTGGCTATCAGTGCGGGAGGACCCTGTGTACCATTGACATCTGTCACACCAATTGCAAGTTGCGATTCCCGGTCTTACGATTCTTTCTTCAAAGGCTTCTCGGGTCTTGGTTGAAAGGGCCAAGGTAAATTTGTTCCTGGTCATTCTCTCGGTTTTCACTGACATTCTCCTCCGTTTGAACTGCCATCCCAGAATCTCTGATTCCTTGTACATTCGGTCTTGTTCAAAGTGTGCTCTCATGCTCTGCCTTTTATCCCTGTGGGGAAGGGAAAGGGCCATCAGGTGTGCGTAATTATCAGCAATTGCCTGGCTCTACCTATCCCTGTTGTTAGTCTGTTGTCTTTTGCGGTGAGAGAAAGTATTTGTGTAGGAAAAGGGGGGTGGGGTAGAGTTTCTAGATATCCTGCGGGGTAGGATGGGAAAAAGGTATCATAAGGAAGGGGATACCGCATCTCACCATTCGGTGTCCCACTTCCACTCACCAAAGACCCCCCATCCAGGTGATCCTCCTGCACTGGCCCACTGGATTCAAGATCGATGGCCGTGTCCTGGCCACCTGGAAGACAGATCCCCAAGGACTCTCTAGGGTGAGACTCCTTCAGGTTTCTCACATACCTCACCAACATATTTCACTTAAAATACTATCTTCTTTACCACACTGATGCATAACAAAATCACAATAATCTGTATCACTAAATTGTATTAGTTAGATAAACATGAAGAATAAACTCACATGATCCAGAATAGCCTGCATTTTCTTCAGGCTGCTGCTGTTCAGCATCCTCCTTAAGTATTTCCTCCTCTAGTGGATAATTGTCTTCAAGCCGCCGCTGGTAGTTCTCCATTCTGGAGTAATAGCAAACACAGTTTCTGTCACCTCACTTGTTAGAATGAACAATGGAAATACATTACCTGATCAAAGAATTTGTGATCCATTGCATTTACTTTCTGATTGAGACCATATTGTTTCTATAGTGGGCAACTGTCTATAGGACATGAAGTAGCTCAGCTGTTCTTCAGCTATTGAACTTATAAGACCATGTCATTTTGAGTGACGTTTCTATGTACCTATTAACGTGGAGGTTCTATTGAATCATAATCTTAAGTGTTTTTCTACACCAAACTAAAACATATTAGTATTATACAAGGTTGATATCTGTTCTCTTTCTCTGTTTCTAGGAAAACTATTCTTAGTTTGAATATTTACTAATAGTAGGAGTGAGGCATGCATGATGTCTGTGTTTTGGTGTTTGCAATTGGTTGGTGTTACTGTTGCAATTGTGCACGTGCCTATCATAGGTTGCAGTGCAAATGTAGTAGCCATTTTACTACTTTGGTTACCAAACTCCTGTTTTTGTGCCATTGATTTTTGAAAAGTATCATAGGCACTATTTTGTAGACTTTTGCTGTTCTGATTGCAGAACTCACACTGTGGACATGCTGACTCTGTGGCTGATGTGAACATCATTGGATCTTTTTGATATGTTGAAAGTGTCAGTAAATATTTACATATGTGAAGGTTATTTGCAGTGTGGTGTGTGTAAGCTGTATTAAGTATGTTTTAGTTGCTGAAGATTACACATTTTATTTCTAATGAAGAATTCAAGCTGTTGTATGTGGCCTTTTTATTTAACAGATTTGTTTTAATGGTGCAGAATCCATATTATGTTTTGGTTTAAGAAAGAGACATGATTACATTTACCATTTTGGTGTACCTTATAGTTTTTAATATGTTCTTAACAAGGCTTTGGTGTGTTGTTGTGTTGTTTTGCCCCTTATAATAATTGTGAACAATACAGTGGTACATCTGAATGTCTAAAACTGTGTGGCACCATTTGCAACAGTTTAAAATAAGTGGTGGTGGTCTTTAATTTGGAAAAGAATATTTAGGTTTGGGCAGGCAATATGTATTTTGAGATTTGAACTGCAAAAAGAATGAGTGTGCTAGGTCCACTTAAAATCTGTACATGCTCATAGAGCCAATAAAAATGCATTTAAGAAATGTAATTTTGCACCACATGCAAACTCAACCTTTTTGGTGCAGCTGTTTTCCCTTCCCACTCAAAGTGCTTTATGCCAAAGGCAGATCGCTTTAGTAGCAACTCATGAACATGCATGGAAATTGCTGATCAAGTTCTGGAATCACAGCACAGCCATTAGTACATGTAAGTCACATTCTTTGACTGGGACACATATAAAGGGGTCTACAATGACATCCCTTCAACTATAAGAAATCATAGCCTCTGGGCTAGAGATCGCTGCTACCCCTAATGAGCTCTGGCCTTATTCATGCCTGGGAACCACAAAGGCTGTATAATTTATTTTACAATGCTATGGAATTAAATGTATAAGATAATCACAGTCATTGAAGCACAAATCAACTGTGGAATGCCCACAGGTGCTAGCAAATGATGTCTTATGCTTTATGAGTGATGTATATCTTTTGATTGATACTTTCTTTTTGCAATGTCATGTATGTATTAAAAGTAATTATTGTAACTATATTATAACAACGAAAGGATCTGTGTTAGAAGAAAATAGGAAGTGATTATGGAAACTGTTTAGATTTGAAGAATATATAAGGTTTTCATGGCTCCACCTTGGCAGGGGTGTCAAAACACTGAACATGAGTGAGTGTTGTCCAGTAAAGTATTGCCTTCTGTTCAGACTATTTGTGCTGAGCTGCAATCTCTGAAATCTGTGTTTTATAATAAATGTACTTTTCTTTTGCCAATAAAATGCACACCTGGAAATAGGCACACAGTTCTGCTTTGTGGGTATTTCCAGATTTTGAGTGGCTCTAGGACAATCCGGCTTTTTGTAGCATAGATCTCAATGGAGGACTTGCTTTTCAAACTTAACACCTAAATAATAAGTTACCCTCGTAAAAAGAGGTTGTTCTTTTTGCTCCTACTGAACGAAGTTCCTCTTGAAAACTGTATCTCTTACCAAATATTTCTGCCCTGGTAAACATGTCTAGCCTTTTTGAAACCTAGATTTCTCTAACCAGTTTAGCCTCATGATAAAGTAATGTTTCTAATTCTTAATCATTTATATTTGTAAATGCCTAATCAAAGCAGCCCTGTGTACATTTACAAGTGTTTTCCAGTAATAGATGACCTTCTTTACATTTTGCAAATAAAATGTTGCCTCTTATGCAAAGTCTACCTTTTTGGTTTACTTCTTTGGTTTTCACACTGTAAAGTAGTTCACAGCTGCAATCTTAATCTCTATAATATGGTGTCCACTAAGTGTAGTTTTCCCTCCCCTATGAAATGATTACCTATATTTGCCTGCATAATACTGCTGTGAGGGTATTTACAGATTTTGAGTTGCTCCAGGTAAATTAGGCTTTCTGTAGCATATGTCTCAATGTAGGCCCTGCTTTGAAACCTAAATCCTACCTAATATGTTACCCACGAACAATAAGCTGCTTTTTATTGTATTTTTCATTTTGTAGAATTTTAGTTGAGAAACATATGTGCTAATTGTGTTTCTTTCTCTACAGAACTGGTGAAGTATGCCATAAAAAACTCAGAAACTGCATGCCAAGAAGAAGGATTGCTTGCAGGAAAGTAACACATGTGCATTTCAAATTGTTGATACTGATGTTTCATATTTTGTACAATCATGCATTGATGGCAATGTACAATTGCTTGTTACAGATCAAGTATTTCAAATTGTGAGAGGAGATTTGTCAGCTAATGACGTGTATGGAATGAAGCACATTTCAAGTCACACTGATAACAGGAAATGTATACCAATATCAGTACTGCATATTAAAACAGATCAACCTTTTACAGAAAAAGAAACTATAATTTCTTTAGATGTTAGAAAGAGGAATATAAACATTCATGAGAAAATGTTCCTCTCTTGAGCCTTCACAAATCTTTTGACAAGTGTGACATTAGAATCCAGCAATGTGGGTAGGCGTTTTCTACAAAATAAAAACATTTGAAGGAATTATTAGAAAAGCTTTCCATTTGAAAAGAAAATTGTTTGTCTTAGTGTTGAACAAACTAAGCAAATTAATTAAAGTCGCAATGCCATTCTGCCAAAAAGTACAAACAGTTTGTGTAGTTACACTATCCAACTTTTGTGGTGTGTTTGGTGGAGACTGAAAACACACTTCTTATACAGAAAGATTTTTTAATGAAGAGAGTTACATACAACAAAGCAATGTGACTCTTGCTATTGATGAGAGTGGGTGTGGCTATGAAGGAAATAAATAATACAAATTCCGAAAGACAATAAGTAGTGAAGTAGTAACATTAGGTCAGTGTGCAATAAAAGTAAGAAAACAAACTCGGGTATGGACATGTAATTATTTTTGCAATATTGCCAAATGTTCTGTAAGAGTCAGTTTCATAATGTACGGATGCTGGCTGCACATCATACCAAAATGTGATATTGGGGGTCATTCCGAGTCCGGCGTTAAGGGAAAAACGAGGCCGGTAAAGGAATAACGACTTCCTTTACCGTTACAGTCTATTCTGACCCGCCACACCGTTATTTACGCCACCGTAAACTACGATTGCGTAAATAGCGGACCAGTGTCGCGCGCCCGACACACCATCCCGTAAATAACGGGAAGGCGTAAACCATCTCCGATTCCAAGCAAAGCGAACACGGAAATAACGACCTCCACATGGGCGCAAAGTACCTTACCGCCATGGCGTTAATACCGGCATCGCGGGGAAGGTGTTAACAACCCTGATCAGTGTTTGGAAGAGGAACAGGTGCACCCAATCAGCACAGGTGGAGGCAATAGAGTCTGGCACAGCACAAAAGGAGCACACCCACACACCACACCCCCACCCACACCAAGATGATACCAATTGTAGCAGCATTCCTGGAGCTGGAGGCCCTGCTTGCAAGGCAGCAACTACGACAACATCAACAACAGCAACCACAGCAACCACCACAGAGGATACACAGGAGGAGAAGGAGGGTGAGACAGGGCCAGCATGCCCTACCAGTGCAGCCACCATTACCACGCCGGCAGCCCCCAATACCCCGCATCAGAGCCACCCCCCTAAACCTCACACCAGAGCAGATCCAAACCCTGTAGCGGCTTGACTGGGACACCATAACCACCATAGTGGCCCTGATACATACCGACATAGTGAGCCTCATAGAAATCAGCACTGCCATCCCCCCTCTACTAAAGGTAGTGTCCGTGCTCCACTTCCTTGCCACAGGCACCTACCAGCATACAGTGGGGCACATGCATGGCATTTCACAGCCAATATTTTCCCGGATACTCAACCAAGTGCTGGATGCCCTCCTCAAGCACAGAAGGGACTACATATGCCTCCCCCAGACTCCACAGGAGATATATGACACCAAAGCTGCCTTACATGCACTTGTAGGCATGCCAAATTGCATAGGTGCCCTCGACTGCACCCACGTAGAATTGGTGGTTCCCCATGCCATGGAGGTGCCGTATCGCAACCGCAAGCAATACCACTCCATCAACGTCCAGATGGTGTGCAATGCCAGTAAAGCTATCACAGAATGCAATGCTCGGTACCCGGGATCAACTCATGACTCCTTGGTCCTGCGGAACTCAACACTACCACGCTACATGGGCCGACATGCCGGACAACGTACCTGGCTGCTTGGTGAGTAACCATAATGGGCCATGGCAGTGCATTGGGTCTCTGAGTAGGTTGCCAGCATACCCCGTTGCGAAAGGGGGTGGGGAGATGCATACTCCACCCGGGAGGGAAAGGGGGGGGATGCATACTCCACCCGGGAGGGAAAGGGGGGGGATGCATACTCCACCCGGGAGGGAAAGGGGGGGGATCATACTCCACCCGGGAGGGAAAGGGGGGGATGCATACTCCATCCCGGAGGGAATGAATGACAACGCTATTGTACGTTGTGCACCTCACAGAACACTGTTCCCCATGACAAGTGGCACGCCACATTACCACCTAACCACACAGTAGTGAATACGAGCCAACACCTAATGGTACCTGACAAACAGTTATCCTGGCCTAAGACCACGACACATGCACCACACATTAGTGGACCTTACACACTGTAAGGCCATCGTGCACCATGCAGTGCAATAGCACCATGTCGCTGACTCCTGCATCTCAACACAAAGGACAGTCATCCATGGGAGTGCATAGAGGTTAGTCTGACAGGGATCCTACTGCGTGTGACTGGTTTGGCACCTCCATAGGATAGCTGCCAATCACCATGATAGGGATCAGTGCTGAACGAAGGCTATGCTACCAACTACTACCAACACACCCGTACAGCAGGTCTCATGCAAGTCATCAATTAATGCAGTCCAACACTGCTGCATGCATAAACGATGCACATGCAACAAGACATGAGTGCGCACCATGACCCATCAGGGAGAAGCTACCCCATCGATCATTCCATTGGCCAGCACACATGGCCGGACCAGTAATGGGTTGATTGCATCCAGGAACATGTGTGCATGGCCAGTCATCACCCGCTGCAATGTAAGACTAGCACAGTTCTCCACCATGAATGTACCAACACTTACCTTCATTCCACTCTCATGCAGGTGATGCTGGCTACCCTTTGAAACCGTGGCTCATGACCCCGGTCCGCAACCCCCAAAACAGGCACGAGGAGGACTATAATAGATCTCATACCCGTACACGGGTGGTCATAGAGCAGGCCTTCGGCCTTCTGAAGGCACGATTCCGTTGCCTCAGCCGGTCAGGTGGGGCCCTCATCTACAGCCACGAGAAGGTGTCCAAGATCACCATGGCATGTGTAATGCTGCACAACATGTGCATCCGTCGGAACGTGCCACTGCCCCTTGACATGGGACTGCTACCACCAGATGAGGAGGAGGAGGAGTAGGAGTTGGAGGGAGGAATGGCAGAACAGCAACATGGTGCCGATGCACGGGAGGGACGTACCGTGCGACACGCATTGATCGAGCAATATTTCTGAATCACAAGTCAGCTAAGGGGGTGAGGATGACAGGGCATTGGGCACTGGGTGTGGGGATACATGTACTACATGCACTGTGAGACATTAAAATACACATGCACAATAATGAATGTCCACTCTGTATTGTAGGATAGACCAAACTGTGTATTGCATGATGATGTCCAAACGTGTACAACAGATCCTTCACCCTCAACCCCCTCCCCCTTCCCCCCAACTCCCACACACACCCTCAACCCCCTCCCCCTCCCCCCCAACTCCCACACACACCCTCAACCCCCTCCCCCCCAACTCCCACACACACCCTCAACCCCCTCCCCCTCCCCCCCAACTCCCACACACACCCACAACCCCCTCCCCCTCCCCCCACAAAAACCCCACAATGTTCCCATCAGTGCGGCATTGGCCACATGTGTGTGGCTGCATGGTCAATGGGCACTGCCAGAGCCTGGGGCATCCCTTCCATTCCGGCGCATCGTGCGCAGTGACCTACTGACCGGGCTGGTCTGCGTGGAGGAGCTCTGGGAGGGTGGCTCCTCCTGCTGGGGCTGTGGTCTGGGGTGTGCTGTCTCCAGGGCATCAGCAATCCTGCCAAGCATCTCACAGATGCGGTTTGTGCTGGTACTGATGACCTCACCCTGCACCGACCCTGATTCCCGGTTGTCCCGGAGGAACTCCTCTATCATGCCCGTGAGGTGCTGGCAGCGCACTGTTTCTGCAGCCGATGTGGGCGATGTGGTTGGCAGGCTCCGTGTTGTTGTGGCTGCAGGTCTTACAGGGCTTCCTGCAGGGGAAGTGGGCACATGACAGACAGGTGTATCCGCTTCGCATGTGAGCCCTGGGCCGTCACTCGACCCAGGGTCGCTATGGGCAACCTGGCTGAAGGCACGATTTCCAAGTGTATGCACACGATTCCTCATGGTGCAACGTGGGGCATGTGTCCCGCAGAACTGAAGGCATGTCCAGGGCCGCGGATGTGTGTTGTGTACCCTCCATGGGGGTTGCTGGGGCAGGTGGTGTGGCATGTGCCTTCTTCCTGCTTGCAGGTGTGTGCTGTCCCCTGCCTGTGCCCCGGGAGGTACTTGTCCGGGGGCCTTCCTGGTCCTCACTTTCATGACCGGTGCCTGTGGGGGGCAAGAGAGAGACAGCATGAGCAATGATCTGGGGGTCAGTATTACTTCCAGACAATGGTATTACGATGGGATAGCAGCGTTTTGGTGACATTTGGGTGCTGAGTGGGACTGTGAGCTTTGCTTGGATGGGAAAAGCATACTGTCGGCAGGGTCACTCATGTTGGCGGAGTACTGTGGTGACTGACATTGACCAGCTTTTTGTGTGGCATGCCCAATATGGGTGTCAGCCTTGCACCTGACATCATCCTGGGTCCCAGTTGTAACGGCATCATTGGGGGGGGGGGTTTACCCATACATGATGTGACTGCTTGACCTGCCCTTGGCGATGACTTGCATTAGGGATGCATGTACTGTTTACACTCATGGCACTCACCTGCGTCAGCTGATGAAGGGTCACCGCAATCCATATCGCCAACGCATTTGATGGCTTCTGTGCCCATCATCTCTGCACATGTTTCCTCCCAGGGCATCATTTTTATGGGTGAGCCTGGGCCTCCACCTGTCTCTAGGGCCAGATTGCGGTTTGCTGAGAGGATGGCCCGCACCCTCAGACGGAGGTCATCCCAGCGTTTGCGGCAATGCGTCGTGCTGCGGGGGGTGTTTCCAACAGCGCTCACTCTCTGCGAAACCAGCTCCCATATCTCCTTCTTCCTGAGGATGGTGGGCCTGCGCATGTCGCTGCTGAATACAATTTCTGCATGTTCATGCAGAGTATCGACAAGTACCTGGAGCTCATCCGGGGAGAATTTTTCCTTCCTGATGCGCGCAGCACCCTTTTTTAATGCTTTTGGCATGATGCTGGTCTCTGGAGTCTATTTTGCCTATCACAATATGCCCACGAGTCCTGTATGGGGAGGATTGCAATGGATTGTGATTTTAAAGATGGCCGCCATGATGCTTCCCGTTCCTGTTCGATGACGTAATTTCCGTTTGCGGTTTTTACCGGTGCCTGTAATTTACGGTCATCGTTAATTACGGGCACCGCTATTTACGCACTAGGTGGAGGGCGATGGTGTTAGTTACGTCTCGGTTGTTGTCGGTAAGGGGTTTGACGCGCCCTTTACCGGTATGGCGCTAGGGGGTTTACCGGCATGGCGGAAAGCTCGTACCCGCGAGGTCGGAATATGGTGCTATTTACGCCCTGCTACCAACGCGGATACGGTATTTCCGCCATGCCGGTAAAGTCAGTGATTTAACGCGAACCTCGGAATGAGGCCCATTGTCTTCTTAATCTATATCAGTGCAAAACACCATGTATATCACTTCCACTGTTAAATAAAACACTGACTACTAGAACTGTAGAAAGTGGAAATGATGATCCCATGCTTTCAAAAGATCTCATTTTTTAATAGCACAAACAAGGTATTGCAATGTTTGAAGTGTAGTCAAGTGGACACCTGACATTGTTTGTGTGTCCTGTCAACACATTTTCTATAAACCAGGAGTACAACCAGTGTATATTGACGAGAAAGTAAAAGACGGTCTGGAAGATGTTTGGAAGAACCTATACCTGTATATGTTTGTAGAACAGAGATTTGACACAAATCAGGCACTATATCATTGTAGACACTGTATAGGGTTTTATCCAAGGAAATACAGTCCTCCGTGAAGTGCCTTCACTAACATTGTATTGCCTGATATCCCTGTTGTGCTTCAAAACACAGACATGTTTAAAGTGATTGCCTTGAAAACTGGTCATCCTTTCCAGGTTATTGTTAGATTACAAACAAAGGTGTCAGAATTACCTACTAAGTCATTAGTGCAAGTTGTGAGAGCCAAAGTAGTGCATTTTCCTCTCAACATACAAGAAAATGTTAACTCTCTAGGAGTGAAAAGTGAGATTGATTATTTGTTGTTTGTTTTAGTAAATGGTGCTGCCACAAAGGACAAACAAATTCAGCAACAACTTATAAATGTCAGAAAGTTGAAAGAAGATTTACATTTTCTAGTGAAGCATAATGATTTATACAAAGACAGTCTAACTGTTCCAGACTTGTCTAAACTTGATGTTAAAACAACAAGCAGGAACAGTGCACGGAAAGTTCAAATGTCTAACTGTGGCAGAAGGGAATAGTTGTATGAACATTACACTATTCATTCTCTACACTCAAGTGAATTGATTGGTGACAGTCTAGAGTTATACCAGATGAAACCAACAAAAGGTGCACCAATCAGCCTTTTGCAAAAAGCCTTAGAAGCTTGTTGTTTCCCTATGCAATTTTCCAGTGGATAAGAAGGCAGATTGGATGATTGGAAAATTCTGATTTCTTCTTCAGAATACTGTTGTATACAAATGTATTCTGAAGATTTCAGATTCTGCAATACAAAATGCTGAATGCTCAAAAAATGCACATTCTGCATAGAACCCCCCCCAAAACCCATGTTCATTCTCATAGGATTTGGGGGCTGCAGGGGTCCCCCAATTTCCAAGGAAGAAACAATAAAGTAAAAAACAAAAAAGGAAAGGAGTCTGCGACGGTAGTAACTACCCATTTTAGGGGTCAGAGACATATGTCGTAGGGACAAGCAGCTACAGGAGGATTGAAGTGGAGTAAAATTAATTGGCAATAGGAAAGGTAAATTGGGAGTGGGGGCTGTGGGTAGGAGGAAGCAGGATTCAAAATTTCTGTTATATGAAGTTTTCCACTTTGCACAATTGCGCTGCATTCTGTTCCGCTACGGATATTTCACGTATATTCAAAAGTGACAGCTGTGGGATGGAGTCTATAGAAAAATATGTCTCTTGTTGCATTCCTGCTCAGCATGTCAATGCTGATCTACAGAACACGGTTGAAAGGTTTCAAAGGCACTTGTGTGGAATGTACTGTCAGAGAAAATATAAAAGTAAGGACAAGTACTACACTCAGTGCAGATTTGGATTTCCTAAACCTATTACACCAGCTGCTCAAGCAAACAGTAGTATGTCATCTGTTCGACACCATGTGACTGGAAAGTCATTAAGGAATAAGTACCTCTTAAAAAGAGATATGGAATGCCACTTCATTCATGATAATAATCCTGTCATTGCTCAACTTTGGAACACAACTACTCATGTACACTATATTGCAGATAATTCAAAAGACGTGGCTTGCTTTGTTACAGCATACATGACACAAGATGGAAAGAGCAATGCAGCAGAAGTCTGGGAAGACTAAACAGCTGACAAAAGTCTCATCAAAAACTTTGAAGCTTTGATCTGAAGATGCTTTCTTACAGAGATTGTGCAAGCTACGAAGTTTCCGATCGGCTAACTAGTATGCCTTTGCATGAATGTAGCATTGATGTAGTGTGGTTAAGTCTTGGCCCAGCTACTACAAGAAATTGGGCACTAAAGCCTTTCAGTGAAATTCAACAGTTAGCTGAAAGAGTACCTGATTGTACAGAGATCTAGGAAAACACATTGAAACCTATTATCCAAATAGGACTGCAGAGTTGCAGGATCTTTGTTCGTATGAAGCAGTAGAATCTCACTCATATCAAAATATTGAAGCAAACAAGGTTCTGCAGAAGGAAGACAAAATGTGTTAGGCAAGCCAATTATTCAAACAGATGTTGAGCTCTCAATGCAAGAAGTAGAAGTAGAAGGTGCACACGCAAATGATGACACATTCGTAAGTACACTAAATGAAGAGCAAATAGAAGTGCATGGCAAAATCAAAAATAGGTTCTTGCATGGTTTAAAACATGACAAGCATGAAGGTTCTTGTGTCCAATATAGACCTCGATTGATGTATGTAAATTGGACAAGCTGGAACAAGAAAATATTTTTTTTAATTCATGCATTGAGATCAGTGGTATAACATGTCACTGATTACTCTTTGTCCTGTATTGTAACTGCTCCTACAGGCTTAGCAGCATTTAACATGGGTGGTGATACTTTACTTCGATTGTTTATGCTACCAGTAGAACATGATAATAAACCTGAATATCATAAACTTGTATTAAATCTAGAACAAGAAATAGGGAGGGTTGTATGAAAATTAAATGTTTGTTGATTGTAGATTGTAGATGAAGTGAACATGGTGTCTAAATTGATGCTAGCTTTCATTCACCTGCGAATGGAAGAGGACTTGAGCACAGAATATGATGTTTTGCTTGGAGGGAAACATGTCATTGTTTTTGGAGATGGGGGGTTATATTTAACTCCAGTGAAAATTCAATCACTCTTCAGGATACTGCAATCCAAAGATCGTCAAAAATATATTGCTAATGTCAACCTTTGGGATAAGTTTGAATTCAAGGAACTTGACATTAATATGAGACAATCTGCATATTTAAAGTATGTAGACATGCTAAATAAGATATGTGTAGGTGTTCTTGAGGAGAATATGGAAACAGTCTTAAGAGGGAGTCTGATTTCCAACATGTTTCTTGCAGGTTGCGCTGGATCTGATGTCATGTTTAATCTACAAGAAAATACAATTTCTTGTGTTGCTTTGATGTGTACAGTTACAGAGTTTGAAGAGTTCAGCTCTATAATACTGATGTCTGAGAAGCAAGACATAATAGAGATACAAGCATTTGATGTATTAGATGGACAGTTTATGCCTCTAGAATTAGACAAAAAAGTGAAAGCACGATTAGTTCCATTAGACACATCTATTTAAAAAACATCAGGTCTACAACTGTGCATCAATGCACAAGTATATTAAAGCAGAACCTGAATGTAGAAATGGATCTAGTGAATGGAGCAATGGGAAGAGTGTTGGCATTTCATACTTTTCTTTGCAGTACAAATATTAAACATAAGTCTTGTGCAGTTTGATTGTGTACTGGACCCTCATTTGATTTCATATTCCTCTGCACTCTTCAGGATTTCAAAGGA
This sequence comes from Ambystoma mexicanum, assembly GCF_040938575.1. Classification (NCBI taxonomy): domain Eukaryota; kingdom Metazoa; phylum Chordata; class Amphibia; order Caudata; family Ambystomatidae; genus Ambystoma; species Ambystoma mexicanum. The sequence continues at coordinate 1,329,379,575 of NC_090929.1, read as the reverse complement.
TACCTTTTTGAAAAGAGCACGCTTTTCAATGTGCTCTGCATATGCAATTACTGTGCATAAATCACAAGGACTGACTTTAGAAGCAGCAATGTTTGACATTGGTCACATAGTGTTTAAAGAAGGAATGCCATATGTGGCATTGTCACATGTAAAAATATTGAAGGTTTGTTTTTGATAAACTTTAACAAGTCTAAAGTGACAGCAGACATTTGATGTATTGAAGAATATAATTAATTATGTGTATTGTATGAACCTCAGCTTGACCTTATTGCTATTCCTGTAAAGCTTTTAACAAGATATACGAATCAGATAACAGCACATTCAAACAACTATGCTCCTATTAAGACTACAAAAGAAGATAATCTACCAGTCTTGGAAAGTCAATCAAATATAATGTACCCGCCCCCACATGCACTCTGAGCAGAAACCCAGCAGACAATCCTTCTGGTCCTTCAAGAACTTCCCAGAAAAAACCCTCACAGCAGAAAGCCTTGCTGCCCTAAAGCCACTATGTATGCAGATCACATCCTCCAAGCATTCATCCTCAAAACCCTCCCTGCAGATGCTTACCTTCCCTACTTGGAGATAATCAACAGCTCCCTAACTCAAGGCACCTTCACATCAACCCTAAAAACAGGACAATTCCTCCCTCTACTGAAGAAACCCACTTTGGAATCTGCAATCTAGGAAACTATCACCCCATCAGCCATCTTCCCATCACTGGAAAGAACATTGAGAAAATAATAGTCCCACAACTGCAGCAACACATCGATACCAACAATCTCTGTCCAACCTACCAATCGCGTTGAGACCCAGATTCAGCACAGAGAAAGCAACCATACCGGTGGTTGCTAGGCCATCAACATCCTTGAGGATGGCTCCCCATGTCTCCTTGTTCTACTTGACCTCTCTGACGATTTCGACACAGTAGACCACCAGGAGCTTACGGACACCCTACATAGGCGCATGGGGATCAGCAACCTTGTTCTATGCTGGTTCAAGTCCTACCTCACCAAACGCCAGAATTTTCTCCACATGGACTCCTCTAGATCACCAATGTTACCCATCACCTGTGGCATCCTGCAGGCTCCATCCTATCCCCAGTAATCTTCATTCTATAGATAGAGACACTGGGAGCCCTCCTTCCCACGCATAACATCCACATCCACCGATACCCTGATGAAACAGAGCTATAACTCAAGCTGGACTCTATCAAGGATATCCAAGGATATCCATAAACTCAAAACCTGCCTCTCACTGCTACAGGCTTGGATGTCCAGTTCATACTTGAAGCTCAACCTCTACAAAACTGAATTCCTAAACCTCACCAACAACACTGAACACCCAGACATACATACCTGGCTATCACCATGTACTCTGAGGGATTCACAGTGGAGCTCACTTCCTGTGCAAAGTCCCTCGGGTTCCACATCAACAAACACCTCTGCTTCAAGACATGCCTGAAATACCAACAACCCCCCAAAATGTCAACACTGTCGTCCTTTGTGCTGGTGACTCTGAATCCGGTAACACAGTTCCAGAGCCACCGGCTACCAGCACTGGTAACAATGGTGATGCAAATACCATTACCGGAAATACAGTGTTCGCTGGAACAGGAAATCATCCAGCAGTTACTTAAACACAATCCATTGCAATCCTGACAGCACAGGTGACATACCACAATATGACCACAGGAACACCACCCTTAAGATGGCATCAAGAGTCTGTGAGACCCAGAGGCGCAAGCCACGCTTCAGCGAGGCGGAGCTGAACATGTTGTCAGACACCATAGTCCAGCAAGCTCATGAACTTGCAAATGACCAGCACAGGCAGGCCCAGCTGCGGAGGTAGACCATCTGGGAGGAGGTTGCTCAGAAAGTCTCGGGAGTTGTCACAACCCCCCGCACTGTGCGCCACTGCCATAGGAGGTGGGGTGATATGCACTTGAGGGTGCATAATCTCCTCTTGGCCCAGTGCAGACAGGGCATGGTCACAGGTGGTAGGAGTGCATCCCCAGTCCACCTGCTGCCCTGGAAGGACACATGCAGCGGTGTGCTGTACCTCAAGGCAAAAGGAGGGGCTGGTGCTGCAGAGGCTAGAGCCAGGACACCTGATAAGGCTGGTGAGTACACATAACCCCAATGTAATATCAACCTCCCTGTCCACCTTGCACCCACTACTGCAGCAAAATATGACATGAATGTCAAGTGCATTGTGCACAACACCAATAAAGCCCTGCTTGCCCCCCCACCCCGAGACCTTCAACCTGGGTGCACACACCGATACACCCTCCCACTAATACACCTAGAACACAGCACAGGCACACTGTACTGCCAACAGAACATGCTTCTGCTACCACACAGACACACATCCACCTGCCACAGCAAATATTTTGCGTGTCTGCCGTGCCTCCCCTGGCACTAAGTCACATCAGTGCTAAGCCCCTTCACCACTCACAAATGACCAGCGTCACACACCAAGGAAACATGTGACTCCCTCATCCCAGCCAGCCCGACCCATGAGCAGAAATGGCCACATATACCTGTAAGTGCTACAGGCAACAGGCACATTGTGACTCCATCCATGGCACACCCATCTCCAACCCAACATCACACAGTGTGTACACTGCCACACCCCTAACACCCTAGCCAGCAATTGTTAGTACACCACAACAGTATCCCCGGCACACCACCCTACCATGTACGTACATCACATATCCACTCACACAGTATGCATGACACAAGCATGTGTGCACCATGCCATGTCCCCCGGCATGTCCCTGACACAGCCCCGTCACAAAAAAGATAAAGCATGAATCTCTGCCTCATCAAGCCACACTCATTACTGACAACCTGCCTTTCTGACTCCCTCAGGCACATTCTCTGACAATGAAGAAGCCCATCCAAGCACCTCAAGGGGCACCAGCCATCAACACCGCCAAACACAATGGTCCACTACCACCACCTCCACCCAGGACTCCACAGCCTCAACAGGCACAACTGAGACTGTGACCCCAGCTGAACCTGTTGAGCCACCTACAGTCCCACCGTTGCAACCCATCCATCCACCACTGGTCCCACCAGAGCAACCTATCCAGCCACCTCCGGTCCCACCAACGCAACCCATCCAGCCACCTCTGTTCAAACCGGTGCAACCCATCCAACCACCTCCAGTCTCCCTGGTGCAACGCATCCAGCCACCTCCGGTCCTTCCGGTGCAACCCATACAGCCACCTCCAGGCCCACCAAGTGCAACCCATCCAGCTACCTCTGGTCCCACATGATGCGTCCACCCCGGCAACCCCAGCTGCAACAGTACCACCACCACAGCCACAAGCACGTGCACATGTGTGCATTGTAGAGGACACATCTGACAACGGTGCAGTGGACACAGTGGATACCACTGAACACAGCATTGATGAGTCCTTGCCATTCAGTCCCATGGGCCCAATCAGCCCACAACGGCCCCCCCCGCCCAGTGTGTAGGCAAAGAAGTTCTGAAAAAAAGGTTTAATATCTGCAGTGCCTCTTAATACACAGAGGTTTTGAAGCACGGATGCGGGATCGAACCAATGTTGCTTCGCGTCATCCAGCTTCCAAGGCGTTGCCCCTGAGCTATCTTCCCAAGACAATGATTGAATGATTTCTGAATTGCAAAAGGGGCATAATATGCTACAATTCGCATTTTGGAGAAGTTGTTGAAATGGAATTGCATTACAACTTGATATAGATACATACACAAATCATTCATTAGGCACACACTCTTGAAAAACATGGTTGCAGGTAGACATGTTTGTTTCCAAGTGTATGCCATTTGTAGGATTTCATTTATATGGATGTGTTCTGTTTATAGTAATTCAATTAAGTACATTAGGATCCTCCTGTGTACGTATAGTGAATTTAACAATTCATGCACTGTGTTCCAATTCTTGTTTTACCTCTGAGACCCTGTATATAGTTTCAGGGTTGTTAGTGGCATTTCTGTGCAGGATCCAAACCATGTGGGGTTCCGGGGGGCTATGCTGCTTAACATTCAGCATACATCAGCATGAAGTCAGAAAGAATATTCTTTTGTATCACGCATATTTGCCAAGAGATGTGTAATACGCAACTCTAGCCCTTCATCTTTGTATTTTAGCTTTTGAAGGAGTTCAGTAACTGACATTTTTGAAACGTGGCTGTCTGTTTTAATTGTCTGTGCAGATGTGTAACATCGAGTTGCTAGCTCGCTTTAAATCAAGAGAGTTAAAATGCAGTCAACGGTTTGCCGGTATCTTGGATTTCAGAATACATTTTAGAAAATGATATTCTAATGCACCGATTTGTACGGGTCTTTCATTGTGTATTCCTAGTTGTCCTGTAGGGAAGAGTAGTGGAATGCCACATGCTTCTAAACTTTTTTTCTCATATACTCATTAGAGACCCTTTGGCTTGACACATTATTATGTTTTTAATGCATCTTCCATGGTGTTTCTGGAATGTAGTGTATGAATTGTATACTGGTCAAGAATATTAGCCATAGTGATAGGAACAACATTGACCAGTATGTGGCGTATCTTAATATATTTGTGTTGTTTCTTTTAGGTTTTTTTCTATGATTACATAATAGTATTATTAATTGTTTTCTTTCGGACACTCTAGGGCAGTGGTCTTCAAACTTTGTTGGCCTGTGCCCCCCCTGAGCAAAGTTTGGGCAGGCCGGGCCCCCCAAAAGTGCCAGATGGACAGTATGTAGAAATCACTATGAACTTTTTCGTGCTGTCACCGCACCTTACTCCCAGTACAGACCCTGGGCTCTCCCCACCCTACTCCCACCATATCCCAGTGATGCTGCCCATCCTGCTCCCACCACATTCCCATAACACAAGCATACACACATCCATACACATTTAAATAAAAAATAAATCACTATAAACGTACCTTCTGCAGGGGCCTGCGTGTGGTTGCTAAAATGCCCCGCTCCAGGTTGCTCTGCCTGTATGTGCGAGGAGGCACAGGAGCACCCCCTTGCACATACATGCAGTGCCCCAGCCAGCATTTCCAATGCAAGGCTGGCAAAGCAAAACATGCCCAGCGTTGCATGGCTCATTGATCATGTGCTGCTGGGGAAATTAACTGTCAAAGGCAAACAGTGTTCCCCTTTGACAGTTCAGCCAGCCCAGGAGCACTCCCTCAGCTGGAAAAAGCAGGTGAGGGAGTGCTCAGTGTTTCACTGGGCTGGCTCCTCCATAATGGGTGAGGTGGCCAGTGGGTGGATGCCCCCTCACCAGTTATGGATGAGCCGCAGGCTTGGACTGGCCTATAGGGCAATAGGGCGATGACCATACCAAAAATGCAAAATGCTAGTGTAGGCCAGTCAAAATGGGCCTCTTTTTTGGCCATGTGCACCAGTTTGAGGAGTTACGTCACTATGCAGCTAGTATTTTTGACCATTGTTCCTGAATAAATATTCTTTAAATATCACAATTTGTTTACATTTGAACAAAAAACAACCCCTTGGGTACTATTCAAACAGTCTGTGACTAAAGGTCTGAATATCCATTTGCAACTGCTGGCCATTTTTTCATTGGTGTCTAAGACCGATTTATGGTCCAGTCTGACCATGTGAGCTGTCCCTCTGGCGCCCCCGCCCCCTGGGATGCGGCTGCGCCCTCTGGGGGATGCGCCCCACAGTTTGAAGACCTCTGCTCTAGGGCTTCTTTAACTTTGTTCAAGTCAACTTGCTTTTGGCAATTATTATTATTTGTTTATTATTTATTTGTACATTTTACAAAACAGCAAGGGACAGTTAACAGTAAATAGTAAAACAATATAGTTACATGCAGATAAGAGAATACATATTTACAAACTCATAACTAGTAAATGTTTAGAAATTCATCCCAATTTTTTGTATACAAGTTAAGCTTCCCTTGTTTCCTATAAATCACTCTCTCCATGTTGGCAAGACAGGTCATCTCCTCATTCCAATCCACCACCGTCGGAGCAATCCGAGATTTCCAGCTTTAATATCATCTTTTTACATATACAAGCCCCCCTGAACAACATCTTTTTTCTGAGAGACTGAAAGATCTTCAAGCAACTCATCACAACCTAAAACCATCGTTTTGAAATCCAGAGCAATACCCTGTTTTAAAACCTGCAGGCTAATGCTACATACATCTTGCCAAAATCCGCTGACATGTGTACAGTCCCAGATCATATGCTCTATACTACCCACTCCATTACCACAGTTCCAGCAGTCATCAGAATCCATCAAACCTCTCTTCATCAATCTTTCTGGACTCCAGTACACTCTGGTGAGGATTTTAATTTGTCTTGAATGTTCTTCCAAGTTTATCGACTAAAGTTTAACATTAGCTCACATCCACAGCCACATCTCAGAAGCAATCACACAGTCCAATCTCCTGCCCCAATCTGCTCTCAGTTCTGTATTCTCTCTATAATAGGACACAATTCGATTGTATATCCTGCTCGCTATGGATCCACAACCTTGTTAATTTTCCTTTCGAAAGAGGTCCACAATAGTACCATCCTGCTTATCCACCTCCCTTATACATCTTTTCAATTTCCTGAAGTCACCATTGGAATAACCGTCAATGTTATATTTAGCACATAACTCTTCTTCATCAATCCATTTACCATCCTTATGAACATCACTAATCCAATGTATTCCACTGAGAGACTACTCCAGCCAAAATAAAGGTTTACCCCTCTCAGCTATTCCCAGGTTCAACCAAATTGAAGCATGGGAAGTCTCCAAAGCCTTCGAGCCCAACATTTCATGTATACTCTTCCAAGTTTCCCTCAAGAACACAGTTAATTCAACTTTCCTACATTGTCTATTTGTGGCCGTAAGGATTGCTCTAGGGGGAAGTGGGCCTAATAGATCTGCCTCTGCCACAGCCCACCTATCTGGCGTTTCCTTCAAGAATGGGACTATAAAGTGACTACAAAAGGCCAGATGATAAGCTTTAAAATTTGGTACACCAAGTCCCCGTTTCTCCATAGGCAGTTGAAGCTTCCATAGCTGAAGCCTTGGCAGTTTATCATCCCAAAGAAACTATTACAGCAAGCTATCCATTTTTTTTCCAATAAAACTGACTTATCTTTATAGGGAGCATGCCCAATATGTAATTAATTTTCGGAACTGCATTCATCTTTAAAGCGTTCACCTTGCCCCAAAGCGACAAACGCAATAAAGTCCACCTCTGAAGACTCATTTTTAGATCTTTACACACATCCGCCATGTTCTCTCCCACCATATCTTCTATCACAGGTCTTAGCCAAACACCCAAATATCGTATCCTTTTGTCACACAATTGGAAACCCCAATCAGACACCAAGCATCTATCACAACATTGTGTAATAGGTAAAACCTCAGACTTAGACCAATTGATCTGGTATCCGGCAACATCATAAAATTTGTCCAGTAGATTCAACAAGATAGGCAGTGATGTAGCCAAATCCTTCAATACCACCAGTAACTTGTCCGCATATAACCATATCTTTTGCTCAACACCCTGAAAGTTTAATCCTTTAATCCCAGCATCACACCTCAAAGCAACCACCAGCGGCTCAATGGCTAAAACAAATTATTTTTGTCTTTTATTGCAACCCTACTCCTAGGGTTTTCACATTTGCATTAAGGTGTAATGGTAAGAATACTACCTTGCCATGAATGCCTTTGAGTAAATCTGATGGAGGCAATTTGGCCATCTTGGGCTGCAGATGTACTATATCTTGGAATGGGTGTATTGTTTTAATTATGACATTCTCACAGATTAAGTTGTTAGAGAGCTTTGGAAGTTGATATATTTGGACGTTATTATTGATAGCTCGAGATGGCTTTTTGCCATTGTGAATCCTCATTTTCTTCTATTTTGTATGGTATATCTACACTTGTTGCACTTTTCTTATAGACAGTTCGGCACAACAGACACATACTTTGTCTGGAATTTCAGCAGACCTGTTTTTCAACTTTGCTATTTCTTTTTTGTATGTGTTTGTGAGAAGGTTAGTATTTGAAATGCATTGGTTAATATTTTGTAAGTTAACTGTGTTTTTTGTATGTGTACTATTTGTGTCAGCACTTCTTGGGCTGTTCTGGTTAGAATATTTCATTTAGTTTTTGTAGTTTTAGAGAGGGAATTTTAGCATTGTACAATCTATGCAAGAGGTTTTGCATTGTTGTGTATTGCTGCTAGCATGTTTATGTGATGGAAGGTGCTTTTAGACTCTGTTCCTGAAATGCAGGCTAATGAATGGCCTCATAGTCCAGTGTGATGTGCACTGGACAGAAGTCCATGTTTTGTAAAGTTGTGATTCCATTTGTGTCTATTATTTTAACATATTGATTTAGGAATTCTCCTAAACATTTGAACGTTTATTGGTGCACATTGCTTATTGAGCTGCACGTACATTTGTACACTCGACGACCTGTGTGGATATGAAAAATATTTGTTTAAACGTTTGCTGGGGAAGATTTTTCAACTAATGGTTTCTCCTGCTTTTTCATAGACTCTACTGTTAGTATCTATGGCAATTAGGTTTGTTTGTTGTTGGTTGTATACTTCTTCATTGAAGTACCGTTCTGTGCTACTGGTTTGAAACCTTTCATCTGCACATAAGTAAGAAAAGTTATCTATGTTCACATGGCACATGCTGAGATCTTTTGTGGTTGTTTTCTTAATACATTTTGTTAGTGGTTTTATTCTGTTTAAAACTAATATACATAATGCTCTTCTTATTTTGAATGCACCGCCAATTTGAGCCTTAAGCACCAGTTTTCTTTACTAATTTTGAAGTGAGGAACATGACTTCTCAGATCGTTTTATGAGATTGCTAGGAACTCTGCGCCAGAAACCTTTTTTGTAAAACTGATGTTTTTGAATTTTGTATTGCGACTACATTGACATTGCTAGATATAGTTTGAGGTTCTCCACTCCACAAAAACTGCTCTCCTCTTGGTTTTGGACTCCCTTCCTTCTGCACAATACTCCACACATTCATCTTTTCTCACCCTCTTGCACCTATCCGTGGCATTCAACACTGTTGACCACTCTCTACTTTTGGTGTCACTTTCTTCCTTTGGTCTCACAGGCACTGTACTGTCTTGGTTTCATTCTTATTTATCTTATCATTTTATATTTCTTGGGACGACAAGTCATCTAAATATTACTTGCTTGCCAAAGGTGTCCATCAGGGGTCAGTTTTGGGCCTGTTTCTGTTCTCTCTTTACACCTCTCCTCTTTCTTGCAGTGTTAGCTCTTCTGTTGGTTTATCACATCTCTTTTATTCTGATGACACTCAACACTTTCTCTCTGTCTCTTTGCTCTGATATTCACCACACTCTTTCTGCTTATATAGTTGCTATTAAATCTTGATAGTCCTCTCATTAGCTTACTCTCAATGCTTGAAAAACTGAAGTCCTCTTCCTATCTCACCCACGGTCCGAAATCTTGGCCTGCACTTTGGATATAATCTTTCCTTCTATCATCACATCTCTTTAACCTTGCGTGCCTGTCACTTCCACCTTCACAATATTCATGATGCCCATCCATTTGTCACCTTTCAAGCTTCCAAGCTCCTAATTTCCTGCTAAATTTATTTTTAGATTTTTTTACTGTTGCACTGCCCTCTGTGGACTTCCTAGTTCTTGTTTTACCCCTCTCAAATCTGTATTAAATTGTTCTATCCGTTTTCTCTGTCTTTTATGTTTCTGAGATTCTATTTCCTTTTCACTTGCCACTATTGGCTGGTTACCATTTCACAATCAAATTTAAGTTGGTTGTCTCTGTCTTGTCTTTAAGTCCCTCTATGGTCTTGCTTCTAACTATCTTGCTGCTCTGATATCTTTCTGTACTATGTCTCATTCTCTCCGCTCTTCTTTCCAGTTCCTATTGGTGGCACCTCATTACCCCTGTGCCCAGAAACATTTTCATACTTTTAAGCTTTAAGCCCCTCTTCACTGGAATACTCTTCCTTACTCTCTTCATTCTATTTCTGTTTATTCTTTGTTTAATGGGTCGCTGAAGTCTAATTTGCTGCAACATCCCTGATTGATTGCTTTCTGAAAAGTTGATTTATCTATTATGTTGTACCCTTCCTTGTTCTCTGTGCAGAACCTTGGCTTAAGATACTTAATAAAACACAAATAAAATCCAAATCCCCCCAAAAATGTTCAGTTGTAATTTATGTACTTCGTATCTGGACACTTTTCTTTTTTGATGCAGTAACAATACTTTTGTTAGTGTTGACTGTTGTTGCACTTTACAAGAGTAGAGTTGCTTGTTCACTCTCTTATACATTGTTTTAATGTTGGGTGAGTATATTACATTCCCCTCTGTTTATCTGCTCGATCTTTTCTTTGTTATCTACTAAGATGACTTTTAGTAGGCATTGTGTATCTGTTTGAGATAAGAAAGTGTGCAATTTAATGTTGTAGAAGGGTTCTGTGGGTATTATTGTACTGGGATGAGGAAGAGTTGTGTATGATAATGATATGGATTAATATTGGGTACTGGGGTGAGGAAGAGGGGTGTTGGAGTAATAACAGATTATAATTGCAAAGTGGCATTAGGAAGAGGGATGTGGTGATAATGCAAAATAGTGTGACTGGAGTAATGATATGAGGAAGGGGAAAATACATAAATTAATGCATTGTTGTTAGGTGAAATCACATGAAGGAGAGTGGTGTAATCATACAAATATAGATTAATGTTGGGTAATAGGATGAGGAAGAGGGGTGTTGGAGTAATAACATAGATTATAATCCTGAAGTAGAATGTGCAAGAGGAATGTATAGATAATGGGAGTTTTGGACTAAAATATTTGTAGAGGAAGAGGTTGTAGACCTCTGGTGTATTTATATGAGGAAGAAAGATGTGGGGATGGATATGTAAAATAATTTGATTTTTGTAATGGTATGAGGAAAAGGGTAATATAGCAATTAATGTATTGTTGCTAGTGTAGCCACATGAGGGAGTGTGGCATAAGCATAAAGATTTAGGGCCTCATTACACGGTAGGCGGTAGGGATTTAACGTTACCGGTAATGGAATACCGGTAACTTTAAATCCCCATGCTAATTACGACCCGGCTCACCGCTATTAGCGGCAGCGCTAAGTACGGTGCCACTAATAGCAGGCAGTCCGCGTGCGCGTGACCCTCCATCCCGTAAATAACACCATGCCGCTAATAGCACAGCATCACAAGGTGAGCGGACATGCCAATAGCGGCATGGTAAAGCCCCCAAAACCACTTACTGCTATGGTGCTAATACCGCCATCGCGAACCACCCGTTAAGAGAACTGAGCAGTGTTCCTACCTGCCACAGGTGGACACAATCAGCACAGGTGGAGGCAATGGAGACTGTGGCAGCTCAATAGGAGCACACCACACCCCTTCCCACACCCCTTCCCACACCAAGATCGTTCCAATACATGCAGCATTACATGGGCTGGAGGACATGATTGCAGCGCAGCAGCATCAACAACAGGCAGCACAGAGGAGACGCAGGAGGAGGAGGAGGAGGGCAAGACAGGCACAGCAAGCACCACCACGGCACCTAATCATACCATAGAGGCATCCACCAATCCCCAGGATCAGAGCCTGTCCATTTAACCTAACCCCAGAGCAGATACACACCCTGTACCATCAGGACCGGGATACCATCACCAGCATCGTGGACATGATACACAACGACATTGTGAGCCTCATAGACATCCGAACTGCCATCCCCCCTCTACTCAAGGTGGTGACTGTGCTCCACTTCCTGGCCACAGGCACCTACCAGCATACAGTGGGCCAGATGCATGGCATCTCACAACCAGTATTCTCATGCACGCTGAATCAGGTACTTGATGCCCTCCTGAAGCATGCACCTGAACACTTATTTATGCCATGGACTGCCCAGGAGATTGCAAACACTAAAGTTGGCTTCTATTCACTGGAAGGCATCCTAAGATCCCCGGATCAACCCATGATTCCATGGTTCTGCGGAACTCAACTATCCCACGCTACATGGAGCGACAAGCCAGACAACGTTCGTGGCTACTTGGTGAGTTGCAGGGCAAGCACATGGCAGTGTGATTGGGGGAGGGATACATACTCCAACTGGGTGTGATTGGGAGGGGAGAGATACATACTCGAAATGGGTGTAGCTTGTCGTCCGTCGGACTAATGCACGTACAGATGTACGCCAATGTCCATCTGGGAAGCCCGCAACGTACTTGAGATGAACGGACATGCAAGTATAAGCTACACAACATAGATGACAATCCAGGTCTAGAAACCTTAAACATCCATCCACATCCACATTGCACAACATTCCACGCCGCAAAATACACAAATGTCATACATGCCGTCAAGATAGTCATACAGAATTAGTCAAGCACAACAACAATAGTGCAATGTGCCCTTGAAAGCATGCAAAGGGATCACCCCTAGCCATAGCATTGCACCACGCACCTATAGCACCACTGAAGTGATGCCTCTCAGCATCGCAACATCAATGTTGGAATGGCATAACACCAGCAGTGTGGTACCAAATCTGCCTGGGCCCAGGGACACCTAAGACATGGCCTCACCCAAGACATGTCAATTACTGTTGGAGGCATTAATGGGGCATGTCTACTTGCAGGGTCGAGCTCACCTTTGCACATTGCAGTCACATACACCATCTGCATGTATGCTGTTAATTGTGTACTTCAATCACAATGCAAAGTCAATTTGTGTGATATGAACAGGCCACTCTTGAGGTGAACACTAACAGGACCCCATTCGTCCCCCCATACTGGTGATGCCGGCTATCCCCTGAAGAGGTGGCTCCTCACCCCTGTACGGAACCCACAGAACAGGCACGAATAGGAATACAATCGTGCACATACCTGTACCCGCATTGTGATCGAGCAGACTTTTGGCCTTTTGAAGACACGGTTTAGGTGCATTAGCAGGTCTGGTGGCGCTCTCTTGTATGGCCATGAGAAGGTGGCCAAGATCACCATGGCATGTGTCATGCTGCACAATATGTGTATCAGACTGAATGTGCCACTACCCCCTGATGTTGAAATAGAAGCACCTGATGAGGATGATGATGGTGATGAGGACGGAGGTGCAGGGGATGCAGGTCATGCAAGAGGGGATGGCCAGGAGGGACGTGCTGTGAGACAGCATCTGATCAACCAAATATTCTGAGTAACATGGTTTCGTACTGTCACATTGATATGGGTAGTAATGCACTGGTGTCTGTTTGGAAGCGCACAATGGACCATGGCGTCAATAAAGTACACATACACAAAGAAGAAGTCCAAGCCTGTACGTAAAGAAGAAAATGTGCATGTCCCCAAACATCCCACCACCCTTCCCCCCACCCCCCACAACAGTCCCATAACACCCTTCCCCCCACCCCCCACAACAGTCCCATAACACCCTTCCCCCCACCCCCCACAACAGTCCCATAACACCCTTCCCCCCAACCCCCACAACAGTCCCATAACACCCTTCCCCACACCCCCCACAACAGTTCCACATGTGTATGCCACAATGTTTCCCTCCAGCCATGCACGCGGAGGCTTCACCATGCACTCCCTATTGACCATTGCCAACACCAGCATTGGGAGGCTGCGTAGACGTGCGCCTGGTGGTGCGTGAGGAGCGGCGGAAGGGGCTTGTCTGCCTCGAACTGGCGGATGTGTCAAAGGCAGAGGAGAGATCGAGAAGGATAAGGACAGCTGGTAGTTGGAGTCCAGAAATGCGTGCAGTTCTTCACAGGTGCTCAGAAGAGTAGTTTCCATGCCTCTGGATGCGCTGAATCCAGATTGATGGTCACAGAGACCACCAACAAGTTCAGTGTGTGACTTGAGTTGGGAAAAAATTACTTTTCCAGCAGTTTCCCCAGGAGGGGGGTGATGGAAATAGGGCAGTAGTTGGCAGGGCAGGTACGATCTGATGAAGGTTTTTTTAGGAGTGGGCACACAAGGTGCTTAAGGGAGGAGGGGAAAGTTCCTGTGATGAAAGAGTGATGGCAGAAATCAGTGAGAGCAGAGGCAAGAGAGCCAATTTTATCCTTGATGGTCCTGGATGAGCAGGGGGAAACCTGCATAGAAGAGGCATTCATTAAACAGACAACTCTGGTAACTGCTTCAGGTGTGACAGGGGTGAAGGAGGAGAAGGAGGACAGAAAAGGGAGGGGGGATGGAGATGAGGGGGTGTGGGACGGGTTGTGAGGAGCACATGCAAGTGTTGTGAGGATGTCCTGGGTTTTGGAGGCAAAGTGTGATGCCAGTGCATTAGATAGGGCCTGGAAAGAAAAAGGGGAGGAGGAGACTGAGGAGGGGTTGGCTAGTTCCCTGCAGATCTTGCAAAGTTCAGTTGTGTTATTGGATGCACCAGAAACCCGTGCCTGAATGTGGGCTATTTTCTTGGAACGGGTCATGTCTATATATTGCCTTTGGATCAGGTGGCAGGCCAGTTTGTCAGAGGATGAGTCTGAAGTTTGCACTTCCATTCTGCTACCCTGCACTTATGTTTCAGGGCCGCAAGTTCGGTGTCATACCAGGTGTCATGCTTAGAAGCAGGTTTAAGGCAAATCCTCATAACTGGGGCAAGAATGTCAAGCGTATTGGTGATGGAAAGGTGGAGGTTGCTGAGGCCATAGTCAGTGGTAGAGTCAGAGGTGGGGGGCTCAGGGGGCATGAGACAGAGAGATGTATAGGTGGCAGGAGGAAGAGGTTGTAGAATGTTTGGGTGATGGGTACATCATATGGATTGTAATTGGAAAGTGGTTTGTCAAAGAAATATATATAGTTGATGGGGGTTGTGTGATAACATTTGTGTAGTGTTATGGGTTGCACAGTAGTGGTGTTACGGGATGAGGAGGAGTGGTGCGCTGTAATGGGAAAAGTGTGATTTCAGCAATGGATGAGGAAGCAGGAAATACAGCAATGAATACATTGTTGTTAGTGAAGTCACGTGAGGAGAGTGGTGTAAGCATAAAGATATAGATTAATGTTGGGTACTGGGTTGAGGAATAGGGATATTGGAGTAATAATATAGATTATAATTGTGAAGTAGGGCATGGAAGAGGAATATATAGATAATGGGAGTGTAGGGTAAACCCAAATCCTGATCGATAAAAAGCACTCCACACAGGGTCAAAAATAAGTGCACAGTTTGCAGGAAAGAACAAATATTTAATACGTGTAAATACGGCCAGGAGTGTAAGTCAGTCCTGTAGAAATAAAAACTGAAACCACGCTCAACACGTCTGTTCTAAGTTACATCTTTTATAGCATAAATTAGCATAAGCAAAACAAATCAGATACAGCATAACCCACGTTCACCATTGGTTAACAC
The DNA here is from genome assembly GCF_040938575.1 of Ambystoma mexicanum. Taxonomy (NCBI): domain Eukaryota; kingdom Metazoa; phylum Chordata; class Amphibia; order Caudata; family Ambystomatidae; genus Ambystoma; species Ambystoma mexicanum. The sequence goes on along the minus strand of NC_090929.1, from coordinate 1,329,364,223 downwards.
CTATAAAAAAAATCTAAACATCCCCTATAGTTTATCACCCCATTGGTCAGGCCCATCCAAATTCAACTCCTTACAAAAAGACCTAATTGTGCAGTAAGCAGAAAACACTGTAATCTGATTTGTCCACTACATTCAGGTACTTTGTTGCAACAATGGACAACTTGTGATTTGCATACCCCTGAAAGGACTCAATCAGCGAACTAGTAGGAAAAATGAGGTCAACCCTACCCGGTAATACAATAACAGCAGACAATTTGGCACTCGTGAATTGCTTAATCGACCTTTCAGCTCTACTCTTTTAGCATCACCACTTACGATTCCCATCCGAGTACACATTTCACCCCTAGCTGGCCTGCTACTCTATCTCTCTTGGGAACTGGATGCTTTATAAAAAACACAGTCGAGGCACCATTCTTGGGAATGCATTTCTCATATTTATTTACTCTATTTGCTCAAACACATGTATTTCAAATGGACCAGAAACGTCTCAATGACAGCAGTAGCACTCCAAACCTAGCTCTATGTCCTGGCAGTGACCAATAACAGGCCCTGCTCTCATAACATGTGTCCTTCACAGCTGCAGCACTAATCAAATCATCTGAAACCAACATTCCATTCCCAGCTCTTGTGCACTGTTCAACCTGACACAATTAACTAGCTATATGCACTGTATGTCTCCCTTCTTTTGTCAACCTTGGCTGTTTGATCATTCGGTGAGGGTAAGGATGCATATACTCTAATTAAATTAGCAGAATAAAAGCTCCAACAGCTGGCATATTTCTCTAACTACTAAAAAGATGCTAATCCCATCAAGGCCTAATCCAAAATGGCAGAAATCTTGCTCACACGGCGACTACTTTTCGTAGCTACAAACTTATAAACACATCCTAGCTCTAATTTTAAAATATGTAAGCAACATCATTACATTTTTTGCTCCTCGTTTCATTGTTTAAGACTCTGTGGTGTTCTCTAAAAGTGTGTCACTGCTAACTATGAATAACACGTGTGCAGACCTGCCAAACCAAACAGCTAAATTTACGCAGCCTAAAGCTTTTCCACTGTTGGTGCATTGCACTTGCATCCGAAATGAAGGAAGAGGTTTTAGACCTTTGGCGGAGTGGTATGAGGAAAAGGGAAGTGGGGATAAGGTGATTTCAGTAATGGTATGAGAAAGGGGTAAATACAGATATGAAGGCATTGTTGTTACTGAAGTCACATGAAGGAGAGTGGTGTAAGCATACAGATATAAATTCATGTTGTGTACTGGGATGAGGAAAATGGGTGTTGGATTAATAATATAGATTTTAATTGTGAAGTAGGATGAGGAAGAGAAATTTACAGATAATGGGGGCTGTAGACTAACATATTTGTAGAGGCAGAGGTGGTAGACCTCTGCTGTAGTGATATAAAGAAGAGGGTTGTGGGGATATTTAAAATAATGTGATTTCCGTAATTATATGAGGAAGAGGATAATACAGTAATTAATGCATTGCTGTTATTGAAGCCACATGAGGGAGAGTGGTATAAGCTTAAATATATAGATTAATGCTGTGTCCTGGGATGAGGAAGAAGACTTTGCAGAGATTATATACATTCAATTTTGGAAGCTACATGCGGCAGGGATATGTATAGGTTATAGTTGTGGTAGAACAAATTTGTTGGGGGGCGCTGTTGAGCAGCCAGCAAGATAGCCACCTGAACAAGGAGCTCCAGTCTCGCACAAATCTGAATCTCTACGATATCCGCTTGTGCCTAACTGCTTCATAAACTAACTACAGCTATTCATACAAATAGGAATCGGGCACCTGATGATGAAGTTCCAAGTGAAATCGGACTATTGTGGCAGAGCAGTGAGCATTTGAAAGTCTGGCCTCACCACCGCCTGCACTGCGCAACGCAGGGAGAGCTGCTGGCGCTCTCTTCCATGGAGACGGTCCCCCACCCAGTTCCTGCTGGGAGGCAGCCCACCTCACTGAACACTTGCCCGACAGACAGGGTGGGCACCCCAGTGGTTGACCTCACTGTGCCGACACTGTGAACCCGATCGAAGGATCTGGCTGGCCAAGCTGTGAGCCTGGCTCCCCTTTGTGGCACCAACAAGTGCGTGCTGCAGAGATTCCCACCAATAGCCAGAGCTACCGAAATGAGGCCTGTTCGTGCCCGGGGGCTCGACGGGACACCTGTGGCCAGTGCGTGCAAGGCTTTGAAGCTGAAGGCAAACGGCTCTTTGATCCCGCATTCTGTGCTGTGAAGGACAATGCTGATCCTCTGGACCCTGGTGCGAGGAGGTGTTGAGGATGCTAGGGGCCCTGCCAGGCACCTACTGTTGGTGTGCCGACTGCCCATGATCGGCCTCTGTGCCCTGATTCTAGTCCTCCATACTTCCCGGGTGAAGTGGTGACAGTGGGCTGTGGCCCACACGCCAGAGGCAACTACACCCAGAAACCCTACCTGAGGGGAGCTGGGCCCATGCCAAAATTGTGAAGGTGGGTGATTGAACACAGGTGAACTGCTCCTGGCACATATTGACCCTACGCGCTGCTTGTGGCGCTGCCCTTGCGTGGCCGGGCCCTGAGTCGGGGACATCGATTGCGGCTGATTCCCTGCCGTGCCTGTGGGGCTGACCAAGCTCCCCTAGTGGGAGCCTCTACACACACTTGGCGGCCTGCAACCCGCGGACAGCTAACGTGGGAGCTCAATCTAGCATGCAAAATAATTAGAACATGGAGCATGTTTGAGGTGACCCTGCACAGTGCCGGGGCAAGCCCTGATAACTCACCCTTCCACACCACAGGCTGGGGAGCTGACACCCAACATCACCCTGACTCCTGCTACAGTGCCTGCGTCGCATGTGTTTGAAGCAGGCAGACAGACCAGTACTATAAACCATGGCAGCCCCGCCCACAGTACCACTAAACACTGTGAACGCCACGCAGGGATATCCCTGGCTCATGAGACACATCTGAGAAACGCTTGCAACCTGAAATTCTAGTAGTATTAACTTGCCCTCTGGGCGAACGCACTTGCACGGGAGAGCCCTGGCTCGCTGTGCGCAGCCCCGTTGCTCACCGATTTGTGCCGGAAACACACCTAGGTTGACCCCTTACTGATAGTGTGAAAACAATAATCAAAATATATCGAGGCTGAGTACACCAAAAGGAAATACACCAAACACGGGTTACAAAGGAACATATAAAGTACTTTATTTTATACTGAATCCAGTTAAAAAAACGGAGCAGAATCAGATAGCTATCGGCCCTCAGTACAACACAACGAACTCCAGCGTGGTTCAGTGTGTTCAGTGAGAGACCTTGTACATTAGAATGCATTCACTTTTTATACACTTGTTGGGCACGATGTCCAGCCCCACTTCGGGTTAATATTCCACTTAATACATCGCCGATCTAGGGTTCGTGCCAAGTCTCGAACAACCGCAAATAACTGGTTTGCCTTTAATACATGTATCAACAAGCCTATGCAATAACTGTGTGATCTGGGATTTTTCCATACTAGTCTTCTTAAACATTAATACAATGCGGTTAAACAAGTGTTCTATGTTCAGTATTTGGATACATTGTTTTTATAGTATACTCGTGGCTTAGTTTCTTTACTCGAGTAATCCCTTACACACAAGTCAACGAAGGACAAGGTCTCAGTTCACGACCTCAACAAGTGGCCTGCAGGCAAGTTACATATTGGCTATGTCCAGAGGTCAAGACAGCCTTGTTGCATTTTGGAATGACATTGTCCACCATTTTAATTCACAGGGTGACTTTTACAAAGCGAATCCTAAAATGACAGATTGACCTAAAATGGCAGCTCACATTGATTTTAAGGTCAGGACCTTACAACACAGATTCTTTCTCAAGCGACTTTCGAGGAGCGTGGCATAGGCCAATATACATATATTTATTACAATAGGAGGCACGATATAATTTCACTTTTGACAATAGAAACTGCCTGGATCTTTGGGGTGGTGAAGAAAGGTAGCTCACTGCGGAGCAACACTGTACAACATCACTGGGGACTGCCGGTGACCACCCCTCCAGTGTTGATTATAGGGTAAAAGCACAGATGTGGCCAACATGACAAAGGGAACTGGATCAAAAAAGAAGGGCCCAATGGAAACATGCACCAGCACTCCTACTAAATACTCAGACCCTGCTGTGACGACAACTGAAGATGAGGGCTCCTCGGCCTCCCAGACCACCAGGGACGACCACCTCCTCACTGCTATGAAAAAAAATGTTCTTGGCTGTAAATGTAAAGCTTGATGACAATGGGCCTCATTACGAGTTTGGAGGTAGCCATGCCGCTTTTAGCGGCATGGCTACCACCAAATCAGTTACTGGGTCCGTGTCCGGGTCCCGAAAATAAGGAATTACAGGGCCATGATGAATTTAGCGGGCCGGATAATTCCCATTCTCGGGACTGGGAACCCGGTACATCCCCATTCCCCTTTCAGCCTCCATAGGGCTCAATGAGATTGGGGAGGATGCTAACAATGGGCCCGTTGTTAGCATCCTAGTCTGCTCACGGGTGCCGGTAAGGACGTCTGGTCCCGCAAGCAGACCCGTAATGTGGCGACCCGTAATGAACAGTGCCGGTCCCTTACCGGCACCGTTCATTACGTGGCCGCCCTCCTGGTAATGTGGCCCAATGTCTCAACTATTGGTTCTTTGAAGTCCAAACTTTGAAAGAGGGGGCTCGCATTACAGAGGTAGAAGCAAGAGAAAGCGAAGGGGAAGACAAATCAGTGAAACATGACCACAACATTGCACACCTGCAGCAAGAATTCAGCAAATTACGCAACAAATGCGACGACTTAGAATCAAGGTCGCGCCGGAACAACATCCGGATCGTCAGGATTCCGGAGGCCTCCTGCAAAGGCCTGATGGAACAGTTTGTGCAAAACCTCTTAAAATTGTTATTTGATCCTGCTAGATTCTCACAACACTTTCTGGTTGAAAGAGCGTGCACCGGGTCCTGGCCCCTGTACCCAGTCCAGTAGCCCCCCCTCACACCATGCTGGCCAAATTATTGAATTATCAAGACAGAAACCTAATCCTACGCATGGCAAGGGAGAAGGGGGCACTTCGATTTGAATCTGCTGACATAATATTTATACAGATTTCGCCACAAATGTATTGTCTGAACGCAAATCATTTGACCCAGCTACTTACCCGTCAAGTCAAATATGCGCTGCTGTATCCGGTGAAAGTGCGCATACAAGAAGGGGGAGGGCGCAATTTTTTGAAGATCCTTACAAGACTACGGCATTGTCACGACCTTATCCCTACCAAGGGCTCACGGGGCCCTAAGGACCTTATTCGGATCCCCTTGGATGCCTTGGAGCCAGTCCTGGCACTGTTGGCATAGCAGACGCTTGCTGGGATGGGGTTTCTATGAACAGAGGACAAGCATGGCCGCCCCCATGCGGAATACTGGAGAACTGCATTCTGCGGTCTATCCTTCTGGGTGGGGCCCACCCGGGTGGGGCCCACCCCAAAGACACCTGGGATACTGCTTTGCTATTTAAACTATGCCCGATCAAGGGCACGCACTTCGCGTTATTCTGCCTAGCAGTGTGACGCTCATCTGATCCAGCCCTTACCCGCTCTGCAGCATCCATTAGTGTCGAACATTTCCAAGGCAAGAACCACCGCCATCCTTACCTGCTCTGCAGCTTCCATCGGCTCTGAACTTATCCAAGGCAAGAACCATCGCCATCCTTACCTGCTCTGCAGCATCCATCAGTTTCAAACTCTTCCGAGGCAGAACCATCGCCATCCTTACCTGCTTAGCAGCACTCATCGGGTTCAACATCATCCGAGGCAAGATTCATCACCATCCTTGCCAGCTCCACTGGTCACCCGGAAGGCCAACATCTTCAAGACATCTTCATCTCGTTGGACTCTTGGGAAACATCCTCCTACAGTTCCTCGCGACCTACAGAACAAAACCAAAATCACAGGTTAGCCACTTGCTAGGATGCTCCCAGCGCCGCTTGGCGTTCTTACCTGTCTTAACCGGGCTTCGACTTCTACCGCAGCGCTTGCCACCTGCAACAAGAAGCGAGAAAGACAATATTGCAAATTCAACTAAGGACTTGCTTGCATCTAAAAGACATTGCTTTCGCCAGAAAGACTTAGCTGAAAGAAGGAGTTGCAGCCGGTCTGAACTCCGGCCCTCGCCAGTGAAGAAACTCAGCGGAACAGTGCCACCTTCTGACGCGCCCCTGCCCAGCGCGGCAGGGCAGAGAGCGCACCTTTATAGAGAACCAGCTGAGAGAAATTCCCTGGGGAACTGCGAGGGGATCCCGGGAGGTGGGTTGCAAGGAAAGAACCAAAGCTTATCTCCCCCTCCTGTCTTCCAGAGTCGTCCCTCGATTATCCAGGTCCCAGGACAGGCAAAGGGTTCCCGAGAGCATTCCAGCTATTCGAGAGGCGCCCACTTGGACCAACAAGGTGAACGTTACAGAACGCTAAGCCCTAGCTAAATCATCCACCTGGGCGTCTACCATGGAAACTTCGGAAACAGACTAGTTAGCCCAGTTGTTGGGGCAGTTGCGTGCGGAGGTTCATTCTGCGCGGCAGGAAACCAACGCGTTATGAAGGGAGTTGATTGTTGCCAAGGAGAGGACGGAGGATCTCGGGAGGCAACTTCTTCAGTCACAAGCAGGACAAGCCCCGTTGCCAGGAGTTGGCCAGTCCACCTCGGCTACCGCAAGCAATCCGGTTCAGATTAACCTCCCAGGGGCTGTGCCACTGGCTCCCCCGGAACGGTTTTCGGGAGATCCCCGGCGATACGCCACCTTCATGAACCAATGTCGCCTCCACTTTCTGTGCAGGCCTGGGGCCTTCCCTACGGATCAGGCACGCGTGGCTTTTGTGTTGTCCTACCTTAACGGGAGTGCAGCTGACTGGTCAGTCCCATTCCTTAGCCAGAATGACACTCTGCTTCAAGACTTTGATCTATTTCAGCGGGAGCTGGAAATACTTTTTGCCCGACGCCACCATAGGCAGGCCCTAGATAATGAACTCTTGTCTCTTTGTCAAGGGAACCAGGATCTACTGACCTACATAGCAACATTCAATCGACTGGTGGTTGAGGCAGATTGGCCTGAGGATAAACAGATTATGTTATTCCACCGGGGTCTTCGTGGGGAGTTAAAGGATGTCTTAGCCCAAGTGGTGGACCCACCCTGGGATTGTGCCGAGTTCATTGGTTTGGTAGTCCAGTTGGATTGTCGACTACAAGATAGGAAGAGTGACTGGGGAAAATCGTACTTGCGCCCCCTATTCGTACGCCCCAAGGATCATGCTCCGCGGGGCTCCGATGGAACCAGTGAACCCATGCAGATAGGTGGGGTCAGGCCCCCGTTAACCAAAGCTGAACGGGACAAAAGAAGGGAGATGCAATTGCGCTTGTGTAAAGACTGGTAGGGGGTGTCTGTACTTCCGCTCTCTATATGGTAGAGGAGAGGCACAGAGGACCCCAGCCAAGATTCTCTATTATTGGTACGTGGTCGAGCAATCAAGGCCTAGCTTCTCAGGAGGTGATGCAGGCTGGTTCTTAAGTACAGTGTAGTCCCCGAACCCCCACAAAGGAATGTCCACACACTGTAATACGGAAAACACAGCCTTTAAATAATTAATATTCAAGGGTATGTACACGATCACAATAACGCACTTTGTACTCGGAAGTCAATAATGATAAATATATACAATTCTAAAGTGGTACCACTAATGTTATCGAATCACATTAAAGTGCTTCAAATGTACGGTTAAAATGTCACACAGATTGATAACGAGGAAACCAGCAATAGAAGTAGGCAGGAACGTAAGATGGTTGGAATACTAGGCAGAATGTTGGCCCCGTTACCTAGACACAGTTCTGTGTGGAGATCCCCCCACCTGGGCGACCTGCAAATAAAGATATATAGCGCAAGCCCAGTCCATATAATGTTCGATAGTCTTACTTCTTCCTATTAAGGTTTTACCCCTGCAATGTACCTGGTGGAGTAGAGTTCTCCGACGATGCGTCGACCGATCCTTCTTGAGTGACTCCCTTTAAGGCAGGAGCCACGGGTCGTGGAACGTCCGACGGTGAACAGGTTGAACTACGGCCGTGAAGTGGCAGCTTGGTTCCTAGCGGTGCTCGACGACGACAGAGCTTTGGCGTCCTGCAAGGAAGAGGCATGCGGGGCACCTCGGTGACGATAGTTCTGGACCGCAAACAGATGATGAAGAACTGTGGCCCAGCAAGGGCGTTGAGTCGTCGGCGTCTCTGTGGTCTTTAGGTGGCGGGAAACCCACCGATGGATGCTCCTCGGCGCGTCGACGGTCGGGCCTTCTCCAGAGGGAGACAAGCGGATGACGATTCAGGCAAGAGCGTCCGATGATCAATTGAAGTTCTTAGGCAAACGGGAGCACGGCGGCTCTGGTTGGCGACGGCGGTCGTCGACAGTGGCGGACAACAGTCCGAGTGCTTCTCCTTGGAGTTCTGCAGCAGTCCCCGTATCGGGTCGGAGGCCTGTCGAAGGTCTGTCTACCAGGGAGCATTGGCAAAGATTAGCTGTGCACGATGGTCCCTCGTAGCTCGGGAAGAGGGCGCCTTACCAGGTCCTCTCTGGGTCAGTCCTTGGAGGCACAGCAGCTTTCTGATTGTGAAGGAGAGCAACAGCAATTCTTCTCATCCTGTAGGGCTTCAAGGTCAAGCGTCAGTTACTCCAGTCACTCGTCGTAGTGGACTTCATCTTCTGAACGCGATTCCTAGCAGTGAGAGGTCCCCAGATATACTGTTGATCTCCCATTCATTCCGCTGGGTCACACTCAAGCATCCAATCACGACTACGGGCATTCATGCAGGCAGGCAGCCAATCAGGCACACAAGGTATTCAGGCCATTCACTTCTCTCCAGACACTCACAACAAGTTATGTGTATTGGGACAAGTACCGAGCCATTCAACACTCCAAGCTGCATTCATACCGGTTTCGGGCAGGGCTGTCTCAGTCATTGTGTCAACCACCAGATACTAGACATCCACAACACAGAATGCATATTCGTCACACACTCTATTCACCTGGATCCCACCCACAGGATGTACCCACAACATACATCACCGGGAAGGCTCCAGCTAGTCTGGCCGGGCCTTCACAACAACACCATATATGGCATTTCCACCCAACAGCCAGTCAGGGGGAAGGGACAGAGTCAGGGCTTCCCAGGACTTTGGGAAAACAAGGTAATGGGTAATAGAAAGCAAGAGGCCACCGGGGCCATCTTGTTTTCCATCAGGAATCAACTGATCCCAATGGCAGGGCCGGGGTATCCCAAAATGGAGGATACTCTGCGCACCTGTCAGATTCAGCATGGAGCTGCCACCAGCCCATACCCTGCTCTGTGGGCCACCCACAGGTGCCCAAAAACATACACTTGGGGCACAGGGTGTACCCCCACCCATGGGTGCCATAAGGGTATCCCACGGGTCCGTTCACCAAACCAAAAGAAAGAGAGCTGCACCACCAGGAGTCCCACATGAACTCCTGCGTGGAAAACACGACAGAACACCCGATAAAAAGCAGTAAAGGACAAGGATACGGAGGCCCTGTCCCTCCGATGCATTTCCAGCATCACAGCTTGTATTGTGGAAAAGCAGGCCATTTCTTAAAGAAATGCCCGGTCAAGCCCCCCAGACGAACCGTCAGTGCCACGGACAAGGAAAACCCCAAAGAGGAATCGGGAATGACCAAGCCCGGCAATTGTAGGGGTCCAATTGTCGAGCGCAGAAATCTAGCTTCAGACCTCCCATTTTGCGCTACCAGTGATTTTAATTCCACACCAACAGTCGTCGAATATGCATTTGTTGGAAGCCTACCTCGACAGCGGAGCGGTGGGGAACTATATCGATCGAGACCTTGCAGCAAAGATGGGCCTAGTCCTGTGCTCCAAGCCAACCGCAGAAACCCTAACCACAGTTGATGGTACCGAAATCGCTTCGGGTCCTGTGTCAGAGTGCACCAATGAACTTTCCCTCCTGTGTGAAGATGGGCATCACGAAACTATAGTGTTTGACCTGATCAAAGCTCCCCAGTTCCGGCTAATCCTGGGAATGCCATGGCTGGTTGCCCATAACCCTCGAATCAACTGGCGAACGTGCAAACTGGTTTTTGCCTACAGCTGTACGCATACTTGTTACCCGAAAGGGCGGAAAACAAAGCTCGCAAGGCCCGCAGTGCGGGAGGGATAGGCCCATGCCCTCGGAGGGGTAGCAACCCTGTCAGTTCACTAACAAGATTTCTAAGACGTTTTCCAGAAGGAGCAGGCAAACACGTTGCCTCCCCACAGATCTTACGACTGTCAAATCGACCTGCTACCTGGAGCCCAGATTCCATGTGGACGCGTTTACGCACTCACAGAGCCCGAAAATCAGCACCTGAAGGCATACCTGAAGCAGTACTTGGCCAATGGGTTCATCCGTCCGTCCAAGTTATCGGCCGCAGCGCCATTATTATTTGTTCTGAAAAAAGAAGGCGACTTAAGAACGTGCATAGACTATCGTGCTTTAAACCAGGTGACCATCAAAAACCGCTATCCACTACCCTTGATTCCAGAGTTACTGGACCAGGTCAAGGAGGCCAAAATCTACACCAAACTGGACCTGAGAGAGGCGTACCACCTGTTGCGCATCAAAGAAGGGGACGAGTGGAAGATGGCCTTTAGTACCAAATACGGCCTGTTTGAGTATCAAGTTATGCCGTTCGGCCTATGCAATGCCCCTGCTGCGTTCCAGTACTTTATGAACGACGTCCTCCGAGAATTTATCAACGTCTGTGCTCTTGTATACATCAACGACATTCCGCTGTACTCTACGTCTGAACAAGAACACATTAAGCACGTGCTGGCTGTCCTGGCTAAACTTTGCGAACACCATCTGTACGTGAAACACAAGAAATGCTTGTTCCATGTTACTGAAGTGGAATTCCTGGGTTTTGTTCTTTCCCCACAAGGCATACGAATGGACGCTCACAAGGTGGACGCAGTCCTCAATTGGCCAGCCCCCACTTCGATTAAGGGAGCCCAAAGCATGTTGGGGTTTGCGTATTTCTACCGGCGCTTCATCCCGGGCTTCTCCCAAATTGTGCACCCAATTACTTTGTTGCTCAGAAAATGCAACAAGACCTTTAACTGGACCGAAGAAGCGGAAAAAGCCTTTCAAGAACTCAAGACCAGGTTCACCTCCACCCCCGTTTTGCGACATCCGCGTCCAGACCTTCCCTACATTGTGGAAACTGATGCATCCAGCCTGGCCATGGGAGCAGTTTTGTCCCAAAAAGACCCTTTCACATGCCAATTGCACCCAGTGGCCTTTTGGTCACGGAAGTTCACGCCTGCGGAGCTCAACTACGCCATCACTGATGAGGAGTTATTGGCCATTAAGGCAGCCTTTAAAGCCTGGCGACACTATCTGCTGGGGTCCAGGCAGACCGTCACTGTAATAACTGACCACAAGAACCTCCAGTACCTGAAAGGTGCGAAGGCTAAATCATCTTGCCAGCTACGCTGGGCCCTTTTCTTCGCAGAATATGACTTTGTGATCACATACCGACCTGGGGCCAAAAATGGTAAGGCTGGCGCTCTTTCCCGCATGGGTACAGATGACATGGCATACACGCCACCGGACCCGGTGGCCATCATACCGGAGAATAGAGTACTAGGTATTACTACCACCATGACCCAGAGTGAACTATTATACGAAATTCAACAGGTCTTTGTGATGCTGGAAATGCATCAGAGGGACAGTGCCTCTGAATCCTTGTCCTTTACTGCTTTCTATCGTGTGTTGTGTCGTGTTTTCTGCCCAGGGGTCCATGTGGGACTCCTGGCAGTGCAGCTCTCTCTTTTGGTTTGGTGAACAGACCCATGGGATACCCTTATGGCACCCATGGGTAGGGGTACAACCCTGTGCCCCTAGTGTATGTTTTTGGGCACCTGTGGGTGGCCCACAGAGCAGGGTATGGGCTGGTGGCAGCTCCATGCTGAATTTGACAGGTGCTCTGGGTGTCCTCCATTTTGGGATACCCAGGCCCTGCCATTGGGATCAGTTGATTCCTGATAGGAAACAAGATGGCCCCTGTGGCCTCTTGCTTTCTATTGCCTGTTACCTTGTTTTCCCAAAGTCCTGGGAAGCCCTGACTCTATCCCTTCCCCCTGACTGGCTGATGGGTGGAAGTTCCATATGTGGTGTTGTTGTGAAGGCCCAGCTAGACTGACTGGAGCCTTCCCAGTGACTGTATGTTGTGGGTACCTCCTGTGGGTGGGACCTGGGTGAATGGAGTGTGTGACCAATATACACTCCTTGTTGTGGTTGTCTGGTTTCTGGCATGAGAGACAAAGACTGAGGCAGCCCTGCCCGAAACTGGCCTGAATGCAGTGTGTAGTGTTGAATGGCTGGGTACTTGTCCCAATCCACATTCCTTATTGTGAGTGTCTGAAAGGGAGGAGTGTGGCCTGAATGCACTGTGTGCCTGATTGGCTGACTGACTGCATGAATGCCCTTCTGTATGATTGGCTGCTGAGTGTGTGCCAGCAGTGTGGATGAGAGACAGAATAGTATATCTGGGGACCTCTCACCACTGGTAATTGTTCAGAAGCGTTCAGAAGCTGAGTCTCCACTCTAAGAGTAACTGGAACTGCTGATATTCGACGCCCAGCTGGAAGAAGAAGACTTGCTGTTGCACTTGCTTTGACCGATCTGAAAGCTGCCGAATTCGTCGAGGACTGACCCGAGAGAGGACCTGGTAAGGCGCCCTCTTCCCGTGCTCCGAGGGATCATCGAGCACCGCTACATCTTCGCCGAAGCGCCCTGGAAGTCAGACCCTCGAAAGGCTGCCGACCCGAGACGGGACCGCCGAGGAGATCGAAGTGAAGCACCCGGACATCGCCGCCGTCGAAGTCCATTGCCGTCGACCAGGGTTCGCAGGTCTGTGTAACCGCTGGAGGCCCGTCGAAGTTGTGTTGCCCAGCCGTGGGAACCACTTGGCGCGTGCCGCCGACGACCGGAGCAGTCCGCTCCTTGCCTAAGAACATTTGAATCGAAGGACTCCCTCGTCCGCACCGTCGACCGCTTTATCCTGCCGGAGAAAGTCAAGGACGACCAACGCGCCGAGGAGAAACCTGCCGGTGGGTTTCCCGCCACCCGAAGACCACAAAGACTCGAACGACTCGACGCCCTTGCTGGGCCCCCGTCTCCACAATCTTTGCGGTCCAGAACAATTGTCATAGAGGTGCCCTGCACGCCTCTGCCTTGCAGGACGCCAATGCTCCGTCGTCGACGAGCACCGCTTGGATCGAAGCTGCCGCCTCATCGACGCCGTTCTACCCTGTTTGTTGTCGGACGTTCGACGCCCCGTGTCTCCCACTGGAAAGGGAAGGCATTCAAGAAGGGCCGTCGATTCCCTGACGCCGAACGCCGAGTTCCTCGACGGACGTTCGACGCCCCGTGTCTCCCACTTGAAAGGGAAGGCATTCAAGAAGGGCCGTAGATTCCCTGCCGCCGAACGCCGAGTTCCTCGACGCCTCATCGACGCCTTTCGACGATCCGTGACTCCCGCTTGAAAGGGGGTCGCCCAAGAAGGATCTGTCGACGCCTCTTCGAAGAACTCGACTCCACCAGGTACATTGGGGGGGTAAAAACATTATAGGAGGGAATAAGACTTGCAGAACAATATATGGACTGGGCTTGTGCTATATCTTTATTTTACAGGTTGCCCAGGTGGGGGGATCTCCACACAGGACTGTGTCTAGTGGTAGGGGCCAGTATTCTGCCTATTGCTCAACCATCTTATTTTCTCTCCTCTCTCTATTGCTGGTTTCACTCTATTGATCTGTGTGACATTGTTACAGTATTGTTGATGCACTTTAATGAGATCTAATACAAAGGGTGGTACCACTTTAGAATTGTATATATTTGCCATTGTTGATTTTCCTAAGTACAAAGTGAGTTATTATGATAAGTGTACATAACCTTGAATATTGATTATATAAAGACTGTGTTCTAACCAATACAGTGTGTGGACATTCCTTTATGGGGGCTTGGGGACTACACTGTACTTAAGAACCAGCCTGCATCACCTCCTGAGAAGCTAGGCCTTGATTGCTCGACCATAGCTACCGAATAGAGAATCTAGGCTGGGGTCCTCTGTGCCTCCCCTCTACCATATAGAGAGCAGAAGTACAGACAACCCCCTACCAGTCTTTACAGTCTTCACCTAGGAGCAGCTACAACAGTGGGCCGCCAGGGGAGAGCACTATAGTGTCAAGAATCAACTGCTGTACTACCGAAATCGGCTATTCGTTCCCGTGAAGGAACTACAAGGATAGGTCATCTCTGAGCACCATGACTCCCTCATGGAGGGCCATTCAGGAATCGCCAAATCCTTAGCAAAGATACAACGGAACTACTGGTGGCCAACTTGGCGTAAGGATGTAACTGAGTTTGTGTCTTCATGTGGTGTCTGTGTCCAAAACAAGTCTAGCAAGCAGAGCCCTGCCAGGCTCCTCCAGCTGTTGGACATTCCCCCAGCCTCATGGTACATGTTGTCACTCGATTTCCTCACCAACCTCCCTCCATGTCAGGGCTTCAATACCATCCTGGTGATTGTGGACTTATTTTCTAAGATGGCCCATTTCTTCCCCTTCAAGGGTCTTCCGACTGCTTCTGGCCTCGCCAAAGTCTTCCTGCAACACATAGTATGCCTACACGGATTCCCTTCAGTCCTAATATCAGATTGAGGGTCCTAGTTTGTGTCTAGCTTCAGGAGGAAATGCTGCTCTTTGGCCGAATTAGACATCTGGCTGTCCACCAGCCATCACCCACAGACCGATGGCCAAACAGAGACAACAAATCAAACTCTCGAACAATACCTACGCTGCATGCTGCACCAGGTGAAGGGGACTGGAAGGAACTTCTATGGATCACCGAGTACGCGTATAATAATTTTCTACATAGCAGCACAAGGCAAACGCCATTCTTCACGATCTATGGACAACATCCGCGCACTTCGGAACTGGACATCCCTACAACCCTGGAAATGCCTGCAGTCGAGACTATACACACCACCATCACTTACGCCCTTGCGAAAGCTCACGAGCATCTACGACATGCTAAGGCACGCCAGAAAAGATGCGTGGATCAGCGTCGCTCCAAAGCCCCTACTTATCAGGTGGGAGATTTAGTGTGGCTTGCTTCCAAGCATGTACCAATCAAAGGAACACGAACATTTTGTCCCCGGTTCTTGGAACCATACCCGGTGGAGGCCATCATTAATCCAGCAGCCGTGAAACTGACTCTACCAGACCATATGAGGATACACCCAGTGTTCCATGTATCTCTCCTGAAACCATTTAGGCCGGGGACCTGTGTAACTGCTCCCCCTAAACCAGTTGTCATTCAGGGGGAACCAGAGTACGAGGTAAAAGACATTCTGTACTCCAAGTGGGTAAGCCGAAACCCGCAGAAACCCTAACCACAGTTGATGGTACCGAAATCGCTTCGGGTCCTGTGTCAGAGTGCACCAATGAACTTTCCCTCCTGTGTGAAGATGGGCATCACGAAACTATAGTGTTTGACCTGATCAAAGCTCCCCAGTTCCGGCTAATCCTGGGAATGCCATGGCTGGTTGCCCATAACCCTCGAATCAACTGGCGAACGTGCAAACTGGTTTTTGCCTACAGCTGTACGCATACTTGTTAGCCGAAAGGGCGGAAAACAAAGCTCGCAAGGCCCGCAGTGCGGGAGGGATAGGCCCATGCCCTCGGAGGGGTAGCAACCCTGTCAGTTCACTAACAAGATTTCTAAGACGTTTTCCAGAAGGAGCAGGCAAACACGTTGCCTCCCCACAGATCTTACGACTGTCAAATCGACCTGCTACCTGGAGCCCAGATTCCATGTGGACGCGTTTACGCACTCACAGAGCCCGAAAATCAGCACCTGAAGGCGTACCTGAAGCAGTACTTGGCCAATGGGTTCATCCGTCCGTCCAAGTTATCGGCCGCAGCGCCATTATTATTTGTTCTGAAAAAAGAAGGCGACTTAAGAACGTGCATAGACTATCGTGCTTTAAACCAGGTGACCATCAAAAACCGCTATCCACTACCCTTGATTCCAGAGTTACTGGACCAGGTCAAGGAGGCCAAAATCTACACCAAACTGGACCTGAGAGAGGCGTACCACCTGTTGCGCATCAAAGAAGGGGACGAGTGGAAGATGGCCTTTAGTACCAAATACGGCCTGTTTGAGTATCAAGTTATGCCGTTCGGCCTATGCAATGCCCCTGCTGCGTTCCAGTACTTTATGAACGACGTCCTCCGAGAATTTATCAACGTCTGTGCTCTTTTATACATCAACGACATTCCGCTGTACTCTACGTCTGAACAAGAACACATTAAGCACGTGCTGGCTGTCCTGGCTAAACTTTGCGAACACCATCTGTACGTGAAACACAAGAAATGCTTGTTCCATGTTACTGAAGTGGAATTCCTGGGTTTTGTTCTTTCCCCACAAGGCATACGAATGGACGCTCACAAGGTGGACGCAGTCCTCAATTGGCCAGCCCCCACTTCGATTAAGGGAGCCCAAAGCATGTTGGGGTTTGCGTATTTCTACCGGCGCTTCATCCCGGGCTTCTCCCAAATTGTGCACCCAATTACTTTGTTGCTCAGAAAATGCAACAAGACCTTTAACTGGACCGAAGAAGCGGAAAAAGCCTTTCAAGAACTCAAGACCAGGTTCACCTCCACCCCCGTTTTGCGACATCCGCGTCCAGACCTTCCCTACATTGTGGAAACTGATGCATCCAGCCTGGCCATGGGAGCAGTTTTGTCCCAAAAAGACCCTTTCACATGCCAATTGCACCCAGTGGCCTTTTGGTCACGGAAGTTCACGCCTGCGGAGCTCAACTACGCCATCACTGATGAGGAGTTATTGGCCATTAAGGCAGCCTTTAAAGCCTGGCGACACTATCTGCTGGGGTCCAGGCAGACCGTCACTGTAATAACTGACCACAAGAACCTCCAGTACCTGAAAGGTGCGAAGGCTAAATCATCTTGCCAGCTACGCTGGGCCCTTTTCTTCGCAGAATATGACTTTGTGATCACATACCGACCTGGGGCCAAAAATGGTAAGGCTGGCGCTCTTTCCCGCATGGGTACAGATGACATGGCATACACGCCACCGGACCCGGTGGCCATCATACCGGAGAATAGAGTACTAGGTATTACTACCACCATGACCCAGAGTGAACTATTATACGAAATTCAACAGGTCTTTGTGATGCTGGAAATGCATCAGAGGGACAGTGCCTCTGAATCCTTGTCCTTTACTGCTTTCTATCGTGTGTTGTGTCGTGTTTTCTGCCCAGGGGTCCATGTGGGACTCCTGGCAGTGCAGCTCTCTCTTTTGGTTTGGTGAACAGACCCATGGGATACCCTTATGGCACCCATGGGTAGGGGTACAACCCTGTGCCCCTAGTGTATGTTTTTGGGCACCTGTGGGTGGCCCACAGAGCAGGGTATGGGCTGGTGGCAGCTCCATGCTGAATTTGACAGGTGCTCTGGGTGTCCTCCATTTTGGGATACCCAGGCCCTGCCATTGGGATCAGTTGATTCCTGATAGGAAACAAGATGGCCCCTGTGGCCTCTTGCTTTCTATTGCCTGTTACCTTGTTTTCCCAAAGTCCTGGGAAGCCCTGACTCTATCCCTTCCCCCTGACTGGCTGATGGGTGGAAGTTCCATATGTGGTGTTGTTGTGAAGGCCCAGCTAGACTGACTGGAGCCTTCCCAGTGACTGTATGTTGTGGGTACCTCCTGTGGGTGGGACCTGGGTGAATGGAGTGTGTGACCAATATACACTCCTTGTTGTGGTTGTCTGGTTTCTGGCATGAGAGACAAAGACTGAGGCAGCCCTGCCCGAAACTGGCCTGAATGCAGTGTGTAGTGTTGAATGGCTGGGTACTTGTCCCAATCCACATTCCTTATTGTGAGTGTCTGAAAGGGAGGAGTGTGGCCTGAATGCACTGTGTGCCTGATTGGCTGACTGACTGCATGAATGCCCTTCTGTATGATTGGCTGCTGAGTGTGTGCCAGCAGTGTGGATGAGAGACAGAATAGTATATCTGGGGACCTCTCACCACTGGTAATTGTTCAGAAGCGTTCAGAAGCTGAGTCTCCACTCTAAGAGTAACTGGAACTGCTGATATTCGACGCCCAGCTGGAAGAAGAAGACTTGCTGTTGCACTTGCTTTGACCGATCTGAAAGCTGCCGAATTCGTCGAGGACTGACCCGAGAGAGGACCTGGTAAGGCGCCCTCTTCCCGTGCTCCGAGGGATCATCGAGCACCGCTACATCTTCGCCGAAGCGCCCTGGAAGTCAGACCCTCGAAAGGCTGCCGACCCGAGACGGGACCGCCGACGAGATCGAAGTGAAGCACCCGGACATCGCCGCCGTCGGAGTCCATTGCCGTCGACCAGGGTTCGCAGGTCTGTGTAACCGCTGGAGGCCCGTCGAAGTTGTGTTGCCCAGCCGTGGGAACCACTTTGCGCGTGCCGCCGACGACCGGAGCCGTCCGCTCCTTGCCTAAGAACATTTGAATCGAAGGACTCCCTCGTCCGCACCGTCGACCGCTTTATCCTGCCGGAGAAAGTCAAGGACGACCAACGCGCCGAGGAGAAACCTGCCGGTGGGTTTCCCGCCACCCGAAGACCACAAAGACTCGAACGACTCGACGCCCTTGCTGGGCCCCCGTCTCCACAATCTTTGCGGTCCAGAACAATTGTCATAGAGGTGCCCTGCACGCCTCTGCCTTGCAGGACGCCAATGCTCCGTCGTCGACGAGCACCGCTTGGATCGAAGCTGCCGCCTCATCGACGCCGTTCTACCCTGTTTGTTGTCGGACGTTCGACGCCCCGTGTCTCCCACTGGAAAGGGAAGGCATTCAAGAAGGGCCGTCGATTCCCTGACGGCGAACGCCGAGTTCCTCGACGGACGTTCGACGCCCCGTGTCTCCCACTTGAAAGGGAAGGCATTCAAGAAGGGCCGTAGATTCCCTGCCGCCGAACGCCGAGTTCCTCGACGCCTCATCGACGCCTTTCGACGATCCGTGACTCCCGCTTGAAAGGGGGTCACCCAAGAAGGATCTGTCGACGCCTCTTTGAAGAACTCGACTCCACCAGGTACATTGGGGGGGTAAAAACATTATAGGAGGGAATAAGACTTGCAGAACAATATATGGACTGGGCTTGTGCTATATCTTTATTTTACAGGTTGCCCAGGTGGGGGGATCTCCACACAGGACTGTGTCTAGTGGTAGGGGCCAGTATTCTGCCTATTGCTCAACCATCTTATTTTCTCTCCTCTCTCTATTGCTGGTTTCACTCTATTGATCTGTGTGACATTGTTACAGTATTGTTGATGCACTTTAATGAGATCTAATACAAAGGGTGGTACCACTTTAGAATTGTATATATTTGCCATTGTTGATTTTCCTAAGTACAAAGTGAGTTATTATGATAAGTGTACATAACCTTGAATATTGATTATATAAAGACTGTGTTCTAACCAATACAGTGTGTGGACATTCCTTTATGGGGGCTTGGGGACTACACTGTACTTAAGAACCAGCCTGCATCACCTCCTGAGAAGCTAGGCCTTGATTGCTCGACCATAGCTACCGAATAGAGAATCTAGGCTGGGGTCCTCTGTGCCTCCCCTCTACCATATAGAGAGCAGAAGTACAGACAACCCCCTACCAGTCTTTACAGTCTTCACCTAGGAGCAGCTACAACAGTGGGCCGCCAGGGGAGAGCACTATAGTGTCAAGAATCAACTGCTGTACTACCGAAATCGGCTATTCGTTCCCGTGAAGGAACTACAAGGATAGGTCATCTCTGAGCACCATGACTCCCTCATGAGGGCCATTCAGGAATCGCCAAATCCTTAGCAAAGATACAACGGAACTACTGGTGGCCAACTTGGCGTAAGGATGTAACTGAGTTTGTGTCTTCATGTGGTGTCTGTGTCCAAAACAAGTCTAGCAAGCAGAGCCCTGCCAGGCTCCTCCAGCTGTTGGACATTCCCCCAGCCTCATGGTACATGTTGTCACTCGATTTCCTCACCAACCTCCCTCCATGTCAGGGCTTCAATACCATCCTGGTGATTGTGGACTTATTTTCTAAGATGGCCCATTTCTTCCCCTTCAAGGGTCTTCTGACTGCTTCTGGCCTCGCCAAAGTCTTCCTGCAACACATAGTATGCCTACACGGATTCCCTTCAGTCCTAATATCAGATTGAGGGTCCTAGTTTGTGTCTAGCTTCAGGAGGAAATGCTGCTCTTTGGCCGAATTAGACATCTGGCTGTCCACCAGCCATCACCCACAGACCGATGGCCAAACAGAGACAACAAATCAAACTCTCGAACAATACCTACGCTGCATGCTGCACCAGGTGAAGGGGACTGGAAGGAACTTCTATGGATCACCGAGTACGCGTATAATAATTTTCTACATAGCAGCACAAGGCAAACGCCATTCTTCACGATCTATGGACAACATCCGCGCACTTCGGAACTGGACATCCCTACAACCCTGGAAATGCCTGCAGTCGAGACTATACACACCACCATCACTTACGCCCTTGCGAAAGCTCACGAGCATCTACGACATGCTAAGGCACGCCAGAAAAGATGCGTGGATCAGCGTCGCTCCAAAGCCCCTACTTATCAGGTGGGAGATTTAGTGTGGCTTGCTTCCAAGCATGTACCAATCAAAGGAACACGAACATTTCGTCCCCGGTTCTTGGAACCATACCCGGTGGAGGCCATCATTAATCCAGCAGCCGTGAAACTGACTCTACCAGACCATATGAGGATACACCCAGTGTTCCATGTATCTCTCCTGAAACCATTTAGGCCGGGGACCTGTGTAACTGCTCCCCCTAAACCAGTTGTCATTCAGGGGGAACCAGAGTACGAGGTAAAAGACATTCTGTACTCCAAGTGGGTTAGATCAAGACTCTACTACCTAGTAGATTGGAAGGGATATGGACCTCAGGAAAGGACGTGGGAGCCTAGTGAGTATGTTCATGCCCCTCGCTCCAGCGTTTCCATCGGACATTTCCCTCCAAGCCAGGACCCGGCCAGACAACCACCTTGAGGAGGGCCTTTGGGGGGAATGCTGTCACGACCTTATCCCCACCAAGGGCTCACAGGGCCCTAAGGACCTTATTCGGATCCCCTCGGATGCCTTGCAGCCAGTCCTGGCGCTGTTGGCATAGGAGACGCTTGCTGGGACGGGGTTTCTATGAACAGAGGACAAGCATGGCCGCCCCCATGCAGAATACTGGAGAACTGCATTCTGCGGTCTAGCCTTCAGGGCGGGGCCCGCCCCGAAGACACCTGGGATACTGCCGTCCCAAAGACACCTGGGATACTGCCTTTCTATTTAAACCACGCCCGATCAAGGGCACGCGCTTCGCGTTATTCTGCCTAGCAGCGTGACGCTCATCTGATCCTGCCCTTACCTGCTCTGCAGCATCCATCGGTGTTGAACTCTTCCAAGGCAAGAAACATCGCCATCCTAACCTGCTCTGCAGCTTCCATTGGCTCTGAACTTATCCAAGGCAAGAACCATCGCCATCCTTACCTGCTCTGCAGCATCCATCGGTTTCAAACTCTTCCAAGGCAGAACCATCGCCATCCTTACCTGCTTAGCAGCACTCATCGGGTTCAACATCATCCGAGGCAAGATTCATTGCCATCCTTACCAGCTCCACTGGTCGCCCGGAAGGCCAACATCTTCAAGACATGTTCATCTCGTTGGACTCTTGGGAAACATCCTCCTCCAGGTCCTCGCGACCTACAGAACAAAACCAAAACCACAGGTTAGCCACTTGCTAGGATGCTCCCAGCACTGCTTGGCGTTCTTCTTACCTGTCTTAACCGGGCTTCGACTTCTACCGCAGCGCTTGCCACCTGCAACAAGAAGCGAGAAAGACAATATTGCAAATTCAACTAAGGACTTGCTTGCATCTAAAAGACATTGCTTTCGCCAGAAAGACTTACCTGAAAGAAGGAGTTGCAGCCGGTCTGTACTCTGGCCGTCACCAGTGAAGAAACTCGGCGAAACGGTGCCACCTTTCGACATGCCCCTGCCCAGCAGGCAGGATGGAGAGCGCACCTTTATAGAAAACCAGGTGAGAGATATTCCCTGGGGAACTGCGAGGGGATCCCGGGAGGTGGGTTGCAAGGAAAGGACCGAAGCTTATCTCCCCCTCCTGTCTTCCAGAGTTGTCCCTCGATTATCCAGGTCACAGGACAGGTGAAGGGTTCCCAAGAGCATTCCAGCTATTTGAGATGCGCCCCTGTGGACCAACAAGGTGAGCGGTACAGGCATACATTGAATCCAAAATCTCTATCCCACTGCCTAAGTGAGACTGTGATGACGTCTACAGGTCTCTGAGGGACAACAATGGACCTACCAACATGGAGAATGACTGACCCCTATGAGAAGCGGGGTCCCAATCCAGCAAAGTGACTGGGCACATGTAACTCCTACTGCGGGGCTGGTGGCACACAGGCGGCCATCTACCTAGCATTGCAGACTGCATGTAGCACGCCCCAAGAGTGTTGTAAAATGTTACGATGCATAGCAGGTTTAATTGTCAAGTTGGGGGTGATGATGTGGGTGGGGGACAGGGGAGTTGTTGAATTTTTTTATTACTGATTTGAATGGATAGGTCCACAGTTTGGAGTTTACATGTTTAAGTTGAAAAACAGTGCAAACTACTTCTCGATTATGGAATACGCTCATGCCCTATATATGCCCCAACTGCAACTGGGCTCCAACTTTGTACACTAACATTACATTTATGTCCTGGAATATTTGCAGTCTCAAGCACCTTATTAAGGCACCCAAGGGTGTTGCCTACATAAATAGGCATGCCCCCAGAGTGGTGATGTTACAGGAGACACATGCCCAGGGACCCATTAATGACTCATTCGCTAAAGCTTGGGGCTCATAACAGTGTTACACTAATTAACCGTCTCAATCACGAGGAGTGCTCACACTAATACATCAATTTATACAATTTGAGGAGACCAAATGGAGACCAAACGGAAAATAGACCCGCAAGGCAGATATGTTATACTTTGGGGAGTTCTGGCAGATGTGACCACAACCCTTATAAATACCTGCGGCCCTAATATTGATGATCTGCAGTTTACCAAATTCACACATCATATGGGGACGGGACTTCAACTTGATCCTAGATTGTGTCACGGGCAGGTCCAGGTCACCACAGAGGGAACTACCCGCTGCGGCTCGGGTGCTAATAACTGTCCCAGGGCATCTGGGATTAACGGATGCATGGCAAGCTCGCAACCCATCAACACGAGAATACACATACTACTCTACAGTCCATGATGCTCTTTCTAAAATGTATTTCTGGCTGGTTCTCACTTCACTCATGGTACGTGTATTTGAGTATAAAATTCTCCCTCGCACTATCTCTGACCACTCACCCATTACTCTGACCATGGAATGGAACACAGAACCCATCTCGTGACAACTATGGCGCATGCCAACCTTGTGCTTAGCAGACCCAGTTTTTCTTGAGGGACTGCACAATGGGACGGTCAAATCCATCCTCAGAAATGAAGGGACTGTACACCACAGCATGGTATGGGAAGCCTATGAAGTGTGGACTAGAGGAGAAATCATCTCCATGGCTTCAGGGACACTGAGGGCCACCAGGTGGGAAATGAGTAGGGTGGAATCCTCACATCCTGTCCACCCCAGACACCCTGGTGCCAGAGGAGGGCTTCAACAATTAAGCCAGTGATAGGCCAACGAACAAAGGGACCAAACCTGGATTGGTGCTCAGGGACAAACACAAGAAGGACCTTTCTTAAAAGAAATGGCAAAAAAAGTTGACCAGAGTCTGTTTTTACAGATAGGTCCTGTGCGCCCTATTGAAAAACATGGCTGGCTCAATTTTTAGCAACCATTGTTCGCGGTCAGGAAAAATCATGGTAGTTTTAGCTAAACCACTGCCACCAGCCATTTAAAGTAGGAAATGGTAACATTTGACTGGTACATGAGTGTTTTTACTCAGGGGAAGCTAGGCAACCCCTCCAGCACTCTATAGGAAGATAGTGTGTGCTGGGTCTGTAAATTTAAAGAGACTAGTAAAGTCAATTTAACATTACATGCTCTGGGAGACAGTAGTCAGTCCCAGAGAAGGTATTCAAACCTTGGGAAGTCTGAAAGACATCCCTGTGTCACTGCACTGAAGGTGCTGTGTGGCACACAGAAAAAGATGATGCCTATGGAGTTGTTTTAAAACTCCATAACTAAAGAACACAAAAGTAAAACACACATCAAAATACATGGAAGAGTGGGGAAAAAGGCTCACACTCTTCCCAGGTAAAAAATCAAATCCTAGAAATCCAGCAAAGTTGCTGGGGGTCTCAAAAGGTAAGGCAAATTAGCACATTCTTGGGAATTCTCCATAACACCCGTCCCCTGCAGACTAAGGGACAGGAGGATTTAATCCACTCCTGGGTGAATCTCCATACTCCAGTCAGTCAAACATCCTGGAGAGACCATCAGCATTTTGGTGGTGACACCCAGACCTGTGTTCAATGGTAAAATCAAACCCTTGCAGGCTGATTGACCATCTCAGTAGTTTAGGGTTTTCAGCTTTCGTTTGCATCAACCACCTCAAGGGTTGGTGGTCAGTCTGAATCACAAAAGTAGATCCATACAAGTATGGTCTAAACTTCTTCAGTGACCACACAATAGCAAACCAATCTCTTTCAATGGTTGCCCACCTTGTCTCAGGTTCCTTCAGCTTCCTGCTGATGAAGCAAATGGGGTGCTCCCTACCTTTCCCATCCAGCTCACTCAGAACTGCACCTATAACTGTATGTATCTGTCTGCACAATGAACGTTTGGTTGTAGTCTGGAGCTCTTAGGACTGGAGCTTGACAAAGGGCTTTCTTTAGGTCTTCAAATGCTTGAGTTCACTCCTCAATCCACCTGACCATTTTAGGGAATTTGGGAGAGGAGACCACATTCAAGGGAGAAGCTATGGTCCCATAGTTCTCTCTGAAGTTCCTATAGTAACCAGTGAGACCTAGGAAGGGTCTCTCTTGGGTTTGAGTAGAAGGGTTGGCCTAGTTTTGTACAGCTTGTATTTTTCTAGACAATGGCCTGATTTCACCTCCTCCTGCCTCATGTCCAAGGTAGACCACTTTGCTCTGACCAATTTGACATTTACTAGCCTTTATGGTCAGATGGGCCTGCTCAAGAGCTTGCAAAACATATCCTAAGTGGTCAACATGTTCTTTTCAAGTAGGGCTCAACACTGCAATGTCATCAAGGTATGCCGTGCAGAAGTCCTCCATCCCATTGAGAACCTGGTTAACCATCCTTTGGAATGTAGCAGATGCATTCCTTAGTCCAAAAGGCATTACCTTTATCTGGTAGAGGTTGAGAATGCAGTTTTCTCCTTGACATGGTCTGTCAGTCCTATTTGCCAATAGCCTGAAGTGAGATCAAATGTTCTGAGGTACGTGGCTGAACCAAGCGTGTCCACGAGTTCATCTGTTCTTGGTAAAGGGTGGCAATCAGTCTTGGTGACTTGGTGACATTAAGAGCTCTACATTCCACACAGAATATCAACTCCTGGATCCTGCCTTTGGGACTAGAACAACTGGACTAGATCATGGACTGTTAGAGGGCTCTTTTACCCTGATATCAAGCATCTTGTTGAACTCCTCCTTTATGTGGAATCTTAGCTGATCTGACATCTTGTAACCTCTGCTTTTAACAGGTAAACAGTCACCAGTGTGAATATCATGCTGGCCCTAAGGGGTCAAGCCTGGTGATAGTGAAAAAAGGGAGGCAAACTGATTTAACAGTTTAAATCCTCCTATCACATAGTCGGTGACTCTCACTGGCTTGGGGGAAGGAGCACTCTCCAACCGCTCCATAATTATGGCCAAGGGGCATCTAACTGGATGGACATAAAGAAGTTCAAAGGGACTAAATCTAACTCCCTCCTGAGAGACTTCTCTATAAGCAAATAAAAGGCATGGCAGTAGAAGATCCCTCTTTCTTCTAAGGGGTTCCTTGCTCTAAAGCACCTATCATGCACTTCATTGTATGGTTGAACCTCTCTACCAATCGATTTGTCTGAGGATTGTAGGCAGTTGAGAACTTGTAAATTACTCCACAGTTGTTCCACATGGCCTGCATGTAGTGGGTGTTACGCGCACCTGGTCTCTGTGGAGGCATTGGAGCACAGTTGCATCCTTCTCTGGAGTTAGATCACCCCCTTCTGGTTTCATCCCCTGTGGATCCGCTGTGGGCGGCGACAATCGGTGGCACTGCTCCTGCGTGGATATGGGAAAATGTGAATGCACTTATGGGTGACTGTGGTATCTCCCAAACTCTTCGAACCAAGGTGCAATTTCAGTGGGCACATACTGGCCCATAAGGCTCACCTGGTAAGTGTGAAAGATGAGCTCTCCATCCTGCTACTTCTCGCGGGGGTGCTTGTTGATGGAATCAAGTTTCTTCACTGATTCCTAAGTAATAGTCCAGACCAGCTGCGAATAAGCTCCTCTTTCTGCTTTCTCTCAATGTCTCTTGTCTGTTCCCCTCTTTCTGATTTCTCTCAATGTCTTCATGTTATTGCTCCCAATGCTGTTGTTTTTCCCTTAATAATGTTCCTCTCTGTTTCCTCCCAAATAGATGGAAATGCGGCTTAACTACGGCTGTGGAAGCGCAGAACACGGCTGAGCAGAAGATGCATGTGACCGCAACGTCCCGCAGCATGTGAGTGATGGTTTTAGAGAAGGTGCAAGGTTTAATGGCAGCGCACCCTTAACGGAAAGTCTGTTAAGGGTCTAGCCTTGTCTTTTGCCTTTCTTTTGCAGGTGCTGCGAGTTCAGATGGAGTGCGTCGTGAGCCACGTGCCAGGAAGAAGATGTCTGTGCTCCGAGATGTTTGCAGGTTAACCACAGTGCCAGGAAGAAGATGATGTCTGCACTCTGAGATGTTTGCAGGTGAGCCGTGGTGCCAAAAAGAAGCGTACAGGTGAGAGCAGGATCCTCCGGATGTTAAGTATGACTGTAGATGGCAGGATCTCTCCAGGTAAGATGAATCCCAGGTGACGGTGAGTGTTACACTGCACGAGGTGCAGAATAACGCAAATCGTGTGCCTTGGGGTTGGGCTGGCTTTTATAGCTAAGCTCTTAAGGCCGCACCCCTTAGCTCAGTCCTGCTTGCCACACCCTGCCACTCCTAGAAGTTGCATGTGCAGATGCAGATGTAGCCAAACCCGGACACACAAGTGAGAAGTTCTTGAGAGTATTCTTGCCCATAAAAAAAGTTTTGTTCCATTCCAGGTACTTCTGCCCATAATGAAAATGTCTTATTTAAGTTCTTCCATGAGCCTGATGCCAAAGGCGCCAAGACTGCATCCAACCAGGCTCCCCATGTATAAACGTCCCAAAGGGATGTGCATGAACCATGATGCCCTCTGCTCCCTCCACTTAATGGTGCCGCTCTTGTGATCCTGGGCAAGTGGCCATGACAGCACTCCCCCTCAAGGCCCCTCTCAAGGGTGATCCTCCTCCTGGCCCTGGTTTGGTGGGTTTATTATGATAGAATTGTCTAACCAATTGAGGTGCATAAACATATTCGTTGAGTTCCCAGGTTCGGTCTTGAGGTCTGTATCCTTTCCAGTCTATTAGATAGTACAGTTTGAGCCGAGCCACCTTGGAATCCAAGATAGATTTAACTTCATATTCGGGTTCCCCATTTAGTAATTCGGGCTCTGGTGGAGAATCAATCTGTGTATTTGTTTTCATGGGCTTGATGAGAGAGACATGAAATACCGGGTGAAATTTCATGTGCGATGGTAACTCCAACTTCATGGCAGCAGGGTTGATTATTGCCTTCATAGTATAGGGGCCCAAATATCTGAGGCAGAAGGCCTGTGGTCCTTTCAAAGGTATGTCTCTAGACGCTAACCAGAATTTATCCCCAATCTGGAAATCGGGAGCTTCTTTTCGGTGGCGGTCAGCAAACAGCTTTTGTCTTTCCTTGGACTTGTTCAAGTGCTCAGTTGCTTCCTCAAGAACTTGAGTGATGGATTTATGCAAGGTTTTTATTGCTGGCATTTCCAAGGTATCAAACACTGATGTCGGTGGGTGTCTTCCATGAAGAGTATAGAATGGAGTTTGTCCAGTGCTTGTATGAACCGAATTGCTTTATGCATATTGGCTACCCAAAGTATGTTTTTCCAGGAGTCTTCGGAGTGTTGAAGCATACATCTTAGATACTGTTGTAGTGTCTGATTGGTATGTTCGGTCTGTCCATCAGTTTGAGGATGGTGGCGAGTGCACAACTGGAGGTAAATTTTGGCAATTGCACAACACCTTCTCCAAAAGGCGGAAACAAATTGAGTTCCACGATCCGATATCAGTATTGATGGAAATCCATGTAACTGGACAATTTGTTATAAGAACACAGTGGCAAGAGTCGATGCAGTTGACGTCCTTTCAGAGGGATGAAATGGGCCATTTTGGAGAATAAATTCACAATGACTAAAATTGTGTTGTAAACATTGCAGGGAGGAAGATCTGTGATAAAGTCCATCGATAGTGTATGCCAAGGTGCTGGTGGAACCATTAAAGGATTTAGTAATCCAGCAGGGTTTTGCTCCTGAGATTTGTTCTGTGCACAGACACTACAGGTTGTAACAAATTGGGAATTATCTTTCCTCCAAGGGGGCCAATAATAGTTTTGTTTTACCTTGGCCTGTGTCTTAGCTATTCCAGGATGTCCTTCTACTAATGAATCATGGTAGTTTGTGATGATTTGAGTTTGCAGTTTCTTGTTCTGGATATATAACCGTCCTTGGAAATATGGTAGGTTGTTTTCAATGGTGTATCCATCTACCTTTAAAAGCCATTCCTGTTGTTTACCTGATTCATCTGGGACTGTAAACTGGTTTTT
Source organism: Ambystoma mexicanum (assembly GCF_040938575.1). NCBI lineage: Eukaryota > Metazoa > Chordata > Amphibia > Caudata > Ambystomatidae > Ambystoma > Ambystoma mexicanum. The sequence goes on along the minus strand of NC_090929.1, from coordinate 1,329,335,137 downwards.
ATGTCATCTAAACAGGTGGTAGCAGCAATCGTGGTTTGAATTCATTCTTCAGGAATGATGGCCACGGGATTGCATACTGTAAAGGCTTCTTTTTCCTCACTCATGCGTGATAATGCGTCTGCTTTTTCATTCCACACACCAGGTCTATAGGTAATACTAATGTTGTATTCTGTGAAGTGAAAAAGAGCGTACAACGAAGTTGGCGTGAGGATTGCACTTTGGCGGTCTTTAAGTACTGCACATTACGTTGATCTGTGATGACGGTGACCGTGTGTCGTGCTCCAAGAAGATAATGTCTCCATGCCTTAAATGCAGTCTTGATTGCCAGTAGTTCTTTATCCATGATTGTGTAGTTCAGTTCGGGGAATGTCAGGAGGGTCTGAAATATATTCTCTACCGCAGAGAGAAAGGACTCCCAGTCCGCCCCTTCCTCCTCACCTGAAGGTACCGCGGAGGAATCCGGTCTCTTCTTCCGCCGTCTGCCTGGTGCTCATTCTTTTTTTTATGCAGATACGGTCTGCCACGAGAGGAAGCCACTGTGACCCAAGATTCTTGTGGTCCGGTGACCTCTCTCTCTCGAAGCAACCTAATTTTGTGGGGAAAAAGCCTCAAGGCATAAAAAAAAAACAAAGTTTGGATGATCCAATGGTAGGTAGCTGTAGCAATGCGATTTCCTTTGTCTCGGTAGGAAGTACTCAGAAGCCCACGGATACAGCTCCAAAGCAATAACTGTTCTGCGTAATGGAAATGGAGCAAAAACAGGCAAAGAGGAAAGAAAAAAACAAAAACAAAGGGCTAACAGAATTTGACAGAGAACTGAAGAAATTATTGGCAAAAGGAAATGAGAGGAACGGCAGGGCAGGGAGCGCGCCAGTGGAAAAATATGAAGGGCACACTGTAAAACAAAGAAAGAAGTGAAGTACCGAGGGGGGAAATAAGAAAGACAGAAGGACGAAAACAAGCGAGGAGGCAAGAGGAAAAACAATAGGATAGCAGCGGATCTCCGCAAACAGAGGAAATGATAAGAGTGCACTTACAACACAAGAGGAAACACACAAACGTTGCAACACGCCGGTCGCCGAGTACAAACAGAAGAAAAGCACTTGGTGGCGGCCATGTTGCAGAAACACTAGACCGCCACACTAAAACGTTGAAGTGAACGTGACGGACTAATCAATGGAGGCAGAGCCTCCATTTCTTCCATAGATGCCAGTTTCCCAGAGGGATGACATTATGCTCCCTCTGAAAGGCCACACCCTCCTGGTTTTCCTGGAGGATATCTATGGAATATTCCCAACAAAAGAGGATCATGAATGTTAGACCTGGGTTCCCAGGTATCTTCTGAGCGAGGATACCCCTTCAGTGAACCAAATATTCCAACCGACCCTTACAATACCTAGAATCACACATTTGTGATACCTCATACTCCTTAAGAGAGGGAGTAGTTGGTAAGTGTAAACAAGGAGTTGTGCGTGCCCAAGTGTCAGGTTGGTATGATCGCAACAAAGAAGAATGAAAAACAGGGTGAATACACCGTAGATTGTTTGGTAGTTTAAGGCGAAAGCTCACAGGATTAATCTTAGAAATGATCTTGTATGGCCCAATATAACAGGGAGACAGCTTTGTGGGATGAACCCAACGGGGGAGATATTTGGTGGAAAGCATAACCTTGGAACCTACTTCCCATTCTGGTATCTGTCTCTGGTGTTTATCCGCCTGACCCTTATAACGGTCACAAGCTTCTTGAAAGCTCATCCTAGCCATCCTGTGAGCTTCTTGAATCTGGATAAGGGTAATTTCTAAAGATGGTACGTTAGATTCAAAGGGTACAGATGGAGTGATGTCCTGGGAATGGTACCCATAAGTACAAAAGAAGAGACTCATACCTAAAGCTGTGTGTACAGAGTTATTATAGGCAAACTCAGCAGTTGGTAGCAAAAACACCCAGTTCTCTTGTTGATGGTTAATATAACAACAAAGGTATTGCTCCAAGGTTCTGTTGAGTCTCTATGTTTGACCATTGGTCTGGGGGTGAAAACCAGAAGACAAAGCCCTTTCAATACCCAGTCTTTCACACAGGGCATTCCAAAATTACGAGGTGTACTGACTTCCTCGATCAGAGACTATCTTCTGGGAAAGACCATGAAGGCAAAAAATGTTCTTAAGAAAGACGTCTGCCATCTCCGAAGCTGTAGGCACCCCTATCAATGGAGAAAAATTGGCTAATTTGGAGAATGAATCTACTGTTACCATCACACAAGAACAACCCTTGGAGACAGGTAAGTCAACGATAAAGTCAGTAGTGGTGTGCTTCCAAGGCCCAGATGGTACCGACTTTGTTCAAGAAGTCCCAAAGGTTTCTGTGTCTGATGTTTACTTCGCAGACAAACCTGCAGCTCTGTAGATACTCCATGGTGTCTGTTGTCATAGTAGGCCAGTAAAAAGAGTGTCTGAGTAGATCTAAAGTTCCCCTATATCCTCGGTGGCCTGCCGTTTTAGAGACGTGACACCACGCAAGAGCAGAGCGCCTCAGGTTCAGAGTAGGTAAATAAAGCTTCCCTTGTACAAAGAAAAGCCCATCCTTCCTTTCGCAAGGACCCCTCCTGTAGGATAGCTCAGATTCTTTCACTCCTACGGTTGCCTTCCTAACATCTGTGTAATGATCTTGGTATGACTTTTCTAGTTCATGTTTGGCATAGTGCTCACTGCAGCGAGACAAGGCATCTGCCACCGGATTCTGAGAACCAGGAATATACGTGATACTAAAATGGAATTGGGCAAAAAAAAATTAGCCCATCTTGCCTGTAACACTCTAGTTGTTGGAGTACTTGTAGGTTCTTGTGGTCAGTATGTATCAGAAAAGGATGATTACCCCCTTGAAGTAAATGTCTCCATTCTACACAAGCTAATTTCATGGCCAATAACTCCTTTTCGATCACCGAATAATTCCTCAGGCTGGAATTCAAAGTCTTTGACAAATATGCTATGGGATACTCTGCACCATCAAGAGATTGGAGAAGAACCGCCCCAACTGCAGCTGAAGAAGCATCAGTCTCCAGAATAAACAGTTTGGATTGGTCCGGTTGTCTCAAGATGGGTGTGGAGCAAAAGAGCTGTTTAAGGAGTAAAACACTTTTTTCAGCATGCTGTGACCAATGGAAAGGAGAAGATGTCTTCTTGAATAAAGATGTGATAGGTAACACAATCTGGGAAAATTCAGGTATACATTTTCGGTAGAAATTTGCCAATCCGAGCAATATTTGAATCTCTTTAACAGAAGAGGGAGGTGGCCACTGAAGAAGGGCTTCCACCTTCTGGGTGATCCATGGTATTGACTTGGTCAGATAGTATGAATCCCAAATAAGAAACAGAAGAAGTGGAAAAAGAATATTTATCTGGTTTAACCAATAAGTGGTTTGACTGCAATCTATGCAAAACCCCCTTAACATGCTCTTAATGCTCTCCCTTATTACAAGAGAATACCAAAATATCATCAAGATATACTATGGTGGTCTGTCCAAGGAGATCAGAAAACATACGGTCCATGAACCTCTGGAATACGGAAGGAGCATTGACCAGTCCAAAAGGCATCACCTGGTATTCAAAAAGTCCAAAGGGAGTGCGAAAGGCAGTCTTCCACTAATCACCAGTTCTAACACAGAGCAGATGGTATGCGTTCCTGAGATCAAATTTAGTGAATATGGTGGACCCTTGAACAGCCTCCATAATTTCAGAGATGATAGGCATGCAGTAACGATCCTGTATGGTTAATTTGTTGAGGCCACGGTAATCTATACAAGGCCTCAATTCTTTAGAATCTTTTTTTGGAATGAAGAATAAGGAGGCTCCTGCAGGAGAATGAGAATGCCTTATCAGCCTGTTGGCTAGATTTATGTCAAGGTAATCTCTGAGAGCCTTCTTTTCGCCTACTGATAGAGGGTACATCCTGCCAAAGGGAACTAAAGCCCCGGGAACCAAATCTATACAACAATCCTCAGGTCGGTGTGGAGGCAACTCTAAAGGTTTCCTTTCTTCGAAGACTCCAGAATATTCTGCTAGATAGCCAGGGATACAATGGATGGTGTTGGTTTCAGCAGTACTGACCGTTCTTACTGTTTCGAAACTAGGTTCCAGTAGACATTCCTTTCTACAATATGAAGAATGAAAGCTCAATAGATTATTGGTCCAATTGATGGTAGGGTTGTGCTTTCAGAGCCATCCGATTCCTAATATTACCGGAAAATGAGCGGCTTGGATGATGTCAAACGTCAGCCATTCAGAATGTTGCTGGATAACCACCTTCAATTCTTCTGTGGTATGAGTAATGAGGCCAGAGCTCAAAGGTTCTCCATCAACCCCTTCAACCCTTTGGTCTTCCTTCTTGGCTATCCTTGCCAATCCTACCTTGTCCGCCCAGATGGTGTCCATAAAGTTCCCGTCAGCCCTACAATCCAATAAGGCTTGAGTAACCACTTCTTATTTTCCAATTTGGATCTTTACAGCTAACACCATAAGGCGGGAATCTTCGGTTACCCTGGAAGAGGATACTGTGAGTTTAACAAAGGGACTAGAGGAAGCCCCTCGATGGTCCATCCTACTAACTATCGAGGGCGCTCGTATCCCGACCTTCTGGGAGGTACATCAGGACAATCTCTTAATAGATGCATTACGGATCCACAGTACATGCAAAGACTTCCTTCTCTTCTTCTCTTTCTCTCTTCTGGCGTGAGAAGCAATCTGGTAGTTCCTATCTGCATAGGTTCTTCCTTTGTTTGTCGTGTCGCAGGTGAGGAGTGCAGGGAACCCGTTTTAGGGTAAATTAAGGACCTTCCTTGAGGATCCATCAAACATCCCAGAAACTAAGGGCAAGCGGGGAGGTCTGTGCCTTGTTGCTCTCGGGTAGTCATCCTTTGTTGTAAGACTGCATTTTCAGTCTTTATAATTTATGATTGGTTATTTATAACGTGCTTAATACCCAGAGGTTTCTAAGCGTGGAACCGGGGATTGAACCTGTGTTGCTCCGTGACGTCTTGCTTCCAAGGCGAGCATGTTGCCGCTGAGCTATCCTCCCGAGACTTTAGATTTTGTACCTCTAGATTTAGGTTCTGTACAGCTGCAACCAATTCTTCAATTTGTTGAGCCATTGTTAGGGAGAATTCTCTTATAAGGCTAATTTCCCAAACATAGTGAGTCCCCCAGCAGCTTTGCTGGATTTATGGGGTTTGTTTTTTTCTCCTGCTAAGAGTGATACTCTTTTCCTCCCACTCTTAGGCATGATTTGAGGTATGTCTTTGACTTTTTGTGTGCTTATGGGCTATGGGGTCCTTTACTCCATAGGCTATCATCTGTTTTTGTGTATGTGTTACACAGCACCCTCAGTGCAGTAACACAGGGGTGTCATAGTGACTCCCAAACATAGACTCCATACACTGGGACTGACTACTGTCTCCCAGGACATGTAAAGTCACCATTGAATTTACTAGTCCAAAATTGTGAACAGAACCAGTACAAACCATCATATTGTTGAAGTACTGGAATGGGTTAATTCGATTGCCCCGGGTCTGCTTCCAAGGGGGCACTGTCCAGTCCCCCCTTGTTGAGTTTCTGGCTGGTGGCAGTGGTTACCATGCAAAATATTCCACCGGAATATTTCCTATGGGATTTTCCCATTGATTTTAAACGCACCACTTTTTGGTGCAATGTTAAAGATACCGCTGTTTTTTTTATTTAATATTAAATCACCGGTTGGGTCTTTTTGCCAGAACTCTTTTCTAAGATGGCGTTCGTGTCCGTCTCTGTAACTCCAACCAAGGTCGGGCCCTTTGTTCCACTTTTTGGCGGGCTTCTCCACAGAAGCCCTCCAACTAGTGCCACTCTGTCGGGGTTCCACAGGATGTGTGGGTGGGGGAATTGGCACCCTGGACTGCATTGCCTTAGCAATCCAAGTCAGAATCTGTTCTGATTGGGCCAGTGGTGGGCCGCCCGGTTCACCACTTAGCATGTTTGAGTGACAGCTAGGCTGTTGAATGGGGTTTTTTCTGCATGAAAGCAGGGCTTTTGGGACTGGATCTTCAGAAGTCGCCACAGGACCTACGAAATCCAAAGAAGGGAGAAGCTGAGCCATCTGCAACGATGACACCACCGGTGGAGCCTTGCTGCAACGACCTCACCACTTTCCCGACAACAAGAGAAGATCTTCTGCTGAAAGAGTCTTCTTCCTCTGAGCTGGTGGGATCAACCAGTTTGCCATTTCGCCTTCCAGGACGTCTCTTGGTCGAATCGCCCGTGCCAAGCACCCCAGCGGCCGGATAGCCAAGCTGCACCACTGTGACCGCGAATACCAGGAACACACCTTTTCACTGACAAACTCTGCAGCTGGTTTCTTCCCTGGGCAGTGCAATGATGCCAAGTTTCCTCCGTGCATATCCTAAAGTATGTGTTAAATAAATAATTATATACTTTTGATACCAGGCTCTGGTCAGTGTTTGCTTGTTCTACTGTGTTTTTAGTCCTATTGTGTATCCTCTGTATACTGCCTAACTCTTCGTGAGAGAAGTCTGACTGCTCAGCCACAGCTACCAGGTAAATCTGGGTGGTACAGACTGCTACCAATTGGGTTTACTGCTTACTCCTTTAGTCTTAATCTTCTTGCAGTGGTCCCCAAGTGAACTGCACAGGATTCTGCCTAACACTGGTGGAAGTGGTGGGATTTGTATTGAGGATACATTGTAGAGTGCTTCTAATACTTTAGTGCAACTAACCACAAAGCTTAGCACTAGAAAAAGTTCATTTTCTAACATGGAAGGGTACAGTCAGGAGTCCCTTTCTGCAAAAACTGCTGATTGTTTAAGAGTTCTTTGTAGACATAAGGATCTTCCTGTAAAAGGCAAGAAAATGGAATTGATAGAAAGATTGTTAGAAAACCAAAGTCTGGGTGGTGGCTCAGATGGGCCTACCTCCCCAGCAAATGTAGACAACAGTGATGGAGTTAACATGGATCAAAGTTTTGATAGTAATGTTATAGAGTTGGAAGAGGAATGTGAGGCCAATGTAACTGTCCCCACTGGCCCTCTGCCTGCTCTAGCACCTCAAGCTGTGTCTACTGGACCTTTGTCAGGTCCCACATTAAGTTCTGCATTCATTGAACTAGAAAAAATGAGGCTTGAATTAGAGTTCAAAAGAATTAGTGCCCAATCTTAACAAAAGCACCAAGAACTAAGGCTCAGAGAAATGGAGCTCAAACATGAGCTAGAGATGAAGAAATTGTCTGTGGAAAATGCTTCTCTCCCCGGATCCTCTAGGAGTTCCAGTCCCAAAAGACCCCGGATGCCTAAAGATATTGTGGGTATGTATGAACCTAAGTTGGACGTGTTGGATTGGTTGGCTATGTTTGAGTATAATCATGGGCTCCAGGACTTCACAGGGAATCAGTTGCTTCCCTGTTTGTTCTCTAGGCTCCCCCTTTTTGCATCTGATGTGGTAATGGAGTTGGGGGAGGTGGATAGGATGGACTATGAATGTGTGAAGCTAGCTTTAAAAGCTAGATTTGGGAAGACCCCTTTCCAGTACCTTAAGAGGTTTAGGATCCTTAAAAAGCAAGATGGTACCCCTTGGGCTACCTGGGTGAGTGAAAGTTTGAAGAACTTAGAGGGATGGATTAAGGGTTACAGAGTGAACACTTATGAGGAATGAGAAATCTTGTTATGTTGGAGACTATTTATGATGCCTGCTCTCCTGAGCTCAGACATCACTTGGCTGATTCAAAGGAAATAGATCCCAAGAAGCTAGCTAAGGCTGCTGACTTGTGGGTTGACAACAGGGCTACTCACAAGGATGCAGGGGTCACTCAGAAAAAATGAGGGAAAGCAGCCACCAAAAGGGAACCAAGAGATTTCTAATACCTCCCATACCAAAGAGGGCCACAAACAACAAAATAACCAGGGTAAGCCACCAGGGAAACCCCATCAGGCTAGTGTACCTTCTGGGCCAAACCAGAAGGAGGTCAGAACAAGCCACCATTCCAGAGAGCATTTGGAGCATGCTATCTCTGTGGGGCCACTGACCACATCAAAGGAGATCCCAGATGTAAGGGTAAACCTGCAGGGATCAGCACAGTCTCCTTAGCCTTCACTCCTGAGGAGAAAGTACAAGTGGCTAGTGCTCACTTTGAAGTCTTTGCTGAAGACCCCATGTGTCTTCAAGCAAGTATATCCTTAGAGCCTATGGGTCTGGTTGGCAGCCTGAATAGGGAAATCTATGACTCCCTACCAGCAAACTCTAAAATATATTACATGGACAGTGTTCTTATCAATGGCCAGGATACTCCTGCCAGGAGAGACTCTGGGGCCAGCAGAACTGTAGTGGATGAAAGCTTCTTCAAACCTGAGGATGTGGCTAAATCACCCAAAGGTCCAACTAGAAATTCTGGAGGCCCTGTCCAGATGGTTCCTATTCTACCAGCCCTCATTCAGTATAATAACATAAGAGTGAGGATCCCTGTCAGTGTTCAGACTGAGGTGCCTGGGAGAGTCCTGTTGGGGAATGATCTAAAAACTCTAGGAGTAGTATCCATACCACCAGGCCTCCCAGTATGGAGATGCAGAACCTAACCAAATTGGCTAGAGAGGCCACCTTAAGGGACCACTCTAAGCCTGTGGGAACCTCTACAGAGAACCCCACTACAAGCCCTGGTGTTGGCAAGTTGACCTCTGACCCAGGCAAATTTCAGGCTAAAATGTTAGGAAAATGGGAGCCCGAACCAAGCTCCGTCATTGTTCCCCCAGTTTTAGAGTCTTTGACTCCCCCTGCTTCTGAGGAAGAGGTGGATAGGCCAACTGGACCGCTCTCTAGGCCTAAGAGAACTGGTAATTCTTAGTGCTGGTGGAAAACCAGAAAAGAAAAGTCTAAGGCCAAAAACCTTCAGACTATTGGACCTTCTACTGAAGACTCCAATTCAAATCCTAGTATTAGGAGTGAAGCTCCTAAAGCAGGTGGGGTAAGATCTAGGAGGTATGGGAAGCAGGTGCATTGCCTAACCCCAACTCCTCCAACCAAGAGGCCTGAGATCCAACCTGCTCCCAACAGAGAGGTGGTGAGGAACCTTGGAGGCCCCTCTAGATATAAGGGAATCCTTTATAAGGACCCCTTGAAAAAGCCTAACACAGGTTCAGAAGTTGTACCAACTTCTGAGGGACTGGTCAACCAGATCCCCTATAGATTTAACAAAGAAGATGTTCCTCAAAGGGTTTGTAGGTCATATAGCTTACAAAGGAAAACCTTTGATGTTTCCATTGAACACAGGTCAAGGTGTCACCACCAAGGGTGTTTGTAACTGACTAGAGGTATGAGATTCATCCAGGAGTGGATTCAATCCTCCTGTCCCATAGTCTGGGGGGGGGCGATTGTTAGGGAGAATTCTCTTATAAGTCTAATTTCCCAAACCTAGTGAGTCCCCCAGCAGCTTTGCTGGATTTATGTTTTTTTTTTCTCCTGCTAAGAGTGAGACTCTTTTCCTCCCACTCTTAGGTATGATTTGACGTATGTCTTTGACTTTTTCTGTGCTTATGGGCTATGGGGTCTTTTACTCCATAGGGTATCATCTGTTTTTGTGTATGTGTTACACAGCACCCTCAGTGCAGTAACAAAGGGGTGTCATAGTGACTCCCAAACATAGACTCCATAACCTGGGACTGACTACTGTCTCGCAGGGCATGTAAAGTCACCATTGAATTTACTATTCCAAAATTGTGAACAGAACTAGTACAAACCATCATATTGTGGAAGTACTGGAAGGGGTTCATTCGATTGCCCCTGGGTCTGTTTCCAAGGGGGCACTGTCCAGTCCCCCCTTGTCGAGTTTCTGGCTGGTGGCAGTGGTTACCACACAAAATATTCCACCGGAATATTTCCTATGGGATTTTCCCATTGATTTTAAACGCACCACTTTTTGGTGCAATGTTAAAGATACCGCTGGTTTATTTATTTAATATTAATTCACCGGTTGGGTCTTTTTGCCAGAACTCTTTTCTAAAATGGCGTTCGTGGCCGTCTCTGTAACTCCAACCAAGGTCGGGCCCTTTGTTCCACTTTTTTGGCGGGCTTCTCCACAGAAGCCCTCCAACTGGTGCCACTCTGTCTGGGTTCCACAGGATGTGTGGGTGGGGGAATTGGCACCCTGGACTGCATTGCCTTAGGAATCCAAGTCACAATCTGTTCTGATTGGGCCAGTGATGGGCCGCCCGGCTCACCACTTAGCATGTTTGAGTGACAGCTAGGCTGTTGAATGGGGTTTTTTCTGCATGAAAGCAGGGCTTTTGGGACTGGATCTTCAGAAGTCGCCACAGGACCTACGGAATCCAAAGAGGGGAGAAGCTGAGCCATCTGCAACGATGACACCACCGGTGGAGCCCTGCTGCAACAACCTCACCACTTTCCCGACAACAAGAGAAGATCTTCTGCTGAAAGAGTCTTCTTCCTCTGAGCTGGTGCGATCAACCAGTTTGCCATTTCGCCTTCCAGGAGATCTCTTGGTCGAATCGCCCGTGCCATTCACCCCGGCGGCCGGATAGCCAAGCTGCACCACTGTGACTGCGAATACCAGGAACACACCTTTTCACCGACGAACTCTGCGGCTGGTTTCTTCCCTGGGCAGTGCAACAACTCCAGGTTTCCTCCTCGACACAATCCTCACTTCCCCGGGTCGAAACCACAAACTGCACCCACTGCCAGGAACAACTGCCACCTCTGGAGCTTGCTCACCCTTTAAGGTACTGTGTACTACCTGGCCTCCCTTTCTTCGGTTTGCCCAACGTGAACCTTAAATCCTTGGCTTTCCAGCTGAGTTGTCCCCCAGATCTTCTAACTTTGTCTTTTGAACCACCCCAACCTCTTTTGAACATTTCTACAAAGACTTGAATGCATTGCTAAACCGTGTGATCTTGGGCAGATTTCGCCTTGCCCCATTCAAAGTGGGCCTGGCCTATGAACTTTGGCTCTACAGTATACCCTGCCTTCAGTAATTTGATTTTGTCTCTTAAAAGTGTTGGGAACTGTTTTATTTTTATGACCTGCCTTTTTCTGTCCCTTTAACCTAATTATTGGAGTGCCATCTAAGTTACGCGCTCACCTCTGTTTTGACAAAAAGTGGTGTTTTAACTTAGACTTGTCTAGTAATTGCTAAGGGAGGTGTAAATACTTTTCTGATTGTGTTGGAACTTGCTTTTGATTAATAGTGCTAGTGTATTTCCTAAAGTGTGTGTTAAATAAATAATTATATACTTTTGATACCAAGCTCTGGTCAGTGTTTGCTTGTTCTACTGTGTTTTTAGTCCTATTGTGTATCCTCTGTATACTGCGTAACTCTTCTTGAGAGAAGTCTGACTGCTCAGCCACAGCTACCAGGTAAATCTGGGTGGTACAGACTGCTACCAATTGGGTTACCTGCTTACTGCTGTAGTCCTAATTTTCTTGCAGTGGTCCCCAAGGGAACTTCACAGGATTCTGCCTAACAGCCGTTGACATGGTAATTCCCTGGCATTGCAAACTGTCAGGAGGGTCTGAAATAGCTTCTTCTACCCCAGAGAGAAAGGACTCCCAGTCAGCCCCTTCCTGCTCACCTGAAGTTATTGAGGAAGAATCCAGTCTCTTCTTCCGCCATCTGCCTGGCAGCTCCTTCTTTTTTTTATGCAGATACGGTCTGCCTCGAGAGGAAGCCACCGTGGCCCAAGATTCTTGTGGTCTGGTGACCTCTCTTCTGAAGCAACCTAATTTTGTGGGGAAAAAGCCTCAAGGCATAAAAAACCCCAAAGTTTGGATGATCCAATGGTAAGTCGCTGTAGCAATGCGATATCCTTTGTCGCAGCAGGAAGTACTCGGAAGCCCACGGATACAGCTCCTAAGCAATAACTGCTCCGTGTAATGGAAATGGAGCAAAAACAGGCAAAGAGGAAAGAAAAAAAAACAAATGGCTAACAGAATTTGACAGAGAACTGAAGAAATTGTTGGCAAAAGGAAATGAGAGGAACGGCATGGCAGGGAGCACGCCAGAGGAAAAATATAAAGGGCGCACTGTAAAACAAAGACTAAGCAAACTACCGAGGGGGGAAATAAGAAAGACAGAAGGACAAAAACGAGCAAGGAGGTAAGAGGAAAAGCAATACGATAGCAGCAGATCTCCGCAAACAGAAGAAATTATAAGAGAGCGCTTACAACACAAGAGGAAACACAAACGTTGCAACGTGCCGGTCGCCGAGTTCAAACAGAAGAAAAGCACTCAGCGGCTGCCATGTTGCAGAAATACTAGACCGCCACACTAAAACATGGAAGTGAACGTGGCAAAGGCAAAGCCTCCATTTCTTCCATAGACACCAGTTTCCCAGATGGATGACAGGGGTAGAGAATTTGCGGAACCAGTATGCAACAGGATATAACTGTCCAGTTTCCGGGTCTCTTTGGGATAACACTGCTCCCATGGCTATGTTTGAAGCATCTGTTTCCACTACGTATGGTAGGTCTGGATGGAGATGTCGAAGAACCGGTACTGTGGTAAATGCTAGTTTCAGTTTCTGGAAGGCTTCCTCAGCTTCAGTGGTACAATGACATTTTTTTAACTTCCTCAGCAAAGAAGTGATTGGGTGAACAATTTGCGAGAACCCAGGAATGGATCAACAGTAGAAATTAGCGAAGCCGAGCACACTTTGTACTCCTTTCGTGGAGGTTGGTAAGGGACACTGGAGGATTGCATCAACTTTCTGTGTGTCCATATGCACTCCCTGTGGTGTGAGCATGAAACCGAGAAATTCAACTTCTGTCACATGGAAGAAACATTTTTCCAGCTTGGCATATAATTGGTGTTGTCAAAGTTTTTCCAAAACTGCTCGGACATGACCGATATGTTCTTCCTTGGAACTGGAGTAGATGAGAATGTCATCTATGTGGAGGAGTGCGCAAACTTCCAACAACTCATGGAGTACATCATTCATAAAGAATTGAAACGCTGCAGGGGAGTTACATAACCCAAAAGGCATGACGTGGTATTCGAAGAAGCCAAACTTCGTATGAAAGGCTTCCATTTGTCTCCTTTTTTACTCTCACAAGGTAAGAGACCCCTCGCAAATCCAACTTGTTGTAAATCTGAGCGTGCTTCACTTGATCCACGAGCTGGGTATAAGTGGCAAAGGGTATCATTTTTTTATGGTAATCTGGTTGATTGCTCTGTAATCAATACAGGTCCTCAAGTCCCCCTCCTTCTTAGGCACGAAGAAGAGGGGCGAGGAGGCAGGCAACTTGGATTGGCAGATAAAAAAATTTGACAAATACTGATCCAGGTAAGTTTTAAGATGTTGGTCTTCTTGCTCCGTTAGAGCGTAAATACGGCTGCAGGGAATTTGGGCTCCGTGCACCTGGTCTATTTGGCAATCGTAGGGTCTATGTGGGGGCAAAACGATAGCTTGTTCTTTTTGGAAGTCATCCTGGTAACAGTGATATTCAGGTGATAAGGTGCCAGTGAGGCCCAGCACAATACTTTTCTTGGGTTTTTGGTTGATGATGTCTTTGTTGTAACAGGTGTCGGCGCAGCCTTGAGAAAAGGACAGAACTAATTTTTGCCAGTCAATCTTAGGATTATGGGTCTCTAGCCAGGGCATTCTCAATATCATCTGGAACTGAGGAGCACCGATGAGATCAAAGGTGATGTCTTCTTGATGCCCATCCCGTAACAGAAGCTTGACTTTCTCGGTACATTGTGTCACCGGGTCGGATGATAACTGAGATACATCCACTGCAGTGACATTTTCTGATTTCTGCTTTTGTTGAAGAGGAAGGCCTATTTGTGTTGCCTGGTCTTGGTCAATGTAGTTCCCTACTGCCCCACTGTCAATGTATGCCCCCAAGGCATGTATCTTTTATGGCTGCTTGTGATTTACCAAAAGTACCAGAAGGACTAGATGTGAGGTCTGTAAGCATTACTTTTTCTCGCTCGACAATGTACCCCTACGCTTGCCAGGCATTGGAGTTTCCCGAGTCTGGTGCTTCTTCTTCTTCTTCGTTGTTTTTATCTGTTGCCCCAACCATTTTCTTGGGAGGTTTCACCTGGCAATCATAGAGAAAATGGTCTGCTTTCCCACAATATAGACAGAGTTGTTGTTGTCTTCTTTTTCCTCTTTCTGCCTTGTTCAGAGGACTCTGTAACCCACTGATGTGCATTGGTTCCGAGTGTTCATGTTGCTTGGTGTGGGTCTCGCATGGTCACATAAAAACTGTCCTACCTTCTGTTCTGGCTCTATCCATTTTCCTATTCTGCAACCTATGGTCGCGTTGCACGGTGACGTCAATGTAGTCTGCACATACCTCGGGTGGGTTCACAAATTGGGTCAACAAATCCTTAAGTTCCCCACATAGCCCTCGATAGAAGAGTGTAATCCTTTTCTCTTCTGGCCAGTTTGTTTGAGCCACAAGATGATTGAAAGCTACAATGTAGGTTAATAGATCTTGGCTTCCCTGTCTGTGTGACCAGGGCTTGTCCCTGAGCATGTCGGGCAAACAATTTCTCCATCTCGTGTTGGAAAACCCCAAAGTTCCAAAGCAAAGGATCATCTTGGGTTACTAATGGTATCAACCAGTCCGCTGCATTACTGCCTAGATATAAGAGTACAAATGCCACTTTGGCTTGATCATTAGGAAAGGCTCCCGGTCTGCATAAGAAATATAGGAGACATTGGTTCATGAATATGGTGAACTTGTTTGGGTCGCCATTGAAGCGTTCGGGCGGAGATAAGGGCACTGCCCCTGGAAGGACTACCTGAACCTGTGTGTATTGTTGTGGTGGAGCAGAGTGGCTTATCCCAGGCAAGGGAACCTGTCCAGCTTGTGCCTGTATAACAAGACTAAAAGATTCTGACAAAATTGTGACAAACTGGGGATTTGTTGAACTAACTGTCAACCTGTTAAAGCAATGTACTGTCCTGAAGAGGGCTACACTAAAAACAGCAGAACACCAGGGACAGTGTTGATGTAATCTGTTAGCCGAAACGTATGTAGACATCCCGCAGACATTTGAAAAACTTTATCTTTTTTTGCAAAAGAATTCCTCTTTTCTTGTGTATTCACAGTGTGTTCCCCCAAAATGCAATATGATAAACATTCTAAAAATACTATGTCATTGTGATGAATCATGGATGTCACTCACTAACCACAGTCACTACTGGTACAAAACGTGATATTTCTGGACTTTTTCTTTCCTAAATTTAAATATTAACTTTGCCTTGCGGAAAAGCACCTACTACATGGTTGTGTACCGAATAATTTGATTAAAATGTGTTTTTACTTTGTCTACTTTACTGGCATAAATCTTGTGGTTCATATGTAATTTGGATACATGAAATAGATAATTTATCCTAATTTTCCCCTGACCATCTCCAAGGGTGGACTAGGAGAGGGGTAATTGAGCAGTTTGTTCTGCTTTATATATTGCACAATTGGTCCCTACACCGCTCAATCCCCCTTAAACAAAAAATGTGGGACTCACCCAGTATTTCTCCAGCTTGTGCCTGTAACATCTATCTTGCCAAATCATCTGTTCTTTCCCATGTTACAATAAGATCCCGCCTTAATGCACTGGTCTCTTATCATGAGGCGTGTACTTCGGCCCGTAATTGCTCTAGTAGTTGGGCCAACAGATCAGTCTCAGAAGTTCCCATAACGGCCAGGCAGAGAGTTTTTGAGGCTTTGCTTTCTGTTATGCTCACCTGGTCTCTGCAGAGGCATTGGGGCACAGTTGCAGCCCTCCCTGGAGTTGGATCACCCCCTTCCGGTTTTGTTCCCTGCGGATCCGCTGTGGGTGGTGACAATCAGTGGCACTGCTCCTGCGTGGAAATGTGAAAACCTGAATGCACTGATAGGTGACTCTGGTGACTCTGGTATCTCCCAAACCCTTATACCAAAGGTGCGATTTCAGTGGGCACGTACCGGCCCATAAGGCTCACCTGTGCTCCTGAGCTCTCCGTCCTGCTACTTCTGACAGAGGGGCTTGTCGATGGAATCGAGTTCCTTCACTGATTCCTAAGTAATAGTCCAGTCTAGCTGCGACTAAGCTCCTCTTTCTGCTTTCTCCCAATGTCTCTTGTCTTTTCCCCTCTTTCTGATTTATCTCAATGTCTCTTGTCTTTTCCCCTCTTTCTGCTTTCACTCAATGTCTTGATGTTATTGCTTCCAATGTTGTTGTTTTTCCCTGAATAACATTCCTCACTGTTTTCTCCCAAATAGATGGAAATGCGGCTTATCTACGGCTGAGCAGAAGATGGATGTGACAGCAACGTCCGGCAGCAGGTGAGTGATGGTTTTAGAGAAGTCGCAAGGTTTAATGGCAGCGCACCCTTAATGGAAAGTCTGTTAAGTATCTAACCTTGTCTTTTGCCTTTCTTTTGCAGGTGCTGCGAGTTCAGATGGAGTGCATCGTGCCGCATTGCCCAGATGATGCTGTCTGCGTTCCGAGATGTTTGCAGGTGAGCCGCGTTGCCAGGAAGAAGTTGTTTGCGCTCCAAAATGTTTGCAGTTGAGCCGTGGTGCCAGGAAGAAGATGTCTGCACTCTGCGATGTTTGCAGGTGAGCCAACGTGCCAGAAAGAAGCGTATAGATGAAAGCAGGATCCTCCGGATGGTAAGTATGACTGTAGATGGCAGGATCTCTCCAGGTAAGATAAATCCCAGGTGACGGTGAGCGTTACGCTGTACGGAGGGACAGAGTAACACAAAGCATGTTCCTTGGGGTTGGGCTGGCTTTTATAGCTGAACTCTTAAGGTCACACCCCTTAGCGCAGTCCTGCTTGCCACACCCTGCCACTCCTATAGGTTGCATGTGCAGATGTAGATGGATGCCATACCCGGACTAATTACACACAAGTGAGAAGTTCTTGAGAGTATTCTTGCCCATAAAAAAAGAGTTCTGTTCCATTCCAAGTACTTCTGCCCATAATGAAAATGTCTTGTTTAAGTTCTTCCATGAGCCTGGCGCCAAAGGCACCAGGACTGCATCCAACCACGTCCCCCATGTATAAATGTCCCAAATGGACATACATGAATCATGATGCCCCCTGCTCCCTCCACTTGATGGTACTACTCTTGTGATCCTGGGCAAGTGGCCATGAGAGTGGGACATACAATTGGACCCCCTGTCAGAGATAACTTCCTTAGGAAAACCTACCCTGGTAAAAATACCAAGTAGGGCCTTAGCAACAGCCTGAGCTGTAACAGTTCTCATAGGTATGGCTTCAGGATAGCTAGTAACATGGTCTACTACAACCAGGATAAACCTGTTTCTTGAAGATGTTGGAGGGTCTAAGGGACCAACAATGTTGATTTCTACCCTCTCAAAAGGGACTCTCACCAATGGGAGAGGCACCAAGGGTGCCACATTCTTGGCTCCACTCTTGCCAGAGGTTTGGCAAATGAGACAGCTCCTACAGAACTTATCTACATCAGACCCCAAGTTAGGCCAGTAGAAATATAAATAGAGCCTTTCCTTGGTCTTCTTAAAACTTAAGTGACCAGCTAAAGGTATCTCATGTGCTAACTGTAGGAACTGGAGTCTGCTTTCTAGAGGCACTAGAAGTCTTCTGTAGTCCCGTGGGATGGACTCAGTCGGTTCACTATAGAAGAGGTCATCTTCTCATTATAACCTATGCTTCCCTGGCTGTTGCCCATCCAGCTGGGAAGCTGCCTGTTGGCGAAGACCTTCCAGAGTAGGACACTCTCAATGACCTTTGCTGAAGTCTGCCCTAGAGGGTCCACCTTCTGCCAGTAAAGACTGCAGCTCAGTATGGTCTACAGGATCTAGATCTCCAACTGGAGCAAGGTCCTCTTCCAGCTTTGATTCCTCAGCAGCTGATTCAACCACACAAGGTTATTCCATACACTCAGCCTCAGCTAGTGGAGGAGACATAGGTGTAACTTCGGACAGTCATCTCGGGGATGTCCTTGTTGGTTGCACAGGAGTGCTGGCAGGTTTCTTTCTGGAGGTTTTAGGTTTCCCCTTTTCCTCCTTCTTCTTTGAAATTGAAGGCAGTCAGTCCTGTGGACTGGGAGTTTTAGTTTCCTCTATAATATCCTCTTGAGAGCTCCTTAAGGTACTCTCTCTGGCTTTCCTAGTCTGCTCCTGTTTCCATTTGTAGAGAGTCCTGGGGGTGCTTGTTGCAACTCCAAGAGTTTTTAAATCATTCCCCAACAGGACTCTCCCAGGTACTTCACTCTGTACATTTACAGGTATTGTGAACAGCGATGTCATTGCACTGGATGAGAGCTGGTGGAAGCATTTGGGCAGGACCTCCAGCAAGCTTAGTTAGGAATTTGGGTGCCTTAGCAACATCCTATACCTTGAAAAATGATTCATCAACTACAGTTATGCTGGCCCCAGTGTCTCTGATGGCAGGGGTCTCCTGACCATTCACAAGAACACTGTATTTGTAATACTCTTTATTATTGTCTGGAATGGAATTATAGACATCTAAGTTCTGTTTTTCCCACAGGGATACTAAAGAAACACTGGCTGAGACTTTCATGGGTTCCTCAACCAGTAAATGAAAGTTTCCACTTGCCATTGGTACTTCAACCTCTGGGGAGAAGGCTAAGGAGACAGTGTGGACCACTGAAGGGTTACCCTTACATCTGGGATCCCCTTTCACATGTCAGTTGACCCATAAGCATAACATTTTCCAAATGTCTTTATGAATTGGGGTTAGTTCTGAGCTCCCTCTGGTTTGGCACCAGGAGGTACACTAGCCTGATTCGGTTTCCCTTGTGGCTTACCTTTGTTATGTTTGGGGCCCTCTTTTGGACTGGAGGTATTGGAATGTTATCTTTCTTGTGCTGCTTTCCCTCATCCTTCTTCTGAGTTGCGCCAGCATCCTTGTGAGTAGGCCTGTTGGCAACCCATAAGTCAGCAGCCCATGCTAACTTCTTTGGATCAATTTCCTTAGAGTCAACCAAGTGCTGTCTCAGCTCACGAGAGCAGGCATTATCAATAGATTGTAACATAAACAGATTTCTCATACCTTTATAAGTGTTAACTGTGTACCCTTAACCCATCCATCTATGTTTTTCAAACACTCAGTCACCCAGGTAGCCCAAGGGGTACCATCATGCTTTTTAAGGGTTCTAAACCTCTTAAAATACTGAGATGGGGTCTTCCCAAATCTAGCTATCAAAGCTAGCTTCACAGTTTCATACTCCTTTCTGTCTACATCCCCCAAATCCATTACCACATCAGTTGCAACGTGGAGGTAGCCTAGAAAAAAGGCAAGGAATCAGCTGATTCCCTGTAATGTCTTGAATCCCATGGTTATATTCAAAAGCAGACAACCAATCCAACATATTAAGCTTAACCTCATACATACTTATTGCATCTTTGGGCATGCAAGTCTTCTTAGGACTGGACGACCTAGAGGACACTAGGAGAGAACCAGTTTTAAGAGACAACTTTTTCATTTCAGTGGCATGATTCAATTCCATTTCTCTGAGTTTAAGTTCTTGATGTTTGTTTTCAGATTGAGCTTGGATTCTCTTAAATTCTAACTCATGTCTCATTGTTTCCAAATAGACACATTCAGGACTTAGTGTTGGACCTGATGGGGTCCCTGTGGTTAAAGTTTGAGGCCTATCAGCAGGTAGAGGTAAAACAGGGCCTACATTGTGAGACTCTTCTGCCTCATCTAGCTCATCCATAGCATGAGAGCTGGGCTCTGACATAATTATCATCCTCGTCAACATTTCCACATTTGCTGCAGTGGTAGGGGTTTCAGACCCACTCCACAGACTTTGGTATTCTAACAACGTTTCTATCAATTCAACCTTTTTTGCCTTTTACAGTGAGATTCCTAGCTTTACACATATCTCATATCTCTCAATTGATCAACTGATAAAGTGACTAGGGTCTCCTGTCTGTAGCTTTCTATATCAGTCAAGATAGGATAAAACAATTGCTTCTCTAGTGTTGCTTAGACTTTTGAGGGTTATTTGAACAAAGGTAAGAGCAGTACTCTAAATGTAACAAGTACACTTTATCCTCACCCCTGTAAACAAGTGTTAGGCAGAATCACATGCAGTACCCTTTGGGAACACCACATGTAATTAAGACAAGGCAAAAGGCAGACCGATGGCTGGCCTGCTTGTGGCCACAAAAAAAGCGTCCGGCCTCCAGATTGTGAACTCTTTTAATCCATCCCCTTTTATCCAGGTTGTCACCATCACTACACACCAAAATAGATGTAAGGCACCTTGTCTGTTTATCATTAACGTATATTGGAATCATCTGGCCAAGGACGACTCACTTTTTATTGATCAAATTACAACACTGATCGATGATCTCTTAACAAAGGAGCTGCCACTGGACCTAATTGTATGTGGAGACCTAAACATTATCTGCGCCCAAAACGGAGATAGAACTGAGCTAAAAGATAAGAAGGCTCACAAACATGAAAGAATAGCAGCGCAGTGGTGCCTAGAAATGGAGTTTCGTGGTCTATCAATGCTCAACGGCCACACTATTGGGGACATTCCTGCATGTCCTACTTGGAGAAGATTTCATCAGGCCTCAGTACTTCACTATATATTCGTTTCTGAAAACATCCACAAACGGACAAAAAAAATGGAAGTCATCAAAATGAAGCATAGTGACCACGATATGGTTCAATTCATATTTGAACTGCCTATTCCGTGTAGTAAGGAAAATTGGGGCTTTGCGGTTACTGCTGGTTCCAATAGGATTCGTTTAAATTTGTTGGATACAGAAGTTATTGCCATTACACACAATTTCCAACATGGCTCAAAAGCTCTTGAATATCGAGACCTCCTGTGCGACTACGAAGAACAGAAACGCAACACATATCGCAAGGGGTTTCGAGCAAAACACAAATTTGATATGGCTGTTATGCAACGAAAAAGAGCCATGCGACAAGAACTAAGGGCCATAAAAAACACAAGCAGTTTAACTAAAAAGGAGTGTAAACGAATGATTAAACAAAGATATCGGAACTGGCACAAATCGCATGCCACAATTCTGGTGCAAAATGACTCTGAACTTATGCTACAGAAAATGTCTGGTAAAAAATCGGCTGAGTACTGGAGATTGATAAACAACAGCTTGGCGCCTCAACATGCACTACAAGCCAACGCAGTCTCGGAAGAAAAGTGGATCGAATTCTACTCGAATCTATATGCTAAAGATCCATCTTCCACAGTTTGGGTATATACGGCGCTAAAGAAATGGGATTTGGTGTTTGAGCGTCTTGACATACTTAATGTAATTAAAAACGTGCACGACTCTAGAGCACCCGGGCCAGATGGCTTAACCAACTTCACACTCAAGAAAAATCCAGAACTATGGACAGACCTCTGTGTAACACTGTTCGAAAGGGTTATTAAGAACTGTTCGACCCCGAAGTCATGGAAAAACGCGGTGGTGGTACCTATCTTTAAAAAAGGGGACCAAACTAATCCTCGAAACTATAGGCCTATAGCGCTACTTGATGTTTTGGGGAAAGTCTATGCAAGCCTTCTACAACAAAAACTCCTCAAATGGGCCATAGCCTCAAAACATGAAGATCCCAGACAAGCAGGCTTTGTAAAAGGAGTAGGATGTGGGTTGAATTTGCTACTGCTAAATCTGCTAAAAATGGATGCATTGAAGTCAAACACAAAGATATACACGGCACTAATAGATCTGTCACAGGCGTTTGACAGCATAAACAGGGAACTGTTGTGGGAAAAACTTAAGAGGTGGAACTGTCCTTCGAGTCTAGTGGATGCAATCCGCGAGTTACACACAGGCACTTCTATTAAGATTCGGTTGGATGAGAAAGGCACGTTGTCTGCTGATATTGCTACATATAAGGGCGTGAAGCAAGGCTGCCCATTGGCAGCAATTATCTTCAATCTCTTTATCTCAGATATAAAGCAAGCGTTCAACGGTGTAGCTACCTTTCCTCCAAAACTTTATGGAACCTCAATAGAATATTTGGTCTATGCTGATGATCTCATCTTGGTGGACTCAACGCCGATTGGGCTCCAGCGAAAACTCAATTGTCTTGAGCATTATACAACAGAAAACGGCCTTAAAATCAACAAAGAAAAAAGTGAAATTCTGATTTTGGAAAAGTTACAGGGAAACAAAGGTAAAAAAGGAAAATTTTGCTGGCGAATTGCAAATGAGGACCTACAAATCGTAAAGAGCTCGACCTACCTGGGCATGAAAATTAGCGCCAGTAGAAGAGACGAGCCGTGGTCCATTGTTGCAAAAAGCAAGTGTCGGCAGCTGGCGTGCCAAGCGCAATTAATTAATAAGAAATTTGGCAAATTTTCGTTAAAACCTGTCATCTTATTTTATGAGCAAAAAGCGGTACCTGCACTTATATACGGCGGAGAAAACGCATTTGGTTGCGCAGAGGACTTGTGGAAATCCCTAGAAAACATTTTTTGGTCCCGTGTCTTGCAGCTTCCAAAGGGTACATCAACAACATGCCTATGGTATGAGCTAGGGCTCATATCAATCAAAGCAAGAGTTACATGGAACCTCCTAAGTATATATAGAAAAACGATGGTCAAAACTCCGGTGCCGCAATTTGAATTACTACATAAGTCTGACAAAGACAGAATCACTTCCACTTTGTTCGACTGGAACGTCCTCTGCAAGGCTCTACTAGAGGAGTATGGCATTAATCTCTCACTGCTAATAGAGAATCCAGACATGGCTAAAACGACAATCTGGAGAACTGACTGGATATCAACCTATGACTTAAGAGCAAATTCAATTCTAATGTGCGAGGTACCGGGAGAAGCAAAAGCCTACGGTCAGCGACATACATATCTAACCTGCTTACCAGATCAATACTCAAGAGCTTTGTATATGCGATTCAGAATGAATTTGTTCTTAACAAAAGAACGTTTGGCTACATGGACAAAGTATGCTAACATTGATCCAGTATGCAGATCCTGTAAAAAGAGCAAAGAATCCATCAAACATTTAGTCATGAGTTGTCTTGCTTTTGAACACCAAAGAGAAAGACAATTTGGAAAACTGATCAACGAGCATCAATTCATGAATACAGAGGATTGGTGGAAGGCACTGTTTGAGGGGAACAACAGAGCAGTTCTATTTGCTCTAATAAATTTCCTTCGATTGCTGAAAAGTATTTTAGACATGGAGAATGAGAAACTGGGTTTACCTAATTAAGAAAACTGTTACGGAGTAGGAACCTGGCTTATGTGTGTGAAATTAAAATGTTTCAAATTGATGAAGGAAACTAGGAATTGAAAGGAGAGACTGGAAGATTGCAATGTGTTGTTATTTTAAAGGTTTGAATAAACCAAATAAAAATTTTTAAAAAAAAAAAAATTAAGACTACAAGTGTCAGTACAATTTCACCTTTGGTACAATCCTGTACTACACAGTTATGTTTTAGCAGTGGCTGAGCAGCCAGAATTATCTCAGGAGTTGAGTGAGCAGTAGAAAAAGTTACACAAAGGACCAACCAATACAGTTATTCAAATAAACACTTACTCAAGGTTTCTTGGTAAAAGAATCTACATTTATTTACATAGTCAATTTGAAAACATTACACTAGCAAGAACAGCTCGATATCAGATACTAATATACTATAAATACACAACCAATAAGTTGATGAACAAGTTCAGCTCCCCTAAAGTGGGAGCAAAATGGCACTTCAGACAAGGTTATAAGACTTGATAGCACAATTACTTGCGTAGGCAGGGCAAAGGGTTTCAGTGAACTACAACCAGCAATTCAGTTCACAGGCTTGGGCCAAAGTCAATGGTTCAGAATCTTAGAATATGATAGCACAGTTCTCGTAGTAAATGTTTAAGTCTTTGCCACGGATTTTAGAAGAATTTGGCTAAGTGAAAAGTTAGATGAATGTTTAGGGAAGGACAAGCCTTCGAAGTCGGGAAAGTTTCACAAACTTTCTCAGTGGCAGAAAAGATTTCCAGACCGTGTTTGCACAGTATCTTTAAAGTGAAGAAGAGCTGTAGCTGAGTCCGTTTTTTGTGGCAGTTCAAGCAGACCTCGCTATTCCCTAGCTTCAGTCGTGGGGACAATGAGGAGGAGGTCGGGAGGTTCCAGCACTGCCCAGGGAAGAGGCCACATGTTTGGCAAAACGTTGATTTAAGGCGTGAGTGCCTTAAAGACCACAAACTGGTATCCTTCCCACTGGCTATCCGGTTTTCCACAGCACTCTGCAGAAAATTTGAATAAGAGGGGACGGTGTCCAGGTGGCTTACGAGTTGGTTGTTCCCATCAAACTCAAGGGAAGAAGTTAACCTTGAAGGGCATTTCTCTGTCGATGGAGTTTCAGGCAATTCAGACCTGCAGCAGGGCTTCACCGGTCATCTAGGAGTTGCAAAAGTCCTCTTACTCGGACTCATATTCGGTTCTTTCATTCCAGTGGTCGACTCTGCTTTCCAAGTCCCAGAGACCTGCTTTTAAACAGTTTTCCCCCATTCATTCCAGCCTGGCTGTCACTCACACAGCAGGGTGGCTGTCCTTGCTGGACAGCCAGCAGGCTGATCACGCCAGAGTGTATTCAGGTCTCCTAGGAGACTAAGCAGAGGGAGTTTCGGGCACCTCCTTCACATCTTGTCTACCCAGACACCCTGGCGCCAGAGGAGGGCTTCAACACTGAAGCCTGCCAAAGGCCAAAGAACAAACGGACCAAACCTTGTTTGGCACGCAGAGACAAACACAAGAAAGACCTTTCCTAAAAGAAATGGCGAAAAAAGTTGACCAGAGTGTGTTTTTACAGATAGGTTCTGGGCGCCATATTCAAAAACATGGCTGACCCGATTTTTAGCTACCGTTGTTCGCGGTCGGGAAAAATCAGTGTACTTTCATCTAAACCACTGCCACCAGCCATTTAAAGTAGGAAAGAGTAAAATTTGACTGTTACATGAGTGTTTTGACTCCGGGAAGCTAGGCAACCCCTCCAGCACTATATAGGAAGATAGTGTGTGCTGGGTGTGTAAATTTAAAGAGACTAGTAAAGTCAATTTAACTTTACATGCTCTGGGAGACAGTAGTCAGTCCCAGAGAAGGTATTTAAATCTTGGGAAAGACATCCCTGTGTACTGCACTGAAGGTACTGTGTGACACACAGAAAAAGATGATGTGTATGGAGTTGTTTTAAAACTCCATACCCAAAGAACACAAAAGTAAAACACACATCAAAATACATGGAAGAGTTGGAAAAAAGGCTCACACCCTTCCCAGGTAAAAAATCAAATCCTAGAAATCCAGCAAAGGTAGGGGAAATTAGCACATTCTTGAGAATTCTCCCTAACAAAGGGGCTGCCAGAGTCCGACTCCCTCCCCCTCATCCAGTTACTTCCAGGTTATGGGTTACAATTCGTAAGTCCCAGTGGCGAGGCAGTAGCAACCAAGTCCTTGTTAAGTCTTCCCCTGCAGCATCCACATGAAGGCCAAGGCATGGTAGCAGCACAGTTCTAGTCACCAGTCGTTGGCTCAAGCAGGTTGCTCCAATCACACCACTTATTTCAATTCCACAGACGGGCTATAGTTTGGAGGGCCATTTACAACCTCATTTGCTTTTCTGCAGGTTATGCTGCCTGCATCAAACGTGGTGATAGCTTGGCTGCTACTAAGCAGTGCCAAATTGCAGACTATAACTTCCCCAGCCAGCCCAGAGTAAGCTGTGAAGAAACCATGACCACAACCAGACTGAGGGCTATGCTGTGCTTTGCCAGTCATGCAGTTGAATTATCCAGTCTTCACTCACCTGGACTTTCTCAGCATTGTACATGCACTTTACAAAAAAAGGAATTCAAGGAAGTCACATTCAGATGTAGCCCCACTGTAGCTCACAGCAGACCACCTTGCCCGTTGCCAGCAGACCACCTCGCCCGTTGTCTCAGGCATCACCAAGGGCTCGCCATCCAGATGATCAATCAGGTAAGGAGGAGAATAGGGGCAGCTGTGGAGAGACCCTGTACAGTCAGCATAAGTACATCTAAAAGCTCTAATGAGCTATTGGGATCAATGTTCCAGTGAAGCATGTTTTCCAGCACAGAAAAACTGCTATATTTGAAGTGAAGTTGAAGGAAAGATTGTGTAATACAGTGTAAGATTAAGGTCTGCTGTAGTTTTGACAGAAGGCAGGTCATTTTGATTAAAAAAAAGGTGCCATCATTTGTTGTACTGTAGTTTGATAAATGAGGTATTTCTTATGAAATTGTGCACTGGTATAAGAAGTAGCAGATGCAGCGGTCACTATGCAAGCAGAAGCACTTTTAAAAGCACTAATGAGGTATTGGGATAGGTGTTACAGTGAAGCATGTCTTGCAGTACAGAACAAATGATATAGTTAAAGTGAAGGTAAGGTCAAGGTTGTATAATCAGTGTAGTATGAAAATATGCTATAGTTTTGACAAAATCTTTCTTTGTTGTATTTTAGCTTGATAATTGAGGTATTTTTAAATATGGAATTGTGCACTGGTATAAGTAGTAGCACTTGTAGCACTCACTATGGAAACAGAAGTACTTTTAAAAGCACTAATGAACAATTGATATATTTGCTACAGGAAAGCATGTTTTACAGCACAGAAAACTCATATTATAAAAAAGTGTTATAAAATATTACTTTTGAAAATGAAAAGATACCAGTAGTGTGTCTTCTTAGATTTTGAAATGTAGGTGTATATCCTGGAAATCTGTAAAAGTGTGTCGATCAGGTTGTGATAGAGCACGCTCTGAATTACAGCACAAAAGCAGTCTCAGAGTTGAAAGATATATCTGAACTGTTGAACTAAGGTGAGAGGTTTAGATGTAGGGTTTTTGGATATGATTAGTGGATGGGTGTGTGACCGTTTGAATGAGCCAATCAGGGAGTATTACAGAGATAATGGTAAAAAGGGAACAAGGGCTACCTTGCGTACCGATGTCCGTGGATATACATGACTGTTGGCGGTCAAACCACACCTGCCTTTTGGTCTGTTTTACCATTCACTGCAAGGAAAGAGGACTGCACAGACAGATGACATCACGGATCACCATGGATGTCGGGAGACTCAATCAATAAGGGCTTCTGCTTGTGGAGGAGGATATGAACTGCAGAAGAAGACAGGGCAGAAAGTGCTTCCTTTCTTGTTTGAATTGCTAAAAGCATTGAGCTCAATAAGAAGACTTTTTTGGATTATAGAAGATTTGTGGGTTATTTGACTACAGATATTTGCAGAACAGCTTTGTATCTCACATAATCTTGGCTTTGAAAAATAAGAAGTCGTATGGTATGGAATTTGTTGCATGAAATTGAATCATCTGTTACTAATGTGTGAAGATTTGATGTAATATAGGGCTTGGCGACCGTTTGGCAGCATTGGCTGCAACACAGGAAATTGATACAGCTCTTAACATACTGCCAGCGATTATGTAAGATGGGCCTTCAAATAGGGCAGGCGATACGTTTATGGTGAATCTTGTTGAATGTGGTCTGCAAGCTGTTTGTTTGTTTGTTTATTTGTATGGCGCACCAAACCCAAAGGTATCTGGGCGCAAATGATGGGAGGTTACAAGGTATTCTTTAGGCATGAATTACAGTGGTTGCAACAAGATTTACAAAAATTCCAAAAATACAATAGTTATATACATACAAGGGTCACAGCAAATATACAAAATCTTACTGTAGTTAAATACATGTACAGTTATATACATCATGACGCAAGGATCATACAGTATGGTACAGGGAGAGTCAGGCGTTTAGGTGAATCAGTGGTCCTTGGCTATGAGCCAGTTTAGGGCATTGCGCCTAAAGTTTGGGAAGGTTTGGTCCGCTCTCAAGGATGGAGGCAGGGCATTCCAATACTATGCCGGCATAACAGGGAAACTGCTCCCCCTGGCTTTTTTCAGTTTAAATCTAGGAACTACCAGGTGGAAGGAGTTAGCTGTCCTGGTAGGGCATTCTGAGGATTTTCTGATGATTCTCTCCGAGAGGTAAAGTGGGGCAGCTTTGTTGAGACATTTGTGGGTTGGTGAGATTGTTTTAAGCATGATTTTATCATTGATGGATAGCCATTTGTACTGTCTACTCAACTCTGAGATATGCTCTATTCTGGGTATGCCCTGTTCAATTATGAGAGCATTGTTCTGAAGGATTTGGATTTTATTGATAACATACTTGCTCGCACCCAAGTTCAAGGCGTTACAAAAATCCACTTTGGAGAGGATAAGGGGTCTGTCTAGGATAGTACAGCTTACCTTGGAGAGAAAAGATTTGCAAGCTCTGATCAGCTTGCAGGTATATGCTGTGGTCGAGGCCATGGCATTGACTTGTTTGCAAGTGTGAGAGTTGAGTTGAGGTAAAAATCTAGAGTTTTTACCTCTTTTACCACTTCAATGTGATTACCATCGATGTTGAATGATGTATAGTTGGAATTGAGTTTGTTCAGATTGACCGTGGTTCTGAGTAGAAGGAGCTCAGTTTTATTGTCATTCAGGCATAGGCCATGGGCGGCCATCCATGCCTGGATGATTAGATACATTTTATTTACAAGGGCCATGTCCTTGTTGTAGTCCCAGGTGAGTGGTATGAGGATCTGGGTGTCATCTGCATAATTCGTTAGGTGACACCCAGATGGTCCAGGTCATCGAACAGTGGCTCCGTAAATAGGTTGTACATTGTTGGTGACACACAGGAACCCTGCGGGACGCCACAAGTAATAGGAATTGGGTCAGCAGCCGCTGAGGGGAAGAAGACTCTCATGGTCCTGTTGTTCAGAAAGGATTGGATCCATGCAATAGCATGCCTTTAAAAGGTGGCTGTGTCAAGGTGTTTACATAGCACTTTATGGTCCACCAGATCGAAGGCAGCAGAAAGATCAAGGAGAAGTAGCAGAGCTATTTTCCCCTTGACTTTAAGTTCATCGATCTGGGTTTTAAGATCGATCAGTGCCGTTTTGGTGCTGTGTTGTGGCCTGAAGCCAGATTGGCGAACTCCCAGGAGGTGATTAGTCTCTAACTATTTCTGAATTTGAAGGTAGGCTATGTTGTCGAAGATCTTAAGTAGGAAAAGAACTGTAGTGATTGGCCTATAGTTGTGTAATGCTCACCTGAATCCCTCGGAGGCGCAGGTCTGGGCTGGTGGTTCTCGGAGTCTTCTAGGGTCACGCGAATGCCACCCTGGAAAGGCCCTCTCCACACTGAGATCTTGATCTGAAGGGTGAGGTGTCTGCAATTGGGAGAGCAAGGGGTTAATAGGATATATAAGCCTGACTGGCCAAGCTGACTCCCCTTCCTGGTACTCCCCACGTAGTTCGTAGGCTAAATGTGCTCACCTTATATAGGTGAAAGCGGAGCTCTCTATCCTGCGTCTTGCAGGGGCGCCGAAGCCAGTTACTTCACTGGTTAATTGTCCAGCCTCTTGGTTGCAGAGGATGAAGATTTGGAGCTAGGCCGTCGTTAGCAGCACGAACGGCGGTTGCTTGAATGGAGAGCGATGGAAAGGCGAAGGTATTGCAGGCAAGTAAGTAGAAAATGTCAATTCGAAGTTTAAAGCACTTCTTAATGTCTCTTTTCCTTTTTCAGGTTGCAGAAGCAGCTGGGTAGAAAAATAGATATCGAGGAATGCGCCGAGGAGTGAGAAAGATGAGAGCTGCCCAAAACACGTGCGTATGGATGGAGTTTTGTATTTCTTAATGATGTCCTTTTGTTTTGCAGATGCGAGTAGCAGCGTCGGCGGAGGCGAGAAGAATGCAGCGCAGGTAGGGAAAGTTTCACGATGGTTACTAACCAATGTCCTTGCTTCCACAGGGTGCCGAAAAATGGAAAGCTGCAGCCCGTGGCTTAAAATGCACCGATGGATTGGGTAAGTGCTGCGCTGGTTGTTATCGCATGCAAACCTGGTGTTCTTTTCCCTTCTCAGATGCTGCAGAAGACGAAGATGGTATTTCAGAAGGTAAGATTACGGTTTTCTCTTCCCTAGATGCAGAAGTTGAAGATTCTCTGGAGCTGACACGGTGAGCGTCTTGCTGCTATTGCAGAATAACGCGAAGCACGTTGCTCTGATCGGGCGTGGTTTAAATAGTCCTACTGGAGTGCTTAGGTGTCTCCTTCCACAGCAGCCTCGCCCAAGTAAAAAGTCCCAGCTTCCAGAATAGTTCCAGTATCCAGTCCCAGGGAGTGGTGCTGGCCACACCCAGAAGGTAAAGTAGTTCCAGCCATGGATGGATGAGGATTTCATCCTGCAGGTGAGTGAGCAGCATGGTCTGCAGCCGGTAGGTCCACCCAAGCACCATTCCTTACATCATGAGCCCGGCACGTCCTGTGCCGGGACTGGGTCCCCTTATGAGCCTGGCGCCACTCGCGCCAGGACAAGGTCCATAAGGCCCCTATGGGAGCCGATGGGTGCCTGAAAATGAAGTTGTGACCCAGCTTCCGAGGCAGTTGGGCTAAATCTGACTCCTTGGAGGCTGCGGTCATGACAGTACCCCCCCTCAAGGCCCCTCCCAAGCTTGTATTTTCCGGAGGTTTTGGCTTGTTGGGAAAAGCCCGATGAAATTTTCGGACTAAACGAGGTGCATGTACATATTCTGAGGGTTCCCAAGATCTCTCCTGGGGTCCATATCCCTTCCAATCAATCAGGTAGTATAGTTTTGATTTGGAAATTTTGGAGTCCAAGATGTCTCGAATTTCAAATTCGGATTCTCCGTCAACTTGGATTGGCTCAGGAGGTTTAGTCAAACGGGTTCCGGGTTGCACAGGTTTCAGGAGAGAAACATGGAAGACAGGATGTATCTTCATTCGAGTAGGTAATTCTAGTTTGACAGCCACTGGGTTAATCACGGCCGTGATCGAGTAGGGTCCTAAATATCTTGGGTTGAAGGTGCGTGGGCCTTTTAAAGATAAATGTTTAGTGGACAGCCAGACTTGATCTCCTTTTTGATATTGAGGAGCCTCTTTTCAATGTTGGTCCGCTCCTTTTTTGTATGATTCTTTAGCTCGTTGAAGATGAGCTGTGGCTTCTTTAAATGCTTGAGTTATCGCCGAATGCAGATGGTCAACAGCAGGTGTTCCGAGAGCTTGAGGTGGGTCCAGATTTGAGGTTCGAGGATGACTTCCATACAGCAGGAAAAAAGGGGTTTTTCCTGTCCCAGAATGGATTGAATTATTGTAAGCATATTCAGCAATCCAAAGGACATCCTTCCAAGTACCCTCGGATTGATGCAACATGCAGCGCAGATATTGTTCTAGAGTTTGGTTAGTTCTCTCAGTCTGCCCATCGGTTTGAGGATGATGGCTGGTGGAAAGTCGTACATCAATCTGTGCTAAACGACAACAACTCCGCCAAAAATGGGAAATGAATTGGCTCCCTCGGTCAGAGATTAGTACTGAAGGGAAACCGTGCAACCGGACAATGTTTTCAAGAAATTCTCGGGCTAGAATGGAAGCTGTAGGTAAACCCTTCAGTGGGATAAAATGAGCCATTTTTGAAAAAAGGTCCACGATCACTAGAATTGTGTTGTATCCGGAGCAAGGGGGTAAATCCGTGATAAAATCCATCGAGAGCGTGTGCCAAGGGCCTGGTGGAATGTCTATTGGACGTAATAATCCTGCTGGTTTTTCCTTCTGACTCTTGTTTTGTGCGCAGATACCACATGAAGCCACAAACTCCTTAACATCTTTCCTCCAAGATGGCCACCAAAAATGCCTTTTAATTTTCTCTGAGGTTTTGGCAACTCCAGGATGTCCTTCCATTAGAGAATCATGGTAGCAGGTGATGACCTGTTTTTGTAAGTCAGCGCAGGGTAAGAATAGTCTTCCTTGGAAATACAATAGGTTCTGATCTATTGAAAAATCCTTTCCTTTCAATTGCCAATTCGATGAATCTTCGGGAGTTATGAGTTGATTGACCCTTGCTTTAATCTCTTCGAGGGATGATGTGTTGATTACTCCTAGTATCTTTTGTTCAGGAATTATTGGCACCGTCTCCGGATTAGCTGTAAGTTCGTCTACCCCTATCCGGGAAAGGGCGTCTGCTTTTCCGTTCCTAACGCCTGGTCGAAATGTGATTACAAAATCGAATTCTGCGAAGAATAAAGCCCAGCGTAGTTGCCTCGAAGATTGAGCTTTAGCTGACTTCAGGTACTGGAGGTTACGGTGATCCGTGATTACAGTTACTGTGTGCCGGGCTCCCAAAAGATAATGCCGCCAGGCCTTAAAGGCGGACTTAATTGCCAAGAGTTCTTTGTCCGTAATTGTGTAGTTGATTTCAGGAGCCGAAAATTTGCGAGACCAAAAGGCTACAGGTGTAACTGGTGCGTGTCGGGGTCTCTTTGTGACAGCACCGCCCCCATTGCAAGACTGGAAGCGTCTGTCTCGACGATGTAGGGAAGTTCTGGACGGGGATGCCTTAAGACTGGAGCAGAGATAAATTTGGTTTTTAATTCTTGGAAGGCTTGTTCGGCTTCTGGAGTCCACTCAAATTTTTTATTCTTTTTCAGAAGAGCCGTGATAGGTTGGACTACCCGAGAGAATTCAGGAATGAACCTTCGGTAAAAATTAGCGAAGCCCAGCATGCTCTGCACACCTTTCACGGAAGTTGGGGAAGGCCATTTGGTGATAGCATCCACTTTTCTTGAGTCCATGTGAACTCCGTTGGGTGATAAAACGAACCCTAAAAATTCCACTTCCTTTGCGTGAAAGGTGCACTTCTCCAGTTTAGCAAACAAGCGGTGTTGGCGAAGTCTCTGTAAAACCGCTGTGACGTGTCTACGATGATCAGATTCTGAGGCTGAGTATACCAGGATGTCGTCAATATAAACGACTACGCACACATCAATAAGTTCTCTGAGGACATCATTCATGAAAAACTGGAAAGCGGCCGGTGCGTTACATAGTCCAAAGGGCATTACTTGATACTCAAATAATCCATATTTAGTGCGAAAGGCCGTCTTCCATTCGTCGCCCTCCTTAATGCGTACCAAATGGTAAGCTCCTCTGAGGTCTAACTTTGTGTATATGCAGGCGCCTTTTACCTGGTCCAATAATTCAGGAATCAAGGGCAAAGGGTATCGGTTTTTGACTGTAAACTGGTTCAGGGCGCGATAATCGATACACGTTCTTAGGTTAACAGGTTAACGTTCTGAGGATAACAGGTTGAAGCGCATTCTGGAAACCGAATCTCCTTGGCTCGCCAGTTTATCTGAGGATTGTGCTTTTCCAACCAAGGCATTCCCAGAATCACCTGAAACTGCAGGGCCTTGATTACATCAAACACGATCTTCTCCCGATGTCCGCCTTGACATAACAACGTTACCTCCACGGTGGTATGAGAAACTGGTCCGGAAGCTATTTCAGTACCATCCACTGTAGTGATTACGTCCTTTACCATCTTGGGACGTAGGGGAAGATCCATCCTGGTAGCCAAGTCGTGGTCCATATAATTACCGATTGCTCCGCTATCGATGTATACTTTGATAGCATGCATGCGATCTGGTCTATTGGGACATATGAGGACCATAGGCATTACCAAATGCGAGGTCAAGGAACTGGTTCTAACGCTCGGCAAGCGGACCTCTACGCTTGTCGGGCGAGGTTGTTTCCCGATTCCAGTTTCTCAGCAGTTTTATCAGAAGCTCCTACGGTCTTCTTGACCGGTTTCACTGAGCAATCACGAAGGAAATGTCCAGAATTCCAACAGTATAGGCACAGCTGTAATTGCCTTCTTCTTTCCCGTTCTTTCTGGGTTAATGGTCCTTTTACTACTCCTATTTGCATTGGTTCCACAGAGTCATTCCCTTTAGCGGAGCTCTGAGGTCTTGAAAGTACCCGGGTTTCAAATCTGGATCGATCGGTCTTCCTGTTCTGTAGCCGATGATCTAATTGGACCAATAGGTCGATATAATCTGAACAGTCTTGCGGCGGATTCACCACCTGAGCTAAAACGTCTTTAAGTTCCCCACGTAGACCTCTGTAGAAGAGCGTGATTCTCTTATCTTCAGGCCACCTGGTCTCAACCACCAGTCTATTAAAGGACGCTATGTAAGCCAGGAGATCCTGATTACCTTGTCTGAGTGACAGGAGTTCATTGTCCAAGGCCTGCCCCTGCGAATGTCTTGCGAACAACTTTTCCATACTGGTCTGAAAGTCTTGAAAGTTATAGAGGAGCGGGTCATCCTGTGTCACGAGAGGAATGGACCAGTCTGCAGCACTACCGCTAACATAGGAAAGTACAAACGCTACCTTGGCTTGGTCCGTTGGGAATGCGGCGGGTCTACACAGAAAGTGCAAGCGGCATTGATTGATGAATACTGCATATCGCTTTGGATCACCGGAAAAACGTTCGGGCGGGGCCAAAGGCACATTCCCTGGCAGATTAATTTGCACCGGATTACTTGAGGTTGTAGGAGTGCCGCCCCCTCCATAGGGAGGCAGTGGCGTCTGTCCCGCTTGAGCCTGTAGCAACTGTCTGGCCAGATCATCAGTCTGTTCCTTGGCCATGATCAACTCCCTTCGTAAAGCGTTTGTTTCTTGGCGAGATGCGTGTACTTCTGCCCTTAGTTCCCCAAGCAATTGAGCCAGTTGATCTGTGTCCGAGGTTTCCATTGCGCCTGGGTGGGAATATTGCGGTAGGCTTCGCGTTCTGTAACGCTCACCTGAATCCCTCGGAGGCGCAGGTCTGGGCTGGGGGTTCTCGGAGTCTTCTAGGGTCACGCGCAGGCCTCGAATGCCACCCTGGAAAGGCCCTCTCCTCACTGAGATCTTTATCTGAAGGGTGAGGTGTCTGCAATTGGGAGAGCAAGGGGTTAATAGGATATATAAGCCTGACTGGCCAAGCTGACTCCCCTTCCTGGTACTCCCCACGTAGTTCGTAGGCTAAATGTGCTCACCTTATATAGGTGAAAGCGGAGCTCTCTATCCTGCGTCTTGCAGGGGCGCCGAAGCCAGTTACTTCACTGGTTAATTGTCCAGCCTCTTGGTTGCAGAGGATGAAGATTTGGAGCTAGGCCGTCGTTAGCAGCACGAACGGCGGTTGCTTGAATGGAGAGCGATGGAAAGGCGAAGGTATTGCAGGCAAGTAAGTAGAAAATGTCAATTCGAAGTTTAAAGCACTTCTTAATGTCTCTTTTCCTTTTTCAGGTTGCAGAAGCAGCTGGGTAGAAAAATAGATATCGAGGAATGCGCCGAGGAGTGAGAAAGATGAGAGCTGCCCAAAACACGTGCGTATGGATGGAGTTTTGTATTTCTTAATGATGTCCTTTTGTTTTGCAGATGCGAGTAGCAGCGTCGGCGGAGGCGAGAAGAATGCAGCGCAGGTAGGGAAAGTTTCACGATGGTTACTAACCAATGTCCTTGCTTCCACAGGGTGCCGAAAAATGGAAAGCTGCAGCCCGTGGCTTAAGATGCACCGATGGATTGGGTAAGTGCTGCGCTGGTTGTTATCGCATGCAAACCTGGTGTTCTTTTCCCTTCTCAGATGCTGCAGAAGACGAAGATGGTATTTCAGAAGGTAAGATTACGGTTTTCTCTTCCCTAGATGCAGAAGTTGAAGATTCTCTGGAGCTGACACGGTGAGCGTCTTGCTGCTATTGCAGAATAACGCGAAGCACGTTGCTCTGATCGGGCGTGGTTTAAATAGTCCTACTGGAGTGCTTAGGTGTCTCCTTCCACAGCAGCCTCGCCCAAGTAAAAAGTCCCAGCTTCCAGAATAGTTCCAGTATCCAGTCCCAGGGAGTGGTGCTGGCCACACCCAGAAGGTAAAGTAGTTCCAGCCATGGATGGATGAGGATTTCATCCTGCAGGTGAGTGAGCAGCATGGTCTGCAGCCGGTATGTCCACCCAAGCACCATTCCTTACATCATGAGCCCGGCACGTCCTGTGCCGGGACTGGGTCCCCTTATGAGCCTGGCGCCACTCGCGCCAGGACAAGGTCCATAAGGCCCCTATGGGAGCCGATGGGTGCCTGAAAATGAAGTTGTGACCCAGCTTCCGAGGCAGTTGGGCTAAATCTGACTCCTTGGAGGCTGCGGTCATGACAGTACCCCCCCCTCAAGGCCCCTCCCAAGCTTGTCTTTTCCGGAGGTTTTGGCTTGTTGGGAAAAGCCCGATGAAATTTTCGGACTAAACGAGGTGCATGTACATATTCTGAGGGTTCCCAAGATCTCTCCTGGGGTCCATATCCCTTCCAATCAATCAGGTAGTATAGTTTTGATTTGGAAATTTTGGAGTCCAAGATGTCTCGAATTTCAAATTCGGATTCTCCGTCAACTTGGATTGGCTCAGGAGGTTTAGTCAAACGGGTTCCGGGTTGCACAGGTTTCAGGAGAGAAACATGGAAGACAGGATGTATCTTCATTCGAGTAGGTAATTCTAGTTTGACAGCCACTGGGTTAATCACGGCCGTGATCGAGTAGGGTCCTAAATATCTTGGGTTGAAGGTGCGTGGGCCTTTTAAAGATAAATGTTTAGTGGACAGCCAGACTTGATCTCCTTTTTGATATTGAGGAGCCTCTTTTCGGTGTTGGTCCGCTCCTTTTTTGTATGATTCTTTAGCTCGTTGAAGATGAGCTGTGGCTTCTTTAAATGCTTGAGTTATCGCCGAATGCAGATGGTCAACAGCAGGTGTTCCGAGAGCTTGAGGTGGGTCCAGATTTGAGGTTCGAGGATGACTTCCGTACAGCAGGAAAAAAGGGGTTTTTCCTGTCCCAGAATGGATTGAATTATTGTAAGTGTATTCAGCAATCCAAAGGACATCCTTCCAAGTACCCTCGGATTGATGCAACATGCAGCGCAGATATTGTTCTAGAGTTTGGTTAGTTCTCTCAGTCTGCCCATCGGTTTGAGGATGATGGCTGGTGGAAAGTTGTACATCAATCTGTGCTAAACGACAACAACTCCGCCAAAAATGGGAAATGAATTGGCTCCCTCGGTCAGAGATTAGTACTGAAGGGAAACCGTGCAACCGGACAATGTTTTCAAGAAATTCTCGGGCTAGAATGGAAGCTGTAGGTAAACCCTTCAGTGGGATAAAATGAGCCATTTTTGAAAAAAGGTCCACGATCACTAGAATTGTGTTGTATCCGGAGCAAGGGGGTAAATCCGTGATAAAATCCATCGAGAGCGTGTGCCAAGGGCCTGGTGGAATGTCTATTGGATGTAATAATCCTGCTGGTTTTTCCTTCTGACTCTTGTTTTGTGCGCAGATACCACAAGAAGCCACAAACTCCTTAACATCTTTCCTCCAAGATGGCCACCAAAAATGCCTTTTAATTTTCTCTGAGGTTTTGGCAACTCCAGGATGTCCTTCCATTAGAGAATCATGGTAGCAGGTGATGACCTGTTTTTGTAAGTCAGCGCAGGGTAAGAATAGTCTTCCTTGGAAATACAATAGGTTCTGATCTATTGAAAAATCCTTTCCTTTCAATTGCCAATTCGATGAATCTTCGGGAGTTATGAGTTGATTGACCCTTGCTTTAATCTCTTCGAGGGATGATGTGTTGATTACTCCTAGTATCTTTTGTTCAGGAATAATTGGCACCGGCTCCGGATTAGCTGTAAGTTCGTCTACCCCTATCCGGGAAAGGGCGTCTGCTTTTCCGTTCCTAACGCCTGGTCGAAATGTGATTACAAAATCGAATTCTGCGAAGAATAAAGCCCAGCGTAGTTGCCTCGAAGATTGAGCTTTAGCTGACTTCAGGTACTGGAGGTTACGGTGATCCGTGATTACAGTTACTGTGTGCCAGGCTCCCAAAAGATAATGCCGCCAGGCCTTAAAGGCGGACTTAATTGCCAAGAGTTCTTTGTCCGTAATTGTGTAGTTGATTTCAGGAGCCGAAAATTTGCGAGACCAAAAGGCTACAGGTGTAACTGGTGCGTGTCGGGGTCTCTTTGTGACAGCACCGCCCCCATTGCAAGACTGGAAGCGTCTGTCTCGACGATGTAGGGAAGTTCTGGACGGGGATGCCTTAAGACTGGAGCAGAAATAAATTTGGTTTTTAATTCTTGGAAGGCTTGTTCGGCTTCTGGAGTCCACTCAAATTTTTTATTCTTTTTCAGAAGAGCCGTGATAGGTTGGACTACCCGAGAGAATTCAGGAATGAACCTTCGGTAAAAATTAGCGAAGCCCAGCATGCTCTGCACACCTTTCACGGAAGTTGGGGAAGGCCATTTGGTGATAGCATCCACTTTTCTTGAGTCCATGTGAACTCCGTTGGGTGATAAAATGAACCCTAAAAATTCCACTTCCTTTGCGTGAAAGGTGCACTTCTCCAGTTTAGCAAACAAGCGGTGTTGGCGAAGTCTCTGTAAAACCGCTGTGACGTGTCTACGATGATCAGATTCTGAGGCTGAGTATACCAGGATGTCGTCAATATAAACGACTACGCACACATCAATAAGTTCTCTGAGGACATCATTCATGAAAAACTGGAAAGCGGCCGGTGCGTTACATAGTCCAAAGGGCATTACTTGATACTCAAATAATCCATATTTAGTGCGAAAGGCCGTCTTCCATTCGTCGCCCTCCTTAATGCGTACCAAATGGTAAGCTCCTCTGAGGTCTAACTTTGTGTATATGCAGGCGCCTTTTACCTGGTCCAATAATTCAGGAATCAAGGGCAAAGGGTATCGGTTTTTGACTGTAAACTGGTTCAGGGCGCGATAATCGATACACGTTCTTAGGTCACCTTCCTTTTTCGGGACGAAGAACAAAGCTGGGGAAGCCGGGGATTTCGAGGGGCTGATGAATCCGTTAGCCAAGTACTGGTCCAAGTATTGCCTGAGATGGAGGTTTTCTGGTTCAGCGAGGGCATATATTCTACTGCACGGAGGGGTGGACCCAGGTATCAGGTCTATCTGGCAGTCGTATGACCGATTTGGAGGCAGGGTGTTGGCTTGATCTTTCTGAAAGACGTCGCTGAACTCTTGGTATTCCAGAGGTAATCGGGGGTCCTCGGAAGTGATGGCTGCTAGCTTGATTTCGGGCTGAGGATAACAGGTTGAAGCGCATTCTGGAAACCGAATCTCCTTGGCTCGCCAGTTTATCTGAGGATTGTGCTTTTCCAACCAAGGCATTCCCAGAATCACCTGAAACTGCAGGGCCTTGATTACATCAAACACGATCTTCTCCCGATGTCCGCCTTGACATAACAACGTACCTCCACGGTGGTATGAGAAACTGGTCCGGAAGCTATTTCAGTACCATCCACTGTAGTGATTACGTCCTTTACCATCTTGGGACGTAGGGGAAGATCCATCCTGGTAGCCAAGTCGTGGTCCATATAATTACCGATTGCTCCGCTATCGATGTATACTTTGATAGCATGCATGCGATCTGGTCTATTGGGACATATGAGGACCATAGGCATTACCAAATGCGAGGTCAAGGAACTGGTTCTAACGCTCGGCAAGCGGACCTCTACGCTTGTCGGGCGAGGTTGTTTCCCGATTCCAGTTTCTCAGCAGTTTTATCAGAAGCTCCTACGGTCTTCTTGACCGGTTTCACTGAGCAATCACGAAGGAAATGTCCAGAATTCCAACAGTATAGGCACAGCTGTAATTGCCTTCTTCTTTCCCGTTCTTTCTGGGTTAATGGTCCTTTTACTACTCCTATTTGCATTGGTTCCACGGAGTCATTCCCTTTAGCGGAGCTCTGAGGTCTTGAAAGTACCCGGGTTTCAAATCTGGATCGATCGGTCTTCCTGTTCTGTAGCCGATGATCTAATTGGACCAATAGGTCGATATAATCTGAACAGTCTTGCGGCGGATTCACCACCTGAGCTAAAACGTCTTTAAGTTCCCCATGTAGACCTCTGTAGAAGAGCGTGATTCTCTTATCTTCAGGCCACCTGGTCTCAACCACCAGTCTATTAAAGGATGCTATGTAAGCCAGGAGATCCTGATTACCTTGTCTGAGTGACAGGAGTTCATTGTCCAAGGCCTGCCCCTGCGAATGTCTTGCGAACAACTTTTCCATACTGGTCTGAAAGTCTTGAAAGTTATAGAGGAGCGGGTCATCCTGTGTCACGAGAGGAATGGACCAGTCTGCAGCACTACCGCTAAGATAGGAAAGTACAAACGCTACCTTGGCTTGGTCCGTTGGGAATGCGGCGGGTCTACACAGAAAGTGCAAGCGGCATTGATTGATGAATACTGCATATCGCTTTGGATCACCGGAAAAACGTTTGGGCGGGGCCAAAGGCACATTCCCTGGCAGATTAATTTGCACCGGATTACTTGAGGTTGTAGGAGTGCCGCCCCCTCCATAGGGAGGCAGTGGCGTCTGTCCCGCTTGAGCCTGTAGCAACTGTCTGGCCAGATCATCAGTCTGTTCCTTGGCCATGATCAACTCCCTTCGTAAAGCGTTTGTTTCTTGGCGAGATGCATGTACTTCTGCCCTTAGTTCCCCAAGCAATTGAGCCAGTTGATCTGTGTCCGAGGTTTCCATTGCGCCTGGGTGGGAATATTGCGGTAGGCTTCGCGTTCTGTAACGCTCACCTGAATCCCTCGGAGGCGCAGGTCTGGGCTGGGGGTTCTCGGAGTCTTCTAGGGTCA
The DNA here is from genome assembly GCF_040938575.1 of Ambystoma mexicanum. Taxonomy (NCBI): domain Eukaryota; kingdom Metazoa; phylum Chordata; class Amphibia; order Caudata; family Ambystomatidae; genus Ambystoma; species Ambystoma mexicanum. The sequence continues at coordinate 1,329,294,580 of NC_090929.1, read as the reverse complement.
CGCGCAGGCCTCGAATGCCACCCTGGAAAGGCCCTCTCCTCACTGAGATCTTGATCTGAAGGGTGAGGTGTCTGCAATTGGGAGAGCAAGGGGTTAATAGGATATATAAGCCTGACTGGCCAAGCTGACTCCCCTTCCTGGTACTCCCCACGTAGTTCGTAGGCTAAATGTGCTCACCTTATATAGGTGAAAGCGGAGCTCTCCATCCTGCGTCTGTGCAGGGGCGCCGAAGCCAGTTACTTCACTGGTTAATTGTCCAGCCTCTTGGTTGCAGAGGATGAAGATTTGGAGCTAGGCCGTCGTTAGCAGCACGAACGGCGGTTGCTTGAATGGAGAGCGATGGAAAGGCGAAGGTATTGCAGGCAAGTAAGTAGAAAATGTCAATTCGAAGTTTAAAGCACTTCTTAATGTCTCTTTTCCTTTTTCAGGTTGCAGAAGCAGCTGGGTAGAAAAATAGATGTCGAGGAATGCGCCGAGGAGTGAGAAAGATGAGAGCTGCCCAAAACACGTGCGTATGGATGGAGTTTTGTATTTCTTAATGATGTCCTTTTGTTTTGCAGATGCGAGTAGCAGCGTCGGCGGAGGCGAGAAGAATGCAGCGCAGGTAGGGAAAGTTTCACGATGGTTACTAACGAATGTCCTTGCTTCCACAGGGTGCCGAAAAATGGAAAGCTGCAGCCCGTGGCTTGAGATGCACCGATGGATTGGGTAAGTGCTGCGCTGGTTGTTATCTCGTGCAAACCTGGTGTTCTTTTCCCTTCTCAGATGCTGCAGAAGATGAAGATGGTATTTCAGAAGGTAAGATTACGGTTTTCTCTTCCCTAGATGCAGAAGTTGAAGATTCTCTGGAGCTGACACGGTGAGCGTCTTGCTGCTATTGCAGAATAACGCGAAGCACGTTGCTCTGATCGGGCGTGGTTTAAATAGTCCTACTGGAGTGCTTAGGTGTCTCCTTCCACAGCAGCCTCGCCCAAGTAAAAAGTCCCAGCTTCCAGAATAGTTCCAGTATCCAGTCCCAGGGAGTGGTGCTGGCCACACCCAGAAGGTAAAGTAGTTCCAGCCATGGATGGATGAGGATTTCATGCTGCAGGTGAGTGAGCAGCATGGTCTGCAGCCGGTAGGTCCACCCAAGCACCATTCCTTACATCATGAGCCCGGCACGTCCTGTGCCGGGACTGGGTCCCCTTATGAGCCTGGCACCACTGGCGCCAGGACAAGGTCCATAAGGCCCCTATGGGAGCCGATGGGTGCCTGAAAATGAAGTTGTGACCCAGCTTCCGAGGCAGTTGGGCTAAATCTGACTCCTTGGAGGCTGCGGTCATGACAAGTTGGTGGAAATGTAAGGGTCTAGAGGTCTTTTTTTAGGAGGGGTAGGACCCATGACTTCTTTAAATGACTGGGGACATTGCCGGATGAAAAAGAGGCATTAATTAATTTAGCGATGAAAGGTGCCAAGTCTCTAGCGGCATCTTTGATAATCTGGGCTGGGAAGCTATCTCCCTGACAATTTGAAGGTTTGAAATAATTTTTTCTACCTCAGGGATAGAGACTCGTGAGAATCTGAAACATTGGAGCGGTTTGGTAGAGTGCGTTGAAGTGCTGGCATGTGTTGCTATGTTAGGTAAGTTCACTTTTTTGTCCGCAATCTTGTTCTGGAGAAGGGCAATTTTGTTTCTTAGGGAATTCTGGATATTAGTACACCAGAGTTTATCCTTTACGCAATTGTCAGTAGGCGGTATGGGGGCTTCCATCTCCCTTAGGATCGCAAATAGTTCCTTAGTATTTGAGCTGGCTTGATGAATACTAGTGTTTCCTACTTAGTGTGTATGATTTCTTTTTTGTATAGGGCAGAGATATTGATCAGGTTAGTTTTATTTTCCTCGGTTGGTGAATGTCTTCATAGGAGTTCACGTTTTCTTTTTTCGGCGCTCAACGTTTTGAGTTGGGGGGTGAACCAGGAGTTCAGGTGAGCTCTTGGTTTACTTTTCCACATCTTTAATGGGGCAATACGTTCTAAGGCTTTGGTCATAATGGCATTGTACTCATCTACTAGAGTGTCTTGGTCGGATGAATATGGCAGAGTTTTGAGGGTAGTGATTACGTATGGTAGGATCTTATCCACAGTAATGTTTGTTTTAATCCTAGTGAGGAGAGGAGGTGCTATTAAATTGACCTTTGTGGTGTGGTATTAACTGCAAGGGTGAAAGACAGAAGGAAATTATCTGTCCAGAGTTGGGGAGTAATGGAGGTTATAGATGCTTTGCAATTGAGGTCTGCCACCCAATCTAAGGTTCTGCCTTTGTCATGGGTGGGCTGGGTCACCCTTTGGATGAAACCGATTTTGGTGAGCACATTGGAGATAGCTAAGGCTTGTTGGTCACTGGGATCATTGAAACCAAGGTTAAGATCCCCAAGCAATAGTATTTGAGAGGATGCCTTGATGTTATCAGATGGTATTATGGAGATGTCCTCCTCGAATGAACCAATGGGTCCTGATGGGCTGTAAGGGTTCAGGAGTAGTTTGTAGGATTTGACTGCTGGTGATGGGGCTAGTCTCATTGCTAGGTTGGACTTGGAAATGACTGCTATGCCTCCCCCTTTAGAGTCAGCCCTATCTGCTCTCAGAATGGTAGAATTGTCAGGTACTGCAAGTAGGAGGGCAGGGCCCACAGCTGTGTGCAGCCATGACTCTCTTATTGCTAGGAAGTTGTAGTCTTTAGCCCGGATCAGGTCAGCTATCTCAATAGCATGTGCCACCAGAGATCTGGTGTTGATTAGAGCACCCTTAATGTTGGAGGTATTATTGTTAGGGAGAGTGGTAGAGGGTTTGTCCTGGCTTACTTTTTTCATAGGTAGAGCGGTGGTGGGTTTGCCCTGGCATAGTGTTTTATTGGTAGGATCGCTAGTCATGGTTGCATGAGTAGACAGTGGGGCGTTATTTTTATTACTGGAGTTAATTTTGGCAGTAGGGTATTTCCCTATGGGGGGCATGATTTGTGTAAGGTTCTGGTTTGTGGCTCATGGAGTCTGGTTAATCTGGTGGGAGTCTGAGATTAGGTGGCAGTTGTTCTTGGGCCAGACAGCTAGAGTGTTCCGGGTGGAGGAGTTTGGTCTCTACAATCAACAAGGGTAAGAATCTAGTGGGTTTGATTGTCTGATGGTTGAGCTTGAGCAGGGGCAGGAACGGGGTAGGTTTGATACTCACTATTGGTGTTGTTAAATTCGCCATAGTTGGGTATTGTACGTTTAGGGGGATGTAACCTGCAGCTGTGGCCAGTTGGCCTATTGACAGTAGGGTGCACAAAAGGTTAGATAGCCAGTAGGTGGTGGCGTGCATAGTGCGCAATTGATACCACTGTGGTTGGCTGGGACACAGTAATTAGGCAGCGAGGGTGTTCGGTGGTGCACAGGCCCCGCTGCAAAGTAAAGTCAATATTGTCATTAGGCCCAAGACAGATTGAAATGCGAGCTTTAGTATTAACAATAGGCAGAATCAGCTATTAGCATAGGGCACGGCACCACACTAAATCAAATGGGCATGACACACATACAAGTGTAGAGTCAGTTATTAGCATTGGGCAGAGTTAACTATTAGCATTGGGCATACATCAAAATCGAATGCACGTTCAGGTTTACACACTGGACACGACACACGTCAAATGTAAAATCAGAAGTTGACAGTGGGCACAATGGGAATCACATGCAAGTCCAGAAGTTCACACTAGGCATGACACAGATCAAATGCAGTATCAAAAGTTGACAATGGGTTCAAAATAAAAGTCAGATGCACGTTCAGAATTTAACAGTGAGCGCATATTGTATATAAATTCAAAATAAGATCATGACATCATGAATTGGTTTCAAAAGCAGAAAACAGATCATAATCTTGCACCGTCGTAACATGAAGTGTATAGTAACGATACAGTTGCTCTGATAAAGGTGCAGTGACATATGGCCTAGAGATGGCTCATAAGCAAGTGGCAAGCAACAGGGGCACGTGTTAGGATTGTGCCATCTTCCTATCCACATATTAGAGAGATTAAATAAGTAACCAAGGGCAGGTCAGGTGCGGCCTGGGTAAGAAACGAGTCACAGTAGGTCAGCCTAATACTGGGGACACAGCAAAAGGTGGCTGTTAAGTCTACTGTTAGAGCCATGTTTACATGTAATCACGGTCTGACATGGCTCTGGACAAATGTGGGCAAAAGGTGATTTTCTAGTGGTAATTACCATAACAGATATCATCATTGGGACACACGTTCATATTGATGCGGTCTGCACTTCTATTATCACTAGGATGGCGGGATATTACATACACACGCACACGCAGAACAGATGATAGTGAGAATAAAAAGAGAAGCTGGTGAGAGGCCACGCTTACCCATCAGACAGTAATTTGGACAAAGCAGAAAGGGAATGTAGAGGAATTAAGTAATGTTTTCTTGGAGAATATGTCAGGTTTAGGAAGTTTTACCGGATATGGTTCAGTGGAGAGATAGACAGACGGAATGTGAGGAACTGAGCAGTATGTTTACTCACTTTTTGCAGGCATTAGAGGGGAGGTCGTGGCACGGACTTCCATGAACAGGCCAGAGACAGGTGATCGGCCTTTTGAGCCAGGCTTTCTGATGATCAGGCCAGCTAGCGCCTTCTGGTACTACCAGAACAGTGAAATAGTTTGAAGAGCCCAATCAGGATACTCGGCTCAGTGCACAACGCGTTGCTAGGCAACGCTACAACAGCTTGGGGCGGCGGCCATCTAGTGTGCTCCTCCGTAGCTTCTACAAGCAAACAAAGCAGCTGATGCAGAGACGCTGCTGTGGGATGCTTCTCCTCTCGTGGGGGTGGCCGGAGACTCCAGGTAAGCTGAAAGTGCTTCAGCATACGCACTCAGCATTACCCTGGGGTCCGTAGTAGACGGCTTCTTCCATCACCGTGGATGAGGTGGTTTCAGTTGGGAACGGGCTCCAGCCCTCCTCGGCCTTCCTCCCTCCTCGCTCGTGTTAGATGAGGTTCAAAGTCCGCTGTAAATGGAATATTAACTGCAGCTAGTCTGGGGCAATATACCTTTCACACCTCTAGGTGCAACACAACAATAGATGTCTGTTTAGTGTATGCGCATGATTGGTATCTTCTGCAGGATTTAAGAATTGAGCAAGGCCCTGAGAGTGATCATAACACCCTGATGTTGTCAGTACTCCACAGCCAAAGTAATAATAATGTTATCCTACCATCAGACCGTAATTACCATATATTCAACAGAAGTGGGCAGTTAAAATGGGCAGTTATGGATAAGGAATTCTGCTCTGAAAAAATGTAATAGCTGCATGCCTTACATCCTTTGAGATCTGTTTCTCTAGTATAGAATCAGAATATTGCTTACCTACAAGTATTCAATAATATTATTGATATTTGTAAGTTAAAATTTAACTACTGCCCATTGTCCTGGTGAACAGGCGCATTCTGATTCACCATGGTTTAACTAGAAATGTAGAAATATGAAGTTCAAGCTCTTGGCGATAGCAAAGAGCCCTAATAGAAATAAAATGTCTGTGGCCACGGTGAGGTAGTCTCATAAAACTGCACTGAAACAGACTGAAGAAGCGTGGGAGTGGAAGTGATGGCAGCAGCTGGAAACAGCAGCTAAAAAACCTAAAAAAAGCAATTTCTGCAGCATCGAGTCCCAGGGTAACATCATAATTAAAGACATCTTGGTTGTGGCTCCTACACCTAGAACCTAGATTGAGCACTTCTCCAGGCTGCTTTGGAATCACCAGGGTGATGAAGAAGACCTGGAGACATTAAGCTGCTTACACAAGGACCTTTCTCTTAATAACCAACCATGTTAGGAGTTTCTGGTTGAGAAAGTAACCAAAGCCTTGTTCTCCATTCCATGTGGTAAGGCTCCAGGCCCAGATCAGGTGGCAACGGACGTGTTTAGGCAGGACCACCTAGTTTGGGTGCTGGTTTTCACTAACATCTTTAATGCATTTGTAGCTAGCAATAAGTTTCCTAATAGTTGAAATAAATCTATAACAGTTCCTATATTTAAAAAAGGTGACAGATTGGAACCTATTGTTACTGGCCAATATTCTTAATTAGTTCTACTGCAAAATGGCTGGGCAGGGTGATTCATCTTGCATTGTCAATTGGGCTCAAACTTTGAACATTCTGCCAGAGGGGCAGTATGGGTTTAGGACAGGAGTTGGCGACAGGAGTTGGCACAGTAGACCAGATCCAGAACCTCAGTTTTGTATTGGATGAATATACTAAAGACTATGATTCGCCTATCTATTTGGGGTTTATATATCTGAGTCTAGTTTTGAAAGGGTCAACTGTAAAAAGCTGTGGAGCTCAGTAAAATCATGAGGGATGCCAGATGCCATTCTAAATGTACTGATTTCACTGCATACTGATCTAAGAGTGTCATTGAGACAAGACGATAGAGATAAGCTATCTTCTTCGTTTAGCGTACTGCTAGGGGTCAGGCAAGCATGTGTCCTGGCTCTTCTGCAATTTAAGCTCTATGTTAGTACTCTGGCAGTTGAATTAAATGAAGTAACTAGGGATACGCCCAGTGATGCAGGAAGAACAATTTATGTGCTGTCATATGCCGATGATGTTGTTTTGTTGGCCTGCACTCCGAAAGCACTCCAGACATTGGTGATTGGTTATATGGGTTGAAAGGACCTGGTAAAAAATTCTAAGAAGTCCCAAGTTAGGTGTGTGGACAAGCTCGGAAAAAACGACCCCATATTGCTCCATTTGGCATGAAATGTCAATAGGTTAAACAATGTACCAAACTGAACGTATTATTTAACAGCAAGGCAAATTGGGGTGACCACATTACTGAGACAGCACTAAAATATTAACAGGCCTGTGGTGCATTACACAGGTTTGGATTAGAGATGGTTGTGATAACCATCAACGCCACACTTGAAATCTATCGGGCTAGGCCTGTCCCGGGAGGATAGCTTAATGGCAACGTGTGCGCCTTGGAAGCAAGACGACATGAAGCAACACAGGTTTGATCCCCAGGTCCGCGCTTTGAAACCTCTGTGTGTTTAAGCGCATTAGAAATACGCAACTAAGACAAAAAAAAACAATTACGCAACTAAAAAAAAAACAATTCCTGTAACAGCGCCTTGATGCCAGCGGGCTGTGTGAGAGCTTTAAAAATGCAAAATAAATAGGCCGATTGCGTTGTGTGTTTATGGGCCAGAGGTGTGGGGACAGTCAACACAATCTATACAGGTGAAAACAGATTCCTGCAGAACATGTTGGGGGCAATAAAGCAGACTTCAACACATTTGCTCCACCAAGAACTTGGGTGGAATTATTTAGATGATCACATGAATCTAAAACCCCTGATATAGTGGATAAGACTATGGTCTCAAGCTAAGCACCGTCTAACACAAGAGATTATAAAGGGCCTGATGATGTCAGACACTTATAGGAATATCTCTTGGCTGAATAACCTAGAAGAACATTTAGAAGTCTCAGCCTTTTGAGTGGCTAAAGGGTCGATTATCTTTGGTGCAGCACACTTTCCTGGTTGATAGAAGGGATCTCCATGCAAGTGCAGAGTCTAATAAATAGTCCGTATATTGTCTATGGCTGTAATGGGCCCAATGCTGATTATCTACATTGGATTGGTGGCAAATGAAAGAGGAGTATTTTGTTCCATCTATTGACCAGTCGCTAATTAATATGCATCATGACGTCAATTTTGTTGGTTCAAAAGTGAGCCTTTGGTGACCATGTAATGTTATTTTAACAGACAATCTTATGCATGTGCTTTTTTGCCCATTATTTAATGTGAATAAAGCTGTATGTGCATTTATGCAAGATTTCTGAATGTCATCTTTTGAAAATGATAATATATCACATGCTGGAGTGAACATTTTTAGAAAAGATGGAGTAAATCTTACAACTGTTGGAAATTATTATTTTCTTTGCAAAATTCAGAATACAGTGAACCTTTTTTGTGAAACAAATTAAATTGGAAGAAGAGGAATGTGTAATGAAAAAGTGTATGAATACAGTTTGTGTGTACATATTAAGATCATACTCCTACTGGAACAAAAAAGCTTTTTTAACAGCCAGCATGAAAGACTACCAAAAAAAGGGACTCAAGTTGATACAGTTCCATTCCACGGTTTTTGATGATATAGTCCCTGGACATAGCCATTGTTCTACAGAATTTAAGGGTGGAAATACACATCATGTTCTTCGGCGATGTCAAGTGAATGGAAGGCACAAAAGCTTTGAGTAAGGCTTTATCGCCTTCTTTTCATGTCACACTGCATTTTCAACGGTTTGTATGGCAAAGAAGAATGTTGGAACAGAACATTATTTCTGTCAACTTTTTTACTCTGTACTATACAAATGCTTAAGTTTAATGCTGATGTAAATACTGGAGATTCTTATGCAGTCCTCTTTCTTTATGCATCAACATAAAGCCTGCAGCCTCCAAAAGGATCTATTGTAAACATTTAGTAATTCTAGTTTTAGACTTTGAAACGTGGTTCCCCATGGAGCCTAGAATTATTTTTTTTTGTTTTGACATTTCATATTTTTATATTTTTAGAGGAAGGAGGGAGGATGGGGAGGGAAGAGACACCAACCACTATGAAGGAGGGACAGATGGAAAAGGGAAGTGTTGAGCACTTCTAATGTAACTAAGAGAGGGGGCAATCCTTTTTGTGCACCTTCACAGCAGCCTTCAAGGTCCTATGGAATTGCCCCTGCCCTATAGATGAGTGCATCACAGTATATATAAAGGACAGTGCTCCTCTGATGGTAGGGATCAACTGCCTCTGTATAGCCTTCCATGCAGCAAGTGTAATCCTCTGCCCAACGGAGGTAGAATGAGTATGGACAGGAGTGGAAGGTGATGCAGCATTAGAAGAGATACTTCTACATCCTGATAAAGGCACTGCCTTTCTCAGGGAAGTCGGCTAGAAAGTTTGGGTTTGGGGACACATGGAGGTGGTGCCAAAAGACATCACACTCAGTGCAGGGCACATGGGCAGCCAATGCTTTTGGCGCTCCCCCAATAGTGGTAATAAAAAAACACACCCAGGATTCTTTACGTCCACCAGATGTAGAAGGTACCTCTTCTAAAGCGTCATAAACCTCCTGTTCCTCCTGCAGCTCATCTACTCAACTGTCCCTGTTCCCTTCTACAGGTCCTACATGTGGTGGTGGTCCCTGAGGACGAAGGATTGCCATTACTGATTACATTGTTCTTATAGGTATTGTCCAAACAGCTCCCAAAATATGTTTCTCTCCTCAGCTCTGCTAGATTGAGAAAGACTAAAAGAAATATGGATGTCCCATTTGAGGAACCATCTGCCATCCACCATACTGTCCAAAAAAGGGTGTTGAAGATTGTGCAAAGTTCAGAGAACAACAAAGAATGTTAGTAGCAGTTGTGGAAGGCTAAAGATACAACTTGAGAGATGTTCGTGTGGGTGAAATTGAATTTTAAAATGTCCATGAAGCATGGACAACAACCGTGTACAAGTCATCCTGCTTGATGGGTTTGGCCATGTCTTGAAGTCAGTGGCTGTCCGCAACTGTGTGATGGCATTCCCGAATGTTAGCGCATCCTAATGACAACACCCAGGTGTGCTGCGATGACTTCGGCCACATCACAATCAGCATTACTTTTCCACCACCACTGAAATTTCCCAGTGTTTTGCAATTTTGCGTGTTGCAAGGTGATTGTCCCCATATTAATTTCTTATCACATGAGGAGAAACTTTGCACAGGTCCATTTCTCTGATCTGTGCTAGTTTCGTGCAGCTGCACAAGCAACTTTTTTTTTTCAATTTGTGATTGGTTCATGCAGCAAGAGGAAAAACTTTATGTAGGTCTTTTATCGGCCTGTGCCAGGTTTGCAACATGAGAAACGTTGTGCTGGTCTTTTTTTCAATCTGTAATAGTTTTGTGCTGTGGCCTGAGAAACTTTGGGCGGGTCTTTTTCGATCTGTGCTAGTTTTGTGTAGTGAAACGAGAAACTTTGTGCGCTATGATCTAAAAACAATGGACACATATTTTCATTAAATTTGAATTATAATGCATTATGATAGTGAAGTAGAATCACTTTGGAACAACAAAATAGGGGGATTTTGTGGTGGTAAATGTTCATGATTGGGAGAATTAGGGATCAAGATTTCAACAAGACGTGCTACTGCAATGTCAACTTGAAATGATTGTGGTGGTTGATGGGGGAAAGGGTCACATGTACAGATTGAGCAATGAAAATCAATATTTCGAATCACATGATTTTTGACATATGTATACAGTTCAGCAATTTGATTTGTAATTTCATTCATCTATACACATAATTTTTTCATTATCCAAGCTATTTTCACCGTTTTATTTCTTTTTTCTTCATGATTGCTTTCTTCTTCTTGCTGTTGTTATTTTAAATTGTGATTATGTGAGATATGTAACACTGAGTTTAATAGTTTGAAGGGGTAATTCATAGATTTCAGCGCAGAAGCAGCGTACTAGAGCAGGCAGAGAGGGAGCGTGCGCCAGCGTGTGGCAGGTGTATGTGCTAAACATCATTCTGGCGCACCGCGTATTCAAGGATTTCCAAAGCCATTTTGAGCCGTGGCCCAGCAAACTTCCCGCAGTGCCAGTTATGCCCCCAAGAATGCCCTTGCGTAAGGAAAAGCCATCGAAATCCCCAAAATGGCGCAAAAGGCTGCGCTAACCCTGGACCATCTTACAGGGCAGCTACACTGAAATCGCGCAAAAAACTACGCAAACCCCGCTAGCGGCATACAAAATGTGTGAAAATGTACTCACGCACCCCCTTGAATACGTGTACCCCAGTCGCAGAAGCCAAAATGCGTGAAAATGTACTCGTGCACCCCCTTCGATACACGTACTCCGCTCGTGGCAGCCAAAATGTGTGCAAATCAACTTGTGCCCCATTGAATATGTGTACTCTGCCTGCGCTAGGCAAATTGTGTGCAAAATGTCCCCACTGTGGTGTGGGCTGCCTGCAGATCATGGTCAGGGGTGATGGGCTGCCTGCGTGGCATGCCCAGGGGTGTAGGGTGGTCTCCTGTGGTGTGGGCTGCCTGCAGGTCATGGTCTGTGGCGATGGGCTGCCTGCGCGGCATGCCCAGGGTTGTAGGGTGGTCCCCTGTGGTGTGGGCCGCCTGCAGGTCATGGTCTGGGGTGATGGGCTGCCTGCAGGGCATGCCCAGGGGTGATGGGCTGCCTGCAGGTCATGGTCTGGGGTGATGGGCTGCCTGCGGGTCATGGCGAGGGGTGATGGGCTGCCTGCGGGTCATGATCTGGGGTGATGGGCTGTCTGCAGGCAATCCCAGGGGTGTAGGGTGGTCTCTCGTGGTGTGGGCTGCCTGCAGGTCATGGTCTGGGGTGATGGGCTACCTGTGGGGCATGCCCAGGTGTGTAGGGTGGTCCCCTGTGGTATGGGCTGCCTGTGGGTCATGGTGAGGGGTGATGGGCTGGCTGTGGGTCATGGTCAGGGGTGATGGGCTGCCTGCGGGGCATGGGTAGGGTGGATGGGCTGCCTGCATGTATTCGGGGGGTGCGCAGGGAGTTTTACACGCGATTCGCCTGACGCGAGCAGGGTGCGCATATTCCGGTGGTGCATGGGGAGTATTACACACGATTCAGCCTGGCATGAGTGTGGTATGCATATACTGGGAGTGCGCGGGGAGTATTATTAGCGATTCGCCTGGCGTGAGCGGCGTACATGTATTCTGGGGGTGCGCATGGAGTTTATCACACGATTTGCCTGGTGCGAGTGGGGTACGTGTATTCTGAAGGTGCTTGGGGAGTTCTACATGCGATCGGCGTGGCGTGAGTGGGGTACGCGTATTCTGGGGATGCGCAGGGAGTATTACACGTGATTCACCTGGTGCGAGCAGGGTACGCGTATTCCGGGGGTGCGCATGGAGTTTTACATGCGTTTTGCCTGGCGCGAGTGGGGTATGCGTATTACAGGGGTGTGCACAGAGTTTTACACGCAATCCACCTGGCGTGAGCGGGGTACGCACATTCCTGGAGTGCGTGTGGAATTCTACACGCGATCAGCCTGGTAGGAACAGGGTACGTGTATTCCAGGGTGCGCGGGGAGTTCTGCATGCAATCAGCCTGGCGCAAGCGGGGTACGCGTATTCTGGGGTGTGTGGGGAGTATTACACGCGATTCACCTGGCACCTGGCGCAAGTGGGGTACGTGTATTCCGGGGTTGCGCAGGGAGTTCAACACGCAATCGGCCTGGCGCGAGCATGGTACGTGTATTCCAGGGGAACGCAGGGAGTTCTATACATGATCGGCCTGGTGTGAATGGGTTATGCATATTCTAGGGGTGTGCAGAGAGTTTTACACGCGATTCGCCTGGTGCGAGTGGGATATGCGTATTCCAGGGGTGCATGGGAGTATTACACGTGATTTGGCAGTGTGGGCCCTCCTGGGTGTGCCCTTCCCCCTGCCCCATGCCCCGCAGGCAGCCCACACTACAGGGACACCCTTTAAACCCCTCCCTATGCCACACAGGCAGCCCACACCACAGGGGACACCCTTACAACCCCTTGTCATGCCCCACAGGCAACCCATCCGCCCTGACCATGCCTCGCAGGCAGACCACATGGCACCAAAAGGCTCAAAACACATGTCCCCCGACCTCACCCCCATTGACGGCAACCTGCAACAGGTCTCGACACATGTCCCCCCCACCCCACCCCCATTGACGGCAACCTGCCAGCAGCCCCGACACATGTCCCCCCGAACCCCATTGACGGCAACCTGCCAGCAGGCCACGACACATGTACTCCCACCCCACCCCCATTGACGGCAATCTGCCAGCAGGCCCTGACACATGTCCCCCAAACATCACGTCCTAAGAATACAGACCCATGACTCTAATGCCAACCCAAATTTACCCTGCCCCCCAGTACAAGCATGCAACCATCCACTGCACCCACTCCCAAATTACCCATGCCATGAGAGTCTGAAAACAACCAGCATTGCCATGAATAAATGTCCAACAGAGCCATACAGTGGCAACACATGACTGAGCCAATGCTCATAGAGATATGCACAAAACCAATGAGAGTACATAACACCAATAATGAAGATATATGAAATGTATTCAAACAAATAAAAAATGACATAATGAAAATCACACATGCAAATGAATAAATAATAAATGCAATACCAAAAATAAAGTAAAATCCTATGAAAACAAAAATCCACGACATGAAAACTGAAAAGTGGTCCATCGCCAATGTCCATATGAAGTAAATAAAAAACAAAGCAAAAAAAACATTGCTCCATGGAATGATATAATAACGAAAGTATGTACAAGTCTGGTACTATTTACAATGAAAGTCAGAAGGGTCCTTGATCCCAAAACAAAAGGGAACCTACCTAAAATCATATCTAAAATACAACTATATACAAAAAGTGGAGCAAAGTCTGTGAACTCCAAATAAAAATATAAACCAAATGAAACCTAAACCAAAATAACTATGCACCATGGTGGCGGGCTAGTCCGATGGATCACTTTTTGATGTTCCGGGCCAGGGCATCATTGAACTCCATGTCGATGTTCCAGAGGCAGGCCTCATCCCTGGCCGCGAGGTCTGGTAGGGATGCAGCCATGGCCTCCTCCAACACCCTGTGAGTTGCCTCGAAGCATTCAGCCCACCTCAAAGCCCGGTGCATGGGGTTCTCTGCCCTGACCATTGTGAGCCATGCCCTCTCCGCCCGCTGCCGCTCCGTACCTATTTGCTGGCCCAACTGCTGCCACACGGAAGACACTCCCAATCCTGGTCCTCCTGCCCATTGGCCAATGCCTGACCCGATGATGTTGATGGCCCCGAGGCCACATTCCACCTATGCCGAGCCTGCCGCTGCTGCCTTTCTGGTGTCTGCCACCAGCACCACGACTGCCTCTGGGAAGATGGCACTCCCCGGGGCCGTCTTGCAGGTGCCCTGCTTGAATGTCTACACATCATCTGTTGCCAGTGGTCCAGTTGCTGGGGTGACCACCTGTGCTGGATCTCTGACTACCGACTGTGTCAGGGATGGGACCTCCACCAGCCTGGCTGCGTTGGTTGGAGCAGGTCCACACGGGGCCCTGGTGTCATCTGGGCTGGAAGACAGCACGGAGAACGACTGGCGTATAGTGTGCACAGAGGAGGAGAGGGCCACAAGACAAATCAACACATGGAGGAAACCCCCGACCATAAGCCCTCTCAACTGGGCCACGTTGGCACAAGTCTCTTCGTGATGGCGTGCGTGGTCCCCGCAGGAAGCACGCACATCATCACGATTATACGTGTGTGCAACGCGACACCAATGAGGACGGACTCGATCCAGTTACAGGTCCCCACGTCCGCAGGTAGAGTAGTGCCAGATGACGTGGACCTGCCCCTACCTGCGGACGGGCCTGGGACGGGGCATCCCTGCTGGTGCATGGTGATGCAGTCACAGTGTCAGGGACAGTGACATGCACAGGCCCCTCCGTGGCAACCTGTGCTGCCTCCTGCCTCTGCCCCTAGACTGCACCACTTGCACCAGTGGTACCACCGCCACCAGGCCCCATGTGCAGCTTGGATGCAGCCTCCTCCTCCTCTGTACACACCACCATCCTGGATGTCTCTGCACTGTCTTCCGCCATCGCCAGCCCCTGTGGGGTCTCACCCACCCCTTCTGCTTCAGCCGTAGTGGCAGACACAGCACCAGTCCCCTCGCTCCCGGATGATGGAATGTCCTGGGAGGGTGCCTGGGGCTTGCATTTAAAGCCAGTGGAGGCCTCCTTGCCGCTTTCCTCCAGAGCGCCATCTCTGTCCTCTTCTTCACTTGCCACTGTGTAAAGTGAGACATTGAACACAAGAATCAGGGTATTGTACGCTAGTCCCCTAGACATAAAGCAATAGCACATGAGTGGCACTGCCAAACATCCCTTCCATCATGTCCCTCCACAACCCATGGGTCAGTGCAGGCAACACACATGCAGGAACAGGCATGGCGCATGCAACAAACATTTGCATCCATTGCCAACATCAAATGGTGGCCTGAAACTCACATGCATCATAGGACATGCTGATCGCATGCACACACATCACTGGAGGGTCATGCATCTGGCCCCGTATACCCCCAGACACAATGGATACAAGGATGACTAGGCTGTATCAGTGAATCAACAATTCATCACAGACATGTGTCATGCATCCATTGTGGTTACCAGTCACTCACACACTACTCAGACATATGGACATGTACACCATGCATGTCCATGACAGCAGCACCCATCTCTCACACCCCAAACATGTTCAAGTACAGTCACAGGCATGCATACATCATCTGCATTATGCAATGTAATACATACACCATCCATGTGGGTCACACCTGACTGGCCTCACATGCAGCACCATCATGTCCCTACACACACACATCCATACATGACCCATGTCACACATAGAGGCAAGTAGCTAACTACCACCACACTGCAACATACACTGTTTTGAATAGCAATGCATGGGTACTTACCACTGGACTCCAGACGGGACTGCATCCAGAGGATCTGGTGGTGAAGCACTGGGTGAATGCGCTCCAGGACCCTCATGTTCTGGGTGGTAAGGTGGACCCGGCGCCCCACTGCATCCGCTGCGTCCAAGAGGCATCAGGCCTTCTTGAGGGTCCTGGTCTTGTAGTCCTCCCAGCGCTTCTGAACATGTTTGATGTCGCGGGGTGCCACCCCCTCCACGTTGATGGCACCCAGTATGTCCTTGCAGATCCTCTTCCATCCTTCATTGTCGGCACGCGATGGTGAGAAGAGAGCATCATAATGCCCCAGGACTTGCCCACCAGGATGCCAACTTCATTGGCAGTGAACCTGGCAGCCCTCTGCCACTGTGCTGGGGGGTTGCCACTGGTGCCTGATGGTGTTGTGTCGGACATGGCAATCCCTGAGGCAGGTGTGGTTTGGCAACTGGGTCCTGGGGCTGAGCTGTGGAGTGATGGAACACCAGCCGGGAGTCTTCTGTTCCAGCAGGGGTGGTCACAGCAACTGGACCCTTGCAGATGGCTGATGTGCAGACACCAAATGGCAGGGCACTGTTGGCAACAGGCAGGCAGGCAGGCGGCAGCAGATGGCTTGGAGGAGGCTCCCCAGGGCTATGGGGGGCAGGAATATGTCCTTCTGGGCAGGAGCATGTTCTTCCGTGTTTTGTTGCGTGACCAGCTTGATGCAGAGTGAATTGGCATGTGAAAAAACAGCATGTCAGAGTGTTATTCGAGGAAAAGGCCTTAGCACGTAAGCTCATAAGTGATGTAACGCGTGCAGGTGTTTCCCTCGGCACAGTTGCATAGTGAATCAGCACGTGCAAAAACAGCACGTCTGCGTGTGACTGCGTGTAATTTAAGGAAAGGCCATTAGAGTGTTAGCACGTAAGTGACGTGGCACGCATGGGCGTTTCTTTGGGCAGGGGCTAAAGGTCCATGTAGGACCCCATTTCCTTGTACGTGCTTTTTGTGCAGAGTGAGCGGGTTGATTCTTGTACTTCTTGTCGGTTCACACGCGATTACTTCACAACGGTTGCAGTGCGTACTCCTTGTTTACTGAGACAGGGCTCAATTCTTTTTTTGGCAGGGTGTTTCCTGCGTGCCCACCTGTGTCTTTTTCATGTTATTTTTCCAGGCAGAAGGTTAGTCTCGCACATATTTTTCCACGATGGTTGCCCACATGTGTCACGTACCCATTCAAAGGTCATTGTATCCTGCGTTTACCATGCGTTCACTTTTTTTGTGTTTCTGGGTGCCACACCGTACTGCGGGTCCTTCATTCAATAACATGGGCTAACGAGGGATCGCGTGCACGTTATTTTTTTTTTGGGGTGCCTGAGCATTGCGTGCCCCGTCATCCTCCGCCGGGGTCCCAGACAGCCATGCTAGAGCACAGGGGTACGTATTCAATATAGTACCCTGCCACCTTCACCCCAATTGCCCAGGACAATTGTTAACTGCACCTCCCATTCGCACAAGAACATCAGTGCCATGGTTAGGAGGTGACCAAGTGCTACGGGAGGCAAAGGTAGCTGAACTCCAAGAGGTGTCCGTGGTAGGGGATGTGGCCAGGATGAGCAGGGTGGCCAGGGTGGCCAAGGTGGCAGTGGTGGGCAACGTGGGCAGGCTGGCCCAAGAGGGCAGTGTGTCCAGGACCAATCAGGGACACCTATGCCCCCCCACAGTGGGTCAGGGAAATGCAGCTGACACCATCCCAGCTCAGGCCCTGTTAACCCAGCCCAGATTGGTTACGGAACTGGCACGGGATGACTCACAGGCCGACTTCTGTGTTACAAAGTCAAAGCTATATATGGCGGTGAAAGTTGCTGTCACCAGGCCACGTGGATCTGGGGCCGCAATGTCATCTGCTGCCCCTAGTAGCCAGGGTGAGGATGCTGCAGGGGCAGCTGCAGCTGAATCCTCCCCGGCTCTGAGTCACCGAGCCGGGACTGTGTTGGTCCCAGACCATCACACCAAGGCAGTTGTGCCGCTTGGTCCTGGCAACAGCACCCAGCAGCCAATGCCTGCAGTGAGACCTTTGGTCATCGTCCCATTGCCTGCCTCCAGTGGCCAGTCCGCCTGCGCTTCATCCCCTACTGACAAGGGCGGCGTAAGCCACTCAGGGTCCGCACCACCTCTCAAGAGGAAGAAGCATGCTCTTGCGGAACAGGCTGGGACCCCAGACATGGCTCGCCCCTCTGGCACGTCAAGGAAGCAGAGTTTCAATGATGTGAAACTAGACGCACTTGTGGGCTACGTGTCGGCACATGGCCGCGACATGCTGGTGACTGCAGGGTGAAAGACTACGACTGCTCAACGTAGGGCCCACTGGCAGTGCATCGCGGACCACATTCGTTCCCTTGGATTTGTGAAGCGCAGAGCTGATGATTGCTCAAAGCGGTGGAATAACCACAAACGCATAGAAAACAACAAGCTGGCTTCCATTATGCCTCTACTCTGGTGACTGGCAGTGGGTCTCCACCAGAGGAGGATGAACTCACGGAACATGAGGCAATCGCTGGAGGGTTCATCGCAGAGGATCATTTCCAAGGCGTGGGAGACCTACCAGAACTTGAGGACATGCCTGGTAAGTGGCCAAGCGTGTTGTCCAGTCCATGTGCATGTTGCTTGGGTGATGTGTTCTGATTGAGTGCCAGGTCATGCTGTGTAGTCATGACTGCTATATGTGACCCATGTGGTGTCTCCAAACCATCCCCCACCCTTGGGTTTGAGTTTTACAGTATCCCTACTGACCGCTGAAAACACTTTGCACATTATGACTGCACTCACCCTTCAACTGGCATCATGCTACACCATTCCTAATACTGTTTTTCTCTTCATTCTGACTGATTGATGGAATCATTTCCATGATAAACACACATTTTTGTGCCGTTCTGACCCAAAATCACCATACTTCAGACATAGATTTCACCCCACAATGCCCCACATTTGTTCACTTTTTATGGAAATGATTTTATCAATCAGGCTTATTGACTGCTGTGCACCTACATATGCACTGCACCCGATCACTTCGGAGCCCTGTTTGAATGTTCAACATGACAATTGATTTGTGTCATGTCCAAGTGACCACCCATTGATGTATCCATGTGCCTCCCATCACTGTATTTGTAAACACTGGCGTTGTTGCAGCATGTGATACATGTGTGTTTTGTCACACTCTTTTGCATGTTCTATTTCATGATGTGCGTCTCACATGGATGGGGGACAGTACTGATTTACTACCATCTGGGTGTCCTTGTCAATTATGCCATGGCTATGCTATGTGCCATCTGTGTGCTGGCATGTGTCATGTTTGTGGATTGTGCATGCCACTCGCAGGCTAATGTGTGATGCAGGTGCTATGCACCATGCAGCACATGTGTTGCTTTTCAATTTGGAGTCCTCAGTGTCTGCTTTTAGGGTCACCTTCCACTTCATTGCCACTGCATACATACCAGAGTTAGTGTCATGCGTGACATGTCTCATTAATGTATTTGATGTGTACATTGGGATGTCTATGTGTGTCGGCTATGCTGTTCATGCGTGTCTTCATTACATTTGTTTTATTTTTGCGCAGGTGATGAGGCACTAGATGCTGTTGAGGAGGAGGACATGATGCAGGGCAAGAGTACTTAGAGCACCAACCAGGCACCAATGGAGGACGTGGGGTGGTGGTGCAGGAAAATCCATTAGTCCTACAGACCATCCTGTCCATGGGTGTCTCTGGGTACACCTCCGATGACCTCTATGGCTCAGGTGCTGAATCAGACATTGAGACAAATCTCCCGTCACAGGTGAGTGTTTCTGACCGGGATGCTGTTCTGTCAAACACACCTGCACTTCGGGTAGACCCCTCAATGGCCCATTCAGTGTTGGAATGTCTGCCTGTGCCAGTTACGGATTCAGGGTCACACTCAACAATATTTGCTCCTGTTCCTGGGCCAGCAGATCAAAGGAGGAATGCATTCCTGCAGCCTCAGGTAGTGCCAGCACAGCAAGGTGCACACCACCTTGGGGCAAACAGGTGTGGTGTCCGCCAAGGCGGTGGCTGTGCGCCACCGGCAATACTGTGTGGGAGAACTCCATGTGTATTATTGCAGCACAAGAGGGGGCAAGTGAGATGATGGCTCAGGCTGCAGATAGGGTGGCCACTTCCTTTCTCCCCCAGAAAGGCAGGTGGAGCTCCAGCAGCAGGCAACAGAGTCGACGTTCCACTCACACAGGGAGGACATGTTGGCGGCCAACAGGGACCGACGGGCTGAACTGGAGATTCTGCGCACAGCCATATCTGCAGAGTCACAGGCCCACAGGGATGCCTTGGAAGTTGAAAACAGATACCTCAGAGATACTCTGGGTGCACTTGAGGTGTCCAAGAGTACAAGGTCAGAACAGAAGCTGGAACAGCTAACACGCACCATCTCAGTTGAACTCCAGGCACCCTGTGAGGAGATCCGGCTATTACGTGAGGCCTTGCAGGCAGAAGTCCGTGCTACCCGTGAGGTACTGCATGGGGATCTCCGGACCATCATCCTGCAGAACCACACCTTTCAGACCCACATGCTTGCAGCCATGGAGGAGCATGCCAGGACTTTGCGTGGTCTGCATCCGATACCACGCACACCTTCTAATGTAGCACCAGAGGGTGACGACAGTGACGGCAGTTCTCCCACTATTGGGTAGCCGTGCAGGACATGAGCCCATGGAGGGTTTTATTTCTCAACATCCATGCATGTGGGTGTTGGAGTGCACCCTGTACCTCCTCCCTCCTGGGTGTTTCCCCCCCTGTCGACCCATGGCCATTTTTGTTTTTTTTTTTCTTTTTTCATTTTCATTTTTCTTTTCCCATTTTCATTTTTCATTTTCAATTGTAATGTGTAAATTTTCATTTGTAATTTTCTTTTTCATTTGCATTTTTAATTTTAATTTTTAATTTTAATTTTTCTTTTTCATTTTATTTTTTATCTTTTCATTTTAATTTTCTTTTTTCATTTCTATTTCAAATTTTTATTTTTCAGCTTCATTTTTCAGTTTAATTTTTTTCCCCTTTTTTCTTGAAAATTCTTGTGCTTCTATTGTACATTCATGTTACAGTGTGTTGCTTTGTGTGGCACCCGTAGGCATCCACTGTGTGTTCTGGCTGGGCCCATGCAGGCTTGTCCTGTGTTTGTGTTAGCAGCTTGGGGTCCAGACACATATGCCACTCCTGCTTCCCCTTTCCATGGGCTCGCAAGGGTGTCACTGTGTGACAGTAACTTACACAGAGGCATTGGGCTTCCATCAGTTGTGTGGCCAGTCTGTCGTCCAAACTGTTTACACCCCTAGTGGGAATTGCTGATGATTTCTCCTCTGCATGGTTGATTTGTATATCGTATAACATACTGCGCATTATGCATATTTGCATGTAGCTTCTTCATGTGTTAACTTGCGTGTGTCCAGTGCAGATGCAGTTCATGTTGTATGCAGTAACCTGCCACATTTATCTACCAGCAACACACTGGAGATTGAAGGGGTCGATGTGCTGCCTTTGTCAGGTTGTAACACTTGCACTATTGTCATTGGTTACTGTCATACATTGCCACTGTTGGGTCCTGTATTCATGTTTTCTCTTGCTGGTAAGTATTTGTTCATGTGTGCTGTTTATTTTTCATAGGTGAGAGGGAATTGTCTCTGGCCTGTTTCTATTTGTGACAGTGCCCTTTGTGAGACTTGTGTGATGTTCTGTGCATTCATTTGGTTGCTTTGACATTCCATGCCATGCCATGGTATAATGGCCAGCTCAGATGGGGTTTGGGAGGGGTTGGGTGACATACCAGTATTTGGGTGTGCTCTTTTGCAAGGGGGTAGTCCTTCATGCAGCATGAATGTGTGTCTTTTACTGACACAGCATTGGGTCTTTTTAAGTAACTAGTGATGCACACAATGTAGTGCTTCCAGGTAAACAATCTCAGGGTGGTATGGTTGTGACAGTTGACTGTGCCTTTTGTCATCATCAATTGTCAGCTGGTATGTGCCAGGCATGTGTGCACTCCACAGGGGGTGTGAGAAAATTTGCCACAAGCTGGGTATGGGCTGCCTCGCCACGTGCCTTTTCCCCTCCCATGTGCAGGAGTCGTGCATGAGGGTAGGCACTGTCCCCTGGGGAGGTGATAATGGTTGTCGTTAGTTGGGTTTTGCCATTTGTCAGTGTCAGACATGCATGCATGTGCAGAGGCATTTGTACTCACCAATGAGCCATGTGTCGCATTGCCTGGACCCCGGATAGTTGGCATATACAGAGGTGATGATTCCCTTGGCATCACATACAACCTGCACGTTGATGGAATGACAGTGCTTGCGGTTTCCATAGATGTGCTCTGTGGCCCTAGGAGGACATAGAGCCACATTGGTGCAATCAATGGCACCTAGCACTTTGGGGAAGTGTGCCACCCCGTAAAAGTCCTGGAACATGGCCTGCCTTTCCGCTGGGGTTCTGGGCATGTATATTTGCCTGCGGACTGAGGGGCGTGCAGTCATGATGGCCAACACCTGGTGTAGGCAGCGTGACTGTGTGGCCTGTGAGACGCCCCCAACTATGGCACTTGTCCGCTGAAATGACCCAGTAGGAGTACATTAAGCACCTTTTCCAAGGGGCTCAGTGCTTGGGAGCACAGGGTGGGTGATGTGAGGTCATCCTCCCACTCAGCAACCAGTTCTAGGATGATATGGGGTGGAAACCTGTAACTCCCATAGACCTGGTCATCAGGCATCCCAAAAAGGCTGGAACTGGGTAAGAAAATGCAGGGCCTGACTATCCTCCTCCTCCTGCGGTGTCCCACGACAACAGCTGCGAGGAACGGTATATTCATCGTAGTGTATGAGCTTGTTTGTTGTTTGCGCATACTTTTATGCTGCACGGGGCCGCTTGGCATACGTGTTTGCGGATTAGTGCGTCTTTTGTGGCTCGCAGATTTCCCCTGT
Source organism: Ambystoma mexicanum (assembly GCF_040938575.1). Classification (NCBI taxonomy): domain Eukaryota; kingdom Metazoa; phylum Chordata; class Amphibia; order Caudata; family Ambystomatidae; genus Ambystoma; species Ambystoma mexicanum. The sequence continues at coordinate 1,329,272,056 of NC_090929.1, read as the reverse complement.
TCAATTCCATGAATATGTGTTGTTAGCATGCGTGTGGTCATTGTGAGGATTTGGCAGCGGTACTTCCCCACGTAACGCCCATATTTTCATGTGCTGTTCCCCATTCCGCGTGTTCTGCCCCCTTTTTAGCTGTGTGCGCTGACCTGTGTGCACCTTCACTGGCCGTCTCACGCACAGCCTTCGGGATGTCGCAATGACGTGTGCGCCACACACGGATTCAGCGCACAACTCAGGTAAGCCACGTGCAGCGCATTCCATGAATCGACTAATGACTGCATGCGCGGCTTTCGCACACGTGCGCTGCCAATTTCATGCTTGCGCTCCTCTTTTCAGCGCACATTCATTCCATGAATTAACCTGTAAATATATGCAACAGAATTGTATTATTTTGTCAAACATAAAATAATTTTCCATTAGTAGGTTATTCTTCAGTTATATCTTTTTTTGGGACGTATAACTCTAGCTAGCCCAAAGTGCTTGCCATTTCTATTACAATATAGCATGTTTATATTAAGTTATACAACATTTTCACACAATTATGATAATTGCATGTTTATGAATGAAATCAAAAGGTACTCTTTACTTACTTAAGTTCTGAAATAATGTTCCTCACTGGAACAATTGTGTGCTTCAGTGCCTGTTAGGTGTTCAATTAAATTGTGTATGCATGGTGTTCACTTTTCTTCAATATATGGTACAATACACATATTGTGTTATCATTTTATAAACAGTATTTAAATGAACAAAGTTCTAAAGGATGTAAAACATGCTTGAATTCATTGAATGCAGTGTTGCGTTACATACACATTTTCTACTAATACAAAAACAGAATATTGTGTTCCCCTTTTTGGAAAATATCGATGTCACCTGTCCCCAGCTACGTCCATGGATTAGCGATGCTCTCTGTGTACATAATAGCTAATATATGGCAGGCGAGAATAATTTTAAGTGCAAAATTTATGAAGAGAACATATGACATTCTGTGAAAGTGTTTTTTTTGTGTATGTAGGTGTGTGTGTGAGTGTGTGTGTGTGTGTGAAGGTGAGTGTGATACAGAGCAAGATCAATAGAGTGTATGCAAGTGATAGTGTGAATAATAAGTTGTTGCTTAATTCTATGATGCACTTTACTATAGTTAATTGTCTTTTGTATTAACTGTGTACAACGAGAGTTTGTCCTCGTGTGGAATTCCTGCTGTAGTCTGTTTGCACTGCCCATCCATTGTGGAGGAGGAGCTACCTACCAGCAAAGTACTGAAAGCACAGCTACGGGAGCGAGTAGCGGAGCGAGTGCGACAAGAGTGTGTTCTCGTGGTCCAGTGGTCCAGTGCGACAGGGAGCGGGACCGGCTGCGGCGCTGGGAAGACATCCCCATATCAGTGGTGGGCTTAGTGGCATTCCAGGTACTTCATAACAGTGAATTTGTTACTGTGAGATATTCGTTCAAGGTTTGTTTCATTTTTGCCTCACAGAGTTTGGGAGGAATTAAAGCAGCAAGTACCCGGGTTACATGGGGCTTGCGGCGAGTTCGTGAGCTTGAGCAACACCCAAAGCTATATAGCCACAAATATGCGTGGCAGCAGCAAGAGAAATGTTGCGCAGAAGAGCGCTTGTGCTCGGGTGTGCACTGGCCATAAAATAAACAGCAATAACCATCGGTCTGCTGTACAACGCGAGGGAGACTGCAGAGACTAGACCTCTTTGATCCCATAGCGTTGTGCCCCCTTATCTCAGTAAACAACATTACGTGTTACTATTATTGGAACAAGGGCATTGTTACATTCTAATACATCACAAACCAGCCGCTGATACATTGCAGAACCACTAATTAGTGGGCGGACATGTCTCTGAAATGCAAAGCTACCAAATCAAACTATAATCTAAGGAAGGGCAAAAAAGCAAGGGAAAATTTAACACCAAAACTGAACAAGGAGGCATCTAATCAAAAAAGGTGGACGTGTAGAGAAAGAGACAATACCTGCCATTTTTCAAAAAAAAAATTCCCGTTGACCAAGGGAGTGCCCATCCAATTGACATAAGAAGGGAGTGCCTATCCAATTGACATAAGAATGCCTAATCAAAACAGCAATACCCCATTGGAAGCTACAAATTATGACGACATTGATAATAACTCTCTATTGGACTTATGTCTCTCTATCCAAAGAACAATGGCAGCAACAGTGTGAGAGGAATTAAATGGTAATAAGGACCAGATCGTGGTGGAAGCACAAGTATTGAAAGTGGCAAACCATTTAATCACTATCCCAAGGGATGCACTGCCATCAAACCCTATTAACAGTAATTCATGACTCATTCGGAAGTACAACACTCGACTTCCACTAACAGTGGCCCATCGGTACCAATAACTGGGCTCTATCAGAATCATCTAATCTCTTAATTGACATTGAAGACTCAGGACGCCTTGATGAATTTCGACAGAATGAGATGCCATGTTCTAGTCTAGGGACAATTTGCTGAGCTAGTCTTCTATGGCTTCTATGCAGTTTTCCCAGAAGATGTTACTGAAACTATGTGGAAGAATCCATGTGAATACAGTTTTACAGCTAGGACTTCCCGATCCTAGGACCACTTACATTCCTGAAGATCATCCAAAAATAGTACCTGCCAATGAGCAAGAGGGGAATATTGCACAGGAAGAGATCAACTTGGATCCTGAAGTAAACTCAGTAATGCGCCTCTCTAAAAAAAAGAGGCGCAAAGCAAAAAGAAAAGCAATTAAGACAGGGAATGCAGAAGTAATTCCTCCTTTGCAGGCTACAGCTTCACTCCCTCCCATTAAATAAAAAAAAGCAAGGAAAAGAGCCCGTAAAACTAAGAAACGTCAGGCAAATGGTTCTGGGACTCTGACCAGCTGGATTCTATCAGAAAAGCCAAATGAGACATCAGTTATGAGTAGTAATGACACTGATCCAACACTTAATACTTCTTATGAAGACATCGAGGGAGATAAATATTCCACCTCCCCACAGAAGAAATATACCATGGGTTCAAGCAGCCTCATCCTCAGAGGAAAATAGGGCTGAAACATCGAGGAAAATTAAGGTCCAGAAAGTGCAATATGTATCATAAAAAATATCAACCAAAAGAAAATGGATAAATGGCTAACAAGATCAGAGGTTATAGCAAAGCTACATCTTATACCACAGTTGCGAGTAATTCTTTCTGAAGATTTTACATTTGTAGAGCCGCTCAAATCTTGTAATCCTAATGTTACAGTATTGCACTCCAGAGTCTTGGACACAGCGCAACTGATACCGAATTACAAATGTAGTTTGCTGCAAGTAGAACTTGAAGTGGATGTGGACCAAGAAGATGAAGACCCCACCTTACCTAAGAAAGCTACTAACCAATCTCAATTTAAAAACAGCAGTACACCTATTTTACCTGGAGGGAAGAAGGTCCAAATGAGCGATATTCAAGAGACTCTGAAATGGCTAGAGGACTCTTACCATTGGTGCTACAGAAGCCCTGAGATTGTTCGTTAGTGACATGGAACACTCAGGGCTTCAAGCACCTACTAACCAGCAAGGGATGGATGCCTTTCATTGTTAATCACACCATCATCCTATTACAGGAGACTTGGCTAACTTCACCCATTGCAATTGATGGGTATATTTTATATCACTCGCCTGCAAATAAGGGGCCACGTGGTCGCCCATTTGGAGGGTTAATAATTGGGATAGTTAATTCACTGGACAGGAGGAAGCTTATAACTACCTCCGAAGATTTCGTAAGCGCTGTGGAGGTTAAGCTTCCGGTGAACCAGGCTTGGCATAAACTGTTATTGGTAAATATTTAAAACTTGCCTGGGGAAAAAGTATACAGAAATGATCTAGGAAGCACTACACAACCTCCTAGGAGAATGGCTGCAATACATAAACAATCAATCTGTTATTTTTATGGGAGATTTTAATTGTCATATCAAAGGGGGAAGAGGGACGGTAAACAACCTCCTACTTTACCCTCATTGCATTATGGAGCATAACATCAATAACATGGAGGGTGATTGTTGGCAGAGTTTCTTTGACTACTGGGAGCTTGAAATCATCAATGGCCGGACCTTGGTGATAGGCCCGATAAGAGCACCTGGAGTAACGGAACCACATGGGGGACACTTGATTATATATTTACGATTGGAAAGGTCGCCTCAAGGGGTAGGGATATGAGAATATCTGATAACCCCCACAGTGACCATAATCCACTGATTATCAATTTAGGTATAATCAATCAACCCCCCATGGTTAAAAAAACAGGTGATCTAGTGGTGAACCAGGCTGCTAACAGGGTATTATGGTCCGATAAGAACATCACCAAGGCTCTGAATACAATTAGTGATTGGGATGAGAGAAATGCGGCTATGTTCAAATCTATCACCCTGGAAGAAACTGAAGGGTGAATTGCTACTTATGTGGGCAAATATGCTACTACCTGTGGGCCTTTAGTCGTAAGGGATCAGACTAACGATGTTGAGTATCACAGGGACATCAGAGATGGCAAGCATAAACTGAGAAGGGGAATCCACAAAATAAGATTGAAATGTCAATCCACAAATTCAATCGATAGTAACATCAGGGCACTCAAAAATAAATATAGACAATGGATTAAAACATGGAAAAAACATAAAACTGGAACAATAGCAGAATATGGTCCATACCCTTTGCACTAAAAACACCTGTAAAATATGGGCACTCCTGGGGGAAGTCCGGGGAAACTGGAAGAAACCCATGATCAACCCCATAGGGGCTATAGAGTGGACTAAGTTTCTGGAAGATCGGAATGGCCTGGAAACCATCCAGAAAATGGAAGGTAATAGAGGAGCTCAGCCCATCCAGCCATTCATAGTCACCAGTGAGGAAATCTTTATTAACATTAGTAAATTGAAATCCTCTAGGGCACCGGAACCTAATGGGCTATCAAACATGGTCATGAAAGGCAATCCTCAATTCTGGGCAAGTTTAATGAAGATCTTTACTGAAAAAGTGCTAAGAAATGGTAGAATCCCAGTGACATGGCAAACTGCCATATTAGTCCCTGTTTATAAAATAGGGAATAAAACAGACACGGGAAGCTACTGCCTACTGTCCATGCTTGATTGTACTGGCAATATGTTTGCTTCTTTATTATTAATGGAACTTCAAGCATGGGCAGATAGTGCTGGGATTTTAGATCGTTTCCAGATTGGTGTCAGGACTGGGTATTCTACGCCCCACAACCTGATGATAATGGACCTTCTAGGGAGCAAATCTCTGAAGCATAACAGCCCACCATTGTATGCATTATACGTTGACTTTAGGTCAGCCTTTGATTTGGTGAACAGGGAAAAGTTATGGCATGGACTGCAAATAATGAACTGTCCTGATGCATTGATATATTACTTGAAGCTCCTCCACACTAACACCTCTGTCCAACTCAAACTGGAATATAAAGGGACACGGACCAGGCTGATTAAACAAAATAGAGGTGTAAAGCAGGGCTGCACAACTGCTCCCCTGCTATACAACCTCTTTGTCTCAGATATCCCAGAATTTATATTGGGTACTTCGAAGTGTGTAATTATGGCCTATGCGGATGGCATTGTGATTCATGACCACACATTTAGTGGGTTACTAAGATCTGCAATGCAACTCTGGCAACTCTGGCAGTATGCCAAAGTAAATGAATTAGTTATAAATCACAGTAAAACAGAACTTATATTTTTCTCCACTGGTAAGGTTGCTCGCCCACGTATGCTCTTGAGAACAGTAGAAATTAGGTATTTGCACTCTTATAATTATCTGGGAGTGGAATTCGAGAGTAAGGGCAACTACGAGCTATGTATTTAACACCGTAAGGTGAAAGCTGCACAACTAACAGCTATAACCTATAAGTTTACGCAAAACCAGAGTGGCTACTCCATATGGGCAGCACATCATCTATATGAACAATTGTCTTGGAGTCACTGATTACTATGAACCTCGACTGGCTACAAATCATTGAAGGGAAATTCTGGAGGAAGCTGTTGGGTCTCCCACAATGTATTCCCATGGCTATCCTTCGGTTGGAACTGGGAATTTCCTCGTTAAATGTGACTGTTTTTGGGAAAGGGGCAGAATTATATCTGAAAATTCAGAACTGCCTACAACTGCATTATTAAAATCCCTAAAGGAGGACATGGGTGATGGATACAATCAAGCTAGCAACAGAAGTGGACAGACTGTTTGTGTCAATGAGCTGGTAACCACCTTGGGGTGAGGATTATGAGCACATCAAATATCATATGCATAAACGATTAAAACTGTGGGACTGGAAGAAGAATCTTTCACATTTAGCAAGTTTAAAAAGCTATGAGTTTGTGTGAAATGTCCTGTTTACCTATAAAAAAGCACAAAATACCTGTCCATCGGAGTATCTTAGGCGATTCATATTATTATTACGTATTAACCATCTACATACTCTGAAGGCCTTTGGACCGGAAAGATCAATACCTAAGGTGGATAGATATTGCAGGTTATGTAAAAATTAAACAGATCCCGAAACTGCGAGTCATATACCCATGGACTGCTCTAATATGAACACTAGTTATGTAAGAAATTAGGGGGACTATGTGCATAGTATGAACCGTATTCTGGAAATAGAAATCTGACATCAGTGTGTTAATACTCTCAACCCTAAGTTTTCAGAGTCTGGAATGACACAGACAAAATCATGAATCTGGAATTAACACTTGGTTGAATGAACTATAAACAAAGCAAATAAATTAAGGTGTATGTATGAAATTAAATGATAGCTATAAGGTTGAATAACCATCATGAATTGTCAACGTGAAAATGGTTAAGTAAGGAGAAGGAATTATAGTCAGTGCGTATTAATTTTCACTCGCATTCTCCTTCTTATTGCAATTACTTTATCCCTTAACTCAATGCACTGCTGGTCTTTCACTGCCCTATGGTTTTATTGTGTTGTATTATTATTATTTTATCTTAATGTTCAATTGTTTATTGCTTACAATTATCTTTCAATTTTAGTATAGTTTCATGTTTATGTTTATCATATATGGAAAGTTAAATCTAGTACATTTTTATTGATTGTATTTTGCTTATGTGTAATGTTTTATTCAAAACTGTTCTGTCTCTGAAAGGCACAGGAGACCCCACTCTCTAGATCGGGGTATTAACATAATAGTTCATCTCAGTAAGAAAATCCAGAGGAAACAATTTGCAAAGACGTATTAAGGGTTTTATTGTACCTAATACAAATACGACTGATAGCTATGCCATTTAGGTTCGAATTACCCGTGGAGCACAATACTTGATCCGTTTCCTTTGTTGCTTTGTAGACACTCAGACCTCTTCTAACACACGGATATTGAAAAAAGACATCTGTTGTGGCGCGTGAGTTCTCCAACCTGCACCACTCCAGCACCCGGACTTTCTCGGGTAATATAACAGTAGATGTGACCTTTGGGGTCGTTCTCTTCCCAAAATCCTTTGTCTTGCAGCCTTATGGGCCAATATGTTACTGGTTACCTTTTTTGGCTGGGGCCACTGATACAACCTCTTATAAAACCCTTAAAGATTGGAGCCTAAAATTCAGCCATCTGCCACGCAGGATCCTTAACCAGAACATTCCCAATTTGTATGACAGTGTCTCCAGTTCCATACACACAAAAGACAACGGATTGACTCCTGTTGCGGTTGCTAAGGTTGGTTTGTAAGTTTTCTTCCAAAAAGTCTTTCCTAGTGCTTTTCCCAACACCTTCATGTGGGCCTTGTTCTTTTGATCCTTTGGTGTGTATCTATCTTTCCATCACTTTTTGGTTGTACATCCATGACCTACACCGGCCTGACCCAGGGTCACTGATTTTCTATGGTAGCACTCCTTGCATGACGCCCATAGTTTAACCCAAATATATATATATACATTTGAGGGTTTTAGCAGGACAACAGCAGAACATTTTATGTCTGCAACTGAGCTCTGCAAAGTCATGCACTTGCACTTTCTTTCCGCCTTTCTTCTCTTTTTTCATTTTACCCCTGTTTTTTAAATAGGGAAGTGATGGTTCCATATTTGTTTTGTTTGTAAACAACTACTTGTAATCTCATGATGAAGATGTAACAAAACCAACGTTAATACATCGAAACCGGTAGAGAAACCTAGGTAAGGCCACCTGCGAAGATTCTCTTTGGCCTATCCCAATTGCTGACCACTTATAAAATCTATTGTGGCCATGCACTATGTGTTGCTTTGCTGATTACTTATAAAACCTACTGTGGCCTTGCACTATGTGTTGTTTTGCACAAAAACATTTTGTACAATAATTAAATTGTGGATGAATTGTTATATTTGTTATATGTTTTTATCTTGTACTTATTGATGTGTAGTATGAGTAGTTTGATGGAAGTCGTATGGATGCGGATGAATGTATGAATGATTTAATAGGATGATTTTTATCAAATTATGATGTTTTTAAATATTCCTGCTATGTTAAATAAATAACTGCTTGAGTGCAGATTAATGTGTGATTAAACTCACAGAGTAAATGTATTAGGTACAATATAACCGTTAATACGTCTTTGCAAATTGTTTCCTCTGGATTTTCTTTCTGAGATGAAAAATTATTCAAAACTGTATCACATTAAAACAATATAAATAAATACATTAAATGTGTACATTGTATTTAAACCAAATCACATAATAGAAAAATCAAATAAGTAGTTGCTAGGTGGGTGGTAACGCTTTCATTGATGTTTTAGTGAATTTGAGGCTTACTTAGTGGATGGGTGGTTGTATTAGTGAATTAATAAAGGTATAGTTGTGTTGATTTGTGGGATCCATTTCCGATGGACCTGCCCATACTCTGTCTACATATGAACAATTGATGCTGGAGGGGGCTCAACAGGTTCAAACATCAAGTCAAAGAGCCATTGCACTTACTATTTACTAAATGATATTTGTCAGTTGGACATCATAGACTTACATTATTTTTTTGTTACATATCATTCATTGACTCTGGTATGCAGGGTGTTTTTAACAAGAACTGAAGTTTGAGTGGCTGCCTTAATACTACAGTGTAATACTTGAGGCTGGGTTGTAGTGTGAATGGTTGGACAGTTCACTGTGTTTGACTTCCTGATTGCAGATTAATACTACCTACTGAAAGGTTTGACAAAATCCTTTGAATGTGAAGCCCTGTACAATGAGCTGTCTTGGCTTGGCTTGATCAATTTAGAGGGCCTAGTATTTTGGTGCTGGACTGCCTTTGTGGGTTGTATCAGACTGATATGCAAATGGTTATGTCTCCTTTGTGAAGGGGCAGTGAGCTAAAACGTGGCTGTAGACCCTCCTGAGTGGATGAAATTTCATAGTAATGGCTATTTGCACCATGTTCGTTCTCAGTAGAGGGGCTCCCACACCTTTTGTCAATTTAGAGGACCTTCACAAATAGCTGCAGATGACCTGCCCACCCTTAATGTGAAGCTGTGCCATTGATATCCCATGGTTACCATGAAGCACATTTCTTTGATGTAATGTTAATTACTTCAAAAACACTTTGAAATGTACATATGTTTGTGGGGTGAAGGGTAAAAGTGGTGTGGGGAGCAGTAGGGGTAACAATGGAGGAAAATTGGAGTTTGGGGGTGTCAAAGTGGTTTTCCAAAGTAATTTCATTGAAGTAAATTGCAAGTAATTTACTTCGTTGAAATTACATGGAGCCATGCCATCATTTGACAATAGGAAGCAAACAAATCAGCACTTGGAAGTATTACATTCTAACAAAGCAGTGTAATCTTGATTCTTAACATTGTTAGCTCGTATGTTCAAAAGGAATGTATTACTTGCCATAATAAACAAACTATTAATCAATATATATTTAATCTAGAAACCTACATTATCAAATCTTACAACGAACTGGTTTGCAAGCAAGTGTCTGTCTCACACACTCCACCATTTACCTTTATAGTGTTGCTTTTTCAAAACGGACGTGTGTGCGTGAGTGTGTGCCTGCTAGAGCACATTGGGGACATTATTAAATGTGTTCCTCTGACCTTATTATGCAGATAAATATGTACAGATATGTACCAGATAAATTGGCTAAGTGCTTGGTGAGTGCAGAAAATGAAAGCAGTCCATTCTGAGATATGTTGCACTGAAGCATAGAAATCATCTCTGAAAGATACTGTTGGTGAAACGTTGTCAGATTTTGCATGGGTGTTTGGATCTTGCCATTTCAGTTGCATGCCATATATGATGAAATTTGATGCAGACAAAAGTTACAGATGTAAACACTTTTGAATGTTCCTGTCTAAAGTGTCGTGTAAACTTAAAAACAGTTGCAACCGATATTAATCGATATTAATCTCTTGACTTCATCAAATCTAGATGCATACATTTCAATGTGATGCGCCCCACCAATGTTCCTTGTTTAAACTAAATAATCAGAAACATGTGTATGCACATACCTCTGAAGAACACATGCTATTCTAACAACAGCAAGTTGTAATCAGTTGAATATGTAGCATTCAGAATATAGATTACCCCTGCTTTCTGCGCAGGGAGTATTAATTCTATTAAAGACTAGGAGGCGAGCATTATGCTTCATCTTCATTTATTACTACTCTTCAGCAGTTCAACAAAACACTATAAAAAACCATGAAAAAGCGTAAACCTTGCTTTCCTCTTTTTCCTTCTTTTTTTTTTTTTTTTTAAACTACAATGTCCATGAGTCTCTGTAGTCCATGCCCTTTCCACCAGTCATAACCCACTTCCTGTGCTCGGGCTCCTCCTCTGCTTTTACTCGCTCTGAAACTGCACAAGTCCATTAACTGATCCTCGCCAACGGAGCAAAGGTTCTTCTGAACTTTAAAACTCCGCAGCCGGTGTCCTCCCGGTCTGCTACTCTCAGCTACATCACGGCCATCAGTTATTCTTCTGATCTTCCCCTATGAAACAGAAATAGAAAGTCTTAGGGTGGTGCGTCTGTAGTGTACTTCACTCATATAATGCAACGACATTTAGTACAGTACAATACTTCGGGAGGGAATTTAATGCTCGCCTCCTAGTCTTTAATAGAATTAATACTCCCTGCGCAGAAAGCAGGGGTAATCTATATTCTATGACAAGACTGGAGGCGAGCATTATGCTTGTTCAAAGCTGCCCAACACTGTAGTAGCCAGACCCTCTGTTGGCTTAAAGTAAAATTCTCTAAAGGTACGGTCGTTTGACCAGTCTGCTGTTAGCATTATTACATTCAAGGGCACTCCCGCTCTCGCTGCTGACGATGCCATCGCACCTCTCACTGAATGCGCTCCATACATGTCCACATTCACACCCGCTGTCTGCATGATCTCCTTTACCCATCTAGCTATAGTAGCTGATGTTACAGCGTGATAGGGTTTCCTGCGCGCTATTAGCAACTGGGTAACATGCGCTGCTCTATTCTCTGCTGTTCTACTCTCGTATTCTTTAATACACCGTGCCACGCACCACTTCGAATTGCCCGGAAAATACGGATAATGCACTGTGGAGGTACCTGTCTTGGTTCTCCTAGCTATCGAGAACGTGACTCCTTCCGGTCCGAAAGCTCGTCTGTTAATCTCCAGAGCTTTAACGTCTGACACCCGTTTGCATGAGATTAGACATAATAACATAGCTAGCTTACCGGATAGTTGTTTACGGGTAAGGTATTTATCCGTCGGCCAATCCGATAATAGTCTTAATACTGTCGTCACATCCCATGTTGAATTATATCTGGGCACTGGTGGCACTCTGAACTTTGCTCCTCTAACGAGCCTGACTACCGCGGGGTGTTCTCCTGCTGGCCCTCCTTCTATTGGAATGTGTCCCGCTGATATAGCTGATCTGTACACCCCTATCGTACGAAAAGCTTTCCCGTCCTGCAGTAAGTTCGCTAAGAAATTTACAATTACCACTACAGGTGCCGAAACGGGATGAACACCTCTGTCCTTGCACCAGCTTGTCCATTTTGCCCAAGCTGCGTCATAGCTCCTCCTAGTGGAGGGAGCCCAGGATTCTGCGATAAGCTGAGCTGCCTGCTCCGAAATTCCTGGCAGGGCCCAACGTCTCCTGATATCCTGCACGCGACTAAGGGGAGTGTCCCTCTCACTCTCAGAGGATGACACAACCCAGCTGGGTCCGTGATCAATCGCTCTCCTTCGGGAAGCACTCTGGGTAAGTCTGCTAGTAGCTCCATTAGCGTTGGAAACCACACTTGTGACTTCCACAACGGTGCGACCAACACCAGTTCCGCTCTCTCCCTCCGACACTTCGCTAGAACTCTGTTCAGCATTGCGAAGGGGGGAAAAGCGTAATGCGGTCCTCCTGTCCACTCTTGCAGGAACGCATCCGTTCCCTGCGCTTCCGGGTCTAGCCTCCAGCTGTAATATAGGCTCGTCTGTGCATTGAGCCTGGACGCGAATAGATCTACCTTCAGTGGACCCCATCTCCTGTCCAGCCTCTGAAACACGACTGGGTCCAGCTTCCAATCGCTGGAGTCTACCAGGTACCGCGAGTTCCAGTCCGCTATTATGTTCTGCTCGCCTGGCAGGTATTCCGCTATCACTGACGTCTCTGACCGCAGGCAGAAATGCCAGAAGTCCTTTGCTAGTTCCGCTAGCATCTTGGATCTCGTACCGCCTAGGTGATTTATGTATCGTACTGCGGAGATGTTGTCCATCTTCAGCAGCACACAAGATTTCACTCTTCCTCTTGTGAATGCCTTGATCGCGAACGATCCTGCCAGTAGCTCCAGGCAGTATATATGTAGCTGGAGCTCCTCTTCGCTCCATTTGCCCCCGGTCTGTAGGGTCCCACATCTGGCCCCCCAGCCCTTCCGGCTGGCGTCCGATTCTATTACCAGATCTGGTTTGTCTCCGAATATGGCTCGCCCATTCCAGGCGTCCATATTCTTCAACCACCACTCTAGTTCGGTAATGGAGTCCTGATCTAGGGGTACTTTCTGGTGATACTTCAGACCCTGTTGTAGGTGTCTTATCTTTAATCTCTGTAGCGCTCGGTAGTGCAGAGGCCCTGGAAATATGGCCTGAATGGATGCTGCTAATAGCCCCACTACTCTCGCTAGCGTCCTGATGGATATCTGCTTCTTCTCCAGACACAATCTGATCTCCCTTTTTATGTCCTTCATTTTCCGAGCTGGCAGCTCCAGGGTCGCTTTCTTCGTGTCTAGTACGAACCCTAAGAAATCTAGCCTCTGAGCTGGTACGGTATCTGACTTCTCTGTATTCACTAGGAATCCTAGAGATAGTAGGAGGTCTTGTACCCATCTTGTTTGATATACTAGCACTTCTCGGTCCTCTGCTAGGAGCAGAAGGTCGTCCAGATAAATTATCAGTCTGACGCCTTTCTCCCTGATCGCTGCCGCTACTGGTTTCATCAGCTTCGTAAACGCCCAGGGCGCCGAGGCCAGCCCGAACGGCATCGTCTTGAAATGCCAAAACTGTCCGTGCCATCGGAAAGCTAGGAATGGTCTGTACTCCTCGAGCACGGGTACTGTGAGGTATGCGTCCTTTAGATCTAGGCGTGTCAGCCAGTCTGCCTCCCTTAGGGAGTCCCTGAGCTGATGTATGCCCTCCATCTTGAAGTGGCGATATATGATCCAGCCGTTCAGCTCTTTGAGATTGATAACTGGGCGTACCTTCTCCTTCCTGTGTACTAGGAACATATTGCTGACAAACTTGGGTGGCGTTTCGCATCTCTCTATCGCTCGCTTGCGCCGTAATTGCTCTATCTCGCTGTCTAAAAGCGCCTGTTCCGCTAGCGTTAGCCTCTGGCTCCGCGGCCTGCCCTCTTGCACTGGCATTTCTATGAAATCTAACCTCATACCTCTGACGGTTTGCAGTATCCAGGAATCGCTGGAAAGCTTGCGCCAATTCTCTAAAAACATGCGCGTCCTCCCCCCTACCGGAGGATACTGAATCGCTCTCACCTGGTGTAAACCCTTGACCTCGTCCTGATCCTCTGGACCTGCGGCCTCTTGGGAATCTCCCTCTGGATGGGAAGAATGTATCCTGGCTCTTGTTCTCCCAGTATTGAGCTCTGGGGTTTTGAGGCCTTCTTCCGCCTTGGGTGCGACCGGCCGCACGGCCTCTGTAGTGTCCGGTCCCTCCAAAAACTCTATTCGGGAATATCTTGCGAATCGATGCTTGGGCTTTCTCGAGTGAAGCGTATGTCCCTACGAATCGGCCCATCTCCTTACCGAAGGTCTCCCCGAACAGGAGGCCCTGGGCCCCTTCTCCTGCCTCATACGATGAGAGGTCGCTGAGCTTAGAATCAATCTTGAGCAGGAGGCCTTTCCTTCTCTCCGAAGCGATGGCGCAGTTCGCGTTCCCCAGAAGGCAGACTGCTCTCTGCGCCCATCCTGCGAGAGCTTCGGGGTCAACTTCTTCTCCCGTGTCCCTTGCCCTCTCCGCCAGATCCATGATTTTAGCGAGAGGACCTGCTAAGTCCAGAACTTTCTCCTGGCAGCTTTTCCAGGACCTATCGATACCCTTGCGCGGGTCGTTATTTGTTTTCGATACGAAAGTCAGCATCTTCGGGTCGAGCTCAGGGGCCTCCGCTACTTTTCCAGGGAGATCTGGGCGCGGGCATTCCGCTCGCAGTCGCTGCCTCACCTCCTTGTCGAGAGGCTTGCGCAGCCTAGCTGCCATGTATTGTGCTACTCGGGGGGATGGTTGCCACTCCGTGGATTTCGGGTTCCGTATGCTATCGGGGTCAAACATACCCTCTTGCGGCTCGAGGAGGTGCTTCTCTTTACGAAGTCTTTTGCCCCCGCTGGGCTTGGCCCAGTCCTCCTGCTCGATCTCCTCGTCCTCTAGCGAGGCTTGGAATTCATCCTTCTCGTCTTCCGAGTCAGGGTCTTCTCCTGTATTGTCCTCCCCTGGAGTGGGGGTCATGAGGTGAGGCACTGTCTGGCGTTGCAGATAAGCTTCTTTCAGCTTCGCGAACGCGTCAGGCACCTCCGGGGCCTTATCATCTGCCCCTTCCAAAGAGCCCCGGGGGTCATCAGAGGCTTTCCTCTTGAGGGCTAGCTTACTCCCCTTACGTCCCTCTATCGCGGGATCCGTGGGCGTGCGTCTCCAGTCTTCGGTGCTGCTGCTAGGCTGTGAAAGCATAGCCTCCAACGTCTCCAGCCTCTCCTGTAGGGGTCTGACGCCCTCTGCCACTGCATCAATGAGGGAGCTTCCTAGCACTTTTTTGAAGCTGGCCGCGGGGTCCTGGGACTGCTCCTCCTCGCTCCACTCAAATTCTGACATTCTCGTGCTTGTGCCTAAAATACCTGAGTCAGGTGTCTTAGCACGCCCACAGCTCCTCTTGATGATTCGGGGTTCGTAAAGTCGTCTTTACTCTTGCGCTCCCCCTTTTTTTTTTTTTTTTTTTTCAGTGGCTGCACCTAGACGTGATCACTCGTGGCTCCGAGAAGCCTTCACTTCTGCTGCGCCAATCCTCTGCTACTTGGCAGTGTAAGAGCTCCGTCGGTTTCTACCTTCTGCAGCTCCCAATCCGTGACTTTATCGTCACTCAATGTGCTTCATAGGAAACACGGCGCTTGCGGTCGCTATAACCGCTGAATCAGAGACAACAGTCGCACGACTGAAAATCATCCGAACGAATGTACCCGAGTGTACTGTAGTCGGTGATCTCTGTAGACAGTGGCGCCTTGGAGCGACCTGTCGGCACGTGCGCGTATGCGCCTAACTCCTCCCACACGAGGGTGGGGGCTTCTTGCGGAGCATTCCGGCCGCGCAACGAACTTCGCGGGAGCCGGCCCGCCTCCGCGGAGATGGGGCCTGCTCTCGGATGTCGGCGCGGCCTATGCTGCGTCGTTCGCGAGGCTGACTAAAACCCCAAGCGTGCCGAAATTGCGACACGGGGCCGCCCGCCTCGCGAATAAGCTCCTGCCTGAAATACCCCTTGGGCTACTCCCACGAAAATCTATGACAACGCGCTTTTACGCGAAATACACTATGAAACCATTATATTGACTAAAATACAAAAATAGTTTTTCTCCATTTTTTTTTTTTTTTTTTTGCACGCTCTCTCGGCGCTCCTTCTCTTACACACTCATACCGCGTCTCAAGAATTCATAAATATTAATCTCCCACTCAAACCTCGTCAATACATTCACTGACATGCGGAGAGGGAAGAAATTGTACTTATCTGCTTGAAGAGCAGTAAAAGAAGAGGAGGAGCCCGAGCACAGGAAGTGGGTTATGACTGGTGGAAAGGGCATGGACTACAGAGACTCATGGACATTGTAGTTTAAAAAAAAAAAAAAAGAAGGAAAAAGAGGAAAGCAAGGTTTACGCTTTTTCATGGTTTTTTATAGTGTTTTGTTGAACTGCTGAAGAGTAGTAATAAATGAAGATGAAGCATAATGCTCGCCTCCAGTCTTGTCATAGAATTACTGATGTTTCTTTACAAAATAGGAACAAAGTAAAATGCAATATGAAATTATGGGAACACTTCAATGGAACACACTTGCACTGACAGAATACCACTCAATTACAACAGGGTCACAACCATGACCCTGTCACTGGTGCAGGGGAAGATGGAAGGACCCCAGTCTCTGAGAACCCCTCATGTACCATGCATGTGTTTATTGGTGCCACCCTCAGTCGCAAAACACCTCCCTCACGTTGTCTGACCAATGTTAATTGTGTTCTTATTTAGAACCACAGCTATCAGGGTGCGCCAAGGAACAACCAAGAAACCCCAGAAACGAGGGGAGAACATAAACACTGCAAATAATGTGAATTATGAACTTTCAACCAACAGCATCCAGAATCTCATAACAACACGGAACTCTATACAACAGCAAAGTGGAAGTCCTGACCCACAGCATGCCAGAGAAACAGTTAGAAACTCATCAGAGACTGCACACAAAATTGTGCTGGCAAAAGGAATGAGACTTCAACAGTGTTTTTGCAGCTTTTCAGCTGTGTGACCAAGACCTTGGTGTAAAGACAGGCACAGATTGGCGATTAGTGAGTGATGGAACTAATGGTGTGGGTTGCCTGGATGAACATCAAATGTCCCACGTGTGAGAGAAAATATCAACTAAGAAATCCTACACTACGTGAGTCTGAAGCCACACTGAAAGGCATGTCTGATACACTGACATGCCCACCATATCCCTTTACTGATAGATACACAGTAGATAACAAAACACATACATACACATAATCAGGGTAATTCATAGAATTTCGCACAAAAGTGGCGCACGCGGCTGGCACACAGTGTGCGCGAGCGAATGTCTGCGCCAGCCGCGTGCGCTAAAATCGATTTCCGCGCACAGCATATTCATGGATTTTCGCCTCCAAAACCAGCCGTGGCGCAGAGTGGCGCAGAGTGGCGCAGCGACCCTGCAGCAGCGCCAGTTACGCCCCTAAGAAAGCCCCTAGCGCAAGGAAAAGCCATCAAAATCCCCAATCCAGTGCAAAGGGCTTCGCTAACCCTGTGTTAGGGAGAATTCTCTGTTTAGGCTGAATTTCCTAACCTAGTGAGTCCCCCAGCAGCTTTGCTGGATTTCGGGAGTTTGTTTTTTTCCATCTTGCCAAGAGTGAGACTCTTTTTCTCCCACTCTTGGACATGTATGTGTGTAATTCCTTTGAATGTCAATGTGTTCTATGGGCTATGGGGTCTTCTACTCCATAGGGTCTCATATGTTTTTCTATGTGTGTTACACCGCACCCTAGTGCCGTAGCACTGGGGCGTCCTAGCGGACCCCCACCATAGACTCCATACCCGGGGACTGACTACTGTCTCCCCGGGCATGTAAAGTCACCATTGGATTTACTAGACCTAAATTTACTAACAGAACTAGTACAAACCAACTTATTGTGGACGTACTAGTAGGGGTAATTCGATTACTCCGGGATCTGTTATTCGAGGGGGCACTGTCCCGTCCCCCCTCGTCGAGTTTTGGCTGGTGGCAGTGGAAACTACTTGTTGTGCTCGACCCCGAACATAACCCTATGGGATTCGTCCCATTGTTGGAGATTGATACTTTTTCTCGTTAATCTCTAACGTACCACTGGTCTACTTATCTTAAATAAGTTTATCGGATGGTATTTTCTGCCAGAACTCGGTTTGTAAAATGGCGTCTGTGTTCGTCTCTGTGACTCCTAAACCAAAGGTTGAGCCCTTTGCTCCACTTTTGGCGGGCTCTGTACAGAGACCCTCCAAAGTGGTGCCATTCTGTCTGGGTTACCACAGGGGTGTGGGAGGGGGTTTAGGCACCCTGGACCGAGTTGCCTTGCCAACTCCGGTCGCACTCTGGAGTGATTGGCCCAAGTGGTGAGCCTCCCCGCTCACCACTTAGCATGTGTTGATTGACAGGTAGGCTGAATGAATGGGGGTTTTCTGCATAAAAGCAGGGCTTTTGGGACTGGATCTTCAGAAGTCGCCATATGACCTAAGAATCCGACGAGGGTAACGCTGAGCCAACCTGCACAACGACACCTCCGGTGGAGCCCTGCGGAACTGACTCACCAGTTCCCGACGACAGAGGAGATCTCCCTGCCGGAGAGTCTCTTCCCCTGACTGGTGAGAACAACCAGTCCCCTTTGCTTTTTATTCGCCTCAGGACGCAGTGGTCGAATTGCCCGTGCAGAGCACCCCGGCAACCGGATAGCCACTACCCCTGTACCTCAACCAAAAGGTGGTGCCTTGTGACGGAGCACTCCGCGGCTGGTCTCTTCCCTGGTGGTGCACCGGACTAAACTTTTCTTCGACGACGAGAACATCTCTACTCTTGGCAAAGACCCGACATGCATCCACCACCAGGAACAACTGCCCCCACCGGAGCTGCCCTCTACAACAAGGTACCGTGTCCGCCTGGCTTCCCTTTCGATCGATTCGAGTGAGGTGTCTTAATCCTCTCCTTTCCGTTGGGTCGCCTCCAAGCTTTCTCACGTATGGTTCTGATCTATTTCAATCTGCCGATAACAATTTGCTACAAAGACTCGAACGCATCTCCACTAGAGACTTTTGGGACATATCGCCTTGCCTCTCTCCGAGTGGGCCTGGCCTCTGAACTTTATGATCTATTGTGGTTCTTGCCTTCTTGCCTTGCATTTTTCCCGTGAAGTATTGAACTGTGTTGATTTCGTAACCTGCCTATTTTTCTCCCCCGTCCTAACTAATATTAGAGTGCCATCTAGGTTGAGGCATACACCTCTGTCTGCAAATAAGTGGTGCTGGTATAACCTAGACTTGTCGAAATATTGTTAGGGGGATTGATCGTTTCTTCTTCGTAGAGTAATTGATTTGTTTGCCGTGATAGTGCCATAGTGTTTTTGATAGATGTTTCGTTATAAATAAATACCTTAATATCTTTACACTGAAGCCTCATTGCGTGTTTGCTTGTCGTACTGTGAAGAATTGCCCTATCTTGTATACTCCACATACTGCTTAACTCTTCTTGAGGGAAGTCTGACTGCTCAACCACAGCTACCAAGTGAATCTGTGTGGTACAGACTGCTACCAAGTGGGTTTACTCCCAAACACCTGTAGTCCTAAATATTTTGCAGTGGTCCCAGAGGGAACTGCACAGGTTTCCGCCTAACACCCTGGACCAGTTTACAGGGCTGCCAAACAGCAAATGCCAATTGGGGAACGTGTATTACTGGGGTTCGCGTGAAGTTTCACACGCGAAAGGGCCTGTGCGAGTGGGTTACGTGTATAATTGGGCTTCGCGGGAAGTTTCACATGCGATTTCAGCAGGGTACGTGTATTTCAGGGGTTCGCGTGAAGTTTCACACGCGAAAGGGCCTGTGCGAGTGGGGTACGTGTATAACTGGGGTTTGCGTGAAGTTTCACATACGAAAGGGCCTGTGCGAGTGGGGTACTTGTATAAATGGGGTTCGCATGAAGTTTCACACGCTATTGGAGCAGGGTACGTGTATTACAGGGGTTCGCAGGAAGTTTCACACGTGAAAGGGCCTGTGCGAGTGGGGTACGTGTGTAACTGGGGTTCCTGTGAAGTTTCACACAAGAAAAGGCCTGTGCGAGTGGGGTACGTGTGTAACTGGGGTCCGCGAGAAGTTTCACACGCGATTTCAGCAGGGTACGTGTATTACGGGGGTTCGTGGGAAGTTTCACGCGCGAAAGGGCCTGTGCGAGTGGGGTAAGTGTATAACTGGGGTTTGCAGGAAGTTTCACACGCAAAAGGGCCTGTGCGAGTGGGGTACGTGTATAACTGGGATTCGCGGGAAGTTTCACACGCAATTTCAGCAGGGTAGGTGTATAACTGGGGTTTGCGTGAAGTTTCACATGCGAAAGGGCTTGTGCAAGTGGGGTACGTGTATAACTGGGGTTCGCGTGAAGTTTCACACGCGAAAGGGCCTGTGCGAGTGGGGTACTTGTATAAATGGGGTTCGCATGAAGTTTCACACGCTATTGGAGCAGGGTACGTGTATTACAGGGGTTCGCAGGAAGTTTCACATGCGAAAGGGCCTGTGCGAGTGGGGTACGTGTATAACTGGGGTTCGCGGGAAGTTTCACATGCAAAAGGGCCTGTGCGAGTGGGGTACGTGTATAACTGGGGCTTGCGGGAAGTTTCACATGCAAAAGGGCCTGTGCGAGTGGGGTACTTGTATACCTGGGGCTTGCGGGAAGTTTCTCACGCGATTTCAGCAGGGTACGTGTATTACGGGGGTTCGCGGGAAGTTTCACAAGCAAAAGGGCCTGTGCGAGTGGGGTACGTGTATAACTGGGGTTTGCGGGAAGTTTCACACGCGATTTCAGCAGGGTATGTGTATTACAGGGTTTTGCGGGAAATTTCACATGCGAAAGGGCCTGTGCGAGTGGGGTACATGTATAACTGGGGTTCGCGGGAAGTGCGATTTCAGCAGGGTATGTGTATTTCGGGGGTTCCCGTGAAGTTTCACACACGAAAAGGCCTGTGCGAGTGGGGTACGTGTATAACTTGGGTTCGCGGGAAGTTTCACATGCAAAAGGGCCTGTGCAAGTGGGGTACGTATATAACTGGGGCTTGCGGGAAGTTTCACACGCGATTTCAGCAGGGTACGTGTATTACGGGGGTTCGCAGGAAGTTTCACACGCAAAAGGGCCTGTGCGAGTGGGGTACGTGTATAACTGGGGTTCGCAGGAAGTTTCACACGCAATTTCAGCAGGGTATGTGTATAACGGGGTTTCGCGGGAAGTTTCACATGCGAAAGGGCCTGTGCGAGTGGGGTACGTGTATAACTGGGGTTTGCGGGAAGTTTCACACGCGATTTCAGCAGGGTATGTGTATTACAGGGTTTTGCGGGAAGTTTCACATGCGAAAGGGCCTGTGCGAGTGGGGTACGTGTATAACTGGGGTTCGCGGGAAGTGCGATTTCAGCAGGGTATGTGTATTTCGGGGGTTCCTGTGAAGTTTCACACACGAAAAGGCCTGTGCGAGTGGGGTACGTGTATAACTTGGGTTCGCGGGAAGTTTCACATGCAAAAGGGCCTGTGCAAGTGGGGTACGTATATAACTGGGGCTTGCGGGAAGTTTCACACGCGATTTCAGCAGGGTACGTGTATTACGGGGGTTCGCAGGAAGTTTCACACGCAAAAGGGCCTGTGCGAGTGGGGTACGTGTATAACTGGGGTTCGCAGGAAGTTTCACACGCAATTTCAGCAGGGTATGTGTATTACGGGGTTTCGCGGGAAGTTTCACATGCGAAAGGGCCTGTGCGAGTGGGGTACGTGTATAACTGGGGTTCGCGGGAAGTTTCACACGCGATTTCAGCAGGGTATGTGTATTTCGGGGGTTCCCGTGAAGTTTCACACACGAAAAGGCCTGTGCGAGTGGGGTACGTGTATAACTGGGGTCCGCGAGAAGTTTCATATGCGATTTCAGCAGGGCACGTGTATTACGGGGGTTCGTGAGAAGTTTCACCCGCGAAAGGGCCTGTGCGAGTGGGGTACATGTATAACTGGGGTTTGCGGGAAGTTTCACAAGCGGTTTCAGCAGGGTACGTGTATTACAGGGTTTTGTGGGAAGTTTCACATGCGAAAGGGCCTGTGCGAGTGAGGTACGTGTATAACTGGGGTTTGTGGGAAGTTTCACATGCGATTTCAGCAGGGTACGTGTATTACAGGGGTTCGCAGGAAGTTTCACACGCGAAAGGGCCTGTGCAAGTGGGGTACGTGTATAACTGGGGTTCGCGGGAAGTATCACATGCAATTTCAGCAGGGTACGTGTATTACGGGGGTTCGTGGGAAGTTTCACACGCGAAAGGGCCTGTGCGAGTGGGGTACGTGTATAACTGGGGTTCGCGAGAAGTTTCACACGCGATTTCAGCAGGGTACGTGTATTTCGGGGGTTTGCGTGAAGTTTCACACGCGATTGGAGCAGGGTACGTGTATAACTGGGGATCGCAGGAAGCTTCACATGCGATTGGAGCAGGATACGTGTATTTCTGGGGTTCGCGGGAAGTTTCAAAAGCGATTTTGCTGTCAGAGCAGAGTACGTGAATTTCAGCAGTGTGCGGTGAGTCCTACACATGAATTGGCAGTGTGGGTCCTCCCAGGTGTTCCCTCTACACCCCCCACGGCACCTGCAGGCAGCCCACACCACAGGGGACTACCCCCCACCCCTGGTCATGTCCCGCAGGCAGCCCATCCACGATGGGCATGCCCCCCAGCCAAGCCACATGTCAGCTTGCATCCACACCCCCCAGCAGTCAGGGGCACCTGCCAGCAGGCCCCCACAATGTCCCCCTGCACCTCCACCTCCAGCAGTCAGGGGCACCTGCCAGCAGGACCCACACATGTCTCCCAGCACCCACACCCCACCCCCCAGCAGTGCAGGGCACCTGCCAGCAGGCCCCCACACATGTCCCCCAGCACCCCAATCCCCCAGCAGTGCAGGCCACCTGCCAGCAGGCCCCCACACATGTCCCCCAGCACCCCCAACCTCCAACAGTCAGCGGCACCTGCCAGCAACCCCCCACACATGTCCCCCAGCACCCCCAACCCCAGCAGTGAGGGGCACCTGCCAGCAGGCCCCCACTCATGTCCCACTCATGTCCCCCAGCACCCCCACCCCCCAGCAGTGCAGGGCACCTGCCAGCAGGCCCCCACACATGTCCCCCAGCACCCCCACCCCCAGCAGTCAGGGGAACCTGCCAGCAGGTCCCCACACATGTCCCCCAGCACCCCCACCCCCCAGGAGTGAGGGGCACCTGCCAGCAGGCCCCCACTCATGTCCCACTCATGTTCCTCAGCACCCCACCCCCCAGCAGTCAGGGGCACCTGCCAGCAGGCCCCCACACATGTCCCCCTGCACCCCCACCCCCCAGTAGTCAGGGGCACCTGCCAGCAGGCCCCCACACATGTCCCCCTGCACCCCCACCCCCCAGCAGTCAGGAGCACCTGCCAGCAGGCC
Source organism: Ambystoma mexicanum (assembly GCF_040938575.1). NCBI lineage: Eukaryota > Metazoa > Chordata > Amphibia > Caudata > Ambystomatidae > Ambystoma > Ambystoma mexicanum. Next base: position 1,329,248,638 of record NC_090929.1, on the reverse strand, counting down.
CCCACTCATGTCCCACACATGACCCCCTGCACCCCCACCCCCCAGCAGTCAGGGGCACCTGCCAGCAGGCCCCCACTCATGTCCCACACATGTCCCCCTGCACCCCACCCCCCAGCAGTCAGGGGCACCTGCCAGCAGGCCCCCACACATGTGCCCCTGCACCCCCAACCCCCAGCAGTCAGGGGCACCTGCCAGCAGGCCCCCACACATGTCCCCCCCGACAGGTCATCGCACTCCAGACCCATGCCCCCCATGGCCACCCAAATCCCACCCCAGTCCAAACACCCCACATTGAATTCCCAAAGTCATGATAGAAAATACATAACCAGCATGGCCATGAATCTGTAAAAAAGAAACTTAAATGAAGTGAAATCCAGTGTTGAACTATATACAAAGTACAAATCCAAGGTCCATGAGCCCAACCATTGAAATGAAACCTACAAAAACCCTACCTAATGAACAACTATATACAAAAAGGTGGGGCATTGACCAAGCGCCCCAAATGAAATGAAAACCAAAAGGAAACCTAACACTAATTAACTATATACAATGGCAGCGGGCTAGTCCGACGGCTCACTTCCTGATTTCCCGGGCCAAGGCATCATCGAACTCCTGCTCGATGCCCCAGAGGCAGTCCTCTTCCATGGCCCAGAGGGTTCACAGGGACGATGACATCCGGACCTCCAGGTCCCTGCGAATTGCCTCGAGGCACTGACCATCATGAGCCGTGCCTCTTCCGCCCGCTGCCGCTCCGCATCTATAGCATGGCCTAACCGCTGCCACACGGAAGACACTTCCCATCCTGGGTCCTCCTGCCCTCCGGCCGATGCCTGCCCCTCTGATGTCAAAGGCCCCGAGCCATCATGGCTCCCACCTTGTTGCTGCTGCTGCTGTGCCTGTGCCCGTGCCCTGGCTCCTGCTGCCTGCACATCCTCCTCCGGCTGGGGTGCAGTTGTTGAGGTGCCCACCCCTGCTGGACGTCCGACTCCCAACTGTGACAGGGATGTGTCCTCCACCAGCCTGGCCGCACGGTCAGAGGCAGCTCCACAGGGTACCCAGGTGATACATAGGTGGGAAGATGGCACGGAGGATGACTGGCGCATAGGGGATTCAGGTGAGGAGGGGGTCAAAGCAAGGTTCAGCAAACAGAGGAATCCGGCCTGGGTGACCTGTCCCAGTAGGCTGACGTGCTCAACGAGCCATTCGAGATGACGTGCAGTCTCCCCATGTAAAGACTGGAGGTCACCTCACATGGCCCGTTGATGCAACGCCACCCAACCCAGGACAGGCTCAACCCAGTCCCGGATAGCCACGTCCGCAGGGAGAGGAAGGCCAGTTGTTGTAAGCGGATCCCCTCCCTGAAAACGGGTCTGGACGTAGGCATCCCTGCTGGTGCGGGATGATGCAGTCACAGGATCGGGGACAGGATTACAAACAGGCACCTCCGCGGTGGCCTGTGCTGCCTCCTGTCCCTGCCCCTACACTGCAACACTGGCACCAGTGTCATCCCCACCTCCAGACCCCGTCTCTGTCCCTTGCGCGGCCTCCTCCTCCACCAAACCCCCCACCAACCTGGATGACTCTGTGCCATCTTCCTTCGTTGGACCCTGTGGGGTCTCAGCTGCCCCTTCTGCTGCCGAGGAGATCACAACCTGGGAGGGGAGCCGGGCCTTGCGGCTCCGGCTGGTGGTGTGATCCCCACCGCTGTGCTCCATAGCACCCTCCCGCCCTCTTCATCAGTTGACGCTGCAGACAGGGAGAGATAGGATACAGGCATCAGACACTGTACAATGGACTGATACACACATGCCAGTTGCACATGAGTGGCTTTGTCAAAATACAGACATGGCATCACAATCCCCAACACACATGGCATGTCAACTCACACACATGAGCAATTCCACAGCCATATGGCAACAGCCAAAACCATCCATACACATACAACAGCATGAGCAGCCAAAGGTGAGCCAGACATCACATGAAACACAGGGAGTGCACTAGACATGCACACACACCACCACACTTACATGCATGGGTACACCTCCACCAACTGTCGCAGTGATGAGATTGGCATCCATGTCACATCTGGCAATCAGTCTTCTACATATCAGTGCCCCAAGCATCCATGTTGCATCACTGTTGCACCCTTGTGAAATACACACACATGCATATGTACACGGTGCAGATACATGCAGGTGGAACCGACATCCATGTGTGACACCACATCTGCTGCCTTCAAGAGGCGCCAGGCCTTGTTGAGGGTCCTGGACCTGAAGTCCTCCCAGCTCTTCTTGATATGTATGAATTTGTGGACTGCCACCCCCTCCGCGTTGATGGCAGTCACAATGTCCGTCCAGATCCTGGTCCATCCTTCCTTGTCGGCGTGCAAACTTCGGAAGATGGCATCATACTGCCCCAGGACTTGCTCCACCAGGACACTAACTTCAGTGGCAGTGAAGTTGGTGGCCCTCTGCCTCTCTGGCTGGGGTTGCCAGTGGTGCCAGATGGTGGTGTGCCCGACATGGCAACCCCAGAAGCAGGTGTGGGTGGGCAACTGGGTCCTGAGGCTGGGCTGTGGAGCGATGGTATCCCAGTCGGGAGTCTTCAGTTCAAGCAGGGGTGGTCACAGCAACTGCACCCCTGGCTGATGTGCAGGCAGCAAATAGCAGGGCAGGTGGGCAGCAGGCAGGCAGCAGCAGATGGCAGGTGGGAGCATGCTCGGGGCTCTTGGGGGCAGGAAAATGGCCTTCAGGGCAGGAGCGTGGTCTTCCGTGTGTTTTCACGTGGCCAGCTTGATACGGAGTGATTTGGCATGTGAAAAAATTGCACGTCAGCGTGTCACTTGAGGAAAGGCCCTTAGCACATGAGCACGTCAGCACACGCACGTGATTCCATAGGACCAAAGGCCCTTAATGCGTAAGCGCGTTGTTAGGGAGAATTCTCTGTTTAGGATGAATTTCCTAACCTAGTGAGTCCCCCAGCAGCTTTGCTGGATTTCTGGAGTTTGTTTTTTCCCATCCTGCCAAGAGTGAGACTCTTTTTCTCCCACTCTTGGACATGTATGCGTGTAATTCCTTTGAAATGGCAATGTGTTCGATGGGCTATGGGGTCTTTTACTCCATAGGGTCTCATATGTTTTTCTATGTTTGTTACACCGCACCCTACGTGCCGTAACACTGGGGCATCCTAGCGGACCCCCACCATAGACTCCATACCCGGGGACTGACTACTGTCTCCCCGGGCATGTAAAGTCACCATTGGCTTTACTAGACCTAAATTTACTAACAGAACTAGTACAAACCATCTTATTCTGGACATACTAGTAGGGGTAATTCGATTACTCCGGGATCTGTTATTCGAGGGGGCACTGTCCCGTCCCCCCTCATCGAGTTTTGGCTGGTGGCAGTGGAAACTACTTGTTATGTTCGACCCCGAACATAACCCTATGGGATTCGTCCAATTGTTGGAGATTGACCCTTTTTCTCGTTAATCTCTAACGTACCACCGGTCTCCTTATCTTAAATAAGTTTATCGGATGGTATTTTCTGCCTGAACTCGGTTTTTAAAATGGCGTCTGTGTTCGTCTCTGTGACTCCTAAACCAAAGGTTGAGCCCTTTGCTCCACTTTTGGCGGGCCTCTGGACAGAGACCCTCCAAAGTGGTGCCATTCTGTCTGGGTTACCACAGGGGTGTGGGAGGGGGTTTAGGCACCCTGGACCGAGTTGCCTTGCCAACTCCAGTCGCAGTCTGGAGTGATTGGCCCAAGTAGTGAGCCTTCCCGCTCACCACTTAGCATGTGTTGATTGACAGCCAGGCTGAATGAATGGGGGTTTTCTGCATAAAAGCAGGGCTTTTGGGACTGGATCTTCAGAAGTCGCCACAGGACCTAAGAATCCGACGAGGGTAACGCTGAGCCGACCTGCATGACGACACCTCCGGTGGAGCCCTGCGGAACCGACTCACCACTTCCCGACGACAGAGGAGATCTCCCTGCCGGAGAGTCTCTTCCCCTGGCTGGTGGGAACAACCAGTCCCCTTTGCTTTTTATTCGCCTCAGGACGCAGTGGTCGAATTGACCGTGCAGAGCACCTCGGCAACCGGATAGCCACTACCCCTGTACCGCGACCAAAAGGTGGTGCCTTGTGACGGAGCACTCCGCGGCTGGTCTCTTCCCTGGTGGTGCACTGGACTTCACTTTTCTTCGACGACGAGATCATCTCGACTCTTGGCAAAGACCCGACGTGCATCCACCACCAGGAACAACTGCCCCCGCCGGAGCTGCCCTCAACAACAAGGTACCGTGTCTGCCTGGCTTTCCTTTCGATCGGTTTGAGTGAGGTGTCTTAATCGTCTCCGTTCCGTTGGGTCGCCTCCAAGCTTTTCTCATTTATTGTTCTGAACTGGTTCAATCTGCCGATAACAATTTGCTACAAAGACTTGAATGCATCTCCACTAGAGACTTTTTGGGACATCGCGCCTTGCCTCTCTCCGAGTGGGCCTGGCTTCTGAACTTTATGATCTATTGTGATTTTTGCCTTCCTGCCTTGCATTTGATCCGCAAAGGATTGAACTGTGTTGATTTCATAACCTGCCTATCTTTTTCTCTCCTGTCCTAACCAATATTAGAGTGTCATCTAGGTTGAGGTATACACCTCTGTCTGAAAATAAGTGGTACCGGTAGAACCTAGAGTTGTCGAAGTATTGCTAGGGGGATTGATCGTTTTCTGCTTCGTAGAGTAATTGTGTTTGATTCGTTTGCCGTGATAGTGCTATAGTGTTTTTCATAGATGTTTTGTTATAAATAAATACCTTAATATCTTTACACTAAGCCTCGTTGCGTGTTTGCTTGTCTTGCTGTGAAGAATTGCCCTATTTTGTATACTCCACATACTGCTCAACTTTTCTTGAGAGAGGTCTCACTGCTCAGCCACAGCTACCAAGTGAATCTGTGTGGTGCAGACTGCTACCAAGTGGGTTCACCGCCGAATGCCTGCAGTCCTAAATCTTTTGCAGTGGTCCCAGAGGGAACTGCACAGGTTTCCGCCTAACACTGGTGTACAGCGGTGGGATTTGAATCGAGTATACAGTTTAGAGTGCTTTTCGACACTGTAGGATAACTAACCACAAAACTTTGCACAAAAAGCAACTTTCAAAAAACATGTCTACGATGGAAACTTACAGTCAAGAGTCCTTGTCAGGTGAAAATACTGAGAGTCTGCGAGCTCTCTGTAGGCAAGAGAATCTTCCTGTAATAGGCAAGAAGTTAGAACTGATAGAGAGATTGCTGGCGAACCAAAGTCTGGGTACTGGTTCAGAGGAACCAATCCCTCCAGCGAATGTAGATAACAGTAATGGTGTTGATCTGAATCATAATTCTGATGATAGCGATGAAGAGGCTGACGAGGACGGAGAGGCTAACGAAACTGTCTCCCCTGCTCCTCTACCTGCCTTACCAGCTGTGCCTGCGGGGCCCATACCAGGTCCCACAAGTAACCCTGCTTATTTTGAACTTGAAAAAATGAAGCTCGAACTAGAATACAAACGGTTCTTCGCTCAATCTGAACGAAACCAAGAGCTCGAGTTCAGACGGATGAATGCCCAGGCTGAGCAGAAGCAAGCTGAGTTAAGACTCAGAGAAATAGAACTTAATCACGAGTTAGAGATGAAAAAGTTGTCTATGGAAAATGCTTCTCTCTCCTCTGGTTCCTCTAGGAGCTCCAGTCCCAAAAGACCCCGGATGCCGAAGGAATTAGTGGGTATGTATGAACCGAGATTAGATGTGCTGGATTGGTTAAAACTGTTTGAATACAATCATGGGCTCCAGGACATCACCGGGAATGCGTTGCTTCCCTGGTTGTTCTCTAGGCTCCCTCCTGTTGCGACTGATCTGGTAATGGAGTTGGGGGAGGCGGATAAGACGGATTACGAAAGTGTGAAAGTAGCTTTAATAGCTAGATTCGGGAAGACCCCTTCCCAGTATCTTAAGAGGTTTAGAACCCTCAAAAAGCATGATGGTACCCCTTGGCCTACCTGGGTGAGTGAAGGGTTGAAAAACTTAGAGGGATGGATTAAGGGTTACAAAGTGAACACTTATGAGGGTATGAGAAATCTTTTTATGTTGGAGTCTATTTATGATGCCTGTTCTCCTGAGCTCAGACAGCACTTGGCTGATTCGAAGGAATTGGACTCCAGGGAGCTAGCGAAGGCTGCTGACTTGTGGGTTGCCAACAGGGCTACTCATAAGGATTCTGGGGCAACTCAGAAAAAGGATGAGGGAAAACAGCCTAAAAAGACTCATAAGAGAATTCGAATAACTCACATTCCAAAGAGGGCCACAAACAAAACCAGAAGGGTAAGCCACCGGGAAAACCACAGCAGAATAGTGTGTCTTCCGGTGCCAAACCAGAAGGAGGTCAGAACAAGCCACCATTCCAGAAAGCATTCGGGAAATGCTTTGTTTGTGGCTCGACTGTCCACGTGAAAGGAGATCCCAGATGTAAGGGTAAACCTTCAGGGGTCCAGCTTGTCTCCTTAGCCTTCGCTCAGAGGAGGAAGTCCAAATGGCAAGTGGAAACTTTCTACTGCGAGCTGACGAACCCATTGGAGTCTCAGCCAGCGTTTCTTTAGTATCTCTGGGGTTGTGGGAACAACAGAATTTAGATGTCTATAATTCTATCCCCGATAATACTAAAGAGTATTATAAGGACAGTGTCCAGGTGAATGGTCAGGAGACTCCTGCCATTAGGGACACTGGGGCCAGCATAACTATGGTGGATAAATCGTTTTTTCAGGCTGAGGATGTTGCTAAGGCACCCAAACGCCTCACCAAGTTAGCTGGAGGGCCTGTGCAGATGCTTCCCCAATTACCAGTTCTCATCCAGTGAAACGACATGACTGTGAAGATACCTGTCAGCATACAGAGTGAGGTACCAGGACGCGTACTGTTGGGTAACGATTTGAAAACTCTCAGAGTTGTATCGCATACTCCCAGACCTCCTAGTAAATGGTTACAGGAGCTAACCAGACCTGCAAGAGAGAGGACCATGCGCCGTACTCTCCAGGAGATGATGAAGAAAGATATCACTCCTGCTCCACTGGAATTGTCGGCCGCTGTCTCCAAGAAATCAGAAGCGAAAGGGAAACCTAAGACTTTTATCCCGAAACCAGCAGCCCGCATTCCAGTGCAGCCAACACGGACTTCCCCGCGGTTGTCCACAGTTACACCCGTAACTCCACCTCCAGCCGAGGCTGAGAGGGAGGTACAACCCTGTGTGGTAGAATTAGACTCTGAGGAAGAGCTAATGGAAGGCCAGGAACTCATTGGAGATCTGGATCCTATTGACCATACTGAATTGCAGTCTTTACTGGCAGAAGGTGGACCCAGCAGGGCAGACTTCAGTAAGGGAAATAGAGAATGTCCAACTCTGGAAGGTCTTCGCCACCAGGCAGAAGCTCCGGCTGAAGGGCAAGAGCCTGGGAAATACAGGTTGCACTGGGAAGATGGCCTCTTCTACAGTGAACCGACCGAGTCTGCACCTGGAGACTACAAACGACTAGTAGTACCCCAAGAGAACAGACCACAGTTCTTGCAGTTAGCCCACGAGATTCCTTTGGCTGGTCACTTGAGTTTCAAGAAGACTAAGGAAAGGCTCTCTCTCTACTTCTATTGGCCGAAGATGGGGGCCGAAGTAGAAAAACACTGCAGGAGCTGCCACACCTGCCAGATCTCTGGTAAGGTTGGCTCCAAGAATGTGGCACCTTTAGTGCCTCTCCCAGTTGTGGGAGTCCCATTTGAGAGAGTAGGGATTGATATTGTTGGTCCCCTTGATCCTCCAACCTCCTCAGGCAACAGGTTTATACTTGTTGTACTTGTTGTAGTAGACCATGCTACTAGGTATCCTGAGGCAATTCCTATGAGGACTGTTACAGCTCTGGCTGTGGCTAAGGCCCTCCTTGGTATTTTTACTAGGGTCGGGTTTCCTAAGGAAGTAATCTCTGACAGGGGGTCAAACTTTATGTCCCACTACATAAAAGCCATGTGGAAAACCTGCGGAGTTACTTACAAGTTCTCAACGGTTTACCACCCACAAACCAATGGGTTGGTAGAATGGTTCAACCGAACCATGAAGAGCATGATAGGTGCTTTAGAGGAACCCCTTAAGCGTAAGTGGGACCTTCTACTGCCATGCCTTCTCTTTGCTTATAGAGAAGTCCCTCAGAAAGGCGTAGGTTACTCGCCCTTCGTACTCCTCTATGGTCATCCCGTCAGAGGTCCATTGGCCCTGATTAAGGAGGGGTTGGAGAGTGCTCCTTCCCCCAAGCCAGTCAGAGTGACTGACTACGTGATAGGTCTCCGGAGGAGAATGTCACACATGATGACGGAAGCAAGCGATAACTTGAAAGCTGGACAAGCATTGGTCAAGCACTGGCACGATCAAAAGGCTAACATGGTTGAGTTCGCTCAAGACCAGCTCGTTCTCGTTATGATCCCAACAAGGCAGAGGGCCTTGCAAGATAAGTGGATGGGACCCTTCCGAGTAGTGGGTAAACTCGGAGAGGTTAACTATCTGGTGGACTTGGGCAATCCCAAGGAGGCTCTGACAGTCTTTCACACCAACCGACTTAAAGCGTATGTCTCACGACCTGATGTAGGAGCGTTGCTTCTAGCATCATCCGAGGAAGAACAAGAGAGTGAAGCTCTTCCGGATCTCCTCAGAGGCTTACCTTTAGATGCAAAAAATGAAGGAGTAAATCTCTCCTCCAATCTGACACCCGAGCAACAAGACGAGTGCAAATCTATGTTGAATCAGTTTGCCTCGCTGTTCTCGCTTTCACCAAGCTTGACCCCTTGGGGCCAGCACGACATACTCACTGGTGACTGTCTGCCAGTCAAAAGCAGAGGATACCACATGTCAGAAAACGTACAAACCCACATCAAAGGTGAGGTCAGCAAGATGCTTGATCTCGGGGTAATAGAGCCCTCTACTAGTCCATGGTCTAGCCCAGTTGTGTTAGTACCAAAGGCCGGATCTAAAGAACTTAGATTCTGCGTGGATTATAGAGCTCTTAATGCAGTCACCAAGACTGATGCCCACCCTTTGCCAAGAACAGATGAGTTAGTGGATAAACTTGGCGCCGCCAAGTTCCTCAGCACATTTGACTTGACGTCAGGCTATTGGCAAATAGCCCTGACAGACCATGCCAAGGAGAAAACTGCATTTTCTACCCCCGTTGGCTTATACCAGTTTAAGGCATTGCCTTTCGGATTGAAGAATGCACCTGCTACGTTTCAACGGATGGTAAACCAGGTTCTGAATGGGATGGAGGACTTCTGCATGGCATACTTGGATGACATTGCAGTGTTCAGCAATTCCTGGGAAGAACATGTAACCCACCTGAGAGATGTTTTGCAGGCTCTTGGACGAGCCAATCTGACCATAAAGGCGAGTAAATGCCAAATTGGACAGAGTAAGGTAGTCTATCTTGGGCATGAGGTAGGCGGTGGAGAAATAAGGCCTTTGCTCAGTAAAATTGAAGCTGTGCAAAATTGGACAACACCGACTACTCAAACCCAGGTGTGAGCCTTCCTAGGCCTCACTGGGTATTACAGGAATTTCATAGAGAACTATGGGACCATAGCTTCTCCAATGAATGTCATCTCGTCGCCCAAATTTCCTAAAAAGGTTAAATGGAACGAGGAGTGCAAGCAGGCTTTTCAAAACCTGAAAAAGCCTCTTTGCCAAGCTCCAGTACTCAGAGCTCCTGATTACCGCCAACACTTCATTGTGCAGACAGATGCTTCAAATGTAGGAATAGGTGCCGTACTCAGTCAACTGGATGGGAAAGGTAGGGAGCACCCTGTTTGCTTCATCAGCCGCAAGCTGAAGGATCCTGAAACAAGGTGGGCAACAATCGAAAGAGAGTGCTTTGCTATCGTGTGGGCTCTGAAGAAGTTTAGGCCGTACTTGTATGGTTCTACTTTTGTCATTCAGACTGACCACCAACCCTTGAGATGGTTAATGCAAATGAAAGGGGAAAACCCAAAACTATTGAGATGGTCGATCTGCCTGCAAGGGTTTGATTTCACCATTGAGCACAGGTCAGGGTGTCACCACCAAAATGCTGATGGTCTCTCTAGGATGTATGTCATTGACTAGAGGTATGAGATTCATCCTGGAGTGGATTAAATCCTCCTGTCCCTTAGTCTGAGGGGGGCGAGTTTTAGGGAGAATTCTCTGTTTAGGCTGAATTTCCTAACCTAGTGAGTCCCCCAGCAGCTTTGCTGGATTTCTGGAGTTTGTTTTTTCCCATCCTGCCAAGAGTGAGACTCTTTTTCTCCCACTCTTGGACATGTATGTGTGTAATTCCTTTGAAATGTCAATGTGTTTGATGGGCTATGGGGTCTTTTACTCCATAGGGTCTCATATGTTTTTCTATGTGTGTTACACCGCACCCTACGTGCCGTAACACTGGGGCGTCCTAGCGGACCCCCACTATAGACTCCATACCCGGGGACTGACTACTGTCTCCCCGGGCATGTAAAGTCACCATTGGCTTTACTAGACCTAAATTTACTAACAGACTAGTACAAACCATCTTATTGTGGACATACCAGTAGGGGTAATTCGATTACTCCTAGGTCTGTTACTCGAGGGGGCACTGTCCCGTCCCCCCTCGTCGAGTTTTGGCTGGTGGCAGTGGAAACTACTTGTTATGTTCGACCCCGAACATAACCCTATGGGATTCGTCCCATTGTTGGAGATTGACCCTTTTTCTCGTTAATCTCTAACTTACTACCGGTCTCCTTATCTTAAATAAGTTTATCGGATGGTATTTTCTGCCAGAACTCGGTTTTTAAAATGGCGTCTGTGTTCGTCTCTGTGACTCCTAAACCAAAGGTTGAGCCCTTTGTTCCACTTTTGGGGGGCCTCTGGACAGAGACCCTCCAAAGTGGTGCCATTCTGTCTGGGTTACCACAGGGATGTGGGAGGGGGTTTAGGCACCCTGGACTGAGTTGCCTTGCCAACTCCGGTCGCACTCTGGAGTGATTGGCCCAAGTGGTGAGCCTTCCCGCTCACCACTTAGCATGTGTTGATTGACAGCTAGGCTGAATGAATGGGGGTTTTCTGCATATTAGCAGGGCTTTTGGGATTGGATCTTCAGAAGTCGCCACAGGACCTAAGAATCCGACGAGGGTAACGCTGAGCCGACCTGCACGATGACACCTCCGGTGGAGCCCTGCGGAACCGACTCACCACTTCCCGACGACAGAGGAGATCTCCCTGCCGGAGAGTCTCTTCCCCTGGCTGGTGGGAACAACCAGTCCCCTTTGCTTTTTATTTGCCTCAGGACGCAGTGGTCGAATTGCCCGTGCAGAGCACCTCGCAATCGGATAGCCACTACCCCTGTACCGCGACCAAAAGGTGGTGCCTTGTGACGGAGCAATCCGGGCTGGTATCTTCCTTGGTGGTGCACCGGACTTCACTTTTCTTTGACAATGCGATCATCTCTACTCTTGGCAAAGACCCGACGTGCATCTACCACCAGGAACAACTGTCCCTGCCGGAGCTGCCCTCCACAACAAGGTACCGTGTCCACCTGGCTTCCCTTTCGATCGGTTCGAGTGAGGTGTCTTAATCCTCTCCGTTCCGTTGGGTCGCCTCCAAGCTTTTCTCATTTATTGTTCTGAACTGGTTCAATCTGCCGATAACAATTTGTTACAAAGACTTGAATGCATCTCCACTAGAGACTTTTTGGGACATCGCGCCTTGCCTCTCTCCGAGTGGGCCTGGCCTCTGAACTTTATGATCTATTGTGATTCTTGCCTTCCTGCCTTGCATTTTATCTGCGAAGGATTGAACTGTGTTGATTTCATAACCTGCCTATCTTTTTCTCTCCCGTCCTAACCAATATTAGAGTGTCATCTAGGTTGAGGTATACACCTCTGTCTGAAAATAAGTGGTACCGGTAGAACCTAGAGTTGTCAAAGTATTGCTAGGGGGATTGATCGTGTTCTGCTTCGTAGAGTAATTGTGTTTGATTCGTTTGCCGTGATAGTGCTATATTGTTTTTCATAGATGTTTTGTTATAAATAAATACCTTAATATCTTTACACTAAGCCTCGTTGCGTGTTTGCTTGTCTTGCTGTGAGGAATTGCCCTATTTTGTATACTCCACATACTGCTCAACTTTTCTTGAGAGAGGTCTGACTGCTCAGCCACAGCTACCAAGTGAATCTGTGTGGTGCAGACTGCTACCAAGTGGGTTCACCGCCGAACGCCTGTAGTCCTAAATCTTTTGCAGTGGTCCCAGAGGGAACTGCACAGGTTTCCGCCTAACACGCGTCTGTGACGTATCACGCACGGGCGTTGCCCCGACAGGGCTTGAAGATCCCAGGTGGATTTCCATTGCTCTGTACATGCTTTTCATGGGGTGTGGTGCATGTGTTTTCCAGGCGTTGGGGTTCACACACTATTACTTCACAGCAGGTGGGTGTTGGCTACGCGTTCTTCTACACACAAGGCAGACAGTGAGTGGTAGCCCGCTCACCCAGGCCCAATCGCGTGTAAAACTTCCCGCGGACCCCAGAAATACACATACCCCGCTCGCCCAAGGCCTATCGTGTGTGAACTGACAAGAAGTACAGATTTCACCCACTCGCTCTCCACGAAAAGCACGTACAAGAAAATGGCATCCTACACGTAACTGGCCCACATGTACACTTTACTTACGCGTGTATGTGCCCTTTCATCCAATTACACACGATGCCATTCGGACGTGCAGTTTTTCCACGTGTGCTCTGTCATCACGTGCTATGAGGGAAACGCCTGCGCGCGTAATGTAACTTACGCGTTTACGCGCTAAGGGCCTTTGGCCCAATGGAATCTCGTGCGTGTGCTGACACACTTACACGCTAAGGCCCTTTCCTCGAATTACACGCTGACGTGCAATTTTTTCACGTGCCAAATCACTCCGTATCAAGCTGGCCAATGCGAAAACACACGCAAGACCATGCTCCTGCCCTGAAGGCCATTTTCCTGCCCCCAAGAGCCCCGAGCATGCTCCCACCTGCCATCTGCTGCTGCCTGCCTGCCTGCTGCCCACGTGCCCTGCTATTTGCTGCCTGCACATCAGCCATCTGCAGGGGTCCAGTTGCTGTGTCCACCCCTGCTGGAATAGAAGACTCACGACTGGGATACCATCACTCCACAGCCCAGCCCCAGGACACAGTTGCCCACCCACGCCTGCCTCGGGGGTCGCCATGTCGGGGCAAACACCATCTGAGACCACTGGGGACCCCCAGCCAGAGGGGAAGAGGGCCACCAGCTTCAGTCAAAAGGAAGTTGGTGTCCTGGTGGAGCATGTCCTGGGGCATTATGATGCCCTCTTCGGAACATCACACGCCAACAAAGAAGGATGGGATAGGATCTGGGACGACTTTGTGGTTGCCATCAACGCAGAGGGGTGGCAACCCGCAACATCAAGCAAGTCAAGAAGCGCTGGGAGGACTTGAGGTCCAGGACCCTCATAAAGGCCCTGTGCCTCGTGGAGGGGGGCCGGGGCAGCATGAGTAACATCCAGACGAGGGTCCTGGAATGCGCAGGCCCAGCGCTCCACGCCCAGATCCTTCAGAGGCAGACCCGTCTGGAGTTGAGCGGTAAGTGGCCAAGCATTGCTGTGTGAGACAGGGCATGTTGCAGGGTGCTGGTTGTCTGATACTTGCCTGTATGTGTGACATAGGCCATGTACGTATGTGTGTGTGCAGGGACATCATGGTCATGCATGTGAGACCAGTAATGTGTGAACCACATGGTTGGTGCATGTGTTACAATGCAACATGCGGAGCAGCATGCGGAATGCACACATTAATGCATGCCTGTCTCTGTTATTGGACATGGATGGGGTGTGAGAGATGGGTGCTGCTGTCATGGACATGTCTGGTGTCCATGTCTGTGTGTCTGACTTGCGTGTCTGTGACTTGTAAATGCCATGGATGCATGACACATGTCTGTGACAATGTTCAGATTCACTGATGCAGCCTACACATCCTTGTATCCACAGTGTCTGGGGTGTACGAAGCCAGATGGATGAAACTACGGTGAAGTGTGTGCTTGTGATAGGCATGACCCATAATGCATGTGAGTTTCAAACCAGCATTGTATGTTTCAAGAGTCCCTTGTATGCTAATGTTCATAGTCTGTGCCTTGCCTGTTACTGCATGTGTTTTACCTGCACTGACCCATGTGTTGTGGAGGGACATGATGGAAGTGATGTTTGACAGTGCCACTCATCTGCTATTGCTTCCTGTTTAGGGGACCATTGTACAGAACCCTAATGCTTGTGTTCTATGTCTCCCTCTACACAGTGGCAAGTGATGAAGAGGGTGGAGACAGCGCTGTGGAGCAAAGCGGCGGGGATGCCCCCACTGGCTGGCGACGCAAGGCCAGGTCACCATCCCAGAAATTACCATCGTCCGGGAGTGAGGGGACTGGTGCTGTGTCTGCCACTACGGCTGCAGCGGAAGGGGTGGGTGAGCCCCCACAGGGGCTTGCAACGGCGGAAGACAGTGTGGAGCCATCCAGGTTGGTGGTTTCCACAGAGGAGGAGGAGGCCGCTACTGAGCCGCACATGGGGCCAGGTGGGGGTGGTACCACTTGTACAAGTGGTCCAGTCCAGGGTCAGGGGCAGGAGGCAGCACAGGTCGCCGTGGAGGGGCCTGTGCATGTCACTGTCCCTGACACTGTGACTGCACCACCATGCACCAGCAGGGATGCCCCATCCCAGGGCGGTCCGCAGGTAGGGGGGATGTCCATGTCATCTGACACTCCTCTACCTGCGGACGAGGGGACCCCTGGCCGTATGGAGAAGGTCCTGATTGGTGTCGCGTTGCGCAAGCATGACATTCGTGATGACGTGTGTGCTTCCCGGGGGGAACACGCACGTCATCACGAAGAGCAGCGTGCCAACGTGGCCCAGTTGGGAGTGTCCATGGTTGGGGGTTTTGTACATGTGTCGGCCACTCTGGCTGCCCTCTCCTCCTCTGTGGAGACTATGCGCCAGTCGTTCTCCATGCCGTCTTCCGGCCCAGATGCCACCAGGGCCCCCTGTGGACCTGCCCTGACCAACACAGCCAGCTCGGTGGGGATCCCATCCCTGCCACAGTCGGGATTCGGAGGTCCAGCAGGGGAGGAATCCCCAGCAACTGGACCCTAGCAGATGGAGGATGTGCCGGCATCATCGGGCAGGGCACATGCACGACTGCGTCAGTGGATTCCATTAGCCTGGATGCCGTCGTGCTGGCAGAGGCAGTTGCGTCGGAGGTAGCTGCAGGCTCAACGTGGGAGGCATCATGGCTCAGGGCCATCTACATCAGAGTGGCAGGCATCGGCCGGAGGGCAGGAGGACCCTTGAATGGGAATGTCTTCCGTGTGGCAGCGGTTGGGCCAGCAGATACGTGCGGAGCGGCGGCAGGCGGTGGAGGCACGGCTCACAATGGTCAGGGCGGAGAACTCCATGCGCAGGGCGCTAAGGCGGGCTGAGTGCCTCGAGAGAATTCGCAGGGAGTTGGAGATGGACATGGCGTTATCCCTGCAAGACCTCGGGGCCAGAGAACAGGCCCGCCTCCAAGACATTGAACAGGAGTTTGATTATGCCCTGGCCCATGACATCAACAAGTGAGCCGTTGGACATGCCCGCCGCCATTGTATATTTTTCATTAGTGTTAAGTTTAATTTCTTTTTTCTTTCATTTGGGGTGCATGGACTATGCCCCACATTTTTGTATATAGTTAGTAATTAGGTAGGTTTCATAGCAGGTTTCATTTATGTTGTTGGGCTCATGGACCCTGGATTTGCTATTTGTACATAGTTTTACAGTGAATCTATCTTTTTTTTTCACCATGGAGCAATGGATATTACGCTTTTCTTTCCCTTTGGATTTGCTTTGTTGGACGGTGACTTTGGACACATTTTCATTTGGATTAATTTGGATTCTCATTTTATTTATTTCTCATTTTTTGGGACATGCTGCATTTTGATTATTATTGGCATTATTGTGTGTTTTGATTTCATTCCCTTCATTTTGACTTGAATACATTTTTGTTTCTTACTTCAATGTGTGGTCTTCTCTCATTGGTTTCATGCATGTCACAATGTGGGTTTTCTCAGTCATGTGTTGCCATTGTGTGGGTCTGACAGACTTGTACTCATGCGCATACTGCTTATTTGTGATCTATCATGTAATGGGGATTTCAATTTGGAGTGGATGTAAAGCTTGGTTGGGTGTTTGGACTGGGGTGGTGTGGGGTGGTATTTGGGTGGCCATAAGAGCGAGGGATCTGGATTGTGATGACGTGTTGGCTGGGGGACATGTGTCGGGGCCTGTTGGCAGGTGCCCTGGACTGCTGGGGGATGGGGTGCTGGGGACATGTGTGGGGGCCTGCTGGCAGATGCCCTGCACTGCTGGGGGGTGGGGGTGCTGGGAGACATGAGTGGGACATGAGTGGGGGCCTGCTGGCAGGTGCCCTGCACTGCTGGGCGGTGGGGGTGCTGGGGGACATGTGTGCGACATGAGTGGGGGCCTGCTGGCAGGTGCCCTGCACTGCTGGGGGGTGGAGGTGCTGGGGACATGTGTGGGGGCCTGCTGGCAGGTGCCCTGCACTGCTGGGGGTGGGGGTGCTGGGGGACATGTGTGGGGGCCTGCTGGCAGGTGCCCCTGACTGCTGGGGGATGGGGGTGCTGGGAGACATGAGTGGGACATGAGTGGGGGCCTGCTGGCAAGTGCCCTGCACTGCTGGGGGGGTGCTGGGGGACATGTGTGGGGGCCTGCTGGCAGGTGCCCTACACTGCTGGGGGCGGGGTCCTGGGGGACATGTGTGGGGGCCTGCTGGCAAGTGCCCCTGACTGCTGGGGGGTGGGGGTGCTGGTGGACATGAGTGGGGGCCTGCTGGCAGGTGCCCTGCACTGCTGGGGAGTTTGGGTGCTGGGGGACATGTGTGGGGGCCTGCTGGCAGGTGCCCTGCACTGCTGGGGGGTAGGGGTGCTGGGTGACATGAGTGGGGGCCTGCTGGCAGGTGCCCTGCACTGCTGTGGGGTGGGGGTGCTGGGGGACATGAGTGGGGGCCTGCTGGCAGGTGCCCTGTACTGCTGGGGGGTGGGGGTGCTGGGGGACATGAGTGGGGGCCTGCTGGCAGGTGCCCTGCACTGCTGGGGGACTTGTGTGGGGGCCTGCTGGCAGGTGCCCTGCACTGCTGGGGGGTGGGGGTGCTGGGGGACATGTATGGGGGCCTGCTGGTAGGTGCCCCTGACTGCTGGGGGGTGGGGGCGCTGGGGGACATGAGTGGGGGCCTGCTGGC
Organism: Ambystoma mexicanum; assembly: GCF_040938575.1. Classification (NCBI taxonomy): domain Eukaryota; kingdom Metazoa; phylum Chordata; class Amphibia; order Caudata; family Ambystomatidae; genus Ambystoma; species Ambystoma mexicanum. The sequence goes on along the minus strand of NC_090929.1, from coordinate 1,329,231,285 downwards.
AGGTGCCCTAAACTGCTGGGGGGTGGGGTCCTGGGGGACATGTGTGGGGGCCTGCTGGCAAGTGCCCCTGACTGCTGGGGGGTGGGGGTGCTGGTGGACATGAGTGGGACATGAGTGGGGGCCTGCTGGCAGGTGCCCTGCACTGCTGGGGAGTTTGGGTGCTGGGGGACATGTGTTGGGGCCTGTTGGCAGGTGCCCTGGACTGCTGGGGGATGGGGTGCTGGGGGACATGTGTGGGGGCCTGCTGGCAGATGCCCTGCACTGCTGGGGGGTGGGGGTGCTGGGAGACATGAGTGGGACATGAGTGGGGGCCTGCTGGCAGGTGCCCTGCACTGCTGGGCGGTGGGGGTGCTGGGGGACATGTGTGCGACATGAGTGGGGGCCTGTTGGCAGGTGCCCTGCACTGCTGGGGGGTGGAGGTGCTGGGGACATGTGTGGGGGCCTGCTGGCAGGTGCCCTGCACTGCTGGGGGGTGGGGGTGCTGGGGGACATGTGTGGGGGCCTGCTGGCAGGTGCCCCTGACTGCTGGGGGATGGGGGTGCTGGGAGACATGAGTGGGACATGAGTGGGGGCCTGCTGGCAGGTGCCCTGCACTGCTGGGGGGGTGCTGGGGGATATGTGTGGGGGCCTGCTGGCAGGTGCCCTGCACTGCTGGGGGGTGGGGGTGCTGGGGGACATGAGTGGGGGCCTGCTGGCAGGTGCCCTGTACTGCTGGGGGGTGGGGGTGCTGGGGGACATGAGTGGGGGCCTGCTGGCAGGTGCCCTGCACTGCTGGGGGACTTGTGTGGGGGCCTGCTGGCAGGTGCCCTGCACTGCTGGGGGGTGGGGGTGCTGGGGGACATGTATGGGGCCTGCTGGTAGGTGCCCCTGACTGCTGGGGGGTGGGGGTGCTGAGGGACATGAGTGGGGGCCTGCTGGCAGGTGCCCTACACTGCTGGGGGGTGGGGTACTGGGGGACATGTGTGGGGGCCTGCTGGCAAGTGCCCCTGACTGCTGGGGGGTGGGGGTGCTGGTGGACATGAGTGGGACATGAGTGGGGGCCTGCTGGCAGGTGCCCTGCACTGCTGGGGAGTTTGGGTGCTGGGGGACATGTGTTGGGGCCTGTTGGCAGGTGGCGTGGACTGCTGGGGGATGGGGTGCTGGGGGACATGTGTGGGGGCCTGCTGGCAGATGCCCTGCACTGCTGGGGGGTGGGGGTGCTGGGAGACATGAGTGGGACATGAGTGGGGGCCTGCTGGCAGGTGCCCTGCACTGCTGGGCGGTGGGGGTGCTGGGGGACATGTGTGCGACATGAGTGGGGGCCTGCTGGCAGGTGCCCTGCACTGCTGGGGGGTGGAGGTGCTGGGGACATGTGTGGGGGCCTGCTGGCAGGTGCCCTGCACTGCTAGGGGGTGGGGGTGCTGGGGGACATGTGTGGGGGCCTGCTGGCAGGTGCCCCTGACTGCTGAGGGATGGGGGTGCTGGGAGACATGAGTGGGACATGAGTGGGGGCCTGCTGGCAGGTGCCCTGCACTGCTGGGGGGGTGCTGGGGGACATGTGTGGGGGCCTGCTGGCAGGTGCCCTACACTGCTGGGGGGTGGGGTCCTGGGGGACATGTATGGGGGCCTGCTGGCAAGTGCCCCTGACTGCTGGGGGGTGGGGGTGCTGGTGGACATGAGTGGGGGCCTGCTGGCAGGTGCCCTGCACAGCTCGGGAGTTTGGGTGCTGGGGGACATGTGTGGGGGCCTGCTGGCAGGTGCCCTGCACTGCTGGGGGGTAGGGGTGCTGGGGGACATGAGTGGGGGCCTGCTGGCAGGTGCCCTGCACTGCTGGGGGGTGGGGGTGCTGGGGGACATGAGTGGGGGCCTGCTGGCAGGTGCCCTGTACTGCTGGGGGGTGGGGGTGCTGGGGGACATGAGTGGGGGCCTGCTGGCAGGTGCCCTGCACTGCTGGGGGACTTGTGTGGGGGCCTGCTGGCAGGTGCCCTGCACTGCTGGGGGGTGGGGGCGCTGGGGGACATGTGTGGGGGCCTGCTGGTAGGTGCCCCTGACTGCTGGGGGGTGGGGGTGCTGGGGGACATGAGTGGGGGCCTGCTGGCAGGTGCCCTACACTGCTGGGGGTGGGGTCCTGGGGGACATGTGTGGGGGCCTGCTGGCAAGTGCCCCTGACTGCTGGGGGGTGGGGGTGCTGGTGGACATGAGTGGGACATGAGTGGGGGCCTGCTGGCAGGTGCCCTGCACTGCTGGGGAGGTGGGTGCTGGGGGACATGTATGGGGGCCTGCTGGCAGGTGCCCTGCACTGCTGGGGGGTAGGGGTGCCGGAGGACATGTGTGGGGGCATGCTGGCAGATGCCCTGCACTGCTGGGGGGTGGGGGTGCTGGGGGACATGTGTGGGGGCCTGCTGGCAGGTGCCCCTGACTGCTGGGGTGTGGGGGTGCTGGGGGACATGAGTGGGGGCCTGCTGGCAGGTGCCCTGCACTGCTGGGGGGTGGGGGTGCTGGGTGACATGAGTGGGGGCCTGCTGGCAGGTGCCCTGTACTGCTGGGGGGTGGGGGTGCTGGGCAACATGAGTGGGGGCCTGCTGGCAGGTGTCCTGCACTGCTGGGGGACATATGTGGGGGCCTGCTGGCAGGTGCCCTGCACTGCTGGGGGGTGGGGGTGCTGGGGGACATGTGTGGGGGCCTGCTGGTAGGTGCCCCTGACTGCTGGGGGATGGGGGTGCTGGGGGACATGAGTGGGGGCCTGCTGGCAGGTGCCCTGCACTGCTGGGGGGTGGGGGCGCTGGGGGACATGAGTGCGACATGAGTGGGGGCCTGCTGGCAGGTGCCCTGCACTGCTGGGGGTGGAGGTGCTGGGGGACATGTGTGCGGGCCTGCTGGCAGGTGTCCTGCACTGCTGGGGGGTGGGGTGCTGGGGGACATGTGTGGGGGCCTGCTGGCAGGTGCCCCTGACTGCTGGGGGATGGGGGTGCTGGAAGACATGAGTGGGACATGAGTGGGGGCCTGCTGGCAGGTGCCCTGCACTGCTGGGGGGGTGCTGGGGGACATGTGTGGGGGCCTGCTGGCAGGTGCCCTACACTGCTGGGGGGTGGGGTCCTGTGGGACATGTGTGGGGGCCTGCTGGCAAGTGCCCCTGACTGCTGGGGGGTGGGGGTGCTGGCGGACATGAGTGGGACATGAGTGGGGGCCTGCTGGCAGGTGCCCTGCACTGCTGGGGGGTTTGGGTGCTGAGGGACATTTGTGGGGGCCTGCTGGCAGGTGCCCTGCACTGCTGGGAGTTAGGGGTGCTGGAAGACTTGTGTGGGGGCCTGCTGGCTGGTGCCCTGCTCTGCTGGGGGGTGGGGGTGCTGGGGGACATGTGTGGGGGCCTGCTGGCAGGTGCCCCTGACTGCTGGGGGGTGGGGTGCTGGGGGACATGAATGGGGGCCTGCTGGCAGGTGCCCTGCACTGCTGGGGGACTTGTGTGGGGGCCTGCTGGCAGGTGCCCTGCACTGCTGGGGGGTGGGGGCGCTGGGGGACATGTGTGGGGGCCTGCTGGTATGTGCCCCTGACTGCTGGGGGGTGGGGGTGCTGGGGGACATGAGTGGGGGCCTGCTGGCAGGTGCCCTACACTGCTGGGGGGTGGGGTCCTGGGGGACATGTGTGGTGGCCTGCTGGCAAGTGCCCCTGACTGCTGGGGGGTGGGGGTGCTGGTGGACATGAGTGGGACATGAGTGGGGGCCTGCTGGCAGGTGCCCTGCACTGCTGGGGAGTTTGGGTGCTGGGGGACATGTATGGGGGCCTGCTGGCAGGTGCCCTGCACTGCTGGGGGGTAGGGGTGCAGGAGGACATGTGTGGGGACCTGCTGGCAGATGCCCTGCACTGCTGGGGGGTGGGGGTGCTGGGGGACATGTGTGGGGGCCTGCTGGCAGGTGCCCCTGACTGCTGGGGTGTGGGGGTGCTGGGGGACATGAGTGGGGGCCTGCTGGCAGGTGCCCTGCACTGCTGGGGGTGGGGGTGCTGGGTGACATGAGTGGGGGCCTGCTGGCAGGTGCCCTGTACTGCTGGGGGGTGGGGGTGCTGGGCAACATGAGTGGGGGCCTGCTGGCAGGTGTCCTGCACTGCTGGGGGACATGAGTGGGGGCCTGCTGGCAGGTGCCCTGCACTGCTGGGGGGTGGGGGTGCTGGGGGACATGTGTGGGGGCCTGCTGGTAGGTGCCCCTGACTGCTGGGGGATGGGGGTGCTGGGGGACATGAGTGGGGGCCTGCTGGCAGGTGCCCTGCACTGCTGGGGGGTGGGGGTGCTGGGGGACATGAGTGCGACATGAGTGGGGGCCTGCTGGCAGGTGCCCTGCACTGCTGGGGGTGGAGGTGCTGGGGGACATGTGTGCGGGCCTGCTGGCAGGTGTCCTGCACTGCTGGGGGGTGGGGTGCTGGGGGACATGTGTGGGGGCCTGCTGGCAGGTGCCCCTGACTGCTGGGGGATGGGGTGCTGGGAGACATGAGTGGGACATGAGTGGGGGCCTGCTGGCAGGTGCCCTGCACTGCTGGGGGGTGCTGGGGGACATGTGTGGGGGCCTGCTGGCAGGTGCCCTACACTGCTGGGGGGTGGGGTCCTGTGGGACATGTGTGGGGGCCTGCTGGCAAGTGCCACTGACTGCTGGGGGGTGGGGGTGCTGGCGGACATGAGTGGGACATGAGTGGGGGCCTGCTGGCAGGTGCCCTGCACTGCTGGGGGGTTTGGGTGCTGAGGGACATTTGTGGGGGCCTGCTGGCAGGTGCCCTGCACTGCTGGGGGTTAGGGGTGCTGGAGGACTTGTGTGGGGGCCTGCTGGCTGGTGCCCTGCTCTGCTGGGGGGTGGGGGTGCTGGGGGACATGTGTGGGGCCTGCTGGCAGGTGCCCCTGACTGCTGGGGGGTGGGGTGCTGGGGGACATGAATGGGGGCCTGCTGGCAGGTACCCTGCACTGCTGGGGGGTGGGGGTGCTGGGGACATGTGTGGGGGCCTGCTGGCAGGTGCCCTGCACTGCTGGGGGGTAGGGGTCCTGGAGATCATGTGTGGGGGCCTGCTGGCAGGTGCCCTGCACTGCTGGGGGGTGGGGGTGCTGGGGGACATGTGTGGGGGCCTGCTGGCAGGTGCCCCTGACTGCTGGGGGCTGGGGTGCTGGGGGACATGAGTGGGGGCCTGCTGGCAGGTGCCCTGCACTGCTGGGGGTGGGGGTGCTGGGGGACATGTGTGGGGCCTGCTGGCATGTGCCCCTGACTCCTGGGGTGGGGGTGCTGAGGGACATGAGTGGGGGCCTGCTGGCAGGTGCCCTGCACTGCTGGGGGGTGGGGTGCTGGGGGACATGTGTGGGGGCCTGCTGGCATGTGCCCTGCACTGCTGGGGGGTGGAGGTGTTGGGGGACATGTGTGGGGGCCTGCTGGCAGGTGCCCCTGACTGCTGGGGGGTGGGTGTGCTGGGGGACATGAGTGCGACATGAGTGGGGGCCTGCTGGCAGGTGCCCTGCACTGCTGGGGGGTGGGGGTCCTGGGGGACATGTGTGGGGGCCTGCTGGCAGGTGCCCTGCACTGCTGTGGTGCTGGAGACATGTGTGGGTGCCTGCTGGCAGGTGCCCTGCACTGCTGGGGGGGTGGGGGTGCTGGGGGACATGTGTGGGGGCCTGCTGGCAGGTGCCCCTGACTGCTGGGGGGTGGGTGTGCTGGGGGACATGAGTGCGACATGAGTGGGGGCCTGCTGGCAGGTGCCCTGCACTGCTGGGGGGTGGGGGTGCTGGGGGACATGTGTGGGTGCCTGCTGGCAGGTGCCCTGCACTGCTGTGGTGCTGGAGACATGTGTGGGTGCCTGCTGGCAGGTGCCCTGCACTGCTGAGGGGGTGGGGGTGCTGGGGGACATGTGTGGGTGCCTGCTGGCAGGTGCCCTGCACTGCTGGGGGTGCAGGGGACATGAATGGGGGGTGGGGGTGCAGGGGGTCATGCGTTGGTGATCAGTAGTGCAAGGTGACATATGGCTTGGCTGGGGAGAATGCCCATGGTGGATGGGCTGCCTGCTGGACATGACCAGGAGTGCAGGGTCGTCCCCTGTGGTGTGGGCTGCCTGCAGGGGCCGTGGAAAGTGTAGAGGGAACACCTGGGAGGACCCACACTGCCAATTCACGTGTAGGACTCCCCGGCACCCCCGAAATACACGTACCCTGCTGAAATCGCGTGTGGAACTTCCCGTGCACCCCAGAAATACACGTACCCCACTCGCACAGGCCCTTTCGCATGTGAAACTTCCGGCGCACCCCAGAAATACACATACCCGGATCCAATCACGTATGAAACTCCATGCGAACCCCTTTTATACACGTACCCCACTCACCCAAGGCCTATTGAGTGTGAAACTTCACACGAACCCCAGAAATACACATTCCCCACTCGCAAAGGGCCAATCGCGTGTGAAACTTGACGCGAACCCCAGAAATACACGTACCCGGATCCAATTGCGTGTGAGACTTCACGCGAACCCCAGTTATACAAGAACCCCGCTCGCCCAAGGCCTATCGCGTGTGAAACTTCATGCGAACACCAGAAATACACGTTCCCCACTCGCACAGGGCCAATCGCGTGTGAAACTTCATACGAACCCCAGAAATACACGTACCCGGATCCAATCGCTTGTGAGACTTCACGCGAACCCCAGTTATACAAGTACCCCGCTCGCCGAAGGCCTATCGCGTGTGAAACTTCCCGCGCACCCCCGAAATACACGCACATGCTATTTTTCACACAGCAGGTGTCCGTGTTTGTCGCGTACCCATTTGCACGTCATTTGTCCTAGAAGGACACAGTATGGGACATTCATCATAGCTGTATGTATGTGCTTTTTGTTAGCGCACATTTTTTTCATGCGCAGGGACGCTACCGCCTGCCTTCGTGTGGCGGACGTGTTTAGGCCTGTGCGCGTCTTTGCACATGAGGTGGTTTGCCCTATTCGATTCCATGAATACGTGTTGTAGGCGAGCGTGTGGGCGTTCCGTGCAGTTGCCTCCTGTACTTCCCCCGTGATGCCCACATTTTCACGCGTTGTTCCCCATTCTGCGTGTCACGCCCGTGTTTCGCCTACTTTTGTTGTGTGCACTGCCCTATGTGCGCTTTATTTGTGCGTTTAGCCCAGCTGTTGGAAGGCGTGTGCGCCAGCGTGCGCCGAACAGGATTTCAGCGCACATCCATGGATTTCCAAGCGCACAGACTTCCATGAATCGCTGTGCATGGGTTTCGCTGCGATTTTCGCACTGGCACTGTGATTCGCATGCTTGCGCACGCTTGCGCTGAAAATTTCAGCACACATTAATTCCATGAATCGGCCAGTTAGAGTTCAGCATGTAGAAACATAGCAGGCACATCCAGCCGATAAGCACACATTAAGAGTCAATGCAGTACACACACGCACACAATCATGCAAGAGAGTGGGACCCAAGAAGTAAGGAGCATTTTAAGCAACAGAATGAGCATTTACTAGATGCAGCAAGTGAAATCAGAGACAGAACACAGAATAAACCTAACTAATATCCTTCAAGTTCGAACATATAGAGTATGCCTCAAAATAGAGGTTGTTAGTAGACCATTTAGATTTTAGTAGGCCTCAGAATCTCATGGATTATTACACATAGTAAAAAACATTCAATTTCAGCTCATACACGAGAAATGTGCTGACAAGGTAAGCAGCCTTGAACATGGTGTAAAGTTGTGCTGCGTTTGGTCAGGTTAATGAGGAGTAATTCTTTTCACGACACAGAACAAGGAAGCATGACTTAATCAGATGTTGCAACTATGAGCAGACCCCATGAGGGATAAGATGGAACATTTTGCACAGGGATTGGTTAGGGATGGAAGATGCAGCAATGTCCTACACATCTAACAAAAGCAACATATAACTAATAAAGTTCCTGCCCATGTTCTTAGAAGCTAACAAATGCAAGGCCCCAGTTTGGTGCAGAGACATGAAGAGTACAAAGTCACTCAGACAGAAGATGCACACTGCCCCCTGTAGGAAACTATTCACCCAGGGGTTAAGCAAACACCTTAGGCAACATACACATTTCTTAACAAGAACAAACACGGGTATTTAATTAAGATTATTGAAACCAAGGAATGCACTAAGGAATGAAGGATCATAAAACATAGAGTGTTTTGAAATGTATAAGTATACCTGCATTTAGATATGCAAACTATGAACACCCCACCCATTCATTGAACACACAATTTAGTTGTGCACATGGTCTAAGAGGAAGAGGTCAAAAATCATGCCCAATGAAGCCAGGTATGCACAGCATGAGAAAGGAAATAAAAGAGAATCATGATTCTAACAAGTAGTCACAGTCTTTACTGCTGGTTGAGCAGTCACAGGGATAAGAATGGTAAGTTGCTGCCAACCCTTTAACTCTCATGGGGAAGGATGCAAAATATTATTTTTGTTGACACTGTTCACACTTCACAATTCTATTAGTCACCAATGACCAAAGCAGCACACCCCAGGAAAACCAGTCGGGCTATACCAACAAGATGGAGCCACCATGAGATAATTAACATGAGGTAGTCATTAGAATGGTCACGAGGTATAGGTTAGCCCAACAGGGCTTGGCATTGTATAGATTCACCTATGGAACAACCAAAGATGAACAATCAGCAAATATGAGTTTGAATGTATTCTGTAACAATGTTTGAAATGTCACTCCCCTGCTCACTACTTAAACCGTCATTTTATGATATGACTTTGAATGATTTTGTGGATTGTTTCCATCTGTTTTTCTTGCTCACGTGCACTTTTTATTGGCTCATTCAATTACATTTATTATGTACAACATCTAGTAATTACACGTCCACGACAGTGGCCGTGTAGTTATGGTTAAGTTGCTAATCCCATAGGAAGAGCACTTGTTGGGTGGCTTATAACTTTGCTTCCCCTGGACGAATCCACACCGAACTTTGCAAAAAAGAATATGCCTGACTCTGAATTTGTTTGCAAAGTTTGGTGAGGTTTGGTACGGGGGGGAAATCGTATAGGGGGGGTCCCAAAATATATTTTTCCCATAGACTGAATGGGCAAAATATTTTGCGCACGCCTACAGCCAAAACTGCGGGACGGATCTTCACCAACTTCGCCGCAGGGGCAGCATCTTGGTCCCGAAAGCGTGCTTTTGTAAATTTGGTGACAATATGTCCAGTAGTTTTTTTTTTAAATGATCAAAAAGTAGGTGATATCTATGTCCCCTCTGCGGAGATACTTCCCTGTTCTCACCGCGGGCAGGACACCGATTGGCTAATCGGCTTGCGTCATGTCCGCGGACATGTGACGCATTCGCTGATTGGATGGTGTGGAGCGTGAAGTGCGTCAGATTGTTCCGATGCACCCGCCATCTTGGATCCGTGTTTTGGTGTCTGCAGACATTGCCACAAAAACGTATTAAGAAATACAACATTGCACTTGTTAAACATATCAAATACTGTTTGGGGAGGTGAGGGTTGATGAGGATGGGTGGGATATGGCAGCAAGAAGCAAAAAACTGTTGTTTTTTTGTCAAGAAAGTCATACGGTACATTTGGGTTCCACAATATAATGAGCGTAAAGTACAGGCGAAGGTCTAATGTGTCTGTTTTAACATGTATTTAAAATAATAATGGAGTCAGACTGCAGCCCCTAGAGTCTGGCATCTGAGGCAGCCACCTGCAGTGTCTGATGCAAAGATGGCCCTGTATGTGTATGAGAATAACAGTTCTCATGGCGTTGGTGAGGAAAGTTTTTGCAAAGTGAGAATGTATTTAGATTCTGAGTGAAGGTCACCAGCTTTGAATTTTGGTTGCGAGTTAAGGAAGCCCATGCATGGAACATTATAAGGTTCAATTGTTTTTTGACCTTGAGAGAAAGGGACCATTCTGTAAGGAATGCAATGAGAGGGGGTTTGTAATAATGAACATTTGATAAGATTATGCATTCCAAAAGTGTGTAAGGAACATGTTAATTCAGTTCATGAAGAATCGTTGGTGCGAACGCAGTGAGCGTTACGGTCTGACTTACTCCAAGAGAATGGAAATGTTGAATATAATGTAAGTTTGATTTTGACAATTTTATACCGGAACAAGCATTAACTTATGATTATCTGAAGATTAATGTTGGGTTATATTCTATTAGTTTGTTTTGTATTGCTTATTGCAATGTAAGGCATTAGGTTCACCCAGGTTCAATGCTAATATTTAATTAAAATGTCATGAATGACCATATCGAATTGTGTATCAGTTTCCATGTTGTTTTCTCTTTGTTGAGATTGTTTGATATGTGTGCTAATCATTAGTTTAAACACTATGCCGAATTAAAAAGTCATTAGATACATTGTAATAAAGTTTGGGTACTGAGACACATTTTCTGTTATGTTTTCTAACTAGCTACATCCTGCCTTTCTGCGATTGTCATAGAATCCAGATGCCAACTGATGGCTTCTTCAATCTGCAGCAGCACATAGTTGTCAACGCCGGGATCACAGTGACTGTTTTTTGGGGCGATCGCCCAGGGCCCATGTGCCCGTACGCTGTACTAGCGATTAGGAGCAACATAACATCCTTTATGGTGGTCTAGGCCAAAGTTGATGCAGAAGCATTGGAATTCACTGTGCGACCCAAGCGGTTCTTTAACCAAAAACAAACACTTTGTGTACCCAAAAAGAACAACGTGTGCCTCACGATAAACATTTTGGATCACGAGCGAAGAAACAAATTTGCAATTTGATAGAATATGGCAATAGCCGGATGTTCTCGGAGTGTTTATTGTGAAATAAAAGTACTTTACAAATTATACAGTGTTATTATTTTCTTTTAAAGTACAGTTTAATATTCCAAATTGTGACGTGCTCTATTGTTAGTGGATGTTTGTCCATTTTCGGGTTCTGCATCACATGACGTAGGTGATTATGGGTGCGTTTGGCTACGCTGAAGAGGAACGTCTCTGAGAAAGGTGCAGAATATCACTAAGGTTGGTGATGTGGGGGTCAGAGGCGGGGCATATGATTTAGTGACGTCAAGGCAGTTTACCTAAGGCAGATGCAGCAATGGGTAAGAATAGCACAAGATGGACGCGCCCTGCTGCCAGATTTTGTATGTTTTTAAAAGAGGAAAAGTTAGGTAAGGTGAATTGGAAATGTTTGCGATAGATCAACGTATGTATAAAAATACATGGACGAACCCTCAGGACAATAATATTTTCTGAGCATTGCGCTTGTGAAACTTATGAAATAATGTCTGGGGAGGTGAGGGGTGATGATGATGGGTGGGATATTTCTGACCTGATTTCCAATGAGTTTACAAAGTTTGGTGGGATTGTGTGCAGAGCTTATATGACGATTGTATGTGCATTTATTTGACAGTTTTGAAAAAATAAAACGTGGGTGGATTTCCAGCAAACTTGCGTAAGGCACATTGGCAACGATCTAAAAGCATGGTTTTGCAAATGTGGCAGTGTTTTCTTATTTGACAGGTGTCATAATGTAGTTAAAAAAATAGCGCTATAGCTTTAGTGACTGAGGGGTAGCCTGTTGCCATGGGCAGTGGCCACATTGTCCAGGTCATGGAATAAGGTCATTATCTGGACAATCTGGGTACTGGCATGCCCAGAAGGGACAAAACATAGGATTAAAGTGGCCATGTCCACCTGCGACTGAATTTGTGGTAAAGAGATTCGAAATTAGGATACATTTGAAAGGGAAGAAAAATGTGCTTTTGGTAATATAGTCATAGGGTTCTCTTTTTGCCTTCTTCAGGCTGCCATGGAAAGTGTAGAGGGGCCCTGATGGAACCCCTGCCTTCCCTTTCCATGGTGGCCATCTTGGAAAAGGATTTTTCTTCCTAAACTGGGACGCCACAGGCGTGCCGGTGTAGGATGAAAAATCCTCTTTTTTAGTAACCCGGGTTCCCGCTTTGGAACCTAGATTGCTAATGGCCTTCATCCCCCATTTCAGGGGCTGGAATGGGGGGATAATGGTCCAGAGACCTCGTTATCCACCCTTGCTTCACTTGGGCTGATAACTTGGGCTGCTGGGCTGGTATACAGTGTTTCATTCCCTGGAACGGATCTGGAACATCCCAATATTTCCATTAGTATAACACAAAATGCAAATGGAAATGTTGGAAAATTTCATTTAGTCTATGTACTTTACTGAAAAATATAAAGTAGATGGAGTCTATATATATATATTTTTTTTTTAGTTCTATTTTTCAACTGTGAAAGGTGGTTCCTAAAGGAATATGTTGTTTGTTGTTTTTGGATGTATTTTTTTTTTGGCAGAAGAGCTGAGAACGAAAGTTGGGGAGAGGAATGAGGGAAGAGCAACCAAACAGTAATATGGAGGGGTAGGTGGACAAGGGACATTGTTGCGTGTGTGTTATTTCTAAGTTAGGGGGCACTGTTTTGCATACTCCTTGATTACAGCAGTGGTGGTGGCTCTTGGGGAGGAGGAATGGCATTAGCTGATGCCATTTTAAGATAAATAGCAGTTTTGCTAAAAGGTATGTACTGTGTACTAGATTGTTAACGGATAATGATTAGGAATAGGTGTTGGAGCTGTGCAAGGGAAATTTTGAAGTTGGAAGTTCCTAGATCAGTAGAAAATGCAGTTCCGAACTGTCTGCCAAGCAGAGATCTTATCGTGAAGTGCAGACGGGTTCTCAGACACGTCATCATGCTTCGCGCCCGAGTATGGTCATGTGGCACTGCCCGGAAGGTCCGCTATGAAGTCAAATGTTCGTAGACATCTACGGATGCAAAACTAGTTGAAAAGATGTGTATAGAAGTGTTACAAATTATTCCAGATGGTGGAAAATGGCAGAGTTTTAAGGTGAAACTTTGGAAATTGGAAACAAATATTGCTATATTGGGTAAGTATGGTATTAGTAAGTTGTAGGAAAATAGCATGAACTGGTAAAAACCTAAGAAATTAAATTCAATGAAAAAACTTTGTTAAAGGGACGTTATGGTTAAGTTGCACTAATAAAAACCTTTGAAATTCACTGAAAAAACTTTGTTAAACGGACGTTATGGTACCAAGTGAAACTGAAAAACCCCTGAAATTCGCCAGTTATAGTAAGCTAAGCAACCATAATTCGCGCCACCACCGTGCACTGCTAAGACTAACACCCATGAATGGGTACTAGTTAGGCCTTCAGTTATGGACAGTGGCCACAACCTCCACCAAGCTACCAACCATAGATGTTGGTCTTCACCAGTGGATACAGCTTTCAACCGTGTCCACTGTATATTATATACACTGATCAGGCATTAGCCATGGGCTTTAGCACAATACTGGCCAGTGGCCACAATCTTTGTTTGTGCCTACTATATATTCTAATATATAAATGGGCTGCTAGCCTTGGCCTTTGAGCAGTTTGTACATCTTTTGGCCATGCCCACTGTATATTCTGTTGGGTATTTTGTGTAGATTTGGGGCCTGGCGGTATTTTCTTACCGCCAAAAAATAATTTAGCAACAATCACTCCTTGCATTCAGATTGGGTTATTTATAATAATAATACAGTGGATATGCATTATTTCAGTACACAGACAGGCGTGGTTGGTATGCATGGTTGGTGGTATTTTTGGTGAGCATAATTCCTTTGTTTTATTTGTGGCCCCAATATCCAGAACCCCTTATTTTGTTTAGATTTGTTGTGTAATCACTAGAGAGACCTCAGGCTTGCATTTCAGGAACACCACATTTTCATTTTTCAGTGTGCCACCATGGGCAATTTCTCGCTGTCTTATCTACGGCAGTGAGCTATCATGCGGTATCTATCACCAACTTATATACGTTTGGTGAGCTATGTCCAGGGCCTCTCTCTTTCTGCCGACTCATAGACCTCCGGCAGACTATAACACACACAGTTAGTTATAATTGCTCATACTGAATGACATTGTGCACACAGCTGAAGCCAAATCTTATTCTTAGCTACCTTAAAAATGACAATTGCACTGTCTAAACATCTCCCCACATCATCAGCACTGTATTGGTAAATGCACAAAGGAAAGAGAAAATAAAAACACACCACCCGTCTGCTTTCAGATATTTTTGTGTATTATAAAAGTTGCATTTAAACACGATCTCACTCTTTTTACAGAAATAAATGAAATAGCACAGTCACAGCATTATTTGTGATACACTGAGAAAAGAGTGGCAGGGAACAAGAATTCAGTTTGCAACATTAAACACGTGGGTAAAGCACAGAACCTCCTTTCCTACACTGACTGAATATTTCCGCACACACTCAGCCCCCACACTTCAGCGAGATAATTGCCAGGCTTGTTCAGCATGTAACTTCTTTGGCTGGTCGCCTTCTGGAGGGGTTCACCCAGCAAGGACAAGCATTTGCTGTCACTCAAACTGGGTCTTGTTGACTGGAAATCCCAGTCTCTGCAACCAAGTTGAATCTGCTTTAGGAGTCAGGCATCCCCAGCTATCAATCCAGTCATTCTCTGAGCTGTGTCAAGATGTCTCTCCCCAGCTTCTTCCTCGAGATTATACAAGAAAACTCTGGTTACCTCCTACCAAAGGATCCTAACCAATAAAATTCTATCATGCCCTAACCACCCTCTGCACGCAATGGCTTGGCTTATACAGTTGCAACTGTAACCAAACTGATTTCCTGCTTATTCTAGGTCTTTGCTTCCTGCAGTTACTGTGGACAGAGCAGCAGAGCAAAAAGAAAAAATAACTGAATGTGCATTTAAATAATGACTTTCAGAGTCTGCCTCATTTTGCAGTGGAGAACACATTATTATTAGTGGGTTATGATCAGGTTAGTTGTTAATGAGGTTAGTTTATTAATTTTCAAATGTGTCTCTTGCAACATAGGCATTCAGGTGAAAAATAGTGTGCATTTTGAATGTACAAATGTGTGCTTTTAACTGTGAAAAAAAAATGATTTGCATTTTATATGTAAAAATCGTTTTTGACTGAATAACCTGCCCTCACTTATATGTCCATGTTACACTGACAACACATAGCTTGAAACAATTGCATCATAGCAATGCACCAAACCCATGCAGTGGTACTGCATAACAAAAAACATGCTACACATTGATCCTGTGCAGTACTGCTGTACTCTCTGCTGTACTCTGTGTTGTAACACGCTAAATAACCTTACAATTCTAAAATACTAACATGCCATAAGCGATGGACTTTGGACATACCCAGTGTGTATTAAACAACACTAACCAGCCTCTATCTATGCCCTTTGGCAGTGCCCAATGAATATTATATACACTTACCGGCCACTAGCCCTTCAGCACAATAATAGCCAGTGGCCACAGAATTTGGCTGTGCCGACTGTATATTCTAACATATTAATGGGCACTAGCTATGGCCTTTAGCCATGGCCACTGAATACAGCTTTCAATATTGCCTACTGTATGTTTTAAAACAGTGATGGGCTACTAGGCATGGCTTTTAACCATGCACACTGGTATTTTTTTAACACTAACCAACCACTGGCTCAGTGACCCCAGCCTTTGTCGTGGCCAAGTCCCCGGCCTAAATTGTTATTAAGGTAATCAAAGTTTTCATAAGCTAACTAATAAATTATGTTATGTCTAATTCCATTAATGATGTAATCAGTTATATATAATGTAATTAGTGTTGTCACCACTGATGGTATCAGTGATGTGATTTGTAATGTCGTCAGTGTTCTTGTACAACATATAATTAGTGATGTCATCAGGGATGTAATCTGTGATGTCATCATTAAGGTCATAGGATGCGCAACAGGGGGCACAAACTTAAGATGGCTTTAGCTGAATTTCATGGGTTTTGTTGAGTTAAGTTCTCACCTTAATGTCCATTCAGCTAATTTTCCATGAATTTCAAAAGTTTTGTTACAATGGCCCTCATTACGACCCTGGGGGAAATGGAAAAACGATGGCGGAAATGCAATACCGCCATCGAATAGCGCTCGGTGCGATTATGACCCGTCACCGCAAAGTACGATGCCATTAGCGACACCGCAGTGAACGCCAATGCTAACTGCACCAAGTACGCGCGCGCGCGCCATGCCAAACCGCAATTACCACCATGGCGCAACGGTACGCGAATTCTGACCCCACCGGACATGCACCTAACGCCATCAAGCACAGCGGAAAGTACCATTCCGCCATGGTGAGAAGTACGGCATCGCGAACCAACCGTAAACGGCCCTACTGAGTGCCTGTACACCGCTCCCTGGCCACATTGTACAACTCCCTGTAGGTTCAATGAAGCCACACAATGCAACCAGTGAAATGTACAAGTCATCCATGCCTGCCAACGAACAAATGAATCTCAAGAGGGGCCAATGGAAGCTGCAGGGCACAGATGGCACGAATACAGAAGCCACACAAATGGACATGACCTCAGTCTCCCTCCAAGAAACGCACGCAAACACAGGCACCTGTGACCAGCCATATTCTGATAATCACATCATACCACCAATCCAACTGGCTGACCGGCATCTGTTACACAAAAGCCATTCCCCCGCCCATGAGCATCACATCATCAAAACAGTCACATTGGCAGCCCTCATCCCTGACCTCACTGGGCTTCGTAGGCAAACGCGCCCAGCACAGTACCACGCAACTATACTCCGAAGATGGAACCCAATGCAGATCTCCTCACAATACATCGCTCCCCAAATAGGAATATGACACATCACCTGCAAAGAAGAACGCTACACGGTTCATATCAGAATAGGAATTTAATGCACAACAAATTCACCAAGGCCATACAGCCATCAGGCCATGAACCCCAAAATACATTTCACCATTGTGGGCTGCATCCGCAATAAATGACCAGCTACTTCTTGTGTGACACCCTGTACCCTCATGGCACACAGGGGCTACATTCTCGTACGAAAAGGCAACATGGAAGCGCCTCGACCCGCAGGCCCGTCCCAATAGGGAGGCACTAGTCCAGCTGAAAGGCCGAAATGTTGCTCCTAGCCACTAGTACTGCGTAAGGGCATGTGGCCCATTGGCGATCGTCCCATAAGATCGTAATGCTGCACCACTGATTAACACGAAGCAGCAGGTGTCGGGAGTAAAATCCATCTGCAGGAGTGGCATACAGATGGCAGTGGCAAAAGGGGAGGAGATACCTGTCACCCAAACGAAATGAAAAAGAATAGAATGGCCATCAGAACTACATTTGAATTACTCACTTCAATGATCACACCAAATCCACAGCCATATGCATGCTAGCCCACTCCAAAGGATCATCACCAACCAAAAACCACTAGCGAATCATAACTATCTATATCGAGGTGAAAACACTATCACAAACGCCTGCTTCCATACTCACATGACATGTGAAACTTCCATTGAGTCTGTGCGTAATGCAGCCTGCAAAATCCACTTTTCCCCCAGCCCGTAATTCCAGTGTTGTGAAGCAACATGTAATTGGGAACGTCCGGCCTTATCGCCCACTTCGCTATTGCGCATCCCATACTATTCATATCAATCATTGCATCCTCGCCATGGCCCCTGTCCCAAGGACATTGAACAATAGAACGTTATATTCGCAGTCAGACCTGTGGGCATCTCCTCGCCGCTAGCTGAAAACCGAAAGCGCCGTCCTTCGAATTCCTCATTTGCAACATCACGTCGAAAAGGCATCTGTGGCCGCTTGAAATCACTAATTAATCCATCTAGTGCGGCTGTGTGTGAAAATGGCAACTGCCTTCACTCACAAATGGGACGCCCCGCCCGTCGGTGAACCTCGGTGCAGTGTTGCATGAGGGTCCACCGTTACTCGAGTACTACGTTCCACTGACCCTTCACAAGTCTGTTCGCGACTGCAAAGATAGTATGTGAAACAATGGGACCAAAGCAGAATGAACATATCAACCAATGTTACACTGCCATCGGGTACAAATACATGATTGTAATGGCAAGATGCCATTCGTCGAATTGCAGCGTTGTGTGCGGGACGTGCTCGCCCAAAGGGGAGAGCAGCTTGCACAGGTGGAATGAATCACCACAGGTGGAGGCCATACAGCCTGGAAACACATTAATTGCACACCCAACCCCCTCCCACAACCACACCCACTCCGAAATGCTACCGGCAGGACTAGCCATGTTGGCCCTGGGGGACCTGATTGCACTGCAAGTACTCCAACTTCAAGAAGAAGACGAACACCGACTACAACCGGCCGCACGGAGGAGACGCAGGAGGAGGAGGAGGAGGAGGGCAAGGCAGGGCCAGCAAGGGCCGCCAGCACAGCCACTACCACCACGCAGGCAGCCCGCTATCCCACGCCTCCGAGCACATCCGTTCAACCTCACTGATGAGCAGATCCACACCCTCTACCGTTTGGACCGGGACACCATAACCGCCATTGTGGACATGACACAGGCTGACCTTGTCAGCATGATAGATAGCCCAACCGCCATCCCACCCCTACTGAAGGTGGTGTCTGTACTCCACTTCCTGGCCACAGGCACCTACCAGCACACAGTCGGACAGTTGCATGGCATTTCACAGCCACTGGTCTCACGGACACTATTGCAAGTGTTCGATGCCCTCCTGCTGCACGCAGACGACTACATCTCTCTACCACGCTCGGAGCAGGAAATTACGAACGCAAAAGTGGGATTCCATGCACTTGGCGGCATACCGGGTTGCATTGGTGCCATCGACTGCACCCATGTGGAATTGGTAGTCCGACATGCCATGGAGGCCCAGTACCGCAACCGAAAACAATTTCATTCCCTGAATGTACAAATGGTGTGTGACTCCAACAGGATCATTACACATTGTTGTGCCCGATTCCCAGGATCCACCCATGATTCTATGGTCTTGAGGAACTCTACTATACCACGCTACATGGACCGACACGCAGGGAACAGATACTGGCTACTCGGTGAGTCTCATTTCAAGCATGATAGTGTGGGGTATGTGATGCGGCAATGACCTGGCAGGAAGGGGGGGGGGTGCGTACGTAGCAATGGCATTCCTCTAAATACCTTCATTGTCCACATACAGGTGATGCCGGGTATCCACTGAAGAGATGGCTCCTTACACCAGTCCGCAACCCACGGGACCAGCATGAGGAGGACTACAACCATGCCCACTCACGTACCCGTGTAGTCATTGAACCGGCATTCGGCCTACTGAAGACTCGTTTCCGCTGCCTCAGCAGGTCTGGCGGGGCACTCCTGTACCGACATGAGAAGGTTGCAAAGATGGTCATGGCATGTGTCATGCTACACAACATGTGCGTACGTAGAAATGTGCCCATGCCCCCTGACGCAGAACCGCAAGCGCCTGAAGATGGTCATGATGAGGGTGGGGATGTGGCAGCACCTCAAGGAGTCTGCGAGGCACAGGAGGGCCGTGACATTCGTCAGCATATCATAGATGCATGCTTCTAGCACTCACGCCTGGTGGCTGATACATGGACACGGGACTTGTGGCACTGTGTGTGTCTGGAACATGCACAATATGGACTGTACGCCTATAATGGCCACGTACACAAAGATCAATGTCCACGCATCTCATTGTATGATCGTGCATTGTTCATGGCATATGTGATATCATGATAAACACCCTATCGACCCGCCACCCAAGTAAGCCCAACACACCCCCTCCACCCTCCTACCTCCCCCCCGAATACCAGTGTCCAAAGATGCTCATTGTCAGTGGGCAGTCGCTATTGCAAGCCCCCTCTCCGGGTATCAGGGGCACCCCTGCCTGTGGAGTGCAGGTTCCTCCCAGATCTACGTTGGGGGCTGCCCTGGACGGAACTTGCAACGGATGATGTCTCTGCCTGCTCACGTCCATGCATGTCCCTAAGGGTTTGTGTGAGCTCAGTAAGCACACGGCGCACAGCGGCAAGTTCAGCACATACGTCTTTGGACGTCGCATGCAGTTCCCCCCTCAGGCTCTCGGTGCTTCTCTCCATTTGTACTCTCAGGCTCTCGGTGCTTCTCTCCATTTGTACTCTCAGGCTCTCGGTGCTTCTCTCCATTTGTGCCCTTAGTGTCTCTGTACTTCTCTCCATTACTGCCCTAGGTGTCTCAGTTGATGTTTCTATGGCTGCCTTAGTACCCCCACATTCATCAGCATGGTCCTTGAGGAGCGTGGCCAGTTGCTGCTGTTGCACGATCACCTGGTCGAGGGACTGTTGCCTCTGCTGTGCCATGGCCATTTGCGGTGGTGTCACAGAGGGGCTGGTCACCTCATGTTGCCTTGCCACAGGGCTTGTGGGGGATGGCCAGTCGTCGTCTTGTGGGTGCCCCTGCGTGGTATCCTCATGGTGTACGGGATGAAACAGACAGGGGGATTGAGACAGGTCATGGATGGATCTAACTTCGACATCCCCGTTTTCTGTGTCGGAGCATGCTGCCATTAATGCAGTGTCACCTATGGTGCTGCTGCCACCAGAAGCAGTGCCTTCTGTGGCATCCATTGGGGGGGCCTGTGGTGGTGGTGGTGTTGTGGCCATGCTGGCTGCTGGGGTGCCTGTTGAAGTCCCCTCCTGTGTGCTGCCACTCGATTTGTGCTGATGCCGTGTCTTGATGCGTGCAGCTGAGGTGGAGGGTCTTTGGCCGTTGGTCTTGGCCCTCTTTGCAGGTGTGCTGGTAGGGGTGTCCTGGAGCTCGTCATTTGAATCGGACCCTGTGGTGGAGTAAAGGAGGGCGAGCGTTATTAATGGGTCTGTGGAAATTGGAATGGCAATGTATCACATGCATTGGGGTGGTACCTGAGGGTGATTTGGGTTGGGGCCTTGGAGGTGGTTTCATTTGTGTGTGGAGTGAGGGTGCAGTTGTTTTGCAGCCTGCAGTTAGGGTGTGCCTGCTGCACGTGTAGAGGGTGTTTTTAGGATTTTTAATTATTTATGTATTTAATGTGACTTTTAAAGTGTGCTATCAGGCCTATGCATGTGGCCGTTCTCCTGGACATGTGTTACTGTTGCACTATGTGGACACGTGGTACTTCACATGATTGGACATTGTGGTTTTGGCATTGTTTTATTTGGGGCACATACCTGATTCTTCGGTTGTCTGCACTCCTTTCTCCATCCCTCCGACTCCCTCTATACTCTCCATTCCAATGGTGGAGGCACAGATTTCTTCCCAGGGGGTCAACTTGATGGGTGATTCCGATCCCCCACCCGTAGCTGTGGCAATGTTGCGGTTGGCAGAAGGTATGCTACGGACGCGGATCCGCAGGTCGTCCCATCGCTTTCTGCATTGCTGTGGGTTGCGGGGTGCGGTCCCCACCGCACTTACCCGCTGTGCCACCAGGGCCCATATGGCCTTCTTGTTCGCAAGTGCCGTCCTGGTCATTTGCGTGGAGAAGACGGCGGCAGCATTCTCCTGGAGGGTCTCTGTGAGCACGGTGAGTTCCTCACGGGAGAAGTGGACCTGCCGCTTGCGGACGCACGCTTTCTTCGCTACTTTTCCCATTGTTCTTGGTTTCACTAGGGTGGCTGACGGGTTGGGATGTGTCTCAGGGTAGTGTTTTTAATGGTTGTGTGGAAATAGTGTTTTTATAGGTGTACGGCGTGATGTTTCCCGTTCCGGGACCATGTTTTTACTTCCGTTTCCGTATATTTCCGGTCACCGTACTTTCCGGTTGCTGCTCATTGCGGTGACCGCTAAGATGGGTGGCGGAATTGCACCTAGGGCGCCGTACGGCGGCGGTGTGGGCCGTTTTGGGGTCATTTCCGCCATCGCGGACTTTGCACTTCCGCCATGGCGTGGTGCTCGTGCCCGATGGGTCGGAATGAGCCGCACTTTGCTCCGTCGTGCAATGGCGGAAACGCTATTTACGCTATGGCGGTCCGGTCGGTCGATTTCCGCAAGGGTCGTAATGAGGGCCAATGTATTGCTCACCTCAACGTCCCTGCAACTAATGTTGTTTCCTTGAATATATAAATATAATTGTCCTTAATACAAACATATCAGCATGTATATCCTCCCTCCACTACCCATCCCCACTCTTGCAAGGGTTTACATGGTCAAGTGCCCAGGTCAGCCCCACAAATCTCCCCTAGCAAACCTCATGAATAATACTGTTTACCTCACGCCACTATACATTTCGTCAGTAACACCTCACATACTCTAACCATAGGTTCAGACTGCAATTCGACTTCCAAAGAGAAGAAATATTCACTTAAAACAATATGACACACATTTGCATCATGTCTTCATTCACATTCATAAAGGTGTTGCAAGATAGTTTATAACACATCTTTGCTTTGATGTACCAACCAACCATTTTTTTTCTGTAGTGTGTCCTCAATTCATGAGAAAGGTAATAATAGAAAAGAGCTGCAATATAATGCACTGCACTTACTTGCTCCACCCAGCTCCAGTTTTCACACCCTACAAGCCTCTCTTAAGAACGGAACACCAACTCCAGACAGATAGCATTCAGTCTACTGCTAGTCCTCACCAAATAAAATATAAATTAAGCACTTCACCTGTTTCCACCTATTCAACCATCATAGGTTCAACAGCCTGACCGACTATCCTACATTTCACCTACAAACTAATCACTGCTACTCAACAAAAAATAACAGCAGTATGTCCTCCCTTCAATGCCCACTCCACTAGGGTTTGAATATCCAAGTTCCCATGCCAGCCCTAGAAAACCATGCTAGAAAACCTCATCAATGATACTGTTTCCCCATCCCACTATGCACCCCCATTCGTTTTACATCTCCCTATGTCAGTCATTTCATAACAACATATTGCATTACATAACATGAAACCCAAATAGAATCCTGCCCTTCCAAAGCACACCATGTCCAAGCACATTTTGAAACAACCAAATATAGTTATTATTATTTCGAAAAGACTAGCAAGTTTGTATTCACGAGGTGCACTGCCTCATAAAACTTCTCAAATTTAAAGCCACATTCAAGCAAATCCACAATTCGAAGACAGTACAAAATCAACATTATAAGGTCACAGAAAATCAGCTCAATATCCAACTACAAATCACACTCACAACCACATTATTGGTCATGGGTAGAGTTATGCTCCTTGATTCATGCTGGGTTTCTTATACACCCACCTTCATATCACATCTTCCAATGTCAATGAGAAACAACCTGTATTATGACATGTATTTTTGTCACACATAAACATTGCATAACATGTCATACAGCGTCACCACTCTCCTAAAACACAACAGTAAAATATGGAAAACCCTACTAGCCACGTGGATTGCCTAAGCCTTTGCATGCATGCTTCGGTAAACATGCAGCGTTCTACAAAGGTGAGGTGCCACACGTGGCTCAAATATACAGGTTTGATTTCCTAGCCGCACATGGCTTCAACATGCAGTTTTTTTTTTCCGGGACGCATGTGGCTTTATAACATGCATATTTGTCTTCCTGGCCACACATGGCTTTCGGTATTTGGTTAGTGTATGAGCCGCACGTTGCTTTCAGTATGCGGCTTGTATATGAGGCGCATGTGGCTTTCGGTATGTGGCTTGTTGATGGGGCGCACCATGCAAGCCACACGTGGCTATGGGCATGCGACATAGTCGAGCAGCCCGTGGCCTTTGGATGTGGCTTCTATGCATGCAGCACGGTATCCAAATGACTGTGCCAAGCGTATTGTTGGTGCTTTTCAGGCAGTGAGGCTCAAACAATGGTGTGCGCAAGACTTAGCTTTTCCTGGTGCAGGGGGACTTCTGAACTAGGACAATGCCCCCTGCATGTGTTCCCCTGCATTCCTTCTCCCACTTTAGAACCAGCGCTACTTATCTTAGTGGAGCGAGGGGCCGGAATGGTGATTCCTTGGGGAGTGGCCCCTCACTATTATCCCCATGGCTGGAGCTCCTCCGGATGCGACTGCGTGCATTGAAGTTCAGAGCACAAGACCCGTGCTCGGCTTTTCACACATGCACGCAAGTGTTCCACTCCCAACATTAGTTTCCGAAAGTAGTTCCCAGCCCCAGGGATTCTGGGAAATGTAGTTTGAAGAGCCCTTTTCCTACAATGAGGGCAAAGAAGCATTTTGTAGCGTTTGAACCTTTTTTCATGGTCTTTGTTTTATGTCGCTTGAGTTTGCCCCTTCACTTAAACCACACACATTCCATTCTTGCTGTGAGCCCTGACAGACGCGGTTATATGTACATTTTTCAAATGTTCTGAAAAACACATATTACAAAATCAATTCACACTAGCCATCAAGTAAGAAAATCCGAACAGAAACACATTTACACCTTTGTGCTGAAAAATCCATAATATAATATGATCACAGCACCAAAGTACAGACAGGTATCACTGCAGATACAAACAACAGGTTCATACCCGCAGCTACCAAAGCCTGCCAGAAAGCACAACGTATGATTGGAGCGTTCATAGCCACGGATAAGGTCAACCACTAGCAGTCGTAGCTACCCATAACATTTTTACAAATTCAAAAAGACATATTGACAAGGTATATCAATTGATACAACATAAAAGCACACATGAAGGCATAGAATCAGACACACATGTGCAATTGTGTAGTGTTAAGTCAATGCAACAACATGATCAATGCCCAGAAATTGGAATTGCCATACCTGCGGCTAAGGCAATAGTCATAGACGTGGATACACCCGCCAAAAATACACATCTCGCTGGCTTAGTGGTACCTGCGGCTATAATCAGTCTGACAGGGCATGACATTTTATTTGCTGCTGTCGTAGCTGCAGCAATCTTAAAGAAAATAAGCATCAAAGGTATTTTCCTTTTCCAATATACTTAAAAAGTACTCTGGGTGGCTCTGTGCCTTTGTGTTCTTTTACGAATATATAACCAAACAATATATTTTCAATCAGAGAAATACTTTATTACAAAAAAAAAAAATCTTGGAACATTTCTCTGTGCTCTTTCTTGAGATGATTAATTAATTTTCTTTTCCTAAAGAGAAAAAAACACAATTGCATCATAAACCTATCATTTTAAACACTCGATCTAAAATAATATTATAGAACCAAAAAAAGTTATAAGCCAATGCATTGAGAACACACCACCTATGCCCTCAACATCACTATGAACCCCACTCTTCAAATTCTCAAACTCTCCACTTTCATCTGACCAATGAAAATCCTCTCCTTCTAAAATTGACTGCACTTTTCAAATATGCAATCAAACAATAAATATACCCCAAATATGCGGGAGACAGACAATCACTGCAGATATCATGGCTGGTTTGAAAACGGTGTGGCTGATCAGAGACAGTTGGATGTTTTGGTTACTGGCTTTTAGTGAGAAACTAAATATTAACCTTAGCCTAGGTTTCAGCGATTTTACAATGCAATTAAATGGTCGGGATTGCGGGAATGTGTTGGTTCTATGTTTTGCCAAAAGTGTTCAATCTGAAAAGTACAGGGCACCCAGATATCATATTAATTCATTGTGGAAGCAATGATTTGGGAAATGTATGAGATGTGTCCCTTACTTTAATGGTCAAACAAGACATGGCAAAACTAATTGAACTATTTCCTCACACCAGCTTCATATTTTCTAATATTGACTCAGAGGCAAAAATTGAGATGGACCACTGGATCTAGTGGTAAAATTGAAAAATCCCAGAGAAATGTTAATAAAGCAGTTTCAGCATTCATGAGAGACCACAACCAATCATGGATTTCGAACAACAACATACAGTACTACATGACCAATTTCTATAGACCTGATGGAATACAGCTAACTGATGAAGGAAATGCTGTGTTCCTTCAAAACACAAAACAGCAGTTCAGATGTGCTAAAAAAACTACACTTGGTCATTTTAAGGACTGCTTATGGCATACAAACACACACAAATACGATAAAATAAAAAAAAAGGTTTTTATTGTACCCTCTGTAACATTTCATTGACTTTCATCATAACCACAATCATAGCCGCGGTTACACAAATTGGATAAAAGGGGACCTCACTTCAGGCTTTATACTACAATACAACTTGAAAGATCAATACAGTACAAAACAACTCATGTACTTAAATAAAGTAGCTGGAAATAAAGCAAGCAGAGTATAATACATAAAAATAAAGTGGGTAAACAAATATTCCACAGCCACACACAATAATAACCTAAGTAAGAAAACACAACCTCAAATACATTGTACGTGGAATCCAAAAATATAATATGATTGATCCTTTTTATATTCTTTTTTTAAACTAAATTCTTCTATTGTTCTCCAAAGTCATACATATACAAATGCCTGAAAACACACAGCCAAAATAAAAATCAATCCCAAATACCAACAAGGTCACTGATTTTCACCCCCGACGTCATTATACCTATCGAAATAACTTTCAAAACAAATGAAACACTGACACTACAAAATATATAGCCGCAGGAACAGAACTACTCCTACCCGCGTTATCTGTAGTCCTTTGTAGCCTCGGATATAGCCACAAATATTGGCAAAACGGTCCAAATAAATGCTTTCCTGGTACCCAGCACCTCACCAAGTGTCCCCCTCATCTGTGCCAGCTCCCCCACTCCACAGATGTCCTTGTCACCTCCCCTCCCCTCTCCTTGTCCCTCCACAACACACGCAGTTTGCGTTCAGATGTCAGCTATTTGTGGCAATAGCCAAAGCTACGTAAAAGCTTTGTGCTGCAAACTCAGTCCCTAGACCCACTCCAACTCCAAAATAATTTCACTTGGTGCCTTCTAGCTTCCCCCACCTCTAGCATGACTGAATTTTCATATTTTTTTAAATAGTTTTTTTCCTGCGTTACATTTTCACATATCCTCGGCTATAGACATGAATATCGCTTACATCAAGAGAAACACAAGATGGCGGTCATTTCATTTCTAAAAACACCTGGTTTGGGGTAAGTAACCTAAATATCACTTTCTATTGTTGGGACGAGAGCATCCCCTGCTCCGTCAAATATTTAAAAAAACTACTCCACAGAATCATTCCAAAGTATACATGCATTACGAGTCAACGCTTCATGGCCACGTTGTTTTGGACCTTGTTTGTCTACGGGAACATTAATGGGAAGTAGGCTGCACATTTGATTTTTTTGTACATCTAATAACATTTTTATTTTTTAACAAATCTTTACGAAACCTTGCATTCTGGGGTGGCCCAAAGGTTTCTAATCAGTTTCACAATTTCAGGCAAAACCTTTACTCCAATCAAAGGTTATTAATGAGAGAATTTTGAGGGGTTCCTATGTGTCTACGACTCATCTTAACTATAGGGCGGCGACCACAACTCTTTAATAAATAGATAGATACATATTACGGTTTTGATTTACTTTTCATTTGCTTATAGAGTACTTTATTTATAGCAATGCCTTAAAAGCAAACCACATTATATAGTAAACTAGCCTTTCATAATAAACTAACTTTACACTATGTACATTGTCATAGAAATACATTGAGCAATACTAGTATCGCTTTGGTTACATTCTCCCCATCCTGCATGAAATGTCACAATAGCATCATGGAGATTAATGTGAGCCTAAAAAAGCAAACCTTTGGTGTTAAAGTAATTATTTTTTAAAGCATGCAAACATTATCCACTGTTCTCACTTCTGATCACCCCCCTTAACATTTCATAAGGGTCAACAAACCATGGTAACAGCCCCCCTCCCTCCAATCAATGTCTAATGGCTCCCACTGTAATGCTCTGTTGATAAAGAGCAGCATGTCAGGTCCCTCTGAGAGCCTCTCTGCTGCCTGGAGCTCGAATTTACACACAAAAGTTTGATCCCAGGAAAGGCTGAAACGACAGAGTGGGTCCCTTGTCTTGCAGACCCCTTCACAGACACCCTGAAGAAAAAACAACAATTAAGTCAATATAGCCGCCTCCTAACAATTCATTGAATCATTTTCCATCCTAACCATATGGAATATAGAATGCTGGGTTTACAAATCATGAAGTCCATATCATCTTTCAGGAGCCACTTAGGGTTGAGTCACTCCCAATTTTTCCACTTCTGCTGCCATCATTACATCACCAATATTTTTAAAGACCGCAATCAGAAATGGCCGGAGTGAGCGATAGATATGTCTTAGTTAGAAGCCTGGGCCACAGACCATTTATTATAATGGCAACTGGTGAATTTACTAAAGGAACCAGTATGATATGATACTTTATTTGTATAACACCTATAAACATGTGTTTCAAAGTGCTTAAAGGCAGGGGAGGGAGCAAGGCCTTGAGACATTAAGAATGGATAAATTACTATCTTACTAGGCCTGATGACATTTCTGAACATTGAGAATGATTGAGAGAAAAAAAGGAGGCAGGGGGAAGCAGGGAGAACAAACAATGACTATCGTACTAGGCCTCTGCACAGACAATGACAATAGGAGTAAATGAAGGAGTAAATGAAGCATTCTGAACATAAGCTTTTGACAATCCATTACTAGATGTTTTAAGGTCTCTGAGTCATGCCCACACAATCAACAGACTCTCAGCTCCAGTGGAATCCCAGCTTGGGCCCAAGTACTTCAAACGTTGGGAGGCAATTGAGCCTAAAGTTTAGGTACCAATTTCAAAATGTAGCTGACTGGAACCTTTTCACATATAATCGAGGTTCCTTTGACGATAAGAACACTGCCTTGTATCCCGTTTTAGGTGACGTGTGTGCCCCAGGTCGGCAATGTTATCCCATCTTTTTATCATCGAATTTGAAAAGAGGTCCCTGCAGTTCTATCTCCTCCATGAAATTAACACACGTTTTTTAAACAATGTGGACAGATAGGGATTCAATCCTTTCTCCATCACAACATTTAAGTAGTAATCTATCTGGGGATATTCTGCTTTTTTGAGCTTGAAATACAGAGTAAGAAAGCACTTCATCAATTGCACCCACCTAGACATATGCACCAGCTCGAGTCTAATCAGACCAACAGGGACCAAGGTTGCCAACCCCAGAGCCCTCTTCAGGATCCTTCCTCCATGACGTCATAGAATATTCTATTCCTGCTGGTGGAAAGCTCAAACCCAAACAGGACCACAGCACAGATCTTAGCCCGATAGAACTATATGAAAGGAAGAATGAGAATTCACATAGACTCTCTTGGCCATAGATAAACATGCCCCACCCTGCCTTCCAGCTTGCCTTCCTCTGTTCTCCTTTTTTACTCTTAGAGCAAACAGAGAATCGTAAGTATTGGAGGCAATCAACCTTCCTGATCCGTGTGTCATTAATTCTCCATGTATAGCTAGTTTGCTTCTTCCTTATGCTACATGTCATTACCATGGATTTAGCTGGATTCAACTTGAGGTGGTTCTTCTGCAGATCATTTTCAAGCCGCGTCAAGCAGCGCTGTAACCCAGGCAGAGCATAGTCCACCAAGACCAAATCGTCAGCGTACGCAATACAACCAGTGTGAAAAATCCCCCATTTTGGTGAATAGCCCCCCCGGGGTCAATGCTTCCCTCCAGAGTTCAGCCAAATACAGGTTAAAGAGGCTTGGTGCCACTATGCAGCCTTGCCGAACCCCTTTTTCTATCCTCGATATCTCTGGATTGAGCCTGTGTTCTTGCTGCCTGAGTACATCATCTAGATCATTGTCAACAGGCCCGGGTTTATGCCCCAATCGGATAGCTTCTACCAAAGGAGATGTAGGTCCACATTGTCAAAGGCTGCTGAGAGGTCTACACTACCTACGTACAAATTAGTATGCACAGACTCCCTGACCTCAGAAAGGCATGTGTTGAGATTCATACCACTTTGTAGGGTGCCCACCCCTCTTCTAAAACCTGTCTGTAGTGGGTGAATGCAGTAAGTCTTCTCTGCCCAAGTTCACAATTGCCTTAGAACCATTATCACAAATACCTTGGAAGTGGTATCTAATAAAGAGATGAGATAATAGATTCCCAGGGACCCTCTATCAGCTTTTTTGTAGAGGGGAATCAGGATGGACTTGTGCCAGGAATCCGGGTAATGCCCTTTTTGAGCTATCTGTGAACTAAATAAGTTCACCAGGATACGGCCCACAGCTGCAGGTTGTTTTCAGTCCTTGGTTTGTTGTAATGATTAGTTCCATCCTCCTCGAACTTAGTATCCCAAGCTGTAAACTGTACCTCCTCTACAGAACTCTCCAGAAACTGGGCGGGATCATTGCTGAACTTTGTCTGAAGGAGGTGTACCTAGTCTTCCTCCCCACTCCGGATGTCTGCAGCCCTGCTTGGAGTCTGTTCTTTTGATTTAATAGCCACCATATTCCTAGGGTATCTTTCTTAACCAGCTTTCCAATTGTGACCTGGATTATTGTGGATATAATTCCTGTATTTTTGTTTTAGCAAGTTGACAGCCCTTATCTCCTCTGACCTAGTCTAGTTAACCACCCTGATTTCTTTGGTCAACAATCACTTATTCTCACTCACTTCCTTATCAAACATGTGGCAGTGCCCTTCCAGATTTAGACTAGAGGGAAGTCTCTGCATTCTATTCCCCACTACACCTAGCTTCCCCAGCAAGTTCGAGAATGATGCTGGATCACAAATCTCCCTCTTTTCCTCTGGGCCTAGTCCTTCCCACCATGCTGCCAGCTTTTTATTTACTAGGCCCACATTGCGACAACGCTGGATCAATCTTCCACCTTTACCACCAACTAGGATATTTGTGTCCCCCATGGAATCCATTTTCTCCAAATTAGAAGGCACAATTACCCTGAGCCTCAGTAGCGAATGATCACTCTTTGGAATTATTTGCAGATCTTGGAGAGTAACATGTTCTATATTCTTTGTAAAAATGTAATTAATTGTTGCAGAACTAAATGCATTAGACCATGTCGGAGTATCCTGGAGGCTCCTGTCAAACATCAAAATTGTTTGGGTGAATCCCGAGCTAGCCAGAAATAGAGACCATTTCAGACCTAAGTTGACCCTTTTGGTCGAGCCAACACATTGGCTTTTAGTCCCCCTTTCATCCGGCTCTAGGAATTCTCCTCTTGAGACACTAGACTGGCAATTGAAATTGAAATCTCCTCCTAAAACAATATGCCCACATGTCCTCTCACTCGCCCAATCTAGCAAGAAATTCTCAATTTCATTCACAAACTTGTCCAACACACTTGATTTAGGATTAATGTAGATATTAATGAGGAGGTGCTGTTACTCATGACCCTCCCCCAGATCTGTCATTTTTGTAATGAGCAGTCCTTCAGTGCTTGTTTTTACTAAATGTAAAGTCTTCCTCCTTTCCATTTTAACTTCCACCCACAAGTCCCCCACCAGTCTCCCTTTCTGCCCCTTCTTCGCATTGCTGGCAAACGACATATAGCCATCCAACGAGGGGGTATTCCTTAGCCAAGTCTCCTGCAAAACAACATCAGCCCCCTTGAATACAGCGCTAAGATACGCATTTCTGAAGGAGTTAAAGACTCTTGAATTCCAACTGTAGATGACCATATAAGTATCGTTAGAAACCTGGACATTTTTGAGCTAGATAGCCAACCCCATCCTACTGTTCCCTCATTATGCCCACCCTGCCTCAGCTGGTCTCGCTCAAAATGGCACTGAATAGTCAACCTTTCCCTCCCTCTGAGTGATGGGGCTTTTTCATTCTCTTCGTAGTAAAAGGTTCCAAAACCATTTAGCAGCAGCTCTTCTTGACAGTCGCTTCCCAATTTTTCAATCTGCTTCGAGTGAAACAAGACTGCACATTTTCCCAAATGCCGGTGGTCAAACAGGTGCACAAAGTCAATGGGCCTCATTCCGAGTCATGCCGGTAAGTATCAGAATTTTCCGGCATGGGGTAAAGTCTGACACCGTGCTGGTTGTAGGTCAAAAATTACGACCCATTCTGAGCTCTCGAACACGCGCTTTCCGCCATGCAGGAAAAGGACCGCGCGACCTGCCGCAAAACCCCCTGAAAAACCCCTACCGGCATGCAGCGACACGTAAAGTACAACACCGCCCTGTAAGCAAGTATAACGGTGACCGTAAATTACGTTGACCGTAATTTACGTTGACCGTAAATTACGGTAACTGAAAAAAAAGGAACCGGAAATTACGACATCGCACAGGAACGGGAAGGAGAGCGGCAGCCATCTTTAAAAACACAATCCATTGCCTTACGCAGCTGCCAGCAGCCCTGTGAGGGAAACAAAGTTAGGAACCGGATCAGGCAACGCAGGACATGCCGAACGCACCAAAAAGGGCGGTGGATCGCATCCGCAAGCAGAGATTCTGCCCTGACGAACTCCAGGCCATGGTAGACCACCTGGCAGAGCATGCTGATGTAGTCTTCAGTGGCGACATGCGGAGGGAAACGACCCTCCGCAAGAAGACCATCTCGGCGGAACTGGCACAGAGGGTGAGAGCTGTTGGCAAAACCCCCCGCACTCCCCGGGACTGCCGCAAGCGGTGGGACGACCTGCGGGTGTGGGGCCTCCTATCCAGCAACCGCAGTCAGGCCCTGCAGATGGGAGGTGGGCCAAGCACCGCAGTACAACTCGAGCCCTGGGAGGAGACCTGTGCAGAGCTCATTGGCACGGAATCCATTGAGGGCGTGGGGACCATGGAGTGCGGGGGAACGACTTCTGGAGAAGGAGGTGAGTGTCGACAGTGTACACTGCCAATGTCCATTGCATGATATAAACTGACCCAGGGGCCATCGAAGGCACCCTCTCGTGTTGCCCTCCTCACATGCAACAAATGCTGAGGCAAGTGCCGCCTAATGCTGGGCCAAGTGCGAATACATAACGCACATCTACCATAGTGCATTGACTTGCACAGGCCATCATGCACATTGTCCAGCGTGGTAGGCATAGTAGCAGCCAAAATGTACATGAACAGGGCACAATGAATCACTCCCAGACATGTGTATATGTCATCACCATGCACTTGTACCACTGCTATAGCTACCCCCCAAACAGAACAAACCATAAATGACCGAAATGTCCATGCAACCATGTATGCAAATAGGACATTGCACATACACTAATGTTGTCCCTCTCTCCTACCCCCACAGGCACAGACCATGACAGCACAGAGCCCCAAGGAAGCCGCCCAAGCACCTCCGCGGGTACTGGCAGGGCCAGGCCGAAGCCAGCAGCCAGAAATACCACCCCCCAGCCTACGGAAAGGCCACTTGAAGCTGGCAGACCAGCAACCCACCCAGCATCGGCGGCAGAAACTGTGCAAACTCCTAGCTCAGTACAGTGGAGCGTCTCAGGAGAGGCTGCTGCTACCGCACCGGATGAGTGGGAGCCCAGCCCGCCGACCCATCCAGGGCCTCATGTTGGAGGACGACCAGGACAGCATGCAAATGCCGGAGCCATGCTCCGTGACCCTTGCGTCATGCAGTGACTCCGGGGATGCACAATCACCTGTGCACAGTGTTGAACTTGACCCGCAGGGGTATGACGTCGTTCCCCCAAGTCCACCCATACCACCCCCTGCAGGAAATGCTGGTGCTAGTGGATCCTCAGATGGTCCCCCTTCCCATGAACAGCACCAAGTGCACCAGTTGAGCGATCTCATTGATAACTATATTGAGGACAATCGCCAGGCCCGGGCTGAACTACATGAGGAACTAAATCAAATGCGGCAGTCCCTCAATGACTGCACCACCAGATTGTGCGACTCCCTGACGGAAAACACGACCCGGCTACGCCATGTCCTGAATCGCATTGCAAATGCCCTTGAGGCAGGCCAAAACAATACCGGGGAGGGCACATCCGCAACAAGTGAGGCTACGCAATGCAGCCCAGATAGACGCACTCGGCGTTCCTTGCGTCACCGGGACTTGCCTCCCCCAGACAAGGGGGGCAAGAGACATTAGCCATTCACCAATCCTGCCACATGTGGGCCCCACACTCCACATGGGACGACTGCACTGGAGTTGGGGGGCGAGGGGGGGAGGTGGGTGATGGTTTGTTCTGGAGTTGGGGGGGAGGGGGAAGTGGGTGATGGTTTGTTCTGGAGTCAGGGGGTAGGGGGGAGGTGGGTGATGGTCTGTTCTGGAGTTGGGGGGGAGGGGGGAGGTGGGTGATGGTTTGTTCTGGAGTTGGGGGGCAGGGGGGAGGGGGCATGGACAGTTGCTGAAGGAAGCACTATTTTGTTTACCTTTTTTATCACAATACACAATTGGTGTTGCAAAGTTCAACCGTTATGGACATTCATCATTGCACATTTGTTCATTTACTACTGCCAGTGCATGGTGTACAAGTATGCACGAATCTGCTGCCCTGTGTGCCCATGTCATGCCACCCCCTACTGACTTGTGTCCTGGAGACCTTGTCCACTGTAAGTACAGAGCATTACATGGCCCTCAAGTGCACAGCCTCAATGGACCTTTGTTGGCACTTCACCCTCCACCTTCACCACATCATCCTGTGGTTGTAGAAGTACCATGTCAGGGGTGATAGCCGCTCAAGTAGGGATTCACTTTTTGTCCATCTGCACATATGGCATGGGCCCATTTGACACCAAATATCATTTGAGGGGTCAGCCACCAGTCCTGGTTCGCCGGCACATATGTGCATCACGCAAGCCTGATGACTACGTCATCTACAAGCATGCACGTGTATGGCCATAGTCTGGTTGCCCCATGGCCCTGTTCAGGGGGTTCATGATAGGGGTCATGTGGCTTGCTGTCAAGGGACAGCCAACAACAGCTGCATGTGTCGCCAAATGAGGTTGGTGTGTGGACTGTCATGGTGGAGGACAGTACTCAGATGTAATGGCAGGGTTTCTATGATGGCCATCTGGACATGTCCATGGATGTATTGGCCACGGTCAGGGACACATATATGTGTACGATTAAATGTAATGCAGTGGTGTGGACATCTTGAGGTACATGTTCCTTTTTTGCATGTGCCAGGAATGGCACTCTGTCAAGAGAGGCACAGGGTACCCAGGTGGGGTTTGGGGGGATGTGCTGAGGTGAGGTAGCAGATAAGCACACACAGCAGGAAGTTCAACAAGAAAGAAGAGTAGGAAACAGTAGCTGTGAGCCAAAAGGGGCAAAAGATACAAAGGTCCAAACAAACTGGATTCCCTCTTGGGGTGTATGCTGAAATGGGAAAGAGTCTTCCACGAATCATAGGAAAATCCAGCCTTCTGCACTGATTGCTATAACAGAGGGCCACGCGGTATGCTCATGGCTGGGAACAACAGCAGTGGGTGTCTGTAACACTGAAAACGGGACAAGGGAAGGGGCAGAGGTTGCCTGCCGGAAACCAACAAACAAGCTCTGTACAAAGGGATTACATAAGACACATGAGAAGACAAGAGCAGATATATCCAGCGAAAAGGAAGTCAATGAGCAATCTAGCAGAAGGAAATGAAGGTAAGGCAGTTAGACTGAAATAGATAACCTAAGGTGCAGTACAGCGGACTCAAGGAAGAGAACAAGGAGCAGCAGTCAGGTAAACAGAAGGCTGCAAAGTAGGAAGCAGGTCTGCAGTCAAGAGTGGCACTAGGTGCAGGCAAACTGTATTGGACGGTGGAGGACTGTATAGGCTGAAAGGCAGGGAGTCCAGAAGAACAGGACAGAGAGAGATTAGTAGTAGGCGACAGACATAGAGCCCAAAAGAATAGGGCCACTAGGTAGGGAGCCCAGAGAAGCAGGGCTGTAGGCAGCGAAGAGGTGCAGGCTGCAAGGCAGGAAGCCCAGAGGACAAGGGCTGTAGGTAGAAGGCAGCGGAGCGTGATCGGCTGCAAGGCAGGGAGCCCGGAAAGGACACTGGAACAAAACAGGATAAAGCAGCAACAGGAACAGCATACAAGGTAAAGGGTCAAGGCAAACAGGAGCGTGGAGAACTCAAGAAGCCAGACACTGTCCTCCTGCAGGCAACTGCTTATATACAGCCCTGCCCTGTTCGGAGGCAGGCTATTTGACAGCACCTGTAGCAGCACACCTGAAGACAATCTGCCTCCTCCCTCTCTGGTCCTGAGCAGGTGGAAGCAGCACTGGCCGCTAGGGCTTCTGGGGATTGTGGTCCCAATAACGATGAATGAGAATTGAGGACTGCAGCCAGGTGCATTATGGTAAATGTAGTTAATTGATTAAAATAAGAAGGAACCAAAGTTGAGCAAATGGAAATAAAAGACAAAGGCGTGAAAAGGAGTTGTTCAAGGATTATTAGGAGGATAACTGAGTACCAAGTAGTCCATGATGGTTGCCAAGGCGTGCGCCAGCGGCGCGGGCATGACAACATGCTGCTGTCCTGGCGTCGGATCATTGTGGTGCTGTGTACTGTGTTTATTCTTATTTTGGTGTGATGGCTGTAGTCTGTGGAGCATGGTATTCACCCTGCTCTGATCCATTCTATGGTGATTCCCAACACTCCTATGGGGGTGCCATGCCGGTGACGTGTTAACGTACCCCTGCTGCCCTCCGTGAATTCCACTCCCAGGGATGGGTCTCCAATGTGGTGCAAGGCTGGGGGATGCCACATTGTGCATGTGCAGTCTGTCCTCCGATATGCGCTTAGGGTTGTGGTGTCCGCCAATGAGTGGTGCTGGTGTAGTGTGCTTAGCCCTTGTCAGTTGGTGGAGATGTAGTGTGATGTGGGTGCCTTGTTCTGGCAAAGTGGGAATCTGTTCACATGTGCCGTTGCACTGGTTCTGTGGCAGGTTTGTTGTCTGGGTGAACACTGTACAATGGTTCATTGTTTCAACGCAGTCGGTTCATGCGGGCACCCACCCCGTGGCACCAGTGCACTTGCATGACACAGTCAGACGACTCAACAGCCAGCCAGACAGGTCGTCCTGCATGTTGGGCCATGTTGCGCGGTGGCATGGTGATCAGCTGGCCCTTTGAGTCATGTGTAGTTGTTTTGTGTCGGGCCCACCCATGCGTGCGGTTCTTGGTAGCGTTGCATTCCATCTGCACGTAGGGGGAGTGGTATTGTTTGCAGTTGCTGTCCGCAACGTGCATGCCAAGCTGGTACACATACGACCTACGGGTGCTGTCAGGGGCACCATTGTCATTTGGCATGCCTCCATTTGCATTAGGTCCAGCTTTACTGTTGTGTATCTCATGGGTGGTCCATGTTGGGGATTAGTGAACCCTTGTGTGCTTGGGGAGGTGTAACGTCACTTGTATATGTGGCCGCATGAAGGACGGTTTTGTCATGCCACTGTGTTCTGGTAGGTGCCTTTGGCATGGCTGTGGGGCACAGGCAACACCATCACTTGTGCCGGGTTGGCACTGTACATTTTCTTGTGTCTGTGGCGCAATATGGTGGTGACGGTGTCACAGTCTAGGTGGTCAGGGGTGTCTATCTGGTAGGACTTCTCCTAGAGCGGCCGGACATGCTGCGTGTGCATGGGGGCTACTGGGGTGGTAACGGAGGCTGCACTGGTGCGGCATGCAGGGCCTGTCTCCCCCCTCCTTCTATTCCCTGTGTCTCCTCAGTGGGGGGGCGTGGTGTTGTTGTAGGGGTTTGTGTGGTTGTGGCCTTGCTTGTTGGGTTGGTGTCGTCTTGGAGTGGGAGGGGGCTGTGTTCCTTTTCTGCTGTGGCAGACTCCTGGCCTCTGTCTGTGTTGCATGTGTGCACCTGTGGCTCTGGGTCCCACTGCTCAGGGTTCTTTACTCCTTCTCTGAGATGCCTGTATGTACTCCATGCCATTAAGGTACTTTACGGCCTTGAGGAGGCCGTAATTTACGTGTGCTCCTTACTTGGAATCAGCTCTGGTTTACGCCATGCCGTTAATTTCGCCATGGTGGGGAGCGCGCGCGACCCAGGAACGTAAATTACGGCATTGTAATTTACGGTGCCGTAATTTACGGTCTGTGGGGTTGGAATGGCATGGAGCAGAAAACCATGCTGGTAAATCATTACCGGCATGGTTTGGACCTTACCTCCATGCTCGGAATGACCCCCAATGTCTGCCGAGAAAATGTGTTTTAAGGCGGGGCTAGGCACCAATAGGGTCGAAATGCAGCGCCTATTGAGTGGAGTATTTTTTTCCTCCTCAAAGACTGAATCAAAAATAATGGGCCGACTACCCAGTCTCTGTACTGCAGATTCCCAATTTCTAGACCCTGCATCCAGCTTCCTGTCCCACACATGGGAACTGGGAAGCTCCTTACTCCCTGAGTTAGCCTCGGTCTCAGATATCAGCAGCATCTGATTCTGAGACACTTTGCAACCTTTTTCCCTCCTTGGCTTGCGGCGCACCTCTGGGGACCATTCCTGGTTTGACCCAGCCCTCTTTGTTGGCCTGATTACAGGATTGCTCTTCTACAGGAGTGCTTTAATGACATATCTAGTGGGCAGATTCCGTGCTCCTTTATTGGCATCACTGGATGGCTTAGGCAGTGCCTCTGCTTGCTTTGGGGAGATAGACTGACTTCTGCCCCTGCCATTTTGCTGAATATGGGGTTCATGTTCTCCACTCCTTTTCTCCCCTTACTATTGGAGAGCCGCCAAATGGACCTCAGAGATTTTTGGGAACCCCTGCAACAGTCTTGCGAACTGATCTTCATATTCTTTGTTTTTTTGACATTAGTCTTAAATTTAGCAGAGTGCTTGGCCTTTGAGCCTGAAATGTTACCACCCTCCACAGGTGCTGGGCCTGAGAACTCAGAATTTTAAGTGATTGGTGCAAGAAAAACTTGCACATCAATGCCTTGAGATCCCAATTGATTTTCACCCTTTCCCCATGGCAGGAATGACAATGTACCCCCCTGTCCAAGTTGTATATTAATCTGTGTCAGGGCTGTAGTATTGGCTTTGACTTCCAGAGCTATTGAGTCATAGAGTCTAATAAAAGCCTGTAGAACAATATTTAGAGCTGCCAGTGAGGTCAGCTCCTCCTCTGCAGGATTATGGACCCTTGCCCCATGCTCCCCTTCGACCGGGGATAATTGATCCTTGTTGCCAAAGGAGAAGTTGGCTTGGTTAGGCGGTGAACCAGGTGAGCTTAATGTGCCTTGCACTTCAGCCTCTTGAGTTTTAAATATCCCTGGTGACATACTCAAGCGTTCACACTCACTTTCCACTATTCTTATTTCTTGCAGCTTGTACTGACTCCTTAACCACACCCACTGCACCATTAGTGTTGCTGATGATCCGATCCTGGACCTACTCACGGTGCTGCTCCGCTGTGGAGCCATGGAACACAGAATACTCGGCACTCTCTGCTCAGCTCCGCTTGGAGCCGCTGTGAAGTAGCAGTGCGAGTGAATAAACATTGAGGACAGACTTACACAGGCAGTCGAAAGGAAAGCAGCCCCCTGGCAGTACAGTACACAAAAGACACAACGCTTTGCTAATATCTAAAATTAAAAACCCAAATTTTTATTTTAGTTATAAGCACAACATTATGATTAGAAGAAATGTTAGATAGCCACTTATTATGAATACACTGATTTTCCTCCAAAAAAGATGCTAACATCAAAGGAGTGACAAACCGCACCCCACTGCGGTAAAGGGTATCAGTAAATTTTCTGAAGTAGCCAATACTTTAGATCTTATGAATCTATTTGAGTAGTTGGACTTGATGCATTCTTTTCCTCCATTTTGTCGGATTAAATAAAACGTCTCAGATCTTTTGGATTTTCAAATATAGCAGTGTAACCATTGAGGAATAGCTGGATGCATAATGCCATATCTTGCATTTAGTTTTCCCAAATAAGGTCTGAAGGTGAGTAGCTCCTTTCTCCTAGCAGCCGTTGCATTGGACACATACTGGGATATAAATATCTTTCTGCCATTCAAAACAAACTGGTTAATTTGCTCTACCTTTTTCATTGTAAGAAGGACATGGGTATAATCCAGGAGAGCGAAGATGAGAGTTCTAGATAGGATATAAGTACTGCGCACTGTATTGATTGAGCCCACCCAATGGGCCCCCTGGACATTTAGTTGCACTGAGGTTGGAAGATCAAGGAGCTTTGGTAGAAAGGAATTATGGAAAAAAACGGGATTATCTTTTTAAATCCCTTCCAGAAGGTCCAAAATATGTAGGTTATCGCTTCTATTTCTATTTTTGAGATTTTCGGACTGTTTTTTTAAAGATTTGACTGTGGCGTCTAATGTCACTGCTCTACTAGTAAAATTCTGTGCATCACTCGTGGTTACACCTCTATTTTTCTTGACTCAAAGGTAGACCATTTGTCATCAAACTCTTGTAGATTAACGTTAAGTGGCCTACATGAAGGGCTTCAGAGCCCCGATTTCTGTTAAAATGGTCTGCATGGCCAAATCTAGAGTATCCTCCTTTGGCGTCGGTGAGTCACTTTTTTGCCTTTTGAGAGTGGGGGAGACACTTCATTGGCTTGACCTTTTTCTATGCCACTATTGACTGACTTACGTGACTTAAAAGGCTTTAGCACCTTGAAAACTGTAATATGAAAAGGTGTACTCAGAGAATTTTCACATATACCCACACGACTTGACAAAGGCACTCAAGGCATTATTACATGGTTATCCATCTTTATATGTTGTTCATTTATGTTTGCTGCTAGATTCCATATATATATTTTTGACTCAAATAATAAGAATTACATCATATATATGCCCAGTGTATGCTGTCATTAAGGTAGATAATGTGTACCAATATTGAAATGTAAGTGTATTACAGTAACATATTTAACAAAACGCTGGCATATGTGCCTGAAGCAGTGCTTCCAGGAAATTGACAACATCAATTTGTCATATAATATATAATTGCTCCCAATTTCATTTAAACTTATGATTAGAAATTGTATTTCTGAAAAATAGTCGGTGAAAAAAGTAGGCTGTGCAGAGGCTTCAGTTGTGATTTATACCCCTTTGCCTTCCTAATGGTAAAGTATGATGAAAACAAGAGTCAAAGCACAATGCTGATGTCACAGAACAAACTACCTGTTTGTATTAGAATGTTATTTCCAGGCTTTGTTTGCATAAGGAGCTTGTGTTGTGAAGGAAAGGAGCCTCCAGCATGTTGCCCAACACCAGAACAACTGACAGGAGACGTCAACTTCAATAATCAGTGGACCTTGCTGCATGTGGCCTTTATTCACAAGCGTTTCACGGATACACCCACCAGCCTTTCCAAAGATGCTGCTGTAGTTTTCCAAGGGCTTTGTGAGTAAATGTTACTCTATGACAGATTGTATAGCGAAACGCTATAAGAAGTGAAAACCGAAGCGGGAGCGCAAATAATAGGCAGCCCTCGTGCACAGCGCTTAACCCCACATGTTGCATTTTCTAACGTCAGCCTTGAAACTTTGACATAAATTGTGTTTTACCGATCAAGGTTCACTTTGCTTTTGCGCTGAAAATACAGGGCTGTTTCGTTCAGTCATTAATCAAATACACTTTTGATTATCTACTAAAAAGTTGTTCTGAATTGTCAGAGTGCACCAACTTTTGATGGTTGGCAGTTTCAGTGAAAATGCTGCATTTATTTCTCAGCCAGAAAAGTGATGTGCTTTTACAATCTGCACTTGGATTACATTTTGTTTTAGCTTTCTCTGGATTTCCACTGCAGAAAGACACCCACATAGTCTGCCTCGGTCCTACATGAACTTTTCATGCAAAAAGAGAGGGCTTTTCTTTTCAAATGTTTTCTGGTATTTTGCATGTGAAGCATGATAAAGATTACTTTTTGTCAACACACACACCATGCCTTTTCCCTGACATCTTTATGCTAGCAGGGGCGCATTCTTCTCATGTCTTGCTTTAACTTGCAAACACAAATTCAGTGTCAGTGTCAGTGAAAAATCCTATTTGTCATGTGAAGAGGACCTTTGACTTTCTTCTAACTTTGTGAATCAAAATGCTGCTTTTCCTTTTGTAATGACAGGTAGGCCTTTTTCACATGGCCCTTCCTTGTGTTATTTGCAGAAACCACAAAGTCGGGCTTAATAGGCCCATTTTCAGTTCTGTTGGTTTATGGCCTTTGATTACACCCCACACACTAAATTGAAGGGTTTATTCCTACTCTAAAGTTCCTAGCGGCACTGCCCTTATTCTTAAAGCTTATAATGCACAATTCACTCGTAAGCACCGTCTCGTCGCCTTCTTCCCGTTTTGCCAGCTGCACTACTTGCACATCATCCATGACCACTTGCCTTTCTTTGTTGGTCACTTCCTACACATTTTTGGATGATTGCTTGATAGCCCTGCCCATCTCAAGTGCTTTGACCAAGGGTCTCTGTTGATCCACAAGTGTTCTGATTTTCGAATTACATATCTTCATCATTACGTGGTCTCTTAGATACTCATCTATGACACCAGTAAAAGTGCAGGTTGCCACTAAAGTTCTCAGTTGGCATCAATGGACTTGACAGGCTTATGTGCACCAGAAACACAATGAACGCATTTGAATATTACATCGGACTTCTTCCCAAAGCATCTCTTATGCCTTGTTAGGGCCACTTCAAATATGATCATGACCATTTCAACCATCCACTTCTCTGTCTTGAACCATAATCCCATCCCCACGCTAATGCCCAAAAATGCATAGGCCTTCTGTGCCAATAAAATTAATCAGTGATGCCTTTTTCTGGCCATCAATTTCCATAAGGAATCATTCTAGGCTCTGCCCACTGCCACAGTGAAGTTAAAGTATACTTTAAAACAGTGAATCTGAAGCTCCAATGGCATTGGAGGTTCATTATTAGAAGGCCCACTGAAGGATTTACCATGTTGCAATGCATAATGGGATGGAGATTCTCTTCACTCCTGAATCACTTCTAAACAAGCCAGCCCCTCTCAGCAGAAACTTGATGGTTTGTTATAAGTGTCTTGTCACCCGTCACGTGTTGTTGCTGCTGTTCAGTGAAGCTTAACCAATTGAAGTTGCACACGAGGACTGCCCACACACTATCTCAATTCCACTGGGCCTTTAATATCGATGTTGTGTATGCATGCATTGGAGATCACTGATCACACTGGCTTCCACTCAAGTGGCTGCTGGCTGCCTGTGCCAGGTCGCACTGGAGCAGTTATCGCTTCCCTCATTTTGTGGTGGTAATGCTGTCCAGTGACTCCTTTCTCTATGCACTGGATTGCCTCCAGCAGATGCCTGCAATTTGGGAGGTGCATGCAGATTGACACTGCCTGTGCCTCCTCACCCTCATGTTCGTCCACGCCACTGCTCCTTATGGTGACGTCCACCCAGTGCTTTAAGTAGGCCGGGGCTAGCCATGGCTGAGCCCCAGCAGTCTCCAGAAAAGGCTCTTGAGCTGGGGCCCTACCGGGGCCCAACCCCGACTAGCTCCAGCCATGCTGACACCTGAGGCAGCCTGTGTAGCGGCTGCACATTTACACAAGCTGTCTGCAGATATCAGCACTTCAGTTTAGAAGAAAAGAAAAGGCATTGCCTTTTCTTTTTTGCTAAACCGAAGTGCGGACACCTGCAAGTAGCAGGTGCAAACGTGCAGTGCGGGTTGCCTGAAGGCTCTGTACTCTGAAAGAGGAGGAGGGCTGGTCTAGCCAGCCCTACTTTTGTTTCTGAGTAAATAGCTATCACCCAGCATGAAGCCCCTGGGCTCCTCATGCTGGCTGATGGTTATTTACTTAGAAACAAAAGGAGAGCTGGGCAGTCGAGCCCTCCTCCTGTTTGAGTGCAGAGCCATCAGCACTTTCATTCAAGGAGGCCGTGGTAAAGCATTGCACCACGTGGCTCCTTGAATGAAAAGGCTACTTGCTGCCGGGTGTGAGCTGGGGCACACTGGTGTCACACCTTTGGTGCACCTAACCCCTTCATTTGTTTAAAAGGGGGGGGCTGGGCGTATCAAAGGTAATAATGCCACTGAACCCCAACTCTGCTTCTTTTAGCAGTCCCCATCCCTTAGGCGAGTAGGGGCTCTCGATAGAATGCATATCCTAAGCATACCCGTACTTAGGCCACACACCCTAACTAGAGCCCCCCTCAATTTCTAATCCCACTTAAAGCACTGCGTCCACCCTCAAACATAAGGTACTGGGCGTCTTTGCGA
Source organism: Ambystoma mexicanum (assembly GCF_040938575.1). NCBI lineage: Eukaryota > Metazoa > Chordata > Amphibia > Caudata > Ambystomatidae > Ambystoma > Ambystoma mexicanum. The sequence continues at coordinate 1,329,187,462 of NC_090929.1, read as the reverse complement.
GATGGTGAGCCTCAGAGGCATTGCTAGGGGGGGATTTGGGTTGTAGCCCCGGATAGAATCTCAGGAGCTACAACCAAAAGACTAGCTAGCCTCCAGTCCCGACATTTCCGACATCAGCATAGCCCCGGGTCTTTTCCAGACCTAGCAACACCCCTGGTGAGCCTCACAAGGTGCCCCGTTCACAATGGCTGTCTTGTTCCAGCTTTGTAAGAGATGAGCTACTTCTGCTATGTTTACTTTATCATGAGTGAAATGAGAAGGGTTGCAGCCATCCTAATAAAGGTGAGAGGATGTATCGTCAGTATGATGCAACCGTCTTCAGTCTGGATTCCCAACTGACTCCTATAACGTTTCCTCTTCCTGAAGGGTGTGGCGTTGCGGCAGAACATTCACAAATGGAAATGCTAGCACACCTACAACATATTTACATAGTAGTGCAACTCAATCAAGTGACGACAAACCTGATTCACATTTTGCTGCAAAGTGCATTTTTGCAATGCAAAGTGACCTTGCGCCAGTGCAAACCAGTGCAAAGACATTGCAAAGTCACTTTGCACTGCAAAAAGACACTTTGCTCCACTCTGTGAATTTGGTATTTGGTGTTTGTTGGCAGTGCAAAGTCACTTTGAACCAGTGCATAGTTACTTTGCACATTCTATGAATCATAGGGCCTGAGATTTACAAAAAAGTATTAACATGGGAAAGTCCCATTGAAAACACGTTTTTAAATCAGGCCCATATTGTTTTATCAGGTGGGATATGAGGAAAGTGTATTTGCGGAGCAAATTTGATAAACCCTGAACGAACAGACTCACCCGCGCTGCTCACTCACACATCCTCGCCATACCCACATTCAAACGTGAAAAGGCAGGGGGCCACTGCTTCCCAGTGGTGGCTGCAAAATATTGGAACACCTTCCCCCTGTCCCTAAAATCAGACTCCTTTTACTGGTCCTTCTGCAAAAACCTCAAAACATGGCTATTCAAAAAAGACTCATAGTTCAGTTAGGCTAGCATAACGCACCATTGATAATCATAGCGATGGTTTGCCACCTAACTCATATCTGCTCTGACTATATCCTCTGTATTATGCCTCTACTTATGTTTTATGTTTTATGCCTGTATGTACCCATCACCCAGATGCCCTTCGGTTCGGCGCACTATACAAATGTCAAAAATAAATGAATAAATACATAAATAAATGAGGTGTCATTCGGGAAATGATGTATCGTGAGCTATGTGTGGGGACAGCTCACAAGATACATGGGGACCCCTTGGAGGTGGAGGAGGATTGAAAAAGAAAGAAGCAGAAGAGGTGCGTGTTAGAGAAAGGTTAGGGGAGTTTGGAGTGATAAAGCAGCATGGACTGGAGTGGGCAGAGTGCCAGCATTTACAGGAAGTGCTGTTCAGGGTATGACAGATTGCTTTTTGTCTGTAGGTGTGTGATCAACATTGCCATTGGGTGTCAGTCAAGAAAGGATGCATCATGAATTTGTGTTCAAAGTGTGGGCAGTGCAAAGTAGAAAGGGGTACATGTAAGACCCCCCCTAAAGAATGTAAATGTGGCACAGGCAGATCAAAGAGAAAAGCAATGGAAGCTGGGCAGGTTAGACGAAGGCTGGGTGATCGTGGGTTGACAGAGAAGTAAAAGGTAAGGAGGTTTAGCGTCCTAACTGAGAAAGACTATGGGAGACAGAGCAGTTGAGAGGAGTCCCTGATTTGAGGTGAGACCTGGCAGTGCATATGTGAACAGAGGAGAGTTCAGTGATGAAGGATATCCATCTAGTGTAATTCCTTTGTGTGAAGTCTGCAGCATAAAACCTGTATGCCACCTATGTACCAAACTGTTATGATGATGACTACACGAGAAAATAGTCTTTTACTTTGAGCTTTATTATAAAGATATGTCGTATTGGGACCCCGAGCGCAGCCAGAGCATCCAGAGACAAAACAGAAACCCTTCAACTGCTCACATTAGCATACTCTAAAAGAAAACAAATCATTGGAACAATAGTCAGAGAAAACTCCATGTGACATCATGTGATTCCATCCAAGTCACATTACAACACATCTCCCCCTTTTCACATACGCAATCATACAAAGAATCCCATACACTTCTTCATACACAGAATTACACACAACTCCTTCTCACCATTGCAATTCTGTCCTTGTTCCAGACTTCACCACCCAGGACCCGTACTGCTCCCTTCAAAACAGCAAATACTTTCACAGGCTCTGAATATAAGGAGTCTCCATTTCCCTTGACAACACCCATTCTGATCCTTACCCAATCACCACATTCTACTCGTAACTCCTTCTTGCCTCTCTTTTCATTCTCATGCATTGCCCATTTCTCTTTCTTTTTCTTCACCATCCTTCACACCTCAGCCACAATCAGATCAGACTCTCTACTTCTACCCAGCCACGGGGGAATCACCACCGAATTTGGCTTATGGCCTCTCATGAGTTCAAAAGGACACAACCCAGTGGTAGTGTGAGGAGCCATACGCGAAGCCCACATCTTATTATGGGTAGCAACCTTCTTATCATATCCACACTCTTGAGCCATGCAAATACTTTCCATTACACACCTATTCATTCTCTCCACCACCCCATTAGTCTCAGGGTGGTACAGGGCAGAACTCTTATGTTTTACTCCACACTTCTTTAAATATTTGGCAAAAAATCCTCCAGTAAATTGTGTGCCATTATCGGTGAGAATACTTTCGGGGACAGCTTTTCTCGCAAACATTTCTTGAAGCACATCTACCATATTCTCCCTCGAAATTTCCCTCACAACCTTCAAATCACACCATCTAGAAAACAAATCCATGACCAACACCACAAACCTGCCCCTACCATATCCCAAATCAACAGGACCTAGAATTTCCCTGGCCACATTACACCACACCGCTGAAGGAACACCAGCATTTACTAACAGTTGCTTCCTTGCTTCACTACCCTTACCAATTTTAACACACATAGGACATTCATTCAGTCGTCGTTCAACATCTTTGTCGAAACCCGGCACACTTTAAAACTGCTTTGGTCTTGGAGACCCCAATGTGACCACCATGAGCCAGATCAATAACTTTAGCTCAAATACCTTTGGTAACCACTGCTCGCTCCCACCTAAACAAAATACTGTCTGAAACAGACATCTCATCTCTCACCTCCCAAAATGGCTTCTCTCTTTCCAACAATTCAACTCTCTTAGGCCACACCGATGTCATCACATAAGTTATTACTCAACTCATCACCACATCTTTCTTCATTTCTTCAAGCCACTCCTTAGACACAAAACCATTGGAATTTACAAACACCATCTCCATATCAACATCCTCCACCACGTCATATGACGATACCTTAATCTCGACAAACTGTCCGCTAAAATATTCTCCCTTCCTGGAACCACTTCCATTTTGAATCGATGACACTGCATCCTAGTGAACCATCTAGTCACGCTTTGTGAAACTTTGTCCAGTCCCTTAGTCTCAAAAATCACTTTTAGAGGTTTGTGGTCCGTACGAATAACAAAATCAGTTCCCCACACAAAACATTTGAACTTCTCTACCGCCGAATAGCATGCTAAAGCTTCTTTCTCTAATACGGAGTACCGCACTTCTACACCTCTTAATCCTCGAGAGGCATGCACAATCACTTACTCCAAGCTATCATCACATGTCTTTGATAGAACAGCACCAACACCGCCCTCACTTGCATTCACCATGATGACATTAGTTCTCCTCGTATCAAAACAAGCTAATGGCTGTGCTAAGTTTATCTCATCCTTTATCATTTGAAATTCCATTTTGCATCCCTCATTTCATACAAACTCAGCCCCATTCTTCAATAGTCTTCTCATCTCTACCACCTTGATAGCATAATTCTCCACACATTTTTGGTAGAACTCAGTCATGCCAAGGAATGATTGCAATTCAACTTTATTTGCTGGCCTGTTAACCTCCTTTATCGAGTTCACCAAACTCCCTTTCGGTTTCACCCCTTCACTGGACACTTCATGCCCCAAATACTCTACTTTTGATACTGCAATCTCATATTTTTCCTCTCTCAACGTAATTCCTTTCTCCTCAAATATCCTCAACACGGTGTCCAGCACTTTATCATGTTCCTCCATTGTCTCGCCACAGACCAAAACATCATCTTGAAAGCAGAAAACCCCTCCCACTCCTTTCAACAACCGGTCCATCACCTTTTGAAAGACTGACGAATGAATGCTGTCAATTTTCTACAACCTTCCTCCAACTCCACCTGGTGGTAATCTGACGCCATGTCCAGTTTTGTAAATACCTTACCTCGTCCCACACGTGTCAGCATCTCTCCCATGTTCGGTAATGGATGTCTATCCGCTAGAACACACTTGTTGAGCTCACGTAAGTCAATACAAAGCCTCCGCTTGCCAGACCCTTTTTTTACAACCACCACTGGTGAAGTCCCCTCCACCCCTCCTGCCTTTTCAATCACTCCCATCTGCAACAATGTCTCCAATTCATTCTTAACACCATCCCTCAATGCCAATGGAACAGGTCTTAATTTGGCAACTATGGGTACACTTCCCTTTTTTACAATTGTCTGATGCTGGACCCCTTTTACCGTACCCATAGTCTCCCCAAAGACTCTGTGATGCTTCACAACTGGTGTGCACACCACCTGTAACACTTGTTCTTCTTCATTAGGATGAAGCCTTATCTTCAGATTCCTCTGCTCCCTCCAACCTAGCAAAGTAAGTCCCTTCTTGGTGACATATATCTTTTCTTCACAACAGCAACCTTTGAAGTCGAATTTTCCCACAACATAACAACTCTATTTTGTCTTGGTTATATCCCCCCAGGATTGATATCTGGCTTTAGTAACTCTCGTGTTTCACCCTTCAGTTCCCTTCCAAATACATCTCTCGACATTAAGGTAATTTTAGACCCTGAATCGGCCATCATGCGTACTTCATGCCCATTCACTTTTACTGTAGCATACGGATGCTCACACTTATCCTCATCCTCATCCTCATTATTCCACACCACATTTATGGTATTAACAATGACATTCTGTAATGGTAGCGTAGCATCTTCATCTGACGATCTTGCATCATCTTCCTCGTTGACATATAACACCCTTCTTTGCTTAAACTGCCCCATCTGATAGTTCTTGCAACAATTTGCAAAATGCCCCTTTCTTTTGCATTTTGCTCAAATAGTTTGTCGGCCTGGACACACCACTGATGCTGCAAAATGACTGCTGCTTGCTGGTTGGAAACATAGTCTTTCCTCTTTTTTATCTACTCTCTGGAATCCTCCTTGTCTCCTTTTGTCTTCGACGATTCCACATGTTGTTTGTCTGTCCTTCCCTCTTTTCTTACTCTTGGCATCAACCACATTTAAAATGTCCACTTTCCCTTCCTTTGACTCATTGGTTTCTTTATTCGATAATCTTGCCACACAAGCCAAAGAATACTCCACACGTCTTTCTATGTCCAATACCTCATCAAGTGTGGGCTCATCCCTCAACCATAGCTCTTCACGAATTTTATTTGAATTACAATGAGTCATAAATTGGTCTCGTATGTGCTCATCAAATGACCCTTGAAACTTACACGACAAAGCGAGATGCCGTAAGGCAGTCACATATTCCTCTATTGATTCCCCTTGATCTTGTACTCGCATACGAACATTGAAATGCTCTAATATTGTGCATGTCTTGGGATTAAAATGTAAATCCAATTTGAGGAGGCCCCTTCAAATTCATTCACAGAGTCACCACTTCCCTCTCCAGTTGGTTGTGGAAGTGTTTCAAAAATCCTTTGCCCTTCATATCCCAAAAAATGCACCAATAATATAAGTTTTCTCTCATTGGAATATGAACTGCCACCAGCCACTTTAAGGTAATGCATGAAACCTTCATGCCACTGAGCCCATAATATTTTTGCAGATCCCGGAGTGGGCATAAAAACTGGAGGACCAGCTGTACCCGGTAAGGCCATCTTTATTCACTTTTTACACACAGAACCTTGTTAGAGACAATATTCTTTTTCTTCTTTTTCTTTTTTTTAACTGACAGCGGGCTCCTTGAACACCTTCTCACTATGCCAAGTGAAATTCAACTGTATCCACAAGTGCCTCTTCCAGGTGCTTATTACTGGAGGGACTTGATATTCTCACGTGTCTCTGGTGAGTATGTCTCTGTGACTGACTGTGGACTCATTTATGTGTCTCTGGAGAGTATGTCTCTGTGACTGACTGTGAACTTCTGTGACTGACTGTGGACTCCTTGAACACCTTCGCACTATGCCACATGAGTATGTCTCTGTCTCTGGCTGCCTGCACAGCCTGTCCCTCACAGTTTTGCTCCCTGGCTCCTTGATCCTTGTGGATCCTGTCCTTGTAATGTGATCCTTCTTTGTTTGCAAATGTCCTGGTATGCGACTTCTTTGGCCTGCCCCTCCCTTTATGTTCCTCCTTCCTTTTACCAATATTGCTTTTGTCCCTTGCTTGATACTGACAGAGGCTCCAAGGCTGCAGCTACTCGCACGTTGCGAGTGCACCTTTATACCGCGTAATATGGTAGAGCCTGGGATATGCATACCCAAGTTCGCGCTGAAGTCAGAGCACCGTGGCTGCTCTCTGGAGGCCTCCGCAGCCCTGAATATATATATATGGGATATATATATATGGGAATACTCGGAGGGGCAGGCGGCAGACCAGGGAGCGCTTACTTGCTTACTTGCTCCGGGGACACGTTGCTGGTTCCCACATTGGCCACTACCACACTTGGTATAAAGTGGAGCGGCTTTACTGCAGCTGGGGGTCCGCTTCATTCAACAGCCTCGTTACCAATGTTATGATGATGACTATACGAGAAAATGGTCTTTTACTTTGAGCTTTATTATAAAGATATGTCATATTTGGACCCCCAGCACAGCCAGAACACCCAGAGACAAAACAGAAACTCTCCAACTGCTCAAATTAGAATACTCTAAAAGAAAACAAGAACATTCTGACATCATTGGAACAATAGTCAGAGAAAACGCCATGTGACGTCAGATGATTCCATCCAAGTCACATTACAACACAAACCATCCCATGAAGCCATCTAGTCGCTATTCCTTAATTGTTTCTCACAATCTAAAAAAAATGCTGATTAAAAAAAAAATCTCTTCAATCTGAGAGAAACAGATTTAACAACAATGTTTTATTGTGTTATTGCTGTTGAGGAAATAACATATATGCTTCAGAAGCAGTTCCTTGCCTCCCCTACTCTCTACGGCACCCATGGAATATTGGAAACAGTGAGCCAGCTGGATGAGGACTTCCATGTGCTGGATCTGCAGTGTTGTGACTGCTTCCTAACAATGGCCTTTCCGAGCTGGGGCAATCTGTGACAGGGCAGCAGTGCGTAGCAGAGAGAACTGGCCCTCGACTGACATGCATCTCTCCTCTTAGCATTGTTTATGATATCAGCATCAATATTTTTTTATTAATTACATTTCACCTATATTATTTGTTAAACTCAGTTTTGGGTGGAGTGGTCTGATTGTGTCCAGCAATATTCATAATATGGCTTGAACTTCATTGTTAACTGTGTCAAATTTGATCAATGTCTTTTCTTGCTATTCTTCCTTTGTTTTCTTTTTTTGCTGTTCTGTTCTTTTATTTTTGCCATCATCTCAAAAAATGCTCAGATTAATAGTTTTTAGAGCACATTGGTGAAAATCGCTATATAAGCAAAGAAAATACTGATAACAATACAAATCAACCCCATAACAATTTGGTACACATATTACACGCCCTGGGATTATTGTGCTTGGTCTTGCATTAGGGCTGTGAAACAAGAGAAAGGCACATGTCCGTTTTGCAACATCATAGCTTTTCAGCAATGTTTTAAAGTGTGTACTATCAAGGTAATGATTGCAATACCGTTCTGTACGGCTGCACAAGGATAACATCCTCACTTCAGGGAGAACTTCGTTCAATGCAGAATGCCTCTTCTTTCCCATTGTGCCACTATTGCTATGAAGGTCCATAAAATGAGAGAGCATGAAGTTATAGGAAGGCATTTTGAAGCTCTTAACATAATGCTGCTCAAACCACTCTCCTGCATTCCACCTCTCAGCAGAGGCATGAGATAATGTACACATGTTCACCAAAGCATTTATCTGCCTTAACAAAAAGACGCCATTTGGCTTGAGCTTCTTTGAAATCCTTCAATTTTCCAACACCTTAAAAGCATTCCTTTTTATAAAATGGGTCTGAAGCTTGTATTTGCAGGATGCAAAGTATCCCAATTAGAACCACTAATCTATCATAAAAGAAATACTTTGGTAAAAAGGTCTCCCTGGAACTGTTGCTAAAAACGTAATGGCTCATTTTTGTGTCTGTTTTAATGAAGTCATTTTAACAACACACAAAACCGTGGAGAACATGGGCAATATGCTCTGTATTTTTTATGAATGTTGGTCCTTCTGAGTGCTGGAAAGCCTAATGGCAAACACGTTTATGTTTTGCATCAAGCAATTTAGTGTGCAGATGCCCTCAGTGGAGCGATGTTTATGGTTCTATGACCATTCAGCTGGTGTTTTCAAGCAGGAAACCAATCTACATTCTCGGCAAGCAATCCTTTGAATTTAAAGGTGAAACTACAAAAATATGCCAAATTAACATCACTTCCTTTTTGAGTGTTCGAATAACAAGATACAGTAGAAACCATGCATCCTTCCAGGGCCTTTTATTCTAAGCTTGTTTGGTGCACGTGATGGGATGCATACATGCAGGGATGTTGCTAGGTCTGGAAAAGACCTGGGACTACGCTACTGTCGGAACAGTGGGGACTAGGGGCTAGCTAGTCTTTTGTTTGTATCTCCTGAGATTCTATCCGGGGCTACAACCAAGAGACCAGGGGCTATAGCCCCCTTAGCCTCCCCCCTAGCAACGCCTCTGCATACACGATCATATGCCTGTGATTCACAAATGGCATCACAACGTGTGTATCACAGATGGGCTTATTAGGATGTATTTATTGAATACCCATGCTAATTGTGTAAATCTGGGCACAGGATGAGTTGTATTTAACCCTGCATTTTAATACAGAGGTTTAGAAAATGCATGTTTCTTTTCAAATACAATTCAGCACGACTTGCACTTTAATACAATTGTGCTAAATTCTGCACCCATCCAGCAGTCACGTGATTGTCAGGATGTCGCCCACTGAGCTATCAAAACGAAACTCAATACCTTATTTTCCTCTCTCGAACTGATCAAAATGTAATGCACAGCGAGTGTTTTACTAAGAGATTGTCATCAATGCCAGTTACATGACTTGATTTGTTATCACTGTTTGGCGATTGCCTGCTGCCATGGACAGTGGCCTCTCTGTCTCAGGGATGGCCTGAGTCCTGCCCAGCTTCTCGGAGTGGTCACAAGGCTGGGCCTGGTGTCATACAAACTGGCCACTTTACCATGTAAGGACATTATTTCTGATAGTGTATGGAGCAGTGACACATGTTGGCTGAGATAGGGCAAATTTAGGCCACGTAAATGGTGAAATGCTGTGGGTTTGTTGTTTTCGACTGCAAACCTAACATCCTTATAACAATTGCAATTAATCATAAATTCCCTTTAACCATGTCCTCATATGTAGCAATGTTTCTATCACCATTTAGAGTTATATGTAGTGCCTTAAAGAGATTACAACCAAATGCATGAACTTGAATCCGCTCTTACTTGCTTTGTTGGTCCCTGTGCTGTTGAAGACTCTTAGCTGACATGTTAGGGTAGCCTGCATTGATATGTCTGAAGATTACTCCTGGTGTCAGGGGTCTGGGTGGCAAGTAGAGACCAATGTCTCGATTATCTCAATTCTCGGGTTTACTGAATAGTAGATGTTGGCATTCGTCTGACTAACGAATAGTTGGACAAGTATTCAACCAGTGCCGAATTCGAGCCGAATAGGTTCCTTTTTAATAAATAAAGTTATGTAGACAAGAAAAACACTTTGTATGTTAAAAACATACTTTAAAACGTGTACATCTGCTCTTTATTGCATTTCTCTTAGTAGTTGCTGATAGAAGATGTTTGTGCAAACCATGAAAGGAATACATTACAAGAAAATAAACAGTTCAATGACAGCACTGTCAGCGGGGACCAAGCAGCGACTGTGGTGTGGGGGGCCTCGCCATGCCATCTCTTGGTGGACGGTGCAGCCTACTGAATCTTCTGAAAGAAATTGTTTCTTTCAGAAGTCTGAAAGAAATTATTTAATTCAGAAAGAAACGCTGTGGTTTCACTACGGGATGAAGGACCATTCCGCTGCACAAGAGAAACGTTTGTTTGCAATGAATGTGCCCCTCTATGCATGTCAGGAACAGGGAAGCAGGGGACTCCCTGCTTCTGCTTCCTTGTTCCTGTCACCATGATGGTGCTCAGGAATCTAAGGCGGGTGTCTGCCTGAGAGAGGAGTCCATCACGCAGGCAACAGGTAAGAAACAAACATGTTTTTTTAAGTGTATGTGCGTGCATGCATGCGAGCAAGTGGGTTTTCATGTGTATGATAGATGTTTGCATGTATGTGTGCATGTAAGGGTGAACTAGGCAATGTAGGTGATTGAGTGAGTGTATGCTGGCGCTGGGCGTGTGCAACTGAACCAGTAGGCGAAGTGGAAAAAAGGAACTAGTACTCAGGTTGCATCCTAAAAGGAGAGGGAGAGGGAGTGGGATGGGTGGCCAATGGATGGGGTGGGGGGCGGGAGTTACCAGGATCACAACTTTGGTTCAAATTATTGGATTTCAAGGTCTACAGTAATAATATGTTTTGGAGTTTACTTACAAAAAACACAAAGTGCATAATAAAGCCACATGACAACAGGTAAATCCGTATAGCAACATGTTAAGCCAAAGGAATATGATTGTGGCGTTAATTATCACATCCTGAATGGTAAACTATAAGCCCATGAAAACAGATAATGCCAACCTGAAAAATCGAGTTAACCCCACTGTATGTTCAGTGATTTAAGACATGTAATAAAAGAAGTTGTATAATGAACAAAGATAGATATATCACATGCTTCTACCACATTGTCATTCTTGCTGTTGAAAACATTTGATTAGTGACATAAAGCATCTTTATTTTTTTGCATGTCAAGACACATTTTTAAATAGGTGCTTTGTGTTGCTCACTTTAAGTATCACAGATTTGCAAGAACTGGTGCTTTGCGGGGTCTTTGCGGGGTCTTTGAGTTGGAAATGTTCCATCATGCAAATGAAGAGCTCCATAATTGATAAAAGAAACGTGTTTGAAATCTGAGCACCTAAACGACCTGCAGATGCTCATTTGATCAGTTAGAATACTCATCATGACAGTGCAGGGTCTACAAAACATGAGACATATATCCATCTTTTTACTGTTACAATGTTTGAGTTCGGGCTCTCCTAGTGAGCTTAATACGGCTTTCAGGTGCAGTTTGGAAGGCGATATCTCAGCGCGTGTTACATCTCCAAATGCACAGCGTTCTGGATACTCACAGCAGTCAGGGGCAGAAAGCTTCTTCAATTTAGGGGGGGTTTGAGCCTCGGGTCTACACTGAATGGTGTCCCGCCAAGACCATTTTAACCGAAGCGCAGCTCCATCTTGTTTTGGCCTAACACATTCTGAAGGCATGACACCTAAATGCTCACACCAGAGAGAATACAACGCGCTAGGGGAGAAAGGCCCAAGTCAATCTTGTAAGGATAACAAGTTTTAATCTTACACGCAGATGAGAGCAACAGCAGAGAACGTTCTGCTGAAAAGTAGAAGCAAAATCTTTTAAAGGAAAACATTGTCAGAGATGATGCAATACATATAGTAAAACATGTGTGGCTGGTTTGTGTGTGCCTTTGCATGATCCGCCTGCTCCATAAGAGAATGCCAGGTCATTGGTTCCAGCCCAATTCATCCGTCTTCCATCATGTGGGTGCTGTGGTGATCATCTTCTCACGTCGAAGGTCAAAGAACAAAGTAATTATACTCCTCACATACAGCTACATTATCACTATACTGTGCTCCTGGCAGTCCTTAAAATGGGCACAAATGAGGATCTCGGGCACTCTGACCTTCACACACACATTTCACTCTCTTCTGCCCCATCCAGCTCCAGGGTCTCCACCCTCCTTTTGAACTATAATGTATGCCTCTCAGCACCTCACAATACAAATCACACAATTGTCGCTCAACGATCTGACCTATCCATCCTCTTTGAACATTTCAGGACCTGGTACTATGGGGTTGGTAGTCAAAGGGCACCTGGTGGCATGAAATTCAGGGATCTTAAGGTTTAGTCAGTGATACAGGCTATAACTCGTGGTCATTTCGGGATGGGCCGGGTCATGCTTTGGCCAGTGTTATCACGGTCTTGTAGCGCATATTCCTCTTGAGTAAAAAACACATCTTTGCAACACTGTTAGAACAATGAATAGGCGTTGTGGTGGTCGGGGGTGTGGCCTGTCCTCATGGGAGCACTGGGATGGCTGGAGATTTCCCTCATCTCGCAGTTTGGGCTTAGTGCATTGAATGCTGCATTTGCTGTGCATGTCTTCCTTCTACCTATGGTTACTAATATCTATGCAAAATAGCAATGCTGCTTGCGCCCTACGCTACACTATGTCGGTTGATATTTGATTATATTGAAGTGGGGTCCTTTGGATTGGGAGGTGGTCCTCTCACCACTCCCCCTCCTCCTAGCCCATCATAGTGCTTCAAATGCATCTCACCTTACTCTAAAGCACTTAGGGAGGTGGGACGGGTCTGCCCCCCTCTCAACAATTCCCTGTGAGTGTGAGTGGGATTTTACTGGGGTGAACATTGAGTAGTTGATTTGGTGGGTGTGGGCTGAGGGGCTGAATTTGGAAGTTTCAAATTCCCCCTTGGCAGATGATCATGGGAAGAAGGCTGTGGGTCAAGGGGATGAGTGATGGGGGACCAATCACCAGAGGATGTTTTGGTGTCCCTAGAGTGCAACAGTGTGTTGTGTCCTTATTTATGTACATGGGTCACCTCATTGGTCGGACAGAGCAGCCATGGAAGAGGCTTATTTACCTACATAAACTACCAAATTACTCCAAGGAAAAAAAAAAAAGTACACATGATGGGACTCGGATCCAAGCAACCCGGGAACACTAATACTACTGAGCTCTTTCACCCACTTTCCATTGTTCAGATAAAAGGACTGCAAGGTGAAGTTCCCCCAGGATAAAAAGAGCTCAGTATCAAGAGAGGGTCCTCCCTCTGCCCCACAGAATTAGTGTGAAGACAGAACAACACAGCCAAACCTGTAATGTCCAAGAAATTACTTAATGTAGTATTAGAGCAGCTCCATTATCTGACCCAAGTGCCAAAGGAACACGCCGCCGCAGACATTAATGAGGGGTGGTTTGTGCCAAATCTTTATGAGTTAGATGCTAAATTTACAAATAATTGTATCACCTGTCAGAAATTCTTAGCACGGCACACACTAAAAACTGTCAGAACAACACTGTGCCCAGAGGGGCCCTTTCTGCACTGGCATAATTTACTATGTCCATATGCAAGATAGGTGTGCCTCTTACAGGTACATGATATTAGTGGCATGTCCTTTTCCATGTTGGTTTGAGATGGGATCCTGTGCTCATAATTGCACAGTGTCAACAGACACATTTCTAGTTTGTGTGTTATTGCTGAGGTGGAGAATGTGTGATGAATTGAGATCTGACAATGACCTGTTCAAGGAGGTTAAAGCCCTCCTAGGGATAAAACACTGACTATGCTCAGTGTACCACCCTCAAGCCAATGGATTGGTTGAACGCTTACGTGGCTTGGTTAAAGAGCACTTGGGCAAGCTGTCAGCGACACTTGGGAAAAATGTGCTATACTGCTTGCCTGTCACTTTATTTGCCTTACACAATTCACCTTGCAAGGATCATCACTCAACTCTGCACTAAATTGTCACTGGCAGGATAATGAAATGTGCCTGTTACCCCTGTTACCCCTGTTACCCCTGCACGTACAATTTTGGATGCTAACAGCTCTACTCAGATACTGGGAGAAGAATTCACTACATACTTGAAAGAATTTACAAAATCTCTCAAATACATATCTCGTCAGGTGAACTCACAGCCAAGCTGGCCGGCCAATGACACTTCACCAACCAACAGTACAGGAGATGAGACATTTGCATCAGCGGCCCTGCCCATCTAACCTGGGGACCAAAGGCTGGCATTGCCAAGGGTGGTTGGTTGGATGTAACTGGATTTGGTACATTGGATATGCCATTTGCAGGAGAAATATTTTACACAGTCAGCAACTTCCAGGATATACATTCAACCCTGTCTGTGAGAGATCGTGGAAGGTTGGTATGCGATGAAGCCTTCTGCTCTAGTACTTCATACCATTTTGTCAGAGTGAGTATGCTTGCGTTGACAGCCATGAACACTGAGTCAAGGCCAAAAGTGGAGGTGGAGGGAAAGCCAAAAGAGAGTTGCAGCGTTGACTTTCAGAAGGGAGCTACCACAGAAGATTCAAATTCTGATGAAGAGGCATTGAGAGATGTTCCTTCATTGGTATAGAGAACCAGAGAATTTGACAGTCTTGCTGTCATGTCAGCGGTGTCCTGCTGCAAGGAGGAACCATGTATTGCTTGAACAGATGGGGCTGGGACTTGGGTAGGGTGAATTTGGGAAGGTGAAGGCTGGGCAGACAGTTGTCTAGAAGTAATGGTATGATGGCGGGATAAAATAGGTAGCATAATTTATTCAGCACTTGGGAGTAGAGCTGAGGGATTGACGAAGAGTCTACAGTGTGGATGATAGCATGGACTTGATGACCCAGAGGGGCCTCACTCATGAGGTTTGGAGTATGAAAAACCTCAGGGTCATGGTCTAAAGTGGTCGGGATCTGATAGAATAGGGTTAGAATCAATGTCAGGAGTAAAGCGAGAGTTCAAGGAGAAAGTAACTGTGGTTGAATCGCGGCTTACATACTTAGCAGAATTCATGTTCAGAGGCGCTGCCGATTCTTCTTTGGAAACTAGGAAGTTTCTAATTAGCATTAGTATTGAGATTACGTGCTGGAGGCAGAGCGCAAAGGTGGGCACACTGTGCCGAAGTTTTCAGAGTGAGATTGTGTTGTTTGCCCGCTAAGGCGGACACTTGAGGGTGCATGCCGGAAGTGAGGCGATATGTTGCCATCAAGTACTCCAAGTGAATCTGGGTTCTGCAGAAGCAAATGAGAGTGAGAGAAGAAGAGTGAAAGGGTGCTGGTACCTTTAGAACTACGAAATGAATGAGAAACAGAGTGGATTGCAATGCGGCACTGCAGACCAGCGGTCAGTAGTCAGCACTCTGAGGGCACTCTGCAGGTTGGTGGAATTTATAGATGGTCACGTGATGAGAGGCGTGGCTAAATAAAATGAGGAAATTAAGCAAATATCAGTATGATTAATAAAGTTATTGAGTCCATATTTTCTGCACAAGGCTATTATGAGTACCCTAGGTGGGTCCAAGATGAAAGAGGATTCAATAGAATTCGAAAGGCTGGAGATGATGATCCAAGGCGCCACAAAGAGTGGAACAAGCAAGAAGCAGTCAGCACTCTGAGGAATATATATGTAGGCAAACCCACTAACCTATCCCTCTTCCCTGTAGGTTTTGTAAACTGATATTATGTTATGACGTCAGTGATGACCAGTTTGTAGTACTTAAGCAATTGTTTTTAATTAATATGTTGAGAGCCACAAGACCTGTATGTTTGTATGCTGTCCGGCTTTGTTTTCAATGTGAATACAGTTTCCATGCACTTTGTCTACTCTTTAATTGAGTTTGGTTTGGATTGACTCAGATAACTCTGGTTCTATTTGGGATTCAGGGCCACCTTATGATATGGGAGCAGAGGATGGTCAACTAAGCATCGTCGGTCTACTGAGGCATCCCTGTCATGTCCAGAGGAATACAGAGTTGACCTGTGGGGAGCATGATCGTGCACAACAGAGAGAGGTCGACAGGAGCCACCTTTGAAGAGAAGTTCTGTCCGGCCTCTGCATGCCACCCCATAGGGTTTGGGTGGCAGCAGGCTGACAGGGGAGGCTAGACGCTGAAGACCTTCAGCAGATCTGTGAATGTAACTATGACATAGGCGTGGCAAAAGAGGGGAGGGGGTTTGTTGCATATTTCAGATTTGTGCAGAAATAAGAGATTGAAAGAGAAATATCTTCAGACAAGTGTTGGGAAAGATCACCTGGTAATCCTTGTTATGGGACAGTTATAAAAGAGACAGGTACCTCATAGACAGTGAGAAGATAGCTGTATTTTATTGGTGTAATGATTGCTGGTGCCAGCCTTATGTTGTGAGATAGCTTAGGCCTTTTAGAAGTGGTTTTCACTGTAGCAATTGCTTCAAACAAACATCAAACGCTGCTGACTTTCTTTGCTGCATTCGGGGTGACTGCAGGCTGATAGCCTTTGAGCCCCGTATTCTATGAGAAAACCTCCTGTGCTTACCTTCCTTTCAGCAATCAAAGGTGACTGTAGGCGATCTCGACTTTGAGTCTGTGATTGTAATATTAAAACCAATCTGTGTTAGTAATTCAATATTCTCCATTGGATACAGGAGTTCCAGCGGCTTGATTCAAGTTCTATGTTCACATGATCAGTTGCTTCATATTATAACACTTTGTGCTAGAGGAGTGCATCCATAGGTAAGGTGCAGAGGATCTTTTAATTGCCAGAACCAACACAATACTAAATGTACAATGTATGTAGCACATCCTTCAAGGATGACCTAAAAGCTCCAGAAACAGAACATTATTCATCTATAATAGCCAGTAGTGACATCACTCCACCCATTGTACCCGGAGCTTTAAGTACTGTACATGCTCTTGATCCTAACACACACTCATCTGTTAAAAAGTTCAGGACAATTGTGTGTGCTGCCTCGCATTATACTTCCAATCAAGGATCAATCATGCATACCAGCCACCTCTTCCCAATTGGTCAAAAATATGATTATTCCATATTTAGAATATAGTGTTTCTGCTTCCACCATGAAACTCCATATAGACAGACTTGCTAAAAAAAAAACTTTGAATGCTTAATAGAACTTTGGATGGGCATCCAATCCCATACAACCAAACCCACAATGCAATTTAGAAGTAAACTAATCTCAGTCAAGTTCTATTCTGTCAAATAACCATCAGTATAATTAAATTCAAACACTTGGCCTAATGGAAAATGACTATGCTATGAGAGTGATGCAAGATCCCATTGTGAGTTAATTTCAACAACAGGCTCTCATTCCGCACAAGCTCTTAGATGTCTTACAAAAGTGGCTCTGTCAATATCCTTATCAGTAATAAACTCATCAAAAAAACCTATGAATGTAAACAATGAGAGAGGTCAAGATCCTAGTCTTTCAGCCTTGACTTTTGTTTTAAACTCTTTTTTTAACGTGTTTGAATCCCTAAAGGATGAGGTTCATACTTATGCCGGTATTGTTATGGAACTGACCAAATAGGTCAACAGTTGTGAGTCCAGCTTAGTTGGTATGAATAACGCTGTTCACACTCAATTCAAAGAATTTTCAACACGCTTAGAGCAGAATGACAAAAAAAACATGACTTCCTTGCGCGACCTTAATAAGAATTTTACTCCGCTAAAAAATCATAATGAGGTCATGTGGTCAGACATCACAATGATGATATCGACTCAGCATTCTCAGGGGGCCATACAAATTGACTTGTCACCAGCCAATCCGATAGAGCTGTATGGTCTTGACAACACTCCTCTTTCAGCTTTGACCCTAGAGGAATACATGCGACTTGCGCAGATTGTTGAAGATCATTAAACTATCACAACACCTGACTCAGGTCACCCCGATCAAAGTTCTATGCCATAACCTAAAAAAAAATCAACTAATACAACGTAGCAGGATAATACCTCCGACATGGTCATAATTCTACCAATCATAGATGAAGAGGCACAAGTGAAAATTCTGCTAAATATTGTCTCTGCAAAAAAAGTGAAAAGAAAGTAAAAAAGTCCCTTCATAAAAAGTTAATGGAAACAGATATCTGATATCATTCTGCTGGCAGTTCACAAAGTAGAAAGCAAAACAAAGCGGGCAAAAGGAACTTCTTCAAAGCTTTGTACAAGGCGACAAAAAAAGTGACAAAAAATCAAAAGATCAAAAGGCAAAAAAGATGCACTATCTGAGACATCAGTGAAAGACACTACACAACCTCTGCAATAAGTGACTCTTATTCCTCTAATTGATACCAAACCATCTCCAGTGGTGGAACAAAACAAAAAAACCACTGGGTTTCAACAGATGAACCATCCAAGGTTAAAACTTCACTGATCAAAGTTTTGAAATTAGCTCCTATTTTTTGGAAGAAGAGTCAAAATAAGTCTCCAGATGTTACTTCAAAACCAACTACAGTGGATAGATCCACTTCTCATTCAACTGAGTTGACATCTACACTAGGAATACCTCTGTCAACTTCTTCTGCCTCAATCGACACAGAGTTTGTTCCTGACCCCACTTTTTCCAGCAAACCCTTTGCAGCACCAAAAGTGTGGTTTCAATTGATCAATAATAAAAAGGCCAAAATGTGTTGAACAGAAACAATATTTTGTTGTAAGGGAAAAGAATACCCAATGTTTATTTTGTCATCCAATGAGCTAGACCGCCTTTCTTTCCCTTATGGCAAAACAACACATATTGTCAAACTCCGAAATCTGTTGAAAAGTCTCAGGCCCTACTTTCATATGCTACAGACCTTAAAAACATTGGGGTTACCATTTTTGCCCAAAAACTGAGGTTAACACTTATCGCCCCTAAAGGGTCGAAATTGAACAATGTAAATACTGCTAAAACAACAAATACATCAGGTCAACAGCTACTAGAACTTGCAGCTATCACAAGGAATGAGTGAAGTCCAGGGAGATAAGGACAATTCCAACTTACTCTCTCTCTGCTGCCAGACATTATAACCCAAGTCTTTCAGAGTTTGGCCGCTTCTGATCATCATCTGTAGACTGATGCCCCTCTTAACTTAGTGACCGGGAACACCCAAGACCCATTATCGTTCCAACATAAGGTAAATACTGATAGCCTCTTTAAAGAATTTGATGCAGTTCTCCTGCAGGAAACCTGTCTCACCTCTCCATTCAGTCTAGATAGTTTCCCTGTAGTTCATCAACATGCAACCTGTCCGAAGAGAGGACTTCTTTTTGGTGGTCTTTTAACAGTAGTCCGCAACTCAACATCTTCTGATGTTCACAGCATAAGTAATGACACACAAAATTCTTGGGTCACTTTGTAATTTCATATGGTGTGAAGTCAGTAGAGGGTTGTTATTGATAAATGTTTATTGGAATCCAGCCACCAGTGATTTACCAGTGTTTCTTGAAGAGTTATTTACCATTCTTACTGATTGCAATGTTGAATATCCTGATGATTTGATACTAATTGGTGGCGACTTTAATGCCACATGTTCATCTGAAGCAAGGCGTTTCTCTCAATAAATGATTAGTAACACCAATGGCAAACTATGAGAACAGTTATTTTTATTCTGGAATCTTAATATCTTGAATGGTAATGTTAACTCTGATTATCCACCAGCAGCAACCTGGACAAATGGCAAAAGCTGATCTGTGATAGACTATATCACAGTATCCCCTGACTTATTCTATCTATGTCAAGAATTTAAAGTCGTCCAACTTGCTCAAAGTGATCACAAATCACATCAGGTGTCCTTCTAGACGGAAAACTATGAAACAGCAAATAAATATGATCATAGAGTGCAGACCAACTCACAAGGAACTCATATTTTCTGCTTTCAAAACAGGGGTCACATGCTAAATACAAAACTTCAAAATCTAGTTAACCATGGGTCAGACCAAGAGTTTGAAAGGCTTAGCTCCCTTGGCAGCTTCGTAGAATTCATATGGGAGTTAAACCCTAATCATTCTAAAAAGAACATGCCTAGAAAATCTCACATAAACACCTTTGATGAAGTAATTCACATGCACAAGAAACATCTTTAAAAAAGGATCTGCGAGCTAAAAGCAATGCATTTTGAGCAAACTACTTTTATTGTTGAGAAATGTAAATTACAAAATGCATATAAACATTGGTCACGTGGGCATAGACAATTGCAGCACATCAAAAATGGGCACAATATGTCAGAGAAATGTTTGCCATTACAAACAAAACATTTCTGGGCTTAATGAACAATCAACACACCTCCCAAACTGCCCCTCAAACAAATGTTTTGTCTTCCTCTATATGGGACGAGTACTTTAATGAACAACAAATGATACACATGTCCACCGACTCTTTCATAGATTACAACACGGAATGGACCTTACAAATAGAGGAAAGTGATGTTTTATGTTTCATCTTGTCATCCTCAAAGTCACAAGCAGCCGGTCCAAATGGTCTAACCAATGAGATGTTTATACCCGACTATATGACCTGGGCCACAATCTTTACCGCTCTTTTTAGAAAAATCTTAGAAACCAAAAAAATCCCTAGATCCCGGAAAAGAGCTATAATCATTCCTATTCATAAAAAAAGGTGATAAACTTGATCCTGTAAACTATTGTCCTATCCTTCTAATGGATTGTGATTCTAAGATCTTCACATAGTTGGTTCTACAGGACTTGGAAAAATGGGCAGACAGCCACCAGATGTTATCAAAATACCAAGTAGGATTTCATAAAGGGCTATCAACAATCTTGAATGGTTTAACCCTCAGCACCCTTCAAGCTCAAAGCCAAAAAAAGCACTCTCTTCGCACTTATCTAGCCCTGATTGATCTGTCTGAGGCTTTTGAACATTTCACCTGGTTTATTACAAATAATGATTGCTCTTCTTGATCAAACCTCCATACAAGTTAGACTGAATCTACTAGGCGATCTATCCTCCACTACACCCATGGATACTGGCATTAGGCAAGGGTGTATTCTGGCAGGGCTTCTATTTAATTTATATCTTGCCAATGTGGCCCTGAGCCTACTAAAACACACCTTTGCCTCACCTGTGATCGGAACATCTAAAATTCACATGTTAGCCTGCGCTGATGATATAGCCCTCATATATAACACCTCTCTATGGTTAAAACATCTTATCACAGCGTTAGAATCATATGCCAAGACCAATGATTTGATAACCTACCCTACCAAATCCAACATTATTATCTATGGGTCCCCACTAACCAGAAAAATACAACCTTTGTGGAGAATCAACAAACAGGAAATTCAAATAGTCAAAAAGGTAAAATACTTGGGGTTCATCCTTAGAGCTAATACATAATTGCTCGCTTTAACATCAGGTTTGGATTGTAAAATACACCAATACATGTGTGAACTAAAAACAATTGCTAGGCTCGTACTGTCGATTTTCATTGATGCCGTTAATAAAGCTATACACAAGTAAAATCATCCCCGCTCTTTTATACCAAATGGAATACACCCCCTTGTCAATTTAGATCACCTAGAAGTGAAACTGTGGAGGCAAACTTTAACTCTTCCACAGTCACTGCCTGTCTCGCGTCTAAGATACAAACTTGGTCTACACTCGCAATACTCTCACTACTGTTGGAAAGTGTCAGCAGTTTATAGACTGATCCTTTCGCCTCTTAACCAGTCGTTCTATCTAAACATACATGACCTCACTAACATAGTCTCCAATTCATTCTTATTCAACCTTCGAGAAGAAGCAGAAAATATAGTTGCACAATGTGAGTGTACACAATATATTCTGATAGAGAACCCCAACAAAGCCAAGCTTTTATTAATGAGGTATGATTGGATTAAAACCAGAATGTCTCTAACCATTCTAAAAAGCATCATATAATTTCCCTTGTGTGAAAATCCTTGTTCTTATGTCCTCCCATATATTAGAAGATTTCCCAATCCATTTCGGCGGCAAGAGTTATTACGTTTTCATCTAAACATGATAAACACCAATGAGACAAACCGTATATGGCACAGACTAGATCCTTCTGCCGGTGCCTGCAATTTATGTGTAGAAGGCCTTACACAAGATCTGAAAAACATTTTGGCAGTTTGTTACTCCACTCTATTATTGAGGCAGAAATACTTTGCAAACTTTGTGCATAATATCTCGGCATTGTTATGCAAGATTTTTGGCGAAGATTGTCTGTGGGAAAAGAAATCGCATTGTCAAAAGCATTGTCAAAACTTTTGAATGAGCTGAATTTCATCAAAATTAAGTTATGATGATTGTCTTCGAAATGTTGATGTCATGTTCCAAGTTTCTTTTTTGTCTTTGAATTTTTTGGTTGTTAATAGAAACATGTATTTCTAAACTAGTTTCAGCTAATTCTATATTGTGTCAATTTATTATTTATTTTCTTTGTTATACATTGACAACTGTATCTTAGATTTTCACCTATCTTTATTGAACATGATTTTCTTTGTGTACAATACTTAACTATTATAGATCCTTTTTTATTTCTTAAAATGATGAAATGTGTAAAAGTCATGTTCTTTCTTTATGTGACTAAAGGCAAAATACAAAAATAAAAAGTATAATGTTGAGAAATAGTTTCCAGCTCTTTTTTTTCACCAAGCTGTTTATTTTTAACAAAACCTATTTTTTCTTGCTGCTTGTACACTCCAGTTTTGACTACCTTTGGATTAATTCCTGGATTACTTGGGGGGCCACACCTTTACAATTTTATAACAATACAAAGCACCAACACACTAATAAACTGACATTTCCTTGCATGGTGCTGATACATCTACCAGTTTGTTTGTTCAAACCAATGAGTTTGTTTGTTCAAGCCAATGAGGTCTGTGAACCTGCAACCCTGCTATTGCTAACCCCATGCTTTAACCACTAAGCTTTTTGGCTTCCCTTTAGCAGGCATAACTTTCTCAATATGACTGTCAAGAATATCCACCTGGAAAGGGTGTAAAAGCCAAAGATGATATATATTTTCTTTTTAATACTGAACTGTTACAGGTAATCCACCTCAGAGAGGCTGGTTTGCTGCCCAGATCCCCCTTTCACAAAACTACATTAAAAACAGAATAGTATACTCACATGCCACACAGGTTCCCTTTTGATAACTGCTTGAACACAAGGCTCCTGAAGGCATAAACTGTAATCACTTGAAGATCATTGATGTAAAGTATCTTAAGCCTGGCTCTACCATTCTATAAACTATAATAATATGCCATACAGATTTTAGTATGTTGACTGACAGAAACACTGACAGAAACACGTTTATTAGAGCCACATCAAATTGGATTCATGACAGTGTCAACCATGTGAGACCAGACCAGCTACAAGACAGAGGCTACACTTTCCACTAGGGTGCCCATGCCTCCCTGTCCAGATTGGACTACTTTTTTCTACCACCTCAGAAACATACAGGGTAACCACCACAGAACTACTCCCCGGAGGTATCTCGGATCACTCGCCTATGGTTCTGGAAATTTGCATCTATAGACCTGCACCCCCCAGAACGTGGATACTAAATAACTATTATCTGGGCTTCCCTGGACTCATAGAACATATCATGGAGAAATATCATGAGTAAATTCCACCACAATAGATAGTCCCGTCACACTGTGGGAGGCCTACAAGGCGGTGCTCAGAGGGGAAATAATCTCCTTGATGTCCAACAAAAGAAAAGAACAGCACATGAAAGTGATGGAGGCAGAGAGGGAAGTAGAAGAATGGGAAGCAAAATATATCCCAAATACTACCCCTGAAACACACTGCTTTCTCCTAAAAGCTAGGGAAGGCCTCCGAAACACGGTGCTAGATAATGCCAAACAGGCACACATGGAATCGAGGGCTAGGGTCGATGAATGCAGAGATAAAGTGGGCAAGTTGCTGGCCTGGATGGAGAAAAAGAAGAGGGGCACCGACATGTTATGGGGGTTATAGTAGGATGAAATTTGTGTGCCCAAATGGCCCCCGACATAGCAGAGCTTTTGCTAGCTTCTATTCCACTCTCTATCAAGCCCTGACATCCCCAATAGACCCCTCCTTTTTAGATGATATTGCGCTCCCTCAACTGTCGGAGCAGCAGAGAGCACAGCTTGACTGTGACCTAGATGAACCCAAAATTGCTGAAGCGTTTGCCCAGTTGCACTCCAGGAAAACACTGGGTCCCAACGGATTCCCAGTCGAGACTTGGAAGAAACTAGGCAGCGATAAAATGGCGACTCCCCTACACAAAATGTTCCTTAAAGCAAGGGAACAAGGTATCCTCCCATCCGATCTACGTAAGGCCACCATCGTGGTCATTCCAAAACTGGGCAAACCCCCTGAATTATGCACCTTGCACAGGCCGATATCGTTAATTAAGAGGGAGGCCAAAAATTCTCGCCAAACTACTAGCCAACAGACTGCAGTTGGTCATCTCCTCTCTGGTTCACCCTGACCAGTGTGGCTTTATGCCACACAAATCGGCACAAATGAATATACGTTACCTCCATATATCGATGGAACAAGCTCCTATTCTTGACACACCATTTGCTCTGCTGACAATTGATTTCGAGAAGGCGTTCAACCCGGTGATATGGTAAAGCCTCTGGGAGACAATGAGACGCATGGGTTTCGGAGAGACCTTTCTTGGCTGGGTGAAACTTCTATATGAAGCTCCATATGCGGAGGTGAGGGTGAACGGTTGGCCCTCTAAATCCTTCCCACTGGATAGGGGACCACGGCAGGGTTGCCTCCTGTCCCCCCTCCTTTTCGCCTTTACAATTGAGCCACTATTCCTGTGGATCCGGAAGGTTGGTACATGGACGGGGTTCAAATGGCCAGAAGGCAGAGAGGATAATGTGTCCCTCTACGCCAATGATCTTCTAATATACTTAAGCGTTCTGATATGTGCTTGCCCGATAATAACTCAGTTGCTGGCATGCTTCAGCAAATTTAGTGGTCTAAGAGTCAATTGGGGGGAATCAGTTCTCTTCCCAGTGAAAGGCAGGGAAGAGACAATTCCCCGATATTTGGGGGTATGGGTCTCCAGGGACCTCTCAGACTATGTGTCCCGTAACATGGATCCACTTACCGACCGCCTTACGGAAGATGTGAGACACTGGATGTTCCTCCCCCTAACGCTAATGGGCCGGGCGGCGCTCTTTAAAATGATGGCACTACTGCGTTTTCTATATGTGCTGCAAAATGCACCGCTCAAGATTCCCGACTCTGAATTTAACCGGGTGGAGGGCCTCCTTAGGAAACTGATATTTGGAGGTGGGCAACCTCGTATTGCTCTAGCTACATTACGAAGGTCAGTCTGGGAGGGAGGTATACGGGAGCCGTACCTCAAATCCTACTATTGGGTGAGCCAAATAACAGTTATCAATGATCTAGTTCATTGGGATTGCGAACTACCACATATCAGGGCTGAGCTAATCAGTATCCATGATGCTTCAACACTTGATATGATCTACCAACCTCTCACTAGATCCCCTCCACAAATGATAGCAGCACATATCGCTGTAACATGGAAACAGGCACACACCTACATTGGCTGGGGGAATAAAGTGACTTTGATGCAACCTCTATGGCACAACTACATGCTTCCCGAATTAGAGAAACTCACTCAATGGCCCCGGTGGGTGCAGGTGGGAATTACCAAGGTGGGCAATATCCTTATAGAGGGCGCTATAGCCCCATTCGAAATGCTGCAACAGAAATGTGGACTTCCTGACCCTTAACAATACCATTACACACAATTAGCCCATGCCCTAAGGAAACACCTACCAGCACTCACTGATGCACCCGTATGCACACCCCTGGAGCGCAACCTTCTAATAGAGCACATTCCCACCAGAGTCACCTCTATCCTATATAATTCCAAAATGCTCTTTGCTACCCCAGACCTGACAAGCCTTAGGGCTAAATTGGAGAGGGACGTAGGTATCATCAAACCAGAAACTGCATCCAGGTCCTAATGTAGCCGTGCGATAGACTCCGGACTTTGCTTATACAACTCAAAATACTTCATCAAGTCTATTACCCCAGGGTTGCACTTTATTGCTGGAAATGGCCCCCTGATCAAAACTGTTTACGGTGCCTGGAGGGGGAAGGCACCTTCATACACATCCTGTGGGAATGTCCCCAGATCAAAACCTTCTGGATACAATGCTGCGGCAAATTGACAAAGAACTTGGGACGTACTATATCATTAGATCCAACAGTACTGTTATTGGGGGTGCCATATGAGAATAATGCTAACAGGTGGGAAAAACTGTTCTGATCCACAGCAGTGGGATTGATAAAACAAGCTATAGTGCAGAAATGGGGAGCACCGGAATGCCCGACCCTGGCTCAATGGACGGCTGAGATGGATATATGTGCAGCGACAGAACACAGAATATACACTGCATGGGGCTGTCCAACGAAGGCTAACAAGATATGGGGAAAATGGGAGGAGGGAGAGGAATGAAGACCCTCTAGAAATGACAGGATGAGTGGGTGAGAGTGTAATGTATTAATGTGATTTGATGTGAATTAATGAAACAAGGTATTTGATTGCTCAATAGCCTATACAGGACCACGACATGTGAAGTGGGGAGGTGTATGTGAGTTGTATCTTTTTTATTGGAAAACAATAAAATGTTTTATTTTTTAAAAAAACATAGTGACATGGCTAAATCGACCTTGGCAGGATAAGGCCATTGCCAGATAAAAGGCAATGCGGGGACCATTGTACCTGCCACAAGCAGGCAAACAATAGGTGACAAACGTGAGCTTTTGGGATTTTTTGTTCTTTTATTAAGAAAGGAGACTTTCGCGGTAGGAACTTCCAGAATGATTAGGTAAACTCGTGGAGTACCCGAAATATGAAGATAAGGTAAATGTAGGATAGATATGGGGTATGACAGAACACTTTGTTATATGAAAAAGCTAAAGGATTCATACAGGATAACCAGTATTTGAGAAAAGGGATTGAAAAACTTGTCTGCATATTAGCAGTAGAGTAAAAGATGAGTTTGTCCAGAATCTGAAGGTACAGTGGACAAGCGCTGAGAGTGCTGTAAATTATTCAACATAGTAAGTTACTTATGAAGATGTGAGAAAGCATAAACACGGATTTCACATACCCGTGTATAGGAGAAAGACATGTTTGGGTTATTTTTTTGTTGTATTCAAGGCAGACAAAGGTTCACATATTGGGATACAATTAACTGACAAAATTAAGTATGATGATTTTTATTTTTTGTTATGAGATAAAGGTATAGAATGTTTTATTAAGAAAGTATTGTTTAAATAAGAATGAATGTATTACGGTATGTTTAATAAGGATAACCACA
This sequence comes from Ambystoma mexicanum, assembly GCF_040938575.1. Classification (NCBI taxonomy): domain Eukaryota; kingdom Metazoa; phylum Chordata; class Amphibia; order Caudata; family Ambystomatidae; genus Ambystoma; species Ambystoma mexicanum. The sequence goes on along the minus strand of NC_090929.1, from coordinate 1,329,160,137 downwards.
AGGAGTGTTGGGAGAATTAAAACGGTTTATTATAAAAGATTTATATCGTTTTTGTATATTTTTGAAAGGATTCTAGATCCAGAGGTATGGGGTCATGTTCAGTATGAATAATTTTTGACAATTATCGCTTTCGCCATTAAGAGGCCTGCCAGTGCAGTAATGGGATGTTTTATGACATTAGTTATTGAATATGTATTATTTGCTATGAAGGAAGAGCTTAAAGGGCGTTGACATTTTAGAAGGATCTTTTTATGGGGTGATTATATTGAGTATAATGATTAAAAAGATTGAGTGTAGAGTAATGAACCCTGCCATGTTTATATTGAAATCGCCGGCAGAGGCTGAACACTCATATGATTGAGTTGGGAACTTTATCCCAAGGGTGAAGGGAAATGCATTGATAGCTGAGGAACGTCCTTTTTTATTTAACAACTAGTTTAGAATTGATGAAATATGGGCAAAGATATAGGGGATCCACTGGGGTATAGCACACGACCAATGGAGAGTTTGAAGTAGTGTTCAATATATAACTACCGTCTCACTTTTCTGGCACAGGCTGGAGAATTAGTGGTGCTGATTGTCGCGCTCGAGAAGTATGCAGACCAGGAAGTAACGGTGCACAGTAGCTCTGCCTTTATGACGTTGACAGTGCATGTAGGGTTGGCACGTTATAAAAAGGGAAGGGCCACCTCTAAGAGGGCGGCTCTCCTGAGCGGCACATATTCTTATTGGACAGACATCTTAGAGCACTACAACGCCCAATAGCCCTTGCAGTTGTAACGTGTGCACTTCCCATTAAATGGATAGATTTTAGTTTATGTATGAAAATTAGAAAGCAGAGAAGAAAATTAATGTGGTGTATGTATTGAAGTAGGTATGTTAGTTGAGATGTTTAGAAGTGGATGGTAGGATGATGATGTTGAATATGTTGAATTATTGTGATAAATGTTTACATTTTGACGAATACGTTTTTAAAGAGAAACTCCTCAAGATAAGAAAGACTTGTGAACGCGGAGAGGGTGTTCTTTAAACCACTCTAAAGCATTGTGGTGACAAGGCAGTACTGGTAAACCAGTGATGCCTGCAGCCTTATAAAGGGTAGAGTTGGAATAGCTACACTACCCTGTACACTTCATTAGGAAAAATCCTCACTGCAATGAGTGCAAAGGATTGGTTTGGTTTTTGCATATTGTAGAATATATTGCATTTTGTATAGTAAAATGTTTTGTGAGTAAAAAGATTATTATTGGGCACATGATATGCACAAAGAAGGAGTTAGACCGAGATGTAATGATTCCTTTAGCACATGTACATAGACTTGGATATATGATCAATAAGGATATGCACCTCTTGTGGTGAATTGTCACCATAGCTAATAATCACAGCACAATAAGTGTTTCTTAGATGGAGAATATGGGAGTTAATAAGAGTCATATTTTAACCTTATTTCGTGTCAAAGAAAAAAGTCTGTGGATACATAAGATTGTTGCTTAGAAAAGGCATAAGTTTCATGGACAAGGTCACAGGCGGGCGAATAAGATCTGTAAGAAGACTTAATAGCTTGCTTAAGGAAGAGAATAGAGAAATTAAAAGGACCCTGAAGAAAGGATGGTTGCATTGTCTATCACCGGCATTATATGCTGTAAGAAATTGGATAGATTTAGAAAAACCATCTTGTTTCACGCAAGAGTGATAAGGAGGTGAATTAGGATATTTCTCAACCCTCTGTATAGGATTAGCAGTGATGCCCAGCAAACAATAGAATTGACAGGAAAGGAGCTACGTGTGTCTTTTTACATGTATTACTTAAAATATCTCTGTCATTTCAGCTCCACTCAAGTGACAAGGTTGTGGGGCAGCGCAGAACACAGAAGGAGATGTTGCAACAACCAGAGATGCAGAGTTTCATGTTTCCAAACGTTTTCCGGGAAATCCAATCATAGACTCACAAACTTTGTTGAAAAGGTGGCACAATCGCTCCAGTAACCCCTTTATAGTGAAAGACAATATAAAGTTTTCAGTCACGGTGTAAGGCAGACATGCTTGGACTTTCCTTGCTACAATGTAAAGATCCAGGTTGAAGAACCCACAGCACACCCATACCCGTCCGAAGCAAGCATCAGAAGCAAGCATTGGGAGCCATCATCGGAAGCAAGCATCGGGGAAGAACCACAGCATGTGCAGGATAAATCCATGGTGAGGAAGAAGGACGCAGAAGCAGTCAAGTAAAGGCAAAGAGTTCTTTGAACTACGGCTTATTTTGAGACACTCTTTTAGTTACTACAAATAAGAGAGTTAAGGGAAGATATTGGTTCCTGAGCAACAAGATCTTGTTGACATTGGAGTGAGGCACATTTAAGCCTTGAGTAAACAGAAGAGTATGCCAGATTTAGAATTCTTGTTTCGACAATTGGAAAAGAGAGCAGTATCCTAACTCCTTTCTTACTGACTTTCTTTTTGGAGGTGCCTATGGTGATGCCCAATGTCAACCTTTCACAGATCATTCTTGCTTTTCTTGAGTTTGTATTGTGCGCATATCCAACGCTAGTGGGGAGAACTACTAGCATTCCCATTTTCCTGCAAAATCCTAAGAATGGCCCAGTTGTGAGAAGATTGCTGATATTTATCACTGAACAAATCCTTCAGCTTGATGAATACAGTGGGGAAATACAGATGCCCCTGTCACCAGATAATGCACATAGACTGGTTAGTCTAGTTTTATACTACTTGATTGAAGAATGTCCACATCTTGTAGGGAGACAAACTGATGTCAGAACTTTCCTGAGAGAAAAGAGAAATAATGCAGAACTCACCTGAATATTGAGAGACATTATAGACCAAGTGAATGAGTATTCCGAGAGAACCTTGAGGACTGAATGAGACTTGGTGAAGAAGAAAAGTAAAACAGTTTGCCAAATGAGGACCCTTTTGTTTCATGCTGAAAGACAAATCTTTTTGTCATCTGCTCTAAGACAGATCTGTGGTATCGATTGGGAATTGGTGTATGTCATTGAACTAATCTAGTTGGCTAAAGTAGACTGCATCCTAAATGAGACTTTTAGTGGAAGAGATCCAGAGCCTACTTGCTGTAGTCTTCTACTTCTTGTTGTAGAGACAACCACATTTAATCTGGAGAAAGGATAATTCTTTTCTGTACCTCAGGAATCCTGTTAATCGTCCTTAGATCAGTCAGCTGCATGCAGAATTTATAGCGAAAATTAAGATATTACCCAGAGCATTGTAGTTTGTCGCCCTATTAAAATAACTTGTTTCCTTTCTTAAATAAAGTATGGTCAGCACCAGTAGCAACTTCATCATTGGAGATCACGAGATATCCACGTTGTGCATGAAGGTCGTGGTGCAAGTTTTCGTACATGTTATCTATGCCTGCATTATATTCATAGTGGTATTGCTTACACTCACAATATTTACTGCAATTTTGGTAGACACACGAAGCAAAGATTCCTGTGTATCCTCCTGTGCACGAGAAGGGTACAAACGTGGCAACTATTAGGCAGCCGAAACCTAAGGTTATCATTCCTGTATTATATAAACCTGAGTTGCCTGTTGAAGAGAGGTCATGTATTGTAACGCCCACCTGACTCCCATGGAGGCACTGGCCTGGTTCGCGCTGCTGTGACCTCTTCTAAGGTAATGCGCAGGGTTCGGAAGACGGACTGGACCGGGCCCCCAAATCTGGCTTGTCTGGCTCGCAGAAGAATCCTTCTGTAGGCAAAAATAGGGGATTAACTGTCTGCGGGGTAATGCAATCAGCCTCCCACTTTCCCCTCTCACCCTCCTCGAAACCCTTCTGTGATTCCTCGTAGCGTCTCACCTTAGGGTCTGGAAGGACGAGCTCTCCATCCTGCTTCTGATGCAGGGGCGCGTTGGTATCCATTTACTTCACTGGATTTTCGGATTGGTGAGAACCAAACTTGCTTGGGTTCCAGGTAAGTTTTTTGATGGGGGTTCCCCTTGTGTCCATGCATTAATGTACTAATGCTAGTGTCTTTTTGCCCATAGGGGCCGGGGAACGGAATGCCGGGGAACAGGCACCGACCCGAGATGAGAGGTGAAATCCTTGTAGAAATCAGGTAAGTCTTTAATGAGCGTTTTTTTGGTAATGTCTTTTCATTCGCTCATTAATGCTGATGTCTCTTTTTCCCCTTAGGGGCGGGGGTCCGGAAATGCCAGGATGCGGCGCGGACCCGAAATGAAGATGGAATGAATCAACAGGTAAGTCTTAACATGGAGATTTAGCTTTCCTTACTCCCTTCTCTCTCTCACCTTTTGTTCTGGTCTTTTTCTCCCTAGGTGCTGGGGCGTGACTGCGAATCCGGATGAGCTTTTAAATAAAAGTCTTCCTTTTCAGGATTGTCAGCGAGATGTCTCCGGGATGCGGATTTAGCAGGTAAGGACTTTTCCTTCTTCTGTTCTCTTCTTCTCTTCCTTTGCAGGTGATCCAGGATGCTGGCAGGTGTGGCAGAAGTCAGGATGCAGGAGAAGACACGGTGAGCGTCCAGCTGCTAGATGCAGAACAACGCGAAGCACGTGTGTCTGTTCGGGTGGGGTTTAAATAGCCTTGGAAGAAGTTCCAGGTATGTATCCTTCCTCCAATCAGGTATGTATCCTTCCCTGACCACGCCCGGATGGTAAATTAGTCCCACAGGTAAAGTAGTTCCTTTCAGGCCTCATGGAGGCCGGGATCCTGCAGCATGGTCTGCATCAGGTAAGTGCACCAAGCACTTCCATAATGAGCCTGGCGCCTATGGCGCCAGGACTGATGTCTTTAATGATCCTGGCGCCATAGGCGCCAGGACACTGTCCAAAGGGCCCCTATATGGGGTTGCTGGGTCCTTCCTTGGGGACTGGATGTCCGCTTTCGGGGACGCAGGGCTTGAACCGGCTCCCCGGGAGCGGGCATCATGACATGTATGGAGATTATAGGAGACTCTCTATGGTCTTCACATGCTGCTGCTAGGAAATGGCATCAAAGTAGACAAAGGCTTCTAGAACGTTATCCTGTACATGTAGCACACATGAATACACCTAGTCCACTGATGAATGTTTCTATGAATGGTCCAGTAAAAAGAACACATGCTGACATACTTCATGACATGATTACAGAGGCTCATAAGAGAAAAATGAGGCCCGAGAGAAATACTAGGGAGAATGAGCATGAGCTAAATGATTACCTGGACAGTACAGCACATTTGGGAATAACATTTGGTACCAGCATATGAAAGAAGTGGGAAGAGGACTTCAAAGGAGGAATGCTTTGAATGTTCACTTCTGCCGTATAGCATGGGAAAGTCCAAGATCTTCATAGCCATTGAGATAGAAGTCCAGACAGCAAACTGTCTTTTGCACATAGCACTTTGCAGAATAAGAGGCCAGTTCATGGGTCGAGATGCCTATCTCAAATTGTAAACTGAAGGGACAGATCTAGGTGAAGATGACTATATAAAAGACATTACGACAAGAAATAAGGCACAAACGAAGAACCTTGTGATCAAATATGGAAAATCTGGAGTGAAAGTAGCAGATATCAGACGAGAAGCATACATGAAACTTGAGGTTTCAGGAAAATCTGCAGAAGAAATTTGTAGATGGAAGAACAGAGGCCAGATGCAGACTTGGGTATCAGTGCTATCACCAGGCATAGTGCAGAATGGATGCAAACCAATGTGGCCAAGACTTGCTAAAGTATTGACCTGGGTCAAAGACAGAGGCGGACCCTTGCAGATAGTGCCATTGGCAAGATCAAACTTTTGCTTCAGAAATAATGGCACGAGAAAAGTCAAAGAAGAAGAACTGTGGTTGAATCGTTGATGTACCAAGAATGATTGGAACAGCAGTAATTATGGATCATTATTGGCCTTGTGGATCAAAAGCATATATGAGATTGCCCAAAAACTGGTGAATGTTCATGTTCCTGCGTTGGTGATTCCTAAAAGTGATCTGAACATTGACAGTTTCTAAAAACAGATGCTCATCTGAGGAAGAAGAGATCTGTGATTCTGATTCATCAAATAAAGAGAAAGAACTATTTATCGGATAAGTCAGTAGAATCTTTTGACTCTAGCCCAGAGAATTAGAAGGTGATGCCTTTTTTACTTCACTTCTTTTTTTATATGAAGCCGTTTTTACTATGTATTTTATTTTTACATTAGAGAATGTGTAAATGCTTAAATTCCATTGAGGGGTTATGCAGTAAGTGTTTACCTTCTTGCCTCCACTCGTGACTTGGGGGAGAGCGTTTGTTCCATGTAGTTGAAAACGGACCACGCTTCCCAGAAACCCGAGTGCAAGTCGCACGCGTTTCGTGTCATTCAGGTGAGACACAGCCCTTAACTGGCTCGCGTCAGCGTGAAGCAGTTTCTTAGCTATAATAGTTGTGGGAAGTGGCTTTTTAGCCCAGAGAGTTAGAAGGTGCTGTCTTTTTTACTTCACTTTGTTTTTTATATGAAGCCGTTTTTACTATGTATTTTATTTTTACATTAGAGAATGTGTAAATGCTTAAATTCCATTCAGGGGTAATGCAGTAAATGTTTACCTACTTGCCTGCACTCGTGACTTGGGGGGAGAGCGTTAGTTCCGTGTAGTTGAAAACGGACTATGCTTCCCAGAAACCCGAGTGCAAGTCGCACGCGTTTCGTGTCATTCAGGTAAGACACATCCCTTAACTGGCTCGCGTCAGCGCGAAGCGCTGATGCAAAGCCTGTTTGCGGCCGAGAGCAGCGAGCGGCGGGATATGTTGCCGGTTTTCGGTGCCACAGGGCCTTATTACTATTTTGGGGAAGTCAAAGCTACAGAGGATGGAGCTCCAAAAAATAAAGGTAACTTACACAAGTACACAGATGAAAGCCTGGCATACTGGGCAGGGCCACTTGCACTTAAGATGTCTGGATAAAATTTGCCAGCATGGACTGGAAAGGGTTCGGCAGAGGGCAGGGCAACAGGGAAATACTACATTTAAAATTGCTTCGTTGAATGCACGCTCAGCAGTGGCTCACTCTGTAGAGGTGGGAGAGCTTATTCAAGAGTTAGATTTGGAGCTGTTATGCCTGACAGAAACCTGGTTTACGGAAGGTTCACAGACCATGTTCCATAGACTCGTCCCAGAAAAATATACCATTCAGTTCATTAATAGAGAAGATAGGAGAGGAGGGGGCATTGCTATAATTTACAAGTCGACTATGACTATTTCACACTTGGAGAAACTAGACTGGGATGATAACACCCAGTTCGGGGTTTTCTCAATTTCGGTGTCACATACCCAAACTATGAAAGTACTGCTGGGCTACAGACCACCTGGACCTCTACTGAACTTTCTAGAATTATTAGATGCCCATCTCACATTATGGGGAAGCAAATATAAAGACATACTATGTTTAGGAGATTGGAATATTTGGCTAGAAAATGATAATTTGCATCCACATCTTGCTGCGCTGATGCAACTCCTAGACAATCATGATCTGGAGCTTATACCTAGGGAACCCTCCCACAAGAAGGGACACTGCCTATATCTTGTCACAGCAAGACAGGGCGTCGAACAATTTGGAGAGACTATTCCACTCCTATGGTCCGATCACTACTTACACTTAGCGACTATTAGAGAAATAGGACATCAGAGGGGAAAAGGACAGGAGACTGCACCAATTTGGTGCCGGAAGATGACCGACTTAGAAAAAATTACAGGGAAGGAAATTGAAGACCAATTGGCATGCCTGGATACCAATACAACATGTAAAGAATTTTCTAGTAAAGGGGAAGATCTGTTAATGGTAATTTGGATAAATATGCCCCACATCCAAATCTTGGTATACCCCAGCACTGGGCCTTATGCGGAAAAAAGTTTGCCAGGCCAATAAACTCTGGAGATCCTCTAAAGTAGTTGAAGACACAGTGAAGGCGAGAACCCGAATAAAAGATTATAAAAATGCCCTTTTTGTGGCCAAAAAAAACTTCCTTCAAGAAGAAATTAAGCTAGCAGGTAATCAGGCAAAAGCCCTGTTCAATGTAGTGGCAAGGTTCAGGAACCCAGAATGCATGGCAGTACCGACTGCCGACTCTAAGGAACAGGCAAATAAGTTCAATGATTTAAAAAAAAAAAACATTGACATTCAGAAAAGCATCACTGTATTGATAACTGCGGAAGAATGGGGAGAATCTGGAGAAGAGAAGTAGAAAGCCAGGAAACCAAGGAGAACTTTCGCTTCCAACCTATTGAGAAGGAAGATATAGAAGCTTTAATACTCAAGTTAAAACCCACTAAGGACTTGGCTTTTCCTATACCAGAATGTACCGCTATTCGTTTAGCAGCCAATCTCACCCCTTTTGTTAACAATTTTTGTAAATAAATCCCTATCAGAGGGCTATGTTCCTTGCTCACTTAAGCGAGCGGTGGTAAAACCGCTATTAAAAAAGCCCAAATTGGACCCCATGATACTAAAAAATTACCGTCCTGTGGCTAATCTATGCTGGCCTACTAAAATTCTTGAAAAAATTGTTTGTAACCAATTCCAGCAGTTCGTCGACAATAGAGACATCTTGGACGAACACCAATCTGGATTTCACCCTAATCATGGGACAGAGACTGCCTTAGTGGCAGTCCAGGATGACCTACTAGAAGCTGCGGACAGAGGAAGCAACACAATACTGTTGATGCTTGATCTGTCGGCAGCATTCGACACAATCAACCACAAAATTATACTCCAAACGGATTGGAAGTATAGGCAGAGCAGCTAAAGTTGTGGTGGATTGGTTTGATTCGTTCCTACAAGACAGAACTCAACAGGTGGCCCTGGGAGCCTTCCTCTCAGAGTTAATACAACTGAGATGTGTAGTCCCCCAAGGCTCAGCGCTTTCACCTCTGATTTTCAACCTATATATTCGACCACTGTTTGACATCCTGAGGAAACACGGTTTACGTTTCCACTCTTATGCCGACGATGCGCAGATCTATGTGGAGACAGATAAACTGCCGGAGGCATTTGAAAGGATAGACCAGTGTATGCAAGATGTCAAAAAATTGATGGCTTGCAACCAGTTACAGCTCAATGCAGCCAAAACGGAGGTAATCCTGTTCAGATCAGAGAACAAAAACAGAGAGGAAGGAACCCACATAACTCCACAGATCTTAGGTGAAAACATCCCGTTCTCTAGGAATGTAAAAAATCTTGGTTGCATCTGTCAAGAAAACTTGGCCAGTGAAGCACAAGTTGGGGCAAAAATAAAAGCAGTATATTACGCCCTGCGCTTGCTTAGGAACGTACTTCCTTTTTTAACACCCCAAGATCAGCCAGTGGTGGTGGGAGCCTTGGCAAATGCCCATCTTGACTATTGTAACAGTCTCATGACAGGGATTCCTATGAAACAAATGTCAAGACTACAAAAGGCCCACAATGCGGCAGTGAGGTTAACTGCTCACCTGGGCAAAAGAGATCACGTTTCTACATCTAAGAAAGCATTCCGCTGGCTGATGGTGGAGGACCGTATTAAATTCAAGGTGGCGTGTCTGGTTTATAAATGTTAACACAAACTCGCACCCAGATACCTGAACACGAGAATCCACCAGTATTACCCTACCAGAGACCTCCGTTCAGGAGACAAACTCCTGCTATGTGTTCCTCGGACAAAATACACCTCTAAAGGAGACAGGAGGTTCTCCGTGTTCGGCCCCAAGCTGTGGAATCAGCTGCCTTTTGTCATTCATTCATGCACTACACTGGCAACATTCAGAAAGGAATTAAAAACATTCCAATTCAAATGAACTTAAGTAACCGTGGTGACCCTTAGCCTCCACAGCTAAACATATAACATATAATTAACATCTGCGCCCGAATGCAATTGCTTGCTTGGTGCGTGTAAGAAATGAATCAAAATCAAAATATATCCCGTATGAGCACAGACTATTCAGCCAGACGTCATCAGTGTTCACGATAATGTTTATGGCCAGTATCCAGGTTGGAGAAATACTAAATGGTTACAGATAACCAGATGGGAATTGCTGCAGACAATCAGCACTACAATAAAGTGATTCAATCCTATCAAGGAGGAGATGAGAGCCATAAGATGGATGACTCTTCAGAACAGATATGTCTTGGACATGATCACAGCAATGGATGGAGGTGTTTGTGCAAAAATTGGAGAATCATTTTGCACATACATACTTTCTGACGATGACGAGAATGGCACCTTGACTGAGGCCATAAAGATGCATACGAAGCTACACGTCCAGATGATATACAAAGGGGAAGACATTGCTGATGACAGTTGGTTTCGATCGCTCTTTTCTTGGGTTCCACAATGGATGGCAGACATGTTCAAGTTCCTCGGAGCCCTGATCATGTTAGATTTGCTAGGATTCTGTGTGATCAAGATAATAATCACACAATTTAAGAAGACAGCAAAGAAAGCCATAGGGATGAAGATCATGATCGATGTTGAATCAGGATGGAAGGCCAGAGTTGAAGAGATTAGAGACTGTGTGAAGGCCAGTATCCATGCACCTGAGGGAACAAAGTTACTGTATCCAAAGTACCATAACACGTATGTGGGAAGATGGATCTAGTGTAGTCCAAGTGGACAGTGCATGCTCATGAATTGGAATAAAGATGAGCATGTCAAATCAGATAGATGCTTGATAGGAGTCATAAAGATATGGATCTCAAAGAAACAGGTCTACAGAAGGAGCCAAGTACCCCCACCTCAACCATCTTGCTCACAGCACCTGTGTGTTGGATGCCGGGTGTGAAACACGTGCGGTACCAGTGAAAATACCAATACCTAGGAGAATCTAGGAGGCAAGGTTCCCATTGAGGAAACCATAATTGCATATGAGAATATATGATGGTCGTGTGAATGAAATTCCGGGAAAAACAGGACGGTTGAATGATGAAGAAGAATGGTGACATCATCACAATCAACGTCATACAGAGCAAGGTTGACATATAAGGGAAGAGATGCAGAGACTAGAGAATGCAGACGATTCTATAAGGCATCAAGAAAGTATCGAGATAAATGACAACTTGAAATCAAGTTGAAAAATCTTATGCTGCAGACATAATGAAGAGATCAAGCTATTTCACACGTATATGCATGCAAAAAAACACAAGCAGATGAAGTATTCTCAAAGGCTGGCTAAATAGTGAATAGATTGCGGCAGGCGCCAACATGAACATATACACATATATTTATATACTGAAGTCAGTAGAAGATGGATGTTCCTACTATGTACGATAGTGTGCTGAGCAAAATAAGGAAGACGGCTTTTCCCAGTTTCCAAGTGTGATGCAGTTTGAAAACAAGTGAATTAACAAAGGTGAAACTCAGAAAGGCGAGGTTGGATGAGCCAAGAAGGCAAGGCCATGTCAGACAGGGGTGAGCTGACATTGGATACAAATTGTGTGAAAGAGCAAAGCTCCTGTTCAGAAGGCATGGACAAAAACAAGAAGGTGTCAGAGGTCTATTAAAGAATAGGGTTTTAATACACTGGAAGCTCAATTTTGTGGTCTCTAGTCATGTGGGGAGGAGAAGTTGGACGAGCATGATGGTCACACCTATGCACAAGGGCAGAGCGTGCCTTCACTGCCCAGAACTCCCCGGAGCAAATAACATGTTCAAGGCCGAGTTCAAAGACCTAATTGACAGTGGACCACTGAGGTGATGATGGATGGATGTGCTAATTGGTGGGAAGCTATGGTAAAGACAAGCTCATCTGCACATGGACTTTCAGCCTGCGTACCTCCAATGTAGGTTAGGAGGGTGCTGATGAAGGTTAGAAAGTAACCAATGATAGAGGATGATCAAGGGTCCTATAGTTGTGTAGCCAATTAGACCTTGTATTTTTAGTGACGTTCATAGTGAAATATTTAGTTGCCCCACCTGATTTTCAGAAAAAAATCATTTTCTTCCAGTACCCTAAACAAGCATGGATTGTATACCTATATGATCCTTGTAGAACCTATCACACTCACCATTAGGTCTTTGTAATATGCTACGCAGGTTAAACATCACCTATGATGATTATTTTACTATAACAATGTAATTTTTTATAAAATGCTTTGAGAAATCTCGAGAGAGATCATGATGAGGGATGTCTGTTGATATCCGTTGTACTCCCTGTTTTAGATAATTGATCTTAAAACAGTATCTTTTGTCAATTATCTTGTTTGCGTAAACTCTGCATCCACCGTCCATCTCTAAGGTATTGCTAACACATCTTAAATGTCTGAGAAGGAACCTCAGTTCAAGATAAATATTGCCTGAACAGCAATTTACCTACCCACGAAATTAATAGGATCAGGTGGGTTGCACTCCCCTATACCATTTTTAGGGTCAAGACTAAACTTTTATGGAAACCAGAAACCAGGAACTTCACATTTTATTGATTTACCCCAAACTACTGCAACACCATCCCTGTCACAAACTCCTTTTCTACTGCAGTTAAGGGAAGAACTCGAGACTATGCTTTTCAGGGAATATTAAAGGGTCACTTAGCATCTGCTTCTCCTAGATACATAATGCCTTGAGGTATGAGATTTCCAAGTTACTATAGCATGTAACTCTCCCTTCCAATGACATTCATTAATCCCAAATGTCCTGCTCAGCACTCTGTTTCTTCATAGCTAAGGTTGAGCTAAAACTCAAATACAAATGCAAACACATTGTGTAAGAAATGTTCTCTGTCCATCTAAAATCATAATGGTCATATTAGGATCATAATATTAGTATGATAACAGTGCACCTGATAGTATATCCAGTTGGTAAAAGTACAGAGGGCTGGTATTTAGGCATTCTTAAATACAGTAAATAGTGTAGGTAAATCCATGAAGCTCAAAGTGAATACTAATAATTCCTATAATGAGTCCAAACATCCTGTCTCACTTCAATGATTCATTTTTGTCACACAAAAACAGTGAAAGGAACATTGATATATCAATGTCATTGGTCATTGTAGCACGTTTCAGTATGAGCTGTAAAATCCCTGTGAGATGTTCAGTATCAATCAAAATGAGCTGTATGTCACTGTTTGTATAATTCCACACCAACCCAATAGGGCCTCTAATACAACCATTCCCCATCACGCAGAGACATACTAAATAAACACTCATCTTCCTTCAGGGAGTTTAGTACAAACACATACCATCTAGCAAAATGAAAATATCATCACACACCACTAACTAGAGTGCTTTCAAATAATCACACACCAGCCCCATGGGGATGCAACATAATCACTGTGGAGCTTCAATATCATCAAAAAATGTCACTGAATATTTAAAATCATCTCAAACAATGTTTTCACTATATTTTGCATCATCATAAAACGTCTCTTTGGGGACTTCAAATCATCACATAAAACTCCTGTCACATTTTCAGAAATCATCACACATCATCCCTGTAGTTCGGTTATTATAAAACATTCCTGTAAGGACTTTATTATCTTCACACATTATTTGACTGAACCATACTCACAAGGAAGATGATGGCTCAACAGATACAAGGCATGTCATGGCTATTCTTGCTATACAACATGAGTAACAGGGCACATAATATTGATTATCAAGCATATGGAGATGCTGTGTTTTATATGGCTTAATGTGATTCACACCAATATTAATATGATGTGATTATACAAACAGGTTATTAACCCTATTTTGCAAATACTATTTCCTGGTAACCTGTGTTGCTGATTATACCTGGATTTTCGAATGATACACATTAAGAGTGTCATTATGGATTGGCCACTGAACACAGGTACATACCTTTTCATACCAATTAGGTTTATACAAACATTTTGTAAACCGTATTTTATGGGAAACCTCGAATTCCACACTTATTTATTTTCAAATATGTGACCTCAAAGATTAGCACCATCTTTACTAATAGAGATACACCTTATGTTATAGGCTGTGAAATAGATACTGATCATCCAGATGTTTGCAAATTGAGTGAGTGGAATGGATCCCAAACAAAGAGCAACTGGTAGCTAGGTAAAATGGATGCATAAGGACTATTTCAACCAACAACTTTTTTTAATTTGTATATTAATGGGACTTAGCTAAAACTGAATATATAATGAATCCTGTTATTCACTGTTGGGTGGTACAGGACAGTAGTATGGGTTTGGGTCTTCAAATGAGTATTCAGTTACTGGCCAATAATAATTATAGTTTTGATGCATATTAACAATAATCTTGAATTTGAGTTGGTTCCTAACATTTTGTTTGCATACATCCTCTTCTTCTCTTTCTCACAGAAATGTGTTATTCTCCATCCATAAAGGTACTGTGGATTCATAAAGGGCACAATGTACATCTATATCACTCATAATCATGTCTATGTACAATTTTGGGAAATGTAGGATCACGGAAATCTAAAGATGATTTCTTGTTGATGATATTGTATTAATTCTGTGGTATTCTTTGTTTTCTGGTTTTGCTGATGGACTGATGGGTGAAACATTAGCACATGCTCTTATGAGTTTATGTAAGTCAGTTGTGCTATTACTCAGATGTATCAGTGTATTACTTTGGTTTGAATATTAATAAACATTTTGCCTATGAGTTTTTTTTGGTATTACTCAGATGTATGAGCCACTTACCTTAGGTTTATAGTGAAAATGCAATGTCAATTGAAATGAAAATACAAGTATCCGACTATTGAGGTATTTGTGCTCAGATGTTGGAGCTTATTTTCTTTGGTTTAAAATACAAATGTAATTTTCAACTACAGCACACCTACTGTCCTGACTTTTTATTTTTAATACATTACAAGGATGCCTTGTAGTGTTACAACCTCCAGACAATCGATGCTGCAGATCGAGTTCAAAGAATTTGTATCAGGCCATGAGCATCTGACTTTTGACACCACGTGTGGTAGGTTCAGAAGCAGAAAACACACAATGTAGCATTGTAACTAACTTTGTTTTATTTTTCCAACACAAACGTAAGCTATCCAAATGTCTAAGATTCTTGGTCCTACTCTATAAAAGAAATATTAAAAGAGTGCTCATCTGGATCTTTTTAAAAAACCAAGAGTTGGAATATCATACTCACCTGAGCTCTGTCATCAGCACTATTAACACAACACAAAATCCAACAAAAGATACACTTGGGCCTCTTGCCCTTTCAATTGAATGGTGGTTGGTTTCTCACCCTCCTCCATGCTGTGTAGTTCTTAATAGGGCTCCTTGAACACGAGCGCAGTCTCAGGCTAAATGTCATTTCAGTCAGTCTTTCTTCTGTACAATTCTACTAAGTCCAAAACAAATGTGTCTGGTCCTCTGTTCTCACTTTTTTTGCCTGTGTCCTCCGTGGCCTTCCCCCTGCAGTGAGAGTATTCCTGGTACTCTTTACCCAGAAAGGTCTGGGCTTTCCAGCCCTTGCAGCAGATTTTGAGTTTCATGTCGCCCTGGGTTTTTGTTTCTCTCACCCCACTTTGGAGTATGGTTTCATTCACCCCCACCTAGGGGTCTTGCTCCCCTCACCCCACCTTAGGGGACTGTCTGCTCACCCCATCTTGAAGTCTAATTTATTTCTCCCTGCCGTGGTTTATGGTGTCTTTCCCACAGTCTTGGGGCCCCTTTTCTCGCACCCGCTTTGGATTCGTGCCTCTCTCAACTGCCCTGTGTATGCTTTCTCTCACCCCACCCTGGTATATGGTTTTGTTTCCCCACCATGGGTGTCTGGTTTCTCGCACCCCACGATGGGTTTTTGCCCGCCTCACCCTGCATTTGGGTATGCTTGCTCTCACCCTCCAATGGGGTATAGTTGTATTCACTTCTGATTGGGGTACTGCTTACCTCACCCCGCCTTGGGGTATAGTTTCTCTCACCCCTAACTTGGGGTACAGTTGTTTTCACTGTGTCATTGAGTATTGCTTCTCTAATACTGCCTGTGAGACTGTTTGGGGTTTGCCTTCCTCCTCCCAGTTCCCCGTGCCACAGGGTATGTCTTGTTTTATTGCAGTGCACCTTGGGAGAATTGGGGAGTGCAGCACCAGCGTCTTTGTTTCATCTGCATCTTCTTGGCTCTTCACTTGGGTGTAGCTTGAGCTTTTTCAGGGGCCTCCTGTAAGTCTGGGTTGCCAGTTCCTTGGCACACCAGTTGTTGGGTGACTTCCTCCACCCTGATTCTCTAGACCAGGGCTGTCACCATTCCAAGGGCTCAGCCTCTGTCAGGCCCACCATGCCTTGATAACACTCTCCTCTTCCTGCCACCCCTCCGACGAGGCGGGTCTCACACGTCTCCAGCTCTGCAGATGTTTCTCTCTTTGTTTTACAGTTGATGTTGTCCCTCTGTTAGGTGGTGGGACTTCCCATGTCTCTCAATCCCAGCAGATAATGTGCAGAGTTTTTAAAAAACATACCAACCATCCTTACAGGAAGTCCCAAGACATCATGCATGTTAACTCCCATGTACACAACCAAGATATTTGATTCTTGGGAATAGGTAAGATAATCAACACCCCCTTCTAAGAACTTCCTGTCCTCTAGGGGAATGAACCCCAGTGGGATCCCGCTTGTCCTTTCCCCTCTGAGGTATTAAGCTTAGTGCATTCACCTTTCTAGTCCCAA
Source organism: Ambystoma mexicanum (assembly GCF_040938575.1). NCBI lineage: Eukaryota > Metazoa > Chordata > Amphibia > Caudata > Ambystomatidae > Ambystoma > Ambystoma mexicanum. The sequence goes on along the minus strand of NC_090929.1, from coordinate 1,329,143,555 downwards.
ACGGCAGCTCACCATCGGGTAAAGGTGACCCATTTCTTGGTTTCGTCATCAGGGGTAATGACACAGATTTCTATTGGGGTACTTGGATGAGGAAGAGAGATGTGGGAGTTACTACATGGATTAGTATTGGGTTACTTGGACGAGGAAGAAGGAGGTGCGGTAATGGAGAGATCTACACTACTGCTGTCAGGAGAAAATTAAGATCTTCACAGTTAAGTCATGTTAAAAGCTTGTCCAATCAAAACAAAGGATATTGGAAACATGCATCGGTACCACTTGATCTTCTGCTGCACACTTCATATTAATGTAATCAGCCAAATAAAATAATTCAAAGCAAATCCAACACACCGAAAGAATAATGGCCCCCCAATACTTTCCTCCCACACAGTTTAGATTAAATTAATAAGCAATCACTGTGATTTATGTTTTAAAATAAAAAAACAAGGATTGCTTCTGAAATTAACTTAAACACTCCTTTTGCCCTAACTAGCCATTATGTTGTCTAATGGTATTAGGCCATATATTTTCTCCATGCTATTACTGTAATTCCCATCTCCTTTGAAAGTTCTAGATAATATAATTTGTGCATTCCTGCTCTCAAGTCTCTACCCATTCCAGGTACTCCATTAGCTTGCCTCTTAAGAATTCCTCTATCAAGGAGCAGTAGAAATACAGACCCCCTCCTGTATCAAGTCAAGAACTATGACAACTTAATTCCCTTCCGAGGAGATCTGCACACAAAGAGGGTTCCAAACAGTGCTACTGGTTTCAGCCTCCAGCCACCTGCATCTGCCTACTCGCTCCCATTTTGAAGAAACAAATAGAATTCTTCATATCCCTGAACACAGACAGATATTTGTACTTTACACATCAGCATTGTACTGCACTGTGAAAGAATTAAAAAAATACCCACACATACGAGACCCATGGTACAGAGGCCCACTGGGAAATATCCCTACATCACTGTAGTCCAGTCTCCAGGTGTTTAGCAGGCTTAGTCATGAAGGGCATCAAACCAGCCAACATTAACATAACTCCATTTTCGTAAAACATGAAAAATAGCCTGGGAAACCAGGCCATTTACTGTAATGATGGATTCAGAAAAGTGTACACGTTGGAGATGGGCATCACATTATGGTCAAAAAGGCTTTCTGAAATAACCAAACAGCCACTAAAACAATGTAACTGCATTTTCATTAAATACCAAAGGTTTCTGACCAGGATAACACTTGTGTTCCACATCCAAATTGAGACCCCACAACAGATCATGTAATCTTACACCATATCTTGCAAGCATTTTAATATGATTGAAATAACAAGTAACAGGTGGCACCGCAAATTAAACAATTTCTCAAAAGCAATCAGTGGTTTGTAATTGTGCATATTAAAAGGTAGTATGACAGTCCTACCTACTCCAAAATTATGCTATATTTAAAATCCTCGTGTATCATCCAAAACTGAAAACTTCATTTGTATCATTCTTTTATACCTGATTCATCTCTGGGAGAATCCCTAAACCTCTAAAATCAGTGGCCTTCAGGTCACTCAAAAAAAATGACTCAGCAAACTATCACCACATTTTAAAGACACCCTCAACTGTGAGCATATTGGTGCACTTCACATACGGAGAACTCAGAGATTTAATTGAAGCAAATGGCCTGCTTCACAAAATACAGCACGGTTTCAGATCAACTGGTGGCACCAAATCAAAATTATGCTCAATATGGGACACTGTAATAACAACATGCAACTCCCTGGTTCATCCTTCTGCACATCACATCACCTGCTGGACACCATAAATCACAACATTTTCCAGAAGAAACTAGGTTATAATGGAATGAAAGGAGCAGCCATGTGCTGTATTACAGACCACCAGAACCAACACCACTAGTAAGGCCCCTTTCAGATCAAGGCCATGATATCTGCAGTAAAGAGTGCCACAAGGTTCCACAACATCACCACTCTTGTTCAACATCTCCATGTCTCCACTAATATAACTCAATAGCCTACACAGCCTCACCTGATTCAACTGAGCAGATGACACTGATCATATAAAAACAGGTAAACCCTTCAACTAGCATATCAGACCTGAAAAGATACCTTACACATGTGGACATATGGATGACGACAAATAGTATAAACCTCGATCCTTCCAAAAAAGCATTCATGCTCTTCAGTGCGTATATGCAGTCGCTGCAAATACCTCTTCTGATCCCAGCCTGAGGAGCTGGGCTAATGCCCAGTATCATCATCATCATTCATAAGGAACCGCTGATAGCAGCCTCACATTATATCCACATGTCATCGCAATTGTTAGAAGCTGTTTCTTCCAACTTGGAAAGCTACAAAGCATATTTCCATAGGATACCTTTTGCTCACTCAAAGGGCCATGACCATAATAGCACTGGTCCTAACAAAACTGGATTACATGATCAGCCTTTATTTAGGGCCTGCAGAAAACTTCACAGAATGATTTTAAAATGTACAAAATGCAGCGGTCAGACTTCTTCTTAGGAAATGTTTTGACCACGTTACTCCTGCAATACATATGCTGCCCTGGCTGACCATCAACACACAATGCACTTCAAATTTCTCTACATCGCCCATCCCGAGTGCCATGGAAAGGGGTAGCTTGTTTAATGGTGATGTTTTAGCATTACTCACTATAAACACTAAGACTCCTAGAGTAACGCCATCCTAGAGTGTGTTCTTGACTTCAAAAGAAAAAGACAAAAGGATACTCGTTCTCCATGTTGGAGAGCAACCATTAAAACGTTGTGCTCAAACATCTCCATATGGAAGCAAACCACCATACGTTCAGCAAAAACGTCTCAAAACATGTATCTTCAAGTAAGTGATCCAGACATATAGGAAGTAATCCAGATGCCCTAATGGAATCTCCAGCTTGCATATATCCTTATTCATAGAAGCGTATAGGCACTTACACAGCCAATCAACCTAAATCTCGACAAAGGAGAAAATAAAAAGCTTGCCTCACACTTGAAGACACCACTCAACTCATACCCCACTCTTCTTCATTCTTCTCACCTAATCCTATCTCCCAAATTACTTACTGTTAAATCTCCCAATGTTTTACACCACAGCCATACCACATTAGACAACCAACAAGTTATAGCACACTAAACATATACTCATACCCAATCTTTTCCCTATGAACAGCTCACTTCACTCCACTCCAATGCAGACTCAGTTTTCATCCTAACTCTGTGACCACCCTTACGGCATAAACACCACAGCCTTTCTGTTCCTTATCTGCCCCTTCAACGCACTACCACTACCACTACCACTATCCCTACCACTGTACCACATTTTCTTTTACAGAGCCACACAAAGCATTGGCAACATTATTAGCAGATGGATACTTTACAAGACCGTTTTTCCTTATATTATTGATATTGATAATTTATTTCTATCGTGCTCGTACAGAAGTGTTTCAGAGCGTGACAAGGCAAGGGAGGGCGACAGGGGAGAACAAAACAACAATCTTACTAGGCCAAGTGACATTGAGAAAGCTCACGTGCATGGGAGAGGGAGAGGGGAAAAGTGCATGTAAGGGGGGAAGTGGACAGTGCAGTGCAAAGGAGAAACACATAAATAATAAATAAATAGTAATAAATAAATAATAAAGGCAACAAACAGTGGTAGTGCAGCCAGCAAGTGCTGGGTTTAAGGCAGCAGACAGGGAAAGTCTGATAAGTGCAGGATAATTATCTTTATTATAAATTAGGCATGCCTAAATCTAAGGTTGGTGGCAGTGATACTCGTGCTCCTTGACCGTGGCCTCGAAAGCACTCTGAACCTGCTTCCACCTGCAGCGCAGTAGATTGCAGAAAAAATAGAGAATTATGACCCTCGAAAGATAAGGCTCAACAGCATTCTTTATGGCCTGCGAGGCAGCCGGTGGGATGCTTTTGGGTCCAGATACCTCTGGGTTAGGTGCGCTATATAAATAGCCAAATAAATAAATACATAAAATAAATATATAAATCCTCTTTCCCACAGGTAGAGGAAGATAACCTACTTCTCCTTGAGAAAGGACAGCCTTTCTCAATGCACCCAGGTGGTTGGAGCGAGTGTGGCATTGCGTGGAGGTGGTCCCAAAACATACTGCCTAGGTTGTCTGCGAATGAGTATGACCCCACACTCAATGCATTGAACCGTGGCAGCCTAAGCTTTTGGTACACCCCTAATGGTATTAAAGAACCGTCACACCCATTACTCTGTCTGGGTGCTAGAGATAGGAACTTCCTCTACCTCATATTCCTTTTCCTATTAATTCTCCTCCCCATCATTGCATATGTTCCCCTGTACATGCCCTCCTTGTGGGGATGGTGGTGGTGGTCCCTGGGAAGGTGGGATGGACATGACAGATGCCATTCCGAAACTACTGGAAGTCTCTTGTCTCAGGAGGATAGCTCAGAGGCAACGTGCTCGCCTTGGAAGCAAGACGACACAGAACACCACAGGTTCGTTCCCCGGGTCTGCGCTTAGAAACCTCTGGGTATTAAGCGCGTTATATATAACCCATCATATCATATCATATCATATCGTATAGCTGTCAAAAGATGCTCACTCCTTGTGTGCCAGATTGAGAATGACTAAAAGAAATGGAGAGGTCCCTTCAGAGGAACTGTCCATGGACTACCATGCCCAAATAGGCCTTGTAAAGTTGTACAACCTTGACAGATCAACAAAGAATGGGTCTAGATGTTCTGGAAGGGTACACGTTCAACTTGAAACACCCTAGATTGGCTGAAAATGAAGTTTCAAGCTGTCTGCGGTGACAGACACCATCTGCAGACACGCCATCAGGCGCACAGCCACAGTCACCGGATGACGTCCAGGGTATGCCCCGGCTCGGCAGGTGTACATGGACTTCGTTGAACGAAATACTCAGGGCGCATGTTCATGGATGTCTGCAAACGGGCGTGTTGTCCATGCATTATGCAAAACCATACATGCCCGGACAGGGCACAATGTCCACAGACGCCCCATTGCATAAATGGACCATCCAGAGAGTTGTGATCTCTACAGACTATTAATTAGGGTTTTAAAGAAAAATAAAAGAATGTATTACACAATAATATACAAGATATGTATACAATAAAAAATAAATGTATTTATGAGAAAGGGATGGGGTATAGAAAGGGAGAGTTTGGAATTTCAATAAAGTCATCATCTTGGGAGGGATGGAGAGAAGTTTCATCAAAGCGTCTTTGATTTATGTTTTATGAATATGATTGGGGTGATTGCTGGGGAAGGAGGACATGTACAAGTAGGAGAGTGATAAACAACATTTATATTAACATGATTTTTAACATAATTTAAATGCGCGTTAAAGTCATTGCTAAGTTCATCCAATTTTGAAGACAGGATCATTATTTCAATCTGTAATGTTGGGGTTTGATATTGTATTTCTGATTGTTGGGATTCTGCATAATTAATCTGTGGTGTAGTTTCTTCATGTAAACTATGTACTATATGAAAAAAAGAAATTATCATTTAAATAAGCGCTCCATGAATTACATTATTTGTTTATATTGAAAGATATATTGTTTACCATTAGAGATTTCCTCTTCACTCATTTATTCTTTAGGAAAGTTTTCTTTTAGCGACTGAAGTGTGTTTGCCATTTCTGTCAAAATAAGAAATGTTGATATTTGCTTAAGAGAAATGTTTATATAATGAATGGTAATAATATCATTGGTTAAGTTGCTTAACTGATAGAAAGAGTACTTTTTGGGCAGCTTATAACTTTAGTGCTGTTTTTTGAATGGTCATAAAATTTTGCAGAGAGGCTCTTGCTGATTGCATGTTTGAAAACGTGAGGTGCAGCATCATTTTAGAAATGGTCGCCATATTGAATGGGTGAATCACAGCATTTGTCTGTGGACAGCGCAATGAGGAAAAGAAGTCTGGAAAAAATATTTGGGTTATTTTGTGGATGAAGGAGGGCTTGGAAGGGGTGGGGAATGGACAAAAGTTGATATAGAGCTGATTTTATAGATGAAAACAAGCTGTGCAGGTGCAATTTTTCTGTCCGCTGATATTATTGGAATTGGGCTATGGGGTTGTGGTAGTCTGGGTGAGTTTTGTTATTTGAAGGTGTATTTTACACACTTGTTATATAGTTTTATTGCATTGTAGTGGTTGTGGCCGGAGGCCAAATTCTTGGGGGCATGAGTGTAGGCCTGGTCCTGTCCAGGCTGGACTACTGCACTAGTATCCTCCTTAACCTCCCTCTTTGTTCCCTAAGCCCCCTTCAGCTAATCCAGAATAGGGCTGCAAGATTTATCCTTGGCCTCAAGTCCAGGAATCATATCTCTGGAGCCTTAAAATCTCTACACTGGCTCCTGGTGGCCACAAGGATGAAACCAAAGATCCTCTGTATCATTCACAAGGCTTTCTGCGGCCAGAGACCACACTATCTTCAACATTCCCTACCTAAATACTCCCCTGCTAGAGCTGTGATGCCTCTAACTCCAATTCTCTGATTGTTAATTGGTTGTCCAAACAGAGAGTGGGAGGCAGGTTTCTCTCTTTGGCTAGTGCCTCTCATTGGAACAGCTTTCCTGCTCCTCTCAGACTTGACCAGAATTCCTTAAATTCTGGACATTTTTCAAAACACTTTCCCTCTTCCCTTCCCTCCTAACTCATACCATTGCTACTGAAACTGGTGGCTGGTCCCACATGAACCTCACAGGTTCCATGCCCTATACTTAGTCGGCAACTATACCCACTAACCCTTCAGCCCTACCCTTGTGGGCGTACCGCCTGACGGCTGTGCACCTCACCCTTAGGACTCCTCTGCCCCAGCACTTAGCCAGCAGCCCTACACTTTAACATCCCTTGGTACTTCCCTCCCAGGTTTCTATCTGCACGTGTGTATCCCTACTCCCTCTTCCATTCATTCACTTCTCTCACTGCACAATGCATGTGTGCATTTATAGCAGCACTGTGCACAATGTTTTTATATAAGAGAAATGCAGATACAACATATTTCTAGAATATTGTTAAGTGGCAGTTCGGGTGTGGAAGTTTAATAGGTTGATAGGGTGATATGTAGAGTTTTTGGAAGTGATTGGTGGATGGATGTGTGACTGTTTGAAGGCAGGCAATGAGGGAGTGTTACAAACATACAAGTATAAAGGGTAGAAGGGCTGTCTTGTGCACGTGCCATCCAAGTTTTTTAATGAGTCCTGGCCTGGAAAGGGGACTGCAGAGACCATGATTAGTCATGAAGATCCATGGATTATGGTGCTTATTGTATGCTAGAGAAAATTGTTTGTGACGGTGGTGGTGTGAGTTATGGTTGCTTAGTTTACCATAACTGGCAAATTTCAGGGGGGTTTCAGTTTTACTTGTAACCATAACGTCCCTTCAACAAAGATTTTTCACTAAATTACATGGCCTGCAGTAGCGCCCATGTAGTTAAGGTTAAGTTGCTAAACCCAGAGGAAGAGTACTTTTTGGGTGGCTTATAACTTTGCTCGCCCTGGACGAATCCTCACCAAACCTTGCAAAAAAAGAATATGGCCCACTCTGCAATGTTTGGTGAGGTTTGGTCTAGGGGGGGCAAAGTTATAGCGGGGGTTCCAGAATTTCTTTTTTTCCCATAGACTGTATGAAGAAATATTTTGCTCACGCCTACAGCCCATACCGCTCGATGCATTTTCACCAAATTTACGACAGGAGCGGCGGCTTGGTCCCGAAAGCATGCTTTTGTAAATTTGGTGGAAATCTATCCAGTAGTTTTTTGTTAAACGACCAAAAAGTAGGTCTAAACATATGTGTGATATATTTGTCCGCTCCTCGGACACACTTCCCTGTTCGGACATCGGACGTTCCCACTGATTGGATGGTGAAAAGTGTGAAGTGCGTCAGATTTTTGGAAACTCCTGCCATCTTTGCGGACAGCGGCCGGTGTCTGCGGGAAAACAACACCAAAAACACAACATTGCTGCTGTCACACTTATGAAATAATCACTGGGGAGCTGAGAGGTGATGAGGATGAGATGGGATATGGCTGCAAGAAGCAAAAAAACAGATGTTTTTCGCTGCAAAAGTTCACAAACAGTCTGGATGTTCGTGAACAGTGCCGAGAAATTTGCGAACACCTCAGCATTACAGGGTTGGTTGAAAAACAGTTCATGGATGGCTTATAACTTTGGCACCACTTAATGAAACTGCATGGAAGTTTGCAATCATATTCCTGACCTGATTCTGAATGTGTTTACAATGTTTGGTGGGATTCTGTCAAGAGAGGGCAGAATTAAAGGAGGGGTCCCAAAATAATGTAACGGCTTATCAATGAGGTGCCATTTGATGAATCTACACTTAATTTGGCAAACTGATAATAGATCTAGATATAAATGTTTTTACGAGGTTTGGTAGGATTTTGTAAATAGGGGTCAAAAATAGAGGTGGGGTCCCAAAATAATGTAAAGGCTTATAAATGAGGTGCCATTTGACAAATCTACACTTAATTTGGCAAACTGATAACAGATCTAGATATACATTTGTTTTGTAAAGTTGGTGGGATTTTGTGAAGAGGCGGCAAAATTAGAGGGGGAGTCCCAAAATATTGTAAAGGCTTATAGATGTGGTGTCATTTGGCAAATCTACACAAAGGTTTGCAAAAAGATTATAGATCAAGATATACATTTTTTCATAAAACCTGAATGGATTTTGTCAAGGGGGCTAGATCATATGACTATTGTATGTGCATACATTTGACACTTTTGAAAAAATAAAACATGGGTGGATTTCCAGTAAACTTGTGTAAGGAGCATTGGCAAGGACGTGAAAGCATAGTTTTGCAAATGTGCTCGTGTTTTATTTTTTGACAAGTGTCATAATGTAGGTACAAAATATAGTGATATACTTTTGGTGACTGAGGTGTAGCCTGTGGCAATTGGTAGTGGCAAGATTGTCCGGGTCATTGAATAAGGTCATGATCCGGACAATCTGGCCATGACCATGAGGGACAACACATGGGGTTAAAGTGGCCACCTGGGACTGGCTTTGTGGTAAAGTTATTCGAAATTGGGATAGGTTCTTAAAGGGAATAAAAATGTGCTTGTGGTAATATGGTGATAGGGTTCTCTTTTCACCTTCTGCAGGCTGCCATGGAAAGCAACGGGGGGGGAGCCTTTATGGAACCCTGCATTCCCTTTCGATGGTGGCCAACTTGGAAAAGGATTTTCCTTCGGCATCCCGATGTAGGAAGAAAAATCCTTTTTTGAGCACCCGGGTTCCCACTTTGGGGACCTAGGGTGCTAATGGCCTTCATCCCCCATTACAGAGCTGGAATGGGGGGGTAATGGTCTGGAGACCTCGTTATCCACCCTCGCTTCGCTTGGGCTGATAACTTGGGCGCCAGGCTGGTATCCACCGTTCCAGTCCCTGCAATGGGGGATGAACGCCATAATATTTGCATTAGCATTCTCATTAGCATAACACAAAATGCATATGGAAATGTTGGAACATCTTATTGAGTCTATATACTTTACTGAGAAATATAAAGGAGATGGAGTCTATACGTTTTTTTTTTTTAGTTCTATTTTTTAACTTTGAAAAATGAACATTTCTTTTGTTGTTTTCGGATGTATTTTTTTGTTGGCAGGAGAGCTAAGAACTAAAGGTGGGGAAGGAAATGATGGAAGAGGCACCAAACACTAATATGGTGGGGCAGGTGGACAGGGGAAAATGTTGAACATTTGTTATTTCAAAGGTAGGGGACAGTGTTTCTCATGCTCCTTGATTACAGCAGTGGTGGTGGCTCTTGGGGAGGAGGGATGGTATTAGCCGATGCCATTTTTAGATAAATAGCAGTTTTGCTAATAGTATGTACTTTGTACTAGATTGTTGTGCAAGGGAAATTTTGACGTTGAAAGTTCCTAGATCAGTAGAAAATGCATTTCCGAACTTTCTGCAAAGCATGGATCTTACAGGGAAGATCCATGCTTTGCAGAAACAGAAAAGCTTTGCAGTTACAGGGAAACAGATGGGTTCTCAGACACGTCATCATGCCGCACACCAGTGTATGGTCATGTGGCACTGTCCGGAAGGTCCGCAATTAAGTCAGATGTTTGTTAACGTCTACGGATGCAAAACTAGTTGAAATAGTTGCAAGAAGTGTATAGAAGTGTTAAAAATGATTCTAGAAGGCGGGAAATGTTTTAAGGTGACACTTTGTAAATTGGATACAAATATTGTTATGTTGGGTAAGTATGATATTAGTTAGTTGTAGGAAAATAGCATGCACTGGTAAAAACCGACGTTGATAAAGGGACGTTATGGTTAAGTTGGACTAATAAAAACCTATGAAATTCAATGACAAAATGTTGTTAAGGGGACGTTATGGTTAAGTTGCACTAATAAAAACCTATGAAATTCACTGAAAAAACGTTGTTAAAGGGACGTTATGGTTAAGTTGGACTAACAAAAACCTATGAAATTCAATGAAAAAACTTTGTTAAAGGGACGTTATGGTTAAGTTCCACTAATAAAACCTATGATATTCAATGAAAAAAACGTTGTTAAAGAGACATTATGGTTAAGTTGCACTAATAAAAACCTATGAAATTCAATGAAAAACTTTGTTAAGGGGACGTTATGGTTAAGTTGCACTAATAAAAACCCATGAAATTCAATGAAAAGACTTTGTTAAAGGGACATTATGGTTAAGTTGCACTAATAAAAACCTATGAAATTCAATGAAAAACTTTGTTAAGGGGACGTTATGGTTACAGGTAAAAGCAAAATAAAAACTAGAAATTCACCAGTTATGGTAAGCTAAGCAACCATAACTCGCGGCACCACGGTGCACTGCTAAAACTAGCACCCAGGACATCAAAGGTGACATCACAAATGTCATTGATGACATCACTGATGACATCACATGTGCAATACATTTTGATGAAAAGTCCCTACAAGGAGTTGTGTTTATATTGTTGGTAACAAGATGTCAGCGGTGATCGAGAGACCTATCATGAACTACTTAATCTATTAAAGAATGCACTCATCTACAATCATTGTATTGGAGTGTTGTTGTTAATACAGAAACCTAATCATATATAAACATAGGCAATGACTGCAGCATGCACCATAGAAGTACACTATTTATAATCTTGTAACTTTGGATAGTACAATAATTAATGCTACCTTATCAGAGTTTTGAGTAATGTTAAACATGTAATAACTAGCTAACAATTCAAAACCTACAACACTTGTGCTGATACAAACAATACATATGAAGAACCACAGTGTGTACAAATCAGACGCACATACAGGGAAACTAAAGTAAGGAAGAAAGAAACAGCATCATCAGAACACCTTAATAACATTAAAGTTTATCTTCATTTATAAAAAATGAATTGTGTGTTTCAGGCCTGCTCATTTCCCCATGTATGTGCACCATGAGCTGAGACCAAACCCTAAGGAAAGTACTGAAAGAACATATGACAAGGTTAATGTCTAGATATATACATATAGAGCACATTTTCAATTTGAATATTCTGACTGTCAGTGAGCAAAACCACCTGGCCTATATATGTCAGTGAACAAAAACAAGTGGCCCAGCTATGTGGTCATTTTTGATGGCCTGTGTGTTAGTCTAAGCAGTGCACAGAGGTGGCACGAGTTATGGTTGCTTAGTGTGGTATCCTGGATGTTATGTTGATTGTATGTGGGAGTGCAGAGGCTTGGTGGAATGTTCATATGGATCTTGGAGTGTCAGGGCACTTGGGAGTTCCAGATGTGACAGTTGGGAACTTGGAGCTGGGCAGGGAACCAGGGTGGAGACATGTAGATCTTCTCTCCTACTTCCTGATCTAGTCTATGTAACGAAGAGACAATAAAGCATGTTCCTGTTTATACTTACTTGGGTCAGCCTGGTTCCTGCTCCTTGTACATCACTGGCCCAGGGTACATCTTGCAGCCTGCAAGATACATCAAATGGCGACGAGGATTGTTGATCCCAGAGGAAGTTGATGTAGGAAAGAAGGAAAAGAGAAGCCTCAGAAGTGTTGGAGCAGGGGCTACAGCATGAGGAAAGCAGAGAAACAGAGAGATCCATTCTTTTTGGGGTCTGGATTTCTAGATGGCCCTGGAAAGGTGTAAGCCCTGCATGTCACAAGTGGGTGTGCAGGCAGCCAGAAGAACCGTGTACACGATGCTGCCATTGGTGTACTTATGAAGATTTTAATAGCAAGTGAAGTTGTGAGCATGTTGTTCGCTGAGAAGATATGAAAAATGTAGTGAGGTGAAGTTCTGTGGCCACGTTTGACAAAGGTACTGTGGGGAATGGAGATAATGCAGAGAGAGAGAAGTTTGGGTCAACAAAAGGGAGAAATTTGGGCAAGCTAGAGGGTGCCTGGAGGACCGTGGGTGGTGCGCACCCAATGTAGTCCTCCTGTGTTCCAGCCGCTGCCATTGGGATGGAACGCACGTAGATTGCTCTGTGCCATTGTTTTCTGTCGGAGACTCAGAGCTGCGGTACGTAGGAGAACTTTAAAAAAAAAAGGCCCTAAAGCCGTGAGAAAACATGATGACGTGCATGCAGGAAGCACAAGATTTCCCATCGTAGTTGCGATGAGAAGATTTTGTTCTATTGTTAAGAGGTAACAGAGCCGATGTGAAGGCGGATTGGACGAATAAGGAACTTTGGAAGATGCTCGTTAGTGCCTCAGAAAAAAGAAAAAATAAACTGGAAAGAAATGTTCATTTCATTTATGCGCTGACAATGGGCCTCATTACGACCCAGGCGGTAAATTACCGCCTGGGTCGTACCTTTACCACCATGGCGTAAACCACGTTTACCCCATGGTGGTTGGCGGACTTACCGCTCCATTCCGAGGTGAGTGGGGCGGTAAGTCCCCATCAACCCATTTACCCTTCCCCATTCCCATTTTTGCCCCATAGGGCATAATGGGAGTGGGGAAGGCGTTAATTACGCCACCGTAAATTACGGTGGCGTAATTAACAACAAGGTCCCTTAGCGCCATGGATTTTAACAAAAACCTCCATGGCGCTAAGGGACCTCGGAATCAGGCGGTAAGGGTCGGCGCTGTTTACGCCGCCGTAAACCCCTTACCGCCTGGGTCCTTGTTTTGCCATTTGCTGCATTTGAAATCTGCGTTGTGATGCCAGCAAAGTACTGTGAACTGTTAATGGGCACTCGTTCATTACAGCATTTTACTAACTCTGTAAACACTTGTGTATAGGCGCGTTACAAATGCCATATCATATCATATCATATCATACCTTTATGAAGTTACGTGCTCAAACATTGTATACTTGATCAGCTGGAGTTTCTCACGGGGCGCAGCGCCGCAGGTGCTGTGAGAAATAATTACGAGAAAACCTTTTCATTACAGATGCGGTAGCAGCGCAAGGACGAATTTGTTTCTCTTTAGTTGTTGATTCTGTTGGATGGCTGTACGGAATCTTAGGAAAACAATTTTAAAACATGATTGGAGTGGCAGCATTTGAAGGGGTTGCTACCCTGTTACCCAGCGTTTTCATGATACGTTTATGGTGAATTAATGCAGACAAATGCCTGACTAAACGATTTATTTGAGGAATTATGACATGTTTTCAGGGAGATCAGTGACGAGGGTTTTGCATTTGGACATTGACATTTTTACTACACTACATAAGTGAAGTAAAAGACTACACTGAATTTGAGCAGATGTCCACAGAATTCTTTTTGAAGATAATTAAAGGAATGTTTAAATGATTGTAAAAATGCACATGATATGTTCGGGGAATCATTAATCATTGATATGCTTAATGTGAAGTTGCACTTTGGGAAATGCACATTTTGGGAAATGTAAACTTTGGGGAATGGAACATTTGGGAAATGCAAATTTTGGAAAATGTAAAATGTGTCTGTGTGCTTTGCATGTGTTGAAGTTGTTGTATGCCTGTGGATTGAAGTTGCGTATGTGAGAGCAAGAGCAATTACGGGTATGTGACGCAAGGGTGCGCACTGTAGATAGGAGTTATGTAGTTGTAGTACGCGTGTGAAAGTTAGCACATGTGTCTTGCAGGTGTTAAACGCTTGTGGAGGTTGATGTGGGTAAGTGTGCACGTTGTTGTGTAGTAAATGCGCATTTTTGGGAGTTGTATGTTATGGGGTTTGGTTTACACATACTGGCCAGGTGTGTTGCCGGGCAGGAAAACCTTCAGTAGGAACCCCACGTTGTTTTCTCAGGAGGTTGGACACTCACAAAGGAGTGTTCCAGTTTTTAACTTTGAGTTAAGTAGCAGTGTTTGACCCTAGGGCATGAGGGCCAATTTGGAGGTTGTAGTTATTTTCAACGCAGTTTGAGCATATGAAATCTGGCGATAGAGGCCCTCAGAGTAGTAGTTGTGTCTGCATTGTGGGTTACCACACAACAAAAACATTTTTTCCCTTTATATTGAGGTTGGAGTTTTGTTAGGAGCAGTGGTTTTTCTCCTAAGGGTTGTTTTTGTGGTGCCAGGCGGTGCATGGGAGGAAGTATTTATAATTTTATGCACGCCAGTATTTTTACTGTTATGGGGGCACACAGATTGTAGGCCAGTGGTTTTGTTGTGCAATTGTGGTCATTTTGGACCAAGGTGGATCTACTCTGGCATGGATTTTATGTTCAGTTGGAATTGTTTGATATATGTATACAGAGCTTTCAGTTCACACCACATATTTTCTTCATCTTTTGTGGTGCGTCTGATTTGGATTTTGCAAATTTTGGAAAACACTACTGTTTCATCCTGGTAGTGGTTTGTTTTTTTTTTTTTTTTTTTTACATCTTGACATAGCCCCTTTGCTATGTATATTCTCGTGTCACACCTCTTTCTTTTGTGGTTGCATTTTGTGATTTTGTGGTCTTTGTGTTGTGTGTCACTTTTACTAGATTTTTTGTCCTTTCTCATGTTTTTTTTTGGGAGAGAAGGGATGAGGCATGGTTGTTTTGGGTAAATGTTTGTGTGTATCGAATCATTGTTGGCGTGTTTTGGAAGGTACGTTTCCCTCACTTTGAAGCATGGTTTGGGCTCAAGTGTGGCAGACCTGAGGCCACGGGTGGCAGTCCTAGTGGAAGGTGCTTTAGATTAGGAGTGTCTTGGTTTGTGGTTTGGTTTAGTTTTGTTTGTTCATTTGTGGCAAGGTTCGTGCTTGGTGGTGGTGGCACCGAAACCCTGGTGTGGCAGGCCAGGGAAGAAGGAGCTGTAGTGTCTTTTGTTGTAGTCCTAGCATGATTGTGGGGTGTTTACGTTTTCTTGTGTTTGTTTAAAGGGGGGAGATGTGTGGTGTCCTGGATGTTATGTTGATTGTATGTGTGAGTGCAGGGACTTGGTGGAATGCTCATGTGGAGCTTGGGGTGTTGGGGCACCTGGGAGTTCCAGATGCGACAGTTGGGAACTTGGATCTGGGCAGGGGACCAGGGTGGAGGCCTGTAGATCTTCTCTCCTACTTTCTGATCTACACTATGTAACAAAAAGACAATACAGCATGTTCCTGTTTATGCTTACCTGGGTCAGCTTGGTTCCTGCTCCTTGTACATTACTGGCCCAGGGTAGATCTTGCATCAGGCAAGAATAATCACGTAGCTTACCATAATTGGCAAATATTTCGGTTTTACTTTTAACCATAATGTCCCTTTAACAAAGTTTTTTCATTTTAAAAAAATATATATATATTCAGTAAAACAACTTTGTTAAAGGGACGTTATGGGTAAGTTGCGCTACTAAAAACCTATGAAATTCAGTGAAAAAACGTTGTTAAAGGGACTTTATGGTTCAAAGTAAAACCGAAAAACCCCTGAAATTCAGCAGTTATGATAAGATAAGCAACCATAACTCGCGCCACCGTGCACTGCTAACACTAACACCCAGGACATCAAAGATGACATCACAAATGTCATTGATGACATCACTGATGACATCACATGTCTGGCTCTCCCTTTTTTCCCTTTACTGACATATCTAGGCCACATAGTTTTCTTCAGTAACAGTCAGGAAGTAAAAATTGAAAAGGTACTATATTTGTAGACTTAGGGTCGAGTCACATCATATGAAACATATACATAGCGGAAGACACAGGCTTGAAAGAGAGCAATCCTTTCTGTGCCTGAAGATAATCATTAGGGTTATCAGCACTTTCTCATAGTTTTATTTGTATTACTCTACCTTCCCTGTATATGCTCATATTTGTATACATTATACTCACTCTCCTTTCCTTTGGGTGCAGTCACATCATGTGATACACATACATATGGTAAGTAGCAGCTTTGAAACAGAGCAATAGTTTCTCTGCATAAAGACAATCAGGTTATGAACTCTTTCTGCTACTACTTCTGCTTTTTTGTTTACTTCACTGTCCCTGTATATAGTCATATGTGTATGTGTTGTTATCTCTTTGGGTTTTGTCTATAATAATTATGTATTAAGTGGGTTTTATTATCTACTTATTGCATGTTTCACAGTACGCAAAACTCTTATAATAAAGCATTTATCATTTCACTATTCAACATGGCAATATTATGAATATGGCACCTTCATCATGTATGCTGCACACACTGCCTATGTTTCTGCATGAGTAGCTTAGTGTACTGGATAGAACTTCATAATAGAATGCTATTTATATCAATGCATTGCTTAATGCACTAATTAGTTCATTATATTTATCCCAATGATCCTTGACAGTTTTTGGTCAGCACTATAAGAATCCCTTGTACAGAGCTTTAATGAAAAGTAAATGCACATCTGATGTCATCAGTGATGTCATCAATGACATGTGTGATGTCATCTTTGATGTCCTGGGTATTAGTGTTAGCAGTGCACGGTGGCGCGAGTTATGGCTGCTTATCTTACCATAACTGCTGAATTTCAGGAGTTTTTCGGTTTTACTTTGAACCATAACGTCCCTTTAGCAAAGTTTTTTCACTGAATTTCATAGGTTTTTAGTAGCGCAACTTAACCATAACGTCCCTTTAACAAAGTTTTTTTACTGAATTTCATAGGTTTTTAGTAGCTAAACTTAACCATAATGTCCCTTTAACAAAGTTTTTTTACTGAATTTCATAGGTTTTTGGTAGCACAACTTAACCATAATATCCCTGACTTTAAATACATGTAACATAGAACATACTGAACCCCTAGCTAGTGATTTCAAGGCCCGCGGACTACCGCCATGTCCGCGGACATATCGAAAATCTGAGCGTGGTAAATGTAAATTTAAATAGTGTGCCCCATTTCCCCTTTGAGGTTGGCTCTGAAAAGAGCCATTTTTGGGGGTTTTTTTGCAGATGCTTGACAGACACCTGTTATTTTTATTTTTTTTCTTCTTTTTTTCTTACATTACTCCTAAAATCTTCACATAACCTTCTCCAAAGCAACCCTTACATTCCAAAACAGCATGTCATTTCCCATGAAAGATAAGGAAATGCTTCTTCTTTAAAATAAACAGCATTACTGGAATCAATATTCTCATTATTACAGAAGAACATACCAGCTCTAAGCATGAAGGCACACATGCCTTGGTTGATTACACACCGAGCATTGTTTTGCTGAGGACAAAAAACTGAACTATTGTCCCATATTGCCCTAGGTAGTAATCCAGAAAAAATTACTTTGGCATTTGGAAGGATGTTCATTACTGCTTGAACCAAGTGTTCCAAATCTGCCAAAAATTAGGGGCACTGACATAGTCCAAATGGAAAGCACCATAGTGCAAAACTACCACATGGGGACTGTTGATCCTGCCCATATCTTCACAAACTTGTACAATTCCCTGTACATTGCAATCAGGCACAGTGCTCCACACGACCTCCACTCATTTAACATCAAAATTCTTTGCAACATGCATGCATTGGGCATACTGTTGTAAACCATGCACAAACATATCTCTGAGCACCAACACCCTGACTTTCTCCACTTCTGCCATCATCACTACACACAGTCTCTTTCAACACAAATCCACAACCTCAACATCTGATTGGCTGATCCCTACAGACTTCTTTCCTAGGCGTGCTACATCCGGGGTTTTCCAGGATTTGCTGGAAAACCCCGGATGTAGCACGCCCTGTCCACGGAGAGCCGCGGTGTCCGCGGTGTCCGCGGACCGCATAACTCTTGGACAGCCCTTCTACCATTTCCACTTCACTCTCTGTGCCATTCCCTCATTGCATACAGCTAAGCAGTCACACAATATAGAGAACGTCCTCAGAACACCCCCATTTTGTTTATTTTCAAACATTTCAGGACACTGCAAGTGTTCTTATAACACATGCAACTTGCCAGCGAACAATACGGACAACGTCCTCAGAACACCCCCATTTTCTTTATGTACAAACATTTCAGGACAGCATGAGTGTTCTTCTGGCCCACTCTTTTTTCTTTTGCTGACATATCTAGGCCACATGGTTTTCTTCAGTAACAGTCAGAAACTAAAAATTGTATTTTATTTGTAGACGTATCCTACAAGTAGGTTCTTATAGTAATTCCCTTAGAGTCCAGTCACATCATATGAAACATATACATAGGGGAAGACACAAGCTTTAAAGACAGCATTATTTTCAAGCAAATAAATGATGATTTCTCTGTTTAAAAGCTGCTATTCAACCTATGTATATGTATAATGGTATGTGTTCTTGTCTCTTTCTGTTTTCTCTATAGTAATGCAATTATGTAATACATGGGTTTTATTAGCTACTTATTACATATTTCACAGTACACACAAATCTATTAAGAAAACAATTATCATTTCATTATTCAACATATTAACATTACGAATATTATACCTTCAACTTGTACCCTGCACACAATGCTATGTTTCTGCATTAGTAGCTTAGTATACTAGATAGAACCCCATAATAGAATGCTATGTATATCAATGCATCGTTCAAAGCACTAATTAGGGTATGATATTTGTTGCAATGATCCTTGACACTTTTTTCGCAACATTATCATAAGAATCCCTTGTACACATATTTCATGAAAAGTACATACACATGTGATGTCATCAGTGATGTCATCAATGACATTTGTGATGTAATCTTTGATGTCCTGGGTGTTAGTCTTAGCAGTGCACGGTGGTGGCGCGAGTTATGGTTGCTTAGCTTACCATAACTGGCGAATTTCAGTTTTTTTTTTTCAGTTTTACTTGGAACCATAACATCCCTTTAACAAAGTTTTTTTATTAGCACACAAACAACATACAAAGATGGAGTGTAAAAAGCAATTTCTCAGAGATGGCTGTACACAGAATGTTGCAAACTAAGAATTTATGGTCGTTTACAGTTAAGGTCAGCTGCTTCCATTTTTTGCTCGCTAGCCGGAGAGGCCCACGACTCGCACCATAAGGTTATATTGTTTTTTGACCTTGACAGACAGGGATCATGCTAAAAGACTTCTTTTGAAGGAGTGTTGCAAAAACGTAAGACACAATAGGGTTGAAATTTCTGAAACGAAACCACTTTTATATATTATATTCACTGAAAAAACGTGGTTAAAGGGATGTTATGGTTAAGTTGGACTAATAAAAACCTATGAAATTCAATGAAAAAACTTTGTTAAAGGGACTTTATGGTTAAGTTCCACTAATAAAACCTATGATATTCAATGAAAAAACGTTGTTAAAGAGACATTATGGTTAAGTTGCACTAATAAAAACCTATGAAATTCAATGAAAAAACTTTGTTAAGGGGACGTTATGGTTAAGTTGCACTAATAAAAACCCATGAAATTCAATGAAAAAACTTTGTTAAAGGGACATTATGGTTAAGTTGCACTAATAAAAACCTATGAAATTCAATGAAAAATGTTGTTAAGGGGACGTTATGGTTAAAAGTAAAACCAAAAAAACCCTAGAAATTCACCAGTTACTGTAAGCTAAGCAACCATATCTCACGGCACCACCGTGCACTGCTAAGACTAGCACCCAGGACATCAAAGGTGACATCACAAATGTCACACGGGGCATGAGCGGGGGGTGGGGGGAGGGAGAAACACACACGGGGCATGAGCGGGGTGGGGGGGAGGGAGAGACACACACGGGGCATGAGCGGGGGTGGGGGGAAGGGAGAGAGACACATGGGGCATGAGCGGGGGGTGGGGGGGAGGGAGAGAGACACACGTGGCATGAGCGGGGGGTGGGGGGAACACACAAAAACACAGACATGCCACACGGACATGAGTTTGTGCAGCAGATCCCGCTCCTCGGCCCTCCGCTCGCCACCATGTGCGAATGGCGTGAGCGGGGGGGCTGAGGGAACAGGGGACACATGGAGCATGAGCGGAGGTGGGGGGGACAGAAAGGACACACGGGGCATGAGCGGGGGTGGGGCAGACACGGGGCATGAGCAGGGGTGGGAGGAACAGGAGACAGACACGCTCCTGCTGACCTGACAAAGCCTCTCATGCGGGAAAGAAAGATGGCGGGCGTCTCGGAAGCCAGACGCACTGCACGCTTTCAGAGTGACCCAAATACTTTTTTTGCAAAGTTTTCCTATGGAAACAACAACTTAAGCATAACTACATGGCCACTACTACTATATATATATATATATATATGGAAAATGTGTACATTTTCAAAAGAGGTTAAAACAATTACAATAATGTTATTAGTGAGCCTATAAAATTACACTGTAGACCTGTAAAGTGATGTGTGCTAATATATATCATAAAGTGTCAAGTTCAATAAGTCCTTTGCGATTTTCAAGATGTTATAAGTCGCTGAGGTGATGACCAATGACTTTGTGCCATACACCGTGCTCCAAAATTGGTCTGTGGTAAAGTCATGATCATGAACAAAGTTTCTGTAGCCCTTGATGTAATACAAGTCTAGAGCACTACATGAAGTCAGGATGTGCCTACTTGATTCTATTGCTTTTAAGCACAAATTACATTTCCTATTTTTCCAACTATCAATATACTCCATAATGTGCAAAATGTTAAATTGGAGATAAATAATGACCCTTTTGAATTTCTTGGAGGACTGTTTTTTTTTACATATGAACAAGGGGTATTAGGGACATTTTAGAAGCATTCTCAGATCAGCCCCATATCGTAGTCGTGTTCTGCAGAATTATGTGGAAATTGGGAAGTGTCAATGCTTTTTCAAGGGTTAGATCGATGTCCTCAAAGTGAGCTGACACAGATGTCTACAGGTCAGCCAGGAAGGGGTTGAGTTTACTGTCCTGTAAGTGGGAGGCAAGAGCCCCCAGCAGAGTTGAAATGTCTAATGAGTTGTTAGACTTACACACAATTTACTCAAATGGATTAACCAATAAACCCTAATGGATACCACACCAAGTTCGCTCCTGAAAGCCTCCACAGATACTACATTAGGTTGAGACAGAACTGAGCAAAACATCTTCCCTTCAAGTTTTTTCAACCAGTGTAAGCGAGTGGAAGGCAAGGCTTCAAGGTCATATAATAGTCCAGGTATGATACTGGCGTTACAAATCGTACACAGGCCTTCCAAATTGTGATCTTCCTTCTTGGTGATAAACCTGTTCATGTGCAACCATTTTTTCATCATCTTTAGAGAGATGTAATCACCATAGATGGGAAGTGTTGGAGATTGCTAAATTGGGTAGCTCATACCACCTCTAGGTTATGACCTACTAGAGACCATTTCAATGGAATTTCTTTCTGTTCTTATTCCCTATTACCATGACTTTTGACTTTGCTGGATGCATTTCCATTGCGTTCAGCAAGGCATATTCTGCTAATCTATCCATTAAGTGTTGTAGGCCGATGAGCGTATGGGCAAATAAGACTGTATCATCAGCCTAGCTCATACAAGGAAATGGCTTCTCAACGATTTTTGGTGGAACATTCCGGCATGTTTTAATACTTTAGTCCATATTGGCTATGTAAAGATTAAATAACATGGGTGCAAATAAGCACCCCTGTTTCAGCCTTCGATAGGTAGGAGTACCCTTGCTTAAGAATCCATTCTGGTTAATGTGTATCATCACTCTTGTGTCCAAATAAAGTTGCTTAATTAAGAATAGGAGACAGTGGTCCAAGCTGCAGGGTTCCAATTTGTTGCATAGTTTTAGTTGGGAAACACTGTTGAATTCTTTAGAATAATCTATAAATCATAAATACAGTTTTTCACTATATGCGCCTATGGGCTCAGTCTTAATATATTTTAGTGCATATATGTTGTGAGATGTATTAGGCCCCTGTTGAAAGCCTGTTTGTTATTATTTCAGCAATGCCTTCTCGTTTGCCCACTTAATCAATTTTTTTAACAAAAGAGATGAGACGATCTGAGAGCTGGTGTCCAGCATTGCTAATGACCTTCAGTTGGAGGACTCCATCCTGTACCCTTTTTTGAAGATAGGAACCAAGATGGATTCCCTTCAGCTATAGGGTATCAGCCCATCAGCAATAATGCATTTGTACATACATTCTAATAATGGGGCCCAAAAATGTGGAATGGCTTTGATAAGAATATTGGACACTAAGTCAGGGTCAGGGGCACAAGAGGCTTTTAATGTATTTATCATGGTTAATATATCTTCTGCATCAAAGCCGGTGTGCACAGCAATAGACTTGCAATATGTTACAGGTTTGACTGATGGTATGCTGTTGCCAAAATAATGTTTACCAATAATGTTTACCAATGTAGCGAGTCCAGCTATAGAGTCTATAGAAATGAGTTCCTGTGCTTTACCACACGCACAATATTTGCAGGAGCAAAGCCAGAACCTTTTACCATCATTGGTTCTGAGTAGCTGGAATAGAAATGTCCAATTGGCATTCTGGTTGACGTGTTTCTGATTTTTTTACCCAATTCTTATTACCTGTAGAAAGGGATGTCAATTGTCTTCGACAGTCAGTCAAAGTTATATCAAATGAGCTCTTGATTTGTGACACCGCCCTACAGTAATCCATTTTGTTCTGTGTATATTAACATCAAATATGGCAACAATAGAGACATCATTGTTACACAACACTCTTCCCAAATGTAACATTGATACAAATTTAGAAACACATTTCCCCATGTTCAAATTACTTTGTGTCAGCATTTGAATAGGGCTCTTAGAGGTTGTTTCTAGCAATGTACTTAGTTTTGTAATATTTAGTTCAGACTATATTGTCCTATTCTCCTTCTGTGTGATCTCCAGGTTAACAGTCTGGTGATCATTCCTCCCTTTATTAATGAAAACATTTAACCAGGTTAGCAGCACATGTATGCTTTGTTCCATGAAAAGGAATTTTACGTTGCTAGGGCCTCATGATAAGTGACCCAGTCCAGAAATAAAGGTGCCAGTAACGTTTCCGTACAGGGTCACTGCGAGTCTGCCGGTAGGGGCACTGAGCAATCGGCAGGCCTGACCTTCCGTTACTTCAGGCCCCTACCATCATGTTTTTCACTGAAGCATCAGCATCATTAACAACGGTGCTGGTGCATCATTGTCCCATTCCCATGTCCTATGGGACTCCATGGGAATGAGAATTTACCATACCACCTCTGCCTGTGATATCCCGTTAGCACCAGGATGTCAGGCGGTGGTAACGATAATAGGAGGAGACCCTATCTAAGGTTGATGAGCAGTTCCCATTTGACCTTATGGGACGCAGAGCTTCACTTGTCCGTTTTTTTAAGTTCAAGCAGCTAAAGTTGTACATGTTGCGAGACGCGCATGGTATCAAGAGAGATGACACTGACAACAGAACTTAAGTTTCAAAGAATACCTTATTCAAATGTCAGAATGGTGTACGGCCTTGCTTGCCTTATAACTAAGGTGTGGATTTCTCCCGCCTAGGGAAGTATGTGTCTGTAAGTCTAAATCAAATGCCTGTCTGTGTCAAAACCTATGCTTGCACTCACATCTAGAAAAAACATGGTGTGGGGGTCTTATTAGCCAACAAAACAGTGTTCAAAAGTAACATCTTAGCTGTTCTCATTTTAGGTTCTTCTTGGGATCACTATCCCAAGTTCAGCACAGTTTAAATAGCTGCTTGTCTCACCAATGTTCCACCAGATCTTGAGGTTCCCTTCCCCAAAGTTCAATCTAGCACAGTTCACACAAAAAGGAGGTTTGTAGGTTCCCTTTTCCAAGACAGCGTTTCTCAGTTCCTTTGCTTCACAGGTTTCCCTTCCACAACATTTCACTGTAGCACTTAAACTGCATGCACTTGCTCACCTTTCATTATAGGAAAACACAGGTTCACTTGAACCACCTTCTAGCTTGCCTTACCATTCACTTAACAGTTCTCTGTGGTGTACTCACAAGGTATTTTTCTTGTCACTGTTTAGGGCTCCCTGGTCTAGGCACAGTCACCAGACCACACAGTCCACCCATCACAGGTTGTGCAACCAGGAACCCAATGTTTCTCCTTGGCTTGATTTGTGCAGTCTTTGATTTTCTGCTTCAGTATTCTGATTTCTCACACTTATATTCCTTTTGGCTAGTGTAACACTCTTCTGCATCAGCATTCTGCCTTGCCACAACCTTATGGTTCTTTCTCACATTGCTTGTTAGAATACTAAGGCGATTGTTCAATGTTCCATATGCTTTAGTTCTGCTCACAGTGCTGTTTACATCAAGTCTGACATTCAATATGCCAGTTTAACTTCAAATGCCTGTTTGGCAAAAAACGTGATGTTACTACAAATAGGGTCCCCATCCTTTTATAATAGGAAAGAAGGATGGCAATGTGTGCGTGGAAGTCACCAGCGGTTATTATAGTTTCACCCAAGGAGTGCTCAAGCCATTTAGTTAAAATGTCTTCAATGGATATCTGAATGATGGCAGTGTGCGCTCCACATGAAGGATCTTACAAATGTATAATTAGCAATCGATTTCTGGGTGTTGAAGATTGCTCCAATACAATGGCTTATAATTTTGGTATACTAGTGCCTGCTGTATATTCACTCAGTTTGAAGCGAGCATACGCCCCAATGGTAAAGCCTCCAAGAGGTTGGCCTTTCTCTTTGCTTATGGCAGGCCGACAAAGGATGGTGTATCCATTTATTTTAAAATTCGAATGGACCCACGTCTCTTGTATAAGAAAAACAACACTATCAGTGACGTGTATAAAGCCTGCCGGTTGACATATAAAAGAGCGAAAGCCGCGGTTGTTCAAGGAAAGCCACCTTGTGGGATCGTCTTGTGAAGGACATCAATAGATTGTGCCTCCCAGAGGTTGATGAACCAAACATAATTTTTCTTGGTGAGTTATTTAGCTCGTGAATAGGTTTTGAAATGCTGAAAGAAGACTTGCTTTTTTAGAGTTGTTGTTACCCACCAAGAATTTACCACCAGCAGAGGAGTTTGGGCAATCCACCAGGAGAACACTAAGAGATTGTTTTGGGCATACCATTAGAAAATAGCTAATGTTTGAAGCTCCACATATTTGTTACTAAGCAATCCAACTATCACTAGTGGTATGAATTTGGCTAAGACCCAGTTAGTCGGACTATCATGATAAGGCAATTTAACATGCAAAATATGTTCAGAGCAGATGGTCTTAAGCTGGTCAATTTGCCGATAAAACTCCTGTAAAAAGAAATGGGCTTGCAGAGGTCAGTTGATGCTCCTCCTGTTTTATCCATTTGCCCAAAATTATTCAGGCAGTTTAGCCATCCCTCATAGTTGTTTGGGCATTTTCTTGTTAGAGACTAAATTGAAGTTTGGAGCAAATTCTGTATTCGAAGGCAATCCATAGTTGAGACCTCTGTATCCTATATTTGATGTACACACTAGGTAGACAAGTCTGCTGATTCCAATTGGGAATTGGCTTAGGGTTAAGGCCATCACATCCTACATGTGTGGCCACAAGTGGTGGGCAATTCTTCAAATTTAAGGTACCCGTGGGTCCATTGCCAACTTCAGGTACATGACAAGATAATCCAGGGGCAGCTGATTGTTGATTCGCAGGGTGACAAGTAGATTTAGCTGGACCTTGGTTTGGAGTGAGTCATCCGTCTATGGGACCATGTGTTTGTACCTGGCTAGTTTCACCATTGGGTTTTTTTAATCATTGAGCCTGATAGCACTTTTCTATTTATTTGGCCATTTGTGGCTTGTGTGCAGTGACATCCTTTCTCAAAATTGGTGGTTGCCTTGAAAGAAAACTTCTTGCGAATTGGCAGATTGGGGCCACAAGTATGACATGCCTGATGCCTCTCCCGTCAGCGACACCCTTTATTAGTGGCTGGAGGAGAGCTGGTCAGGGCCAAGAGCTCTTCAATGGAAGGTGAGGATGAAGTAGAACTGTTCAACTCACCTCAGTAGATGAAATAGCATTTACCCTTTCCAAATCACCTGAGAATTTAGAGCCAAGGGGAAGGGCAGAGAGATTCAATTTGCTACTTAGAGAAGGGAAAGCAGATGCTGCTTCACTGATAC
Source organism: Ambystoma mexicanum (assembly GCF_040938575.1). Lineage (NCBI taxonomy): Eukaryota > Metazoa > Chordata > Amphibia > Caudata > Ambystomatidae > Ambystoma > Ambystoma mexicanum. Next base: position 1,329,117,177 of record NC_090929.1, on the reverse strand, counting down.
TGATTACTGGTTCTGTACACGGAACATCATTTGTCACGCCCACACCGTTATATATTTCTAGAATAATGTCCACCACCCTGGAAAGTACCCTCTTAAGATCTGCTTTCTCTTTTTCCATACCAGACAATAGTACGAAAAATGCATCGAGTGCGACAGCTACTGCATTTGAGTTGACATGGGAGATTCTGCCTCCTCGAGTAGAATCTGAGGTGGTAGTGGAGTCTGATCTTTATTTGCAGGCTGATAAGTCATAAAGGGAGACCAATCACTATAATTCTGGACTGGCAGAAAGATTTGTGCCTATAATGTTGTCATATTTGGTGTAGATTTCAAAGGTCTCCCATTACCATAATTTCCCTTTAACAAAGTTTTTTCATTAAAAAAAAAAATATATATATATATATTCAGTAAAACAACTTTGTTAAAGGGACGTTATGGTTAAGTTGTGCTACTAAAAACCTATGAAATTCAGTGAAAAAACATTGTTAAAGGGACGTTATGGTTCAAAGTAAAACCGAAAAACCCCTGAAATTCAGCAGTTATGGTAAGATAAGCAACCATAACTCGCACCACTGTGCACTGCTAACACTAACACCCAGGACATCAAAGATGACATCACAAATGTCATGTATGACATCACTGATGACATCACATGTCTGGCCATCCCTTTTTTCCCTTTACTGACATATCTAGGCCACATAGTTTTCTTCAGTAACAGTCAGGAAGTAAAAATTGAAAAGGTACTATATTTGTAGACTTAGGGTCGAGTCACATCATATGAAACATATGCATAGCGGATGACACAGGCTTGAAAGAGAGCAATACTTTCTGTGTATGAAGATAATCATTAGGGTTATCATCACTTTCTCATAGTTTTATTTTTATTACTCTACCTTCCCGGTATATGCTCATATTTGTATACATTATACTCACTCTCCTTTCCTTTGGGTGCAGTCACATCATGTGATACACATACATATGGTAAGTAGCAGCTTTGAAACAGAGCAATAGTTTCTCTGCATAAAGACAATCAGTTAGGTTATGAACTCTTTCTGCTACTACTTCTGCTTTTTTGTTTACTTCAATGTCCCTGTATATAGTCATATTTGTATGTGTTGTTGTCTCTTTGGGTTTTGTCTGTAATCATTATGTATTAAGTGGGTTTTATTATCTACTTATTACATGTTTCACAGTACGCAAAACTCTTATAAGAAAGCAGTTATCATTTCACTATTCAACATGGCAGGATTATGAATATGGCTCCTTCATCATGTATGCTGCACACACTGCCTATGTTTCTGCATGAGTAGCTTAGTATACTGGATAGAACTTCATAATAGAATGCTATTTATATCAATGCATTGCTTAATGCACTAATTAGCTCATGATATTTATCCCAATGATCCTTGACAGTTTTTGGTCAGCATTATAAGAATCCCTTGTACAGAGATTTTATGAAAAGTAAATTCACATGTGATGTCATCAGTGATGTCATCAATGACATTTGTGATGTCATCTTTGATGTCCTGGGTGTTAGTGTTAGCAGTGCACGGTGGCGCAAGTTATGGTTGCTTATCTTACCATAACTACCGAATTTCAGGAGTTTTTCGGTTTTACTTTGAACCATAACGTACCTTCTGATTTTTTTACCCAATTCTTATTACATGTAGAAAGGGATGCCAATTGTCTTCGACAGTCAATCAAAGTTATATCAAATGAGCTCTTGATTTGTGACACCGCCCTACAGTAATCCATTTTGTTCTGTGTATATTAACATCAAATATGGCAACAATAGAGACATCATTGTTACACAACACTCTTCCCAAATGTAACATTGATACAAATTTAGAAACAAATTTCCCCATGTTCAAGTTACTTTGTGTCAGCATTTGAATAAGGCTCTTAGAAGTTGTTTCTAGCAATGTACATAGTTTTGTAATATTTAGTTCAGACTATATTGTCCTATTCCCCTGCTGTGTGATCTCCAGGATAACAGTCTGGTGATCATTCCTCCCTTTATTAATGAAAACATTTGACTAGGTTAGCAGCACATGTATGCTTTGTTCCATGAAAAGGAATTTTAGGTTACTAGGGCCTCATGATAAGTGACCCGGTCCAGAAATAAAGGTGCCAGTAATTTTTCCGGACAGGGTCACTGCGAGTCTGCCGGTAGGGGCAATGAGCAATCGGCAGGCCTGACTTTCCGTTACTTCAGGCCCCTACCATCATGTTTTTCACTGAAGCATCAGCACCATTCACAACGGTGCTGGTGCATCAGTGTCCATTCCCATGTCCTATGGGACTCCATCGGAATGAGAATTTACCATACCACCTCTGCCTGTGATATCCCGGTAGCACCAGGATGTCAGGCGGTGGTAACGATAATAGGAGGAGACCCTATCTAAGGTTGATAAGCAGTTCCCATTTGACCTGATGGGACGCAGAGCTTCACTTGTCCGTTTTTTTAAGTTCAGGCAGCTAAAGCTGTACATGTTGTGAGACGCGCATGGTATCAAGAGAGATGACACTGACAACAGAACTTAAGTTTCAAAGAATACCTTATTCAAATGTCAGAATGGTGTACGGCCTTGCTTGCCTTATAACTAAGGTATGGATTTCTCCCGCCTAAAGAAAACTAAGGGATGTATGTGTCTGTAAGTCTAAATCAAATGCCTGTCTGTGTCAAAACCTATGCTTGCACTCACATCTAGAAAAACATGGTGTGGGGGTCTTATTAGCCAGCAAAACAGTGTTCAAAAGTAACATCTTAGCTGTTCTCATTTTAGGTTCTTCTTGGGATCACTATCCCAATTTCAGCACAGTTTAAATAGCTGCTTGTCTCACCAATGTTCCACCAGATCTTGAGGTTCCCTTCCCCAAAGTTCAATCTAGCACCGTTCACACAAAAAGGAGGTTTGTAGGTTCCCTTTCCCAAGACAGCGTTTCTCAGTTCCTTTGCTTCTCAGGTTTCCCTTCCACAACATTTCACTGTAGCACTTAAACTGCTTGCACTTGCTCACCTTTCATTATAGGAAAACACAGGTTCACTTGAACCACCTTCTAGCTTACTTTACCATTCACTTAACAGTTCTCTCTGGTGTACTCACAAGGTATTTTTCTTGTCACCGTTTAGGGCTCCCCGGTCTAGGCACAGTCACCAGACCACACAGTCCACCCATCACAGGTTGTGCAACCAGTAACACAATGTTTCTCCTTGGCTTGATTTGTGCAGTCTTTGATTTTCTGCTTCAGTATTCTGATTTCTCACACTTGTATTCCTTTTGGCTAGTGTAACACTCTTCTGCATCAGCATTTTGCCTTGCCACAACCTTATGGTTCTTTCTCACATTGCTTGTTAGAATACTAAGGCGATTGTTCAATGTTCCATATGCTTTAGTTCTGCTCACAGTGCTGTTTACATCAAGTCTGACATTCAATATGCCAGTTTAACTTCAAGTGCCTGTTTGGCAAAAAACGTTATGTTACTAAAAATAGGGTCCCCATCCTTTTATAATAGGAAAGAAGGATGGCAATGTGTGCGTGGAAGTCACCAGCGGTTATTATAGTTTCACCTAAGGAGTGCTCAAGCCATTTAGTTAAAATGTCCTCAATGGATATCTTAATGATGGCAGTGTACGCTCCACATGAAGGATCTTACAAATGTATAATTAGCAATCGATTTCTGGGTGTTGAAGATTGCTCCAATACAATGGCTAATAATTTTGGTATACTAGTGCCTGCTGTAATGGTTAAGCCTCCAAGAGGTTGGCCTTTCTCTTTGCTTATGGCAGGCCGACAAAGGATGGTGTATCCATTTATTTTAAAATTCGAATGGACCCACGTCTCTTGTATAAGAAAAACAACACTATCAGTGATGTGTATAAAGCCTGCCGGTTGACATATAAAAGAGCGAAAGCCGCGGTTGTTCAAGGAAAGCCACCTTGTGGGATCGTCTTGTGAAGGACATCAATAGATTGTGCCTCCCAGAGGTTGATGAACCAAACATAATTTTTCTTGGTGAGTTTAGCTCGTGAATAGGTTTTGCAATGCTGAAAGAAGACTTGCTTTTTTAAAGTTGTTGTTACCCACCAAGAATTTACCACCAGCAGAGGAGTTTGGGCAATCCACCAGGAGAACATTAAGAGATTGTTTTGGGCATACCATTAGAAAATAGCTAATGTTTGAAGCTCCACATAGTTGTTACTAAGCAATCCAACTATCACTCTGGAATGAATTCGGCTAAAACCTAGTTAGTCGGACTATCATGATAAGGCAATTTAACATGCAAAATATGTTCAGAGCAGATGGTCTTAAGCTGGTCAATTTGCCGAAAATACTCCAGTAAAAAGAAATGGGCTTGCAGAGGTCAGTTGATGCTCCTCCTGTTTTATCCATTTGCCCAAAATTATTCAGGCAGTTTGGCCATCCCTCATAGTTGTGTGGGCATTTTATTGTTAGAGACAAAATTGAAGTTTGGAGCAAATTCTGTATTCGAAGGTGATCCATAGTTGAGACCTCTGTATCCTATATTTGTTGGACACACTAGGTAGACAAGTCTGCTGATTCCAATTGGGAATTGGCTTAGGGTTAAGGCCATCACATCCTACATGGGTGGCCACAAGTGGTGGCCAATTCTTCAAATTTAATGTACCCGTGGGTCCATTGCCAACTTCAGGTACATGACAAGATAATCCAGGGGCAGCTGATTGTTGATTCGCAGGGTGACAAGTAGATTTAGCTGGACCTTGGTTTGGAGTGAGACATCCGTCTATGGGACCATGTTATTGTACCTGGCTAGTTTCACCATCAGGTTTTTTAATCATTGAGCCTGATAGCATTTTTCTATTTATTTGGCCATTTGTGGCTTGTGTGCAGTGACATCCTTTCTCAAAATTGGTGGTTGCCTTGAAAGAAACCTTCTTGCGAATTGGCAGATTGGGGCCACAAGTATGACATGCCAGATGCCTCTGCCATCAGAGACACCCTTTATTAATGGCTGGAGGAGAGTTGGTCAGGGCCACGAGGTCTTCAATGGAAGGTGAGGATGAAGTAGAACTGTTCAACTCACCTCAGTCGATGAAATAGCATTTACCCTTTCCAAATCACCTGAGAATTTAGAGCCAAGGGGAAGGGCAGAGAGATTCAATTTGCTACTTAGAGAAGGGAAAGCAGATGCTGCTTCACTGATACTGATTACTGGTTCTGTACACGGAACATCATTTGTCACGCCCACATCGTTATATATTTCTAGAATAATGTCCACCACCCTGGAAAGTACCCTCTTAAGATCTGCTTTCTCGTTTTCCATACCAGACAATAGTACGAAAAATGCATCGAGTGCGACAGCTACTGCATTTGAGTTGACATGGGAGATTCTGCCTCCTCGAGTAGAATCTGAGGTGGTAGAGGAGTCTGATCTTTATTTGCAGGCTGATAAGTCATAAAGGGAGACCAATCACTCCAATTCTGGACTGGCAGAAAGATTTGTGCCTATAATGTTGTCATATTTGGTGTAGATTTCAAAGGTCTCCCATTACCACCCAAGGAATCATGTTGTAAACTAAGGCACAGATTCAATAATTAATTATTTTTATCGATAGTGGGCGATGAATGTTAGGTCCACTGGGCAAGAGTATTGTCACAAGGCAAGTTCAAGGGCACTGTGGAAATCTTCTCAAAGACACATGCAGAAGTAGATGGAATGCATCAAAGAACCCTGTTATTTTTGCTTGCGCTACAGAAGTGGTGTCCAACTTAACCTTCTAAGGATGGGGAATTTCGCAGCATTCTTCATGTTCTCGAATGAGGGATGAGTTGTGTGTTTGTTTCCCTTTCCATGGGAGGTTACTTTGAAACATACAGGTGAACTTCTTAGCGGGTTTCATGTTCTGCAATCTGAGTGCCATTCCCAATAGAATTGTAGTAATGTGGCGGCAGAGGTGTATGATGATAATGTTCACATAACGGGCTTAGGTATGAGAGAAAAGGAACCTATCAGAATTCAAACAGTCAAAGTAATGTACTCGTAAGGTTCATAAAGAAACCAGTTGGCTCGCCCTGTGGCCTGCAGGTGGTGGCTCGGCTGCTAGACTGTTAGACTACACTATTCTAAACACTCCCCGAGTTCTGCGCTGACATGTGTTGGACACTGTTTGAAGTCTTACTTCCTGTACCGGCCCTGGCACCGGGCAGGCAGGAGGATTAATGGAACTCAGGGGGATCACAGCAGTCAGGCTGATGAGTCAATCCCAGTGCAAGGGTTGAGAAAAATGTATTTCACTGCAGAGATAAAAAAGGCAAATCCAGCAAGGAATAAAGCAAACAGAGGGACACTGCCAGAATGCACTCCCCGACAGGCACGCCGAGGCATGTCGGACACCTTTTGAAGTTTTAACTTCCTTTGCCAGCACCAGGCAACATAACATATCAGGCTTATTTGTAAACTGCACATTCACTCTGAAGGGGCATCTCGGCATTATTAACAGATGTTTATTGTTACCCTACTTAATGGGCTCATTTTATTGACCTTGGAAGGATGAAGGGCTGAGTGGACCTGCCGGGATTTAACCTTGTGGCAATGAGGTCAAATACAGGCCCCTTTTGTGGATGCATTAGTCAACTGAGCCACAGTCCCGGCTAAAGGCAGGAGGATTGATGGAGCTCTGAGGGATTGCAGCAGTCAGGCTGATGAGTCAATCCCAGTGAAAGGGTTGAGAACAATGAATTTCACTGCAGAGATAACAAAGATACAGGCAGGAATAAAGCAAACAGAATGCCACTGCAGACTGCACTCTTCGAAGCACTCCCGAATGCGTGCGTTGACATGCATTGGACACCTTTTGAAGTCTTACTTCCTGTACCGTCACAGGGACAGGGTGGGCAGAAGGATTCATGGAGCTCCGAACGAATGCAGCAGTCAGGCTGATGAGTAAATCCCAGTGCAAGGTTTGAGAAAATGAATTTCACAGCAGAGATAACAATAGCAAATCCAGGTTTGAATAAAGCAAACAGTGCCACTAGTTTAGTCTGGCACTCTAGGAAGCACATTACTCGTAGGTTATGGCTAGGGGTGCAGAAAATGGTAGAAGTAAGTATTCAGCCGAATACTGAATAGTTGGATAATTAATCAGCCGACACCGAATAAGGAGCTGAATAGTTGCCTTTTTAATAAATAAAGTTATGTAGACAAGAAAAACACTTTGTACATTAATAACACACTTTAAGATATGTACATGCATTCTTTATTACATTTCTCTTCTTTATTGTTTGAAGAAAATGCTTGTGTAAACCATGAAAGGAATACATTATAAGAAAATAAACTATTTGATACAGCAGCGTTTGTATTTTTATGTATTTATAAGTGTCGCTTGTTGGGCTTGATTCAAGTAATTAAGACCAACCCAAAAGTAAAGTTTGCATGTATGCAATCACTGTGAGAGGAGACTGATATGTGTCTACTTGTACTTTCAAATGTTCCTTTTGAGTCTGCCCATCTTTAGCCTTCTGCCTCCTGAAAGGGCATTGAAATACAAAAGGGGTGATTACATCAATTATCACCCTGCTGACTGCTGAAGTGCTAGTGAATACAAACCTTTGGGATACTAAAGCCATGCTTTCTACCTGTGGTAAAGAGTAGGGAAGAGGCATGTGAGAAACATATTTTCAGTAATAGATGTTTTGGGGGTAGGCTACATTTGTGCGGTTTTAGGCATGGTAAAATACATCAGACAGACATATATAGGAAATGCTGAATCCTCCATGGTTCTCAGCCAACTTGTATGGAATGCACAGTGCTTATTATTAGATCATTAATTGGCATGTGCATCTTTATTTTACTTATTTGCTTTACTTTTACATCCATTTGGTCCAATAATTCTAAATTGTAAACATGTATCTCCTTATCTTTATTACACAAACACCCCTCCAATGTTGAGAGGGATATTATGGCTGCCACAAACTGGTTACAAATATATTTTGTCAAAACTCTCATTCTATTGCATAGCCACATTTTTTAGTAACATCTGTTACTTTTGGCCAATTCAAAGACACGCATTTGTGCACATCTGTGCTGCAGGCACACTTCCCACTGAGCCATCCTACTTGCTTTAAAAGCTTAGCCAGCAGGCTGAACACCTACTGAGCTAGTTTACACAGGGTCTGGAACCTCCAGGGATCTCTGCTGCAGTTATATTAATCCACTTAATAAAATTAATTGGAATGTGAATTGGTGAGATTGGAACCTGCAACTTTCAGAATACTCAGACAAGTATCAGAAAATACATTTGTAAACTAACTTTCCAGCTAAATGCATTTCAACTGCAAAATACAGGAGAGACCAGAGACAGTTTTGCTTCAGCCCACCCCTCCCGAGCAAACCACCAGATTAAACTCTGAACAGCACATAAGAGGCTGAGACTTTGGTTGCACATCCACACCTCTGCTCTGCCTGTAGTCACTCAAAAAAGTGACAGCAGCATTTGTTTAATGATCCTTTCAAAAGATTAACATGACATGCCTGAATGATTCAAGGCATTGAGTCAAATCATGTATTTTTCTGAGAAAACTATTCGGCTTAGAGTGAAAATTAAATAAATATTCGTCCGAAGCTGAATTTTCAGCTGGAATTTGGCTGAAGACTTATTGGAAGCTGAATATTGTATGGGAGGATAGGTCATTAGGACCCCTCACATACATCTCCAACCCAGGTGGAGACTCATGACTCGTCAGCAGCCCCCTCGACCTAAGGGCCCAGGAGGCGGGGGGGGGGCTGCGGATCGACATGTGAGGCTGTACGACTACAGTAAAAGACACAACATAGACCCCATTTATTATTAAGACAACTCCATTTTGTGAAAAAAGGCACTAGAATCCAGTCCATGCAAAGTTGCTCACACACTCACACACACACACAGAAAGATGCAACCTGACCCCTGCTTGACCGCGTTCACAGAGGCTTGCACTCCCCCCCCCAGCCTCCACCTCATGTTAGATCAGATGAAGGCCTGTTCTCACGAGCAACCAGACATGAAAAACCAACAAAATAAACACTGTATCACTTGGCCTTCCGCAGTACATCATTTGCCCCAGCCGTGACCGGGCTCGTTAGAAGGTAACTGAAACCAGCCCAACCCTGCCTGACCTGACCCTGCACCCTGCCCCAAGGAATATGTGGCGCCCACCACCCCTCACCCCCACCAACCCCCGAGGCACCTTGCATAACGAAATAAGCGTTTGTATAATATATGTTGTGTTGACTAACATTTGCTGCTATTCTGGAGACATGTGATTTAAGAGTAATATGTGATCGCTCCTGTACATGATGTAACAGAGCACATTTGTAATGCACGATGATCAGCCGAGGCAGTGGAGCCAGATTGTACTGTGATGTAATATGCAGTGCTCTCTCTTACACACAACCCAACCTAATGCTACCTCATGTTCGTATGTCACCTACTGTTGCGAAATACTGTATTAAATGGCAAAACCCTCTCCAGCCTGTGTTCCCATATTAATGTAAACATGTGTATAATACCAGAAGCTCCAAGTGTTGCCACACACCCTTGCCAAAAGTACGGGGCACTGCCCTGTGCAGAGAAACAGGCCCAGAGCTGCAAGGTTGTCTCCCTCCTCCTCCCTCCCAGGCCTGCCAGGGATAGCTGGTATTCGAACAACAAAGCCTCGCCTCCCCTCCCAATCTCGCTGGGCCCACTCCAAGCATCTACCTCCCCCACGGCAGAGGCCGCCACAGCCAGGCTCTATGAATTATGTGTTACCTGGTCCTAAATCCCACCGTCTCCAGAGCACCAGCTACATGCCCCCCACAGCCCATTGGTATCCCAGCTAACCCCAGGTTAATGGCCCTCGGAGCGGGGGACCCACCCTTGTACTAACAGATCGTAATACCGTCCTTCATTATAGCCACCAGGACAGGGCGATCGAATAACCCCCCCCCTCTCTGTACCCCTGGCCCTGCACATGGGCTCGTGGGACTACCATACTTGAACCCAAAGGTCACTACAACAGATGGATAGATATACCCCCTATCACATATCCATGTCCCTGTCTCATCCTTGAGCCAAGGTCAATGCATTACAGAATTTACAAGACACCTGACATTGTAGAATGTAACGAATGATTGCGAGTGTGTGGCCACAAAGGCAAGTGTTAGAGCATCAATACAAGTTATGCCCGGCCGGCAGTTCCACCCCGAAGAGCCCAGCTGACCCGTCTACCACGTGTGACACTGCACGGACGTCCGCCAACCCTGGAACAGCAACTGTATACAATGTATACCACCTAGCCTTCACCACCCAATCCCTAAGACTATGTGCCCCCTATAGCTTGTGTCATGCATGACGTAGTTTTGTAAATAAGTAGGACTGTCTTTGCTATTGTCAGACAGAGCGCTATCAGAGTTTGCAGAGTCCTTTGCATGCCCTATATTAGATAAAACCCTTCTGATCTCGCCCGCACTTGGTCCTGGTCTCATTCCCCTCCTGGGGTGTGTTCTTTATTGCCTCTCACTAAGGGGGGTGTGTTTTTGGGGGACACTTACATTCAATATCAATACACACCTAGTTATGGCTTTCAACTTCATCCCTTTGGGTATTTAGCTCTCTTTCTTGTTCCTAATAACCCCTTGTGGGTTATGGCTTTAAACTTCACCCCCTTTTGGTATTTGTTTCACATTCTGGATTCTGGTAACATCTCTTGGCTTGTGGAGTTAAAGCTCACCCCTATTGGGTATTGTTCTTACCGTCTCACTTCTCATTACCCCTCGCAGGTTGCGGCTTTCAGCTTCACCACATTTGTGTATTTTGTTTACTTTCGGGTCCCTGATATTTGCTCATCGGTGGTGGTTTGCAGCTTCAGACCTTTTGGGTATTTTGGTCGATTTCTGACTTCTGATAACCCTTCATGGGTGCTGATCCACAGTTTCATCTCCTTTGGGTATTTTGCCCTTTTCTGGTTTCTAGTAACCGCTCTTGGGTGCCTGCTTTCAAATTCATCCCTTTTTGATGTTTCACTCACTTTCTAGTTTTTAATAACCCATTGCGGGTTAGGGCTCCCACGCCCACCCTCTATGGATATTTCTCTCATTCTCAGATGTTTTATTGGCCAATTGGCCTTCTTTGGCACTTGGTTAGTCTTACCAGCATTCTGGCTCCCTGTTGAAGCACTGCGGAGCTCAACCGCCTCCCCCCTCTCCTTGCCGAGAACTGCATATTTGCCTCTTCACAGTGGCCTTCTTTGTGAGTAGTGATCACTCCTTCTTTGATGGAACCAGGCTCCTTGCGCCATTGGTTCCATATGGATTAATTTGCTGGTTTCCTGGGTCTTCCTTCGCCGGCCTTCCCTTTCAATTGTAGTTCGGTCTCACTCTACTTATGAGCTTTTCTCTTGAGGATTCCAGCACTCCTCCACTCTGCAGCATTCTGCAGGCTCTCTGCCCACCATGTATGGGTCTTGGTCCTGCCTCTAGGGTGCATCAGCTACACGCAACAGCCTTGGCTTCTGTCTGTAATGGTCTCTCTCCAGTTCATCTCCCCCCAGAGGCCGGCCTGTACAGAAAGTCATAATTCCATTGAGATTCTGGTCTCAGGGAGGGGTCAGCAGTCAAACTAATCATATTAGAAGGCCCTTTTTCATTAACATTGTATTCAGCTGCCGTGTATCCAAAAAACACCAGTGCCAATGGTCTTAAGGAAGGTGTTCTAGATTTGTCTATTGGTGGGGGGGTTATACCTTAAGTGGGGGTCACCCTCACTGAAATCCCGTTGGCCCTGTCCTCTGTTTTGCTTAGTGGGTTCATCTGCCTTGTCTCAAAGTGGGTTGCTTACCCTTGGGGTAAGGGAACACATTCCCTGTATTCATCAATCATAATAATCTCACATAGTTAAGGTGACATCCTTAAGGGTTGAAAGTTTAAGCATTTTTGTTTTAATGTGGTTTATAATTGGGCTACAATGTTTGTAACTATTTTCACAGGCCCAAATAAATCATGGACACTCAAAGATATTTCAAGGGACGTATTGAAACATATAGCAACAGTGTGGATTAATTCACGAAACAATAAGAGATTTGTCAAGGCAGGGAAAGGAAATTGTTGAAACAAAAGACACCAGTTATAATAATGAGTTTTGTAAGTGGTGATAGGGCCGCTTCTCTCTCTCTCTCTCATCTCTCATGTCATTCCATCCCTAATCTAGGCGTCTGTAACCCTGGGTTAGTGAGACCATACCAATGGTACATAAGGCACTATATAAATGCAAATTAACATAACATAACATAACATAACAAACATAACTAACGACCGGTAAACCCTATTGTGTGTGCGCTGCCTTCTCTTAATGGTGGTGTTCCTGTATGCAGGCTGACTAACTCCCTCAGGGACCTCCTACCTGGCCCTACACTATTGATGATGTTGGTACTAGAGGGTGGTGTACTTGTGCCCGATTGTACTTAAGCCATCTATCTCCTTCCTTTTCTCTCTCTAGCTAATCTCCTCCTCTGTCCTACTCCCCATCTTGTTGCCTCCCCACATCTTTCTCCTCTGTCTCTGATGTTTCTCCATTTCCTGCCACCTATATCCATCCCCAGATATCACTACCTTCTTTCCTAATACTCTCCCCTCCCCAAGATACAACTAATCTGCTTTCTCTGCATTATTACTATTCTCCCTTCTCTGCTTTGATACTACTATCCCTGCACTGTACTCTCAATGTTACGGCTCTACCCTATCTGCACTTCACTCCATTGACTTCCATAGTTTTAGCCCTCACCTCTACCCTTTAAGGTTACACCTCAGTTAACCCTATTACTACCCCTTTATCCACACTAATCATACTCTTCTTCATTGTATTACCCTTTCCACATGACTGGTACTCTCTCCTCTACACACTACTACTGCTCTTCTCCAAACTCAGGGATATGATGCCATGATCACCTTTCCACTATACCCACTCACACCATTCTCACTCCCTGCCCACTGCTCTTTTACACTCCCTCCTTGCACCTAACGTCTTCACTCTTCACTACTAGACTTACTCTCTCCTAACACTCACTCCCTCTAACACTATTGCTATCCCACTCATCTACTCTTATCTCCCAGACTATCTCTCTCTCTTTCTCTCTCTCTTTGTCTCTTTTTCTTTTGTACACACAAACCTGTTATACATCCCCTCCCCACTTTGTACAATACACTACAATAAACATAACTGGTACCACTCTCTTGTAAATACCTCACCTTTGCTAACCTCTGCCAAAGCCTTTCCAACACTCCACTAATCCGTCTGTCCTCCCACTCGTCTCTTGGTTCACCTTCAGTTCCTCCTGAGACCTTGCCTGTACATCCCACACTATGCCTTTCCTGCTGCCTGTTTTTATGCTGTGGGGTTGGCGGTTCATGCCTTTCTCCCCTTACATTGCCTTTAGCTCTCACCTGACACCTTGCACCAAACAGTGTCTGTTTTTCCCCCACGATCCAGGTAAGGGTCTTTAAAAACCCCTACAAACCAGACTCGCTTTTCCAGCACAGTTTTTAATACAGCTTCTGGTGTGGTAGCAGCCAGAGGATCAGACTGCTCAGTCTTCCGATGGCTTTCCCTCGGTGTTGGTGAGTTTTTATGTCCATTTTGTTTGAGGAGTGTTTCTGTGTCCCTGCCATTCCCCTGCAATCTCTCCTCACTCCCAGTTTGTGCCATGCTGGTCTTCCAGTCAAACGAAGTCTGTCTAGGATGGTCATATCATATGTTAGAGGTTTCATTTCTGTTTAATATGGAGATGTTCAATTCTTTCTCTGGTGGTGGTTGATTCTGCCTTCCTCACTCCGGTATGGGATTTCTTGACTGATTGCTGTTGCATTGTGGGAAAATGCACCTAGCGGGTTTGGGAGATAATAAGCAGCAGATACATTTGTGGCACGGGTTGGTGGGGTGAGTTACTGACCCACCTCCCCGAACTCTCACTTCCCAAATCCAAGACACGGCTGGTTCATGCTGTTCTTGTGAGTCTCCTAATGGAAAAGAGAGTGAGGGCGCCATGTCTTCTGCCTTTACCATGGTCATGACTTTGACCCTGTTACACCATCATTATTTAAGTCAAGTTTGCTTTAAGCATTTACTAAAACCTGTTAATATTACTCAGAATATATTGCTTGCTTTGCTGCAACAAAGACACTGTTGGGTGGATGCTCCACTGTTACAGATGCCTGTGTGTGCTAAGGTCACTTTTCAGAATGTTTGGTGTCTCAAGAACAAAGCTCACTTGTTAGTCTAATGAGATCCAGCCTGGACTCGGCTGTGACACAGCTATAATGAAACAATATCATTATTCTGAGACCTGAATTGATTTCACTGAGCTCCGCGAAGAAACATTAATCACTAGTACCACTCGGAAAAGTTCACTATGACAACCTGCCTACTCAATTTAAGATTGAGTCATTAGTATTTGTGAATTTCCAAGTACTGTCCTTGACATAGACAATGTATGTATTCCTACAGTGAAGTATGTTTAACTAATAGGTGATCTGTGTATTCATTTATGAACATGCGCAATACTTACCTTAGCCTCCCCACACATGTCAGTGAGATATAGCGACACACTGTCCAGGCATGCCCTGTAGAGCAGCGTCTAATTGTCCTGACAAGATTCTGAAAAGGCAAGTTGTGTCATGTGCAATAGCATTGTGTGAAGCACAGGTGTAATTTTAGCTTGTGTGCACTGAGCATATCCAACTCATCTTGCATGGACAACTCAACATTTGTCACTGGAATTGTAAAAGGCTCCCAATCATGGATTACAACAATTAAATGTAATGTAATGTATGACATCCTGTCCTAAGCTACCTATTATTTAGGCCAAATGTGCACACTCCACAATTTTGCAAATTCAGAGGCTGCCACTAGTTGAAAGAGGTCTCACAGGGGGTTCACAACATTATGAGTTGTCTGGTCCAGAAATAAAGTGCTGGTAACAACATATACCAGAACATTTCTGGACCGGCCAACTCCAAGTCTGCCGGTAGGGACTCTGATCTTCCGGCAGGCTTGACCGGCTGGTAGATCAAGACCCCACCAGCAGAAAAATAACTGAATCACTTGCACCGATAATAACAGTGCCTGTGATTCCGGCTCCCCATCCCATGGAGTCTTATGGGACTCCATGGAACAGGGAGTTACTGGTGTCTCCACTGCCCGCAACGATATCAGGCAGTGGAGGTGGTACAGTAGTGTTTTGGTATCCCAATCGAATTACCAGCGGGATACCCTGGAACTCATAATGAGCCCCCAATGTCTGTGATAATGTTGTGCATTTATGACTACACCATAGCCCACCCTACAATCGCCCATCCTCCCTTGCCTACCTCAACAACCAATAGTCCATCCCAGGAACCCAATGCTCGCACTAGCAATAATAAATCACTCCAGAAACACCCAACCATGCCCAAAGCATAATCCTAGTCCTCATTCCGCCAAGCTTAACCCATCAGCTCCACCACTCACCGTGACTTGCTCCAGCCACTCTCTCCCCAACCACCATAACTCAACTCAGGCCCCTGACACCGGATAACCCACCCAAGCTCCCATAATAAGGCAACAACTGGCAAATTGGTTAATAATCTGAGCATATGATGACAGTAGTTGCTACATGTCTAGTAAATGCATCTCTATTGCCTGCATAAAGGCAAACACTGCTGTCCTTGCCAATGCATATTTTGGGACAAGTCACAACTGCATCCTTCCTGCTTTCATTGCACCCAAGTTATAACATCTGCTTTTGACCGAAGAAAAACGATCTGAGAGCTGTTGGTGCACTGAAAGTTGATAATGGAAAATCAGTTGAGCATGTATTTTACATCAATTCAAAGTGTATTAACACGATCTGTTCTATGATTTTCAATAAATCTCCGATTGATGATCGAATTTGCAGTTGTCATGTGTATGATTTACAATTGATTAGTTAATTCTAGGGAATCATAACCTCATTTGCATTCTCAACCTATTTCAAGTATTGTCCTATATGCTTAAACCTATATCCTTGTTACTTGAGAAGAATGCTATTATGCATGCAGAATGATGTATGTAGTTTAAATGCCCCCATTTTTTTTAATCATTTTAATTGTCTGCCTCTGTTTGCAATCAACCACGAAGAAGTTTGTAGTCCATCTGCATACGTCAATGTTCATCTGCATGTTAGTTAAGTGAAAGCCAGTGGTTTAGCTTCATGTAGTTTCCCAGTCTCTAATGATTGAATCAGACTACCCTATCTGTTTCCATAGTCTGGCTCAATAAATCAAGACTTGCATAATAAGGCTCATTATACACATATGTCCTACTTGACTGTAACAGCAGAAAATGTGCTTAGTTGTTGTGAAAAATAAACATCTCTCATTTGATTTCAGAGTAAATGAAGGACTTTTTGTATTGTTCAATCGCATTGCGTCTAATGTAATTGAACAATAAAATAAAACATGCACTGTTCTCAACATGTTGTGACCTAATTAAACATGGTGAGGCAGATTGTAAATGTGATGACCTTAAATACTGTGTTCACCTCTACATTTCTATTGCCTTTGATAGTCCTTTTTTAAGATTTAAGTTAACTTCATGGCCCAAAAATGCTAGTCATCCAGAGATGGGAAAAACGAATGTATACATAGTTCAGGTGAAACATTTGTATATAGACTTTTTCCAAAATGATTCAATTGCTAATAGCTCTTGACTCACTGGACAGCTGGAGGGATTTGGAGGACATTTTCTTTACAAAACAAAAGTTTGTCAAGGGCTGGACATTATGGGAAAGAGTAGTAAACAAATAATAAAGTTATTAAGAAAACAAAAAACCTCTGCTTTCTGCAAGTCATATTCCTGTAGAGAAAAAGTGCAATGTGTGAGCAGCCGTAGCGTGAAAACTACTGGATGTTTTTGGACCAAATAAGAAACAACTTTGGCACATAGTATTGACATAATTTCCTTGACTGGTTTGGGGTAAATCCGTCAAGAGTAAAAAAAAAAAAAATGACAAAGAATGGGGTGCCACCTGCTCCGAAAAATGTTTAAAAATCGATGATGGTGGTTTGCAGCAGAGAGGCTGAGGAGTTTTTCAAAAATGAAAAGTTGACATTTTTCTCGCTGATGCAAGTAATTTCCGCAGCAATAACATGGGAATTGGGAAAATTATATGTGACCAAAAGTGTATCTATAGGTGGAAAATGAGCGTTTTTACATTAGGGTAGAGGTGGGAAGAGGACAGAGGAAACCAAGTGAAGTGAGCCAGTTGGGATGGGCTTGGGATCCCTTATTGAGCGAAACATGTTTTTAATCATCATGGGAATCCCATGCCTTACTCACAGAATTAAGCAATAAAGGCAGCCATAGGACATGAACGTGTGTCACAAGTAAGATCGAGTGAATG
The DNA here is from genome assembly GCF_040938575.1 of Ambystoma mexicanum. NCBI lineage: Eukaryota > Metazoa > Chordata > Amphibia > Caudata > Ambystomatidae > Ambystoma > Ambystoma mexicanum. The sequence continues at coordinate 1,329,099,762 of NC_090929.1, read as the reverse complement.
TGAAAGGTGGAAGTGTGAGAATATAAGGGAGGGCATCTAGTATTTAGGGGCATGGGGAGGGTGTATGGATGAATCAGACAATTTTAGAGGTTACACTGATGGGATGTCACAAGGAAGACTCAAAATTCTCCAACAAAGATGTACTAAAGAAACATAAGCTAATCAACATTGGATCATGGTTCATAGTTCTTATTTCAGTGTTGGGTATTTTGTTTTGGGTGTTGCTCGCTTTATGTCTCTCTTCTCTCAGAAACCGGTCGGAGGAGAACACCTGTGGCTGAGAAGGTTTACTGTGCAGGGAACTGGTGTGCGCCCCTCTCCTCTTTTTTCAACATATATATATATATATATATATATATATATATATATATATATATATATATATATATATATATATATATATATATATATATATATCACAGGGCCTGCGGTAGCGGCCCTGTAGTTATGGTTAAGTTGCCCAACCCGTTGGAAGAGCACTTTTTGGGCAGTTTATAACTTTGTCCCCCTGGACGAATCCAGACAAAACTGTGCAAAAGAGGTATATGGCACTGTCAGATTGAGCTTGCTAAGTATGGCGGGGTCTCATGCAGGGGGGGGCAAAGTTATGGGAGGGTCTCCAAAATGTGTGTTTTTTGCCATAGATGCAATGGAAATAAAATGTGCTCACGCCTACAACCTAAACTGCTGGACAGATTTTCACCAAATTAGCGGCACAAGCAGCAGCTTAGTCCTAAAAGCATGCTTTGGTAAATTTGGTGTAAATCTGCCCAGTGGTTCTCTATAAAATGGCCAAAAAGTAGGTACAAAAAAAATATGTGATATCTGGGTTTGGTCAGCGGACTAGTTTTCCTCCTCAGTCCATGGACGGACCTCCGATTGGTCCAGAGGATGACGTGTGGTCCACAGAACATTGGACACACCTGCTGATTGGATGGTGAAGAACGTGAGGTGTGTCATATTTTTGGAAACACCTGCCATGCTGGATCCTCGGACAGCCGCCGGTGTCCGCAGACAGCACTCTGGGTAAAAACTATGAAAAACACATTTTGGGTTATTTGATGGTGGAAGAAGGGGTTGGGATGGGAGGTGGAATGCAAAAAAGATTATATGTTGCTATTTTTGTAGGTTGTTAAAGGTCAGACAGGTCTCGTGGCTGTCCACGGATACCACAGTAGATCGCGGGTGGCGCCCTGAACGGACAGCTTGGAAAATACATTTGGAGTTATTTGATGGCTGTAAGAGGCGTACAATGGTAGGGAAGTGGAATGAAAGTAATGGAGAGCTGTTTTTATAGGTAAAAAAGGGGGTTGACAATGGGGGTCCGGGTGTGTTTTATTAGTTGACAGTGTATGTCAACTTGTTATATAGTTGGGTACACACTTGTTATATAGTTAATTGTATTGTGGTGGTTATGGCCAGTAGCCAGATTCTAGGGGCACGTCCACAGGGCATGTCCCCAAGAATATGTGCATTGGGCACACCCACCACAGTAGTAATATGTGTATAGTAACTATAGGTAATGTAATGGGAGTACAAAGTGTTTGTAATATAGAGGAATCATGTAATTGAACTGTATATGGTTCTTATGATTGTACTACAATTGAACAATTGAGGACAGTGCTCATAGAATACGTATTTGGTTATAATTGCTGAGGTTACTTAGTTTTATAACACTGGAATCGCTGGTTTCTTTTCTGTGGAAAAAAAACAGTACAATGTGTTAAGCAGTATAGTTTAAAAGCAGTAGTTGTATACAATTTTACATATACATTATTTTTGGTATCAGGTAATATTATCCTCAACACAAATATCACTGTATATATGGTCATCGGGAACGGCCATAGGTGATATTTTTAGTGGGGATAATATTAGGTTTTTTGGGAGCAGGGGTTGCATGGGTGTCACCCACTCCTTTTAAAATAATACAAGGGTTGCAGGGGTGTCCCCCGCAGGTTCCATGCCTTAATATCACTGGAAAAATATGGTGATATTTTTGTATGGCAATATTTTTGTGGGATATTAACACATGGAACCATTTTTTTTAGACTTTCATAAACAGTACATTATAAGTACTATGTTTGTTACAACATTAGTGTATGGCCACACTGCTGTTGGTTGGACATTAAATCCGTATTGGGTTATTGGGAAAGAAAATCTATACTGGATTAAAATAAATCTGATTAAAGTTACGTGAGTGTAAGAGTGATAGTATGTTTGTTTGAAGTATGTTGTGATTAAGGGAATGTATGAAGTAGTTAGATACCTGTTGGTGTATTCTAACTACATTAGAGGGTAGAAGATGTTTTGTCGTAAAAGAATTGAGATGGCGCATTTGAAGTGTTTTGGAATGAAAGTTGTTTTGAAGTAGTTAGATACATGTAGACATATTGTAACTAGATTTCAAAGGTACTATTGTAGTATTATGATTGTAGTTAGATATCTGCTGGCGTATTGTAACTGTTAATTGTGCTATAGTTTAGTATAGACAGATGTATTGTTACATTCAAACCAACCACTTATTTTGTTGACATATGCAGTGTACTGACCTGAAGTGGTTGTGGTAGTGGTGTTGTATACTATACCTATTGTTGTGAAGGTCGTCTTTCCAAGAGGTACTTGGCTGTGTGTGAAGCTTGTAAGGTTACATCTGCATTGTCCCTTAGAAGCATTAGTATGACATATTGGTTGTGCGAGTTTATTTACCTGGTGGAACGATTGTCTGAATTGCAAAAGAGCATAATATCCCATGATTTGTATTCTGCAGAAGCTGTTGAAATGCAATGGAATCAGAATTTGGTTTGGATACATATACACATTGTACATTAGGGATGTGCTCTTGTGAAATAGGTTTGCAGAGAGCGCATGTATGTTTGCACGTGTATGGAATTTGGAAGATTTCATTTATAGGGATGTCTTTTTGTGTTTATGGTAAATTTGTTGTTTTGTGAATTTTATTACGTGGGCTCTTAGTCCCAGTGGTGGTCAGCCGACACGTGTTTCGACCCGTAGATCTTTATGAAGGCTAATACTGAAGCAAAGGCTCCCCTGTTGGGTTGCTTGTGAACACCTGTGACGACGCACTGCCGCCGGAACCACTAGACCTACAGGGGCTACGAAGAGCCCAGCTGCCCTGGACATCAGTCCTTGGTCCCCTCTCAGGAACTCAACATTAGTTCACATGTGTAAGCTGTTGATGAAGCTAGAGTATTTACCTGTTTGGTCAAGGTATATGCCTAACGTTTTTACTTCCTTAGCTACTTGGATGCAATTCTCATCGATGATGAAGGAAGAGTAATTCGTACTTAATTTGTTGATGAGGGAGGTGGTGCCAGGATGAGAAGCTCTGTTTTGTCATCGTTCAGGCAAAGGCCATGGGTGGCCATCCATGCCTGAACGGTGCTGTAGATTCTGTTCACCATTGCTAGGTCCTCATCATAGTCCCCAGTGAGTGGGAGGAGGATCTGGGTATCGTCTGCATAATTGGTGTAGGTGATACCCAGATGGTCCAAGTCATCAAACAGGGGCTTAGTGAAGATGTTATATAACATTGGTGAAACGCATGAGCCGTGAGGCACGCCGCAAGTGATAGGGATGGGGTTCGCCACTGCTGTTGGTGAGAAGACACTCATGTTGTGATCACTAAGGAATGATTGGATCCACACTATTGCCTCAGTAGAGAAGTGTGCTGCTATATCTAAGTGGTTACAGAGCACCTTGCGATCCACTAAGTCGAATGCGGCAGATAGGTCTAATAGAAGGAGTAGTGCTGGTTTTCCAATATCTCGTAGTTTATCAATTTGGGCTTTAACATCGATAAGTGCAGTTTCTGTGCCGTATAATGGTCGGAAACCGGATTGACGAGAGCCTAGTAGCTGGTTCAGTTCAAGGATGTTCTGGATTTGGGTGTATGCCACCTGTCCAGGATCTTCAGAGGAACAGCACAGTTGTGATCGGTCTATAATTGGTAGGTGTAGACAGGTCTAAGGTTTGCTTTTTGAGTTGTGGGAGCACCCATGATTCCTTGAAGTTGCTCGGGATGGTGCCGGTGGTAAAGGAGGCATTAATCAGCTTAGTGATAAATGGTGCTAGGTCTCATGCAACATCTTTGATCAGTTGTGCTGGACAGAGATCTCCTTTGCAGTTTGAAGGTTTCAGTCCAAGTATTACTTTCCCCACCTCTATTATAGAGACTTTAGAGAAGTACAATTGGTTGGAAGGTTTAGTTTTGGGAGGTATTACTATATTGGGCAATGTGGAAGTGGCTAATGTCTCTCTCTTTAATTCTATTTTCTTTTGGAGGTTAAGGACTTTGTTGGATAATGCATATTGGATTTCAGAGCACCATTTTGTATCTCTAAGACAGTTTTCTTGAGGAGTTATGGGATTTTCTAGTTCTCTAAGTATAGAGAACAACTCTTTGATGCTTGAATTAGCTTGTGTAATTCAGTTATTGTAAGTCTCTTGCTTTGCTGAGAGGATCCCTTTTTTATATTGGGATGAAATGTTGATTAGTTTCAATTTGTTGTCCGGACTAGGGTGAAGTTTCCAAGTGTTTTCGCATTTTCTTTTTTCTAGTCTAAGGCTTTTTAGGAGAGGGGTGAACCAATTGTTCAGATGGCTGTGTGGTTTGCTATTTCTAAGCTTTAGCGGGGCAATATTATCAAGGGTTTTGTTCATTATTTCGTTGAATTCTTCAACTAAGACGTTGAAATCTGAGTTGTCTGGTAGAGCATTAGAAGTAGGCAGGAAACCAGGGAGTAGTTTGTCTAACATCATTTTTTTTTATTTCTGGTAAGTGCAGGTGGTGCACAGAGTTGGTGTGGTTTAGGAGTTTTTGTTTATAATGTGAATGATATCAGAGATGATCTATCCATATTTGAGGTGAGATAGTTAGGGTAGAGATGTTGCAGTTATGGTCAGCAACCCAGTCTAGGATTCTCCCTTTAATGTGAGTGGGCTCATTCACTCTTTGGGAGAAGCCCCGTTCTGTCAGGATGTTAGATGCTGCTGTCGCTTGTGGATCATTAATGTCATTAAAGCCTATATTGAGGTCACCAAGTAGTAATGTTTGGGTAGTGTCTCTTAAGTTTTCTGAGAGGATGGTAGATAAGTCTTCTATGAATGGCTTGATGGGACCAGGAGGTCTGTATATCAAGTGGATGTTGAGTGTTTGAGAGTAGGCTGTGGGTATTTTAGTAGACATTATTTCGCAGGATTCAGTGCAGGTGAAGGAGAAAGTCTCATGCCAAGCTTAGTTCTGACAATGATGGCTAGACCGCCGCCTCGAGATACGCATCTATCCATTCTAAGGATAGTGTAGTTGTTTGGAACTGCTAGGGACAGTGCTGGGCCTGATGCCTCATGGAGCCATGTTTCAGTGATGGCTAGAAAGTCATAGCCTTCAGTGGAGATCATTTCAGTTATTTCTATAGAATGGGCGACTGTAGATCTGGCATTTATCAGGGTGCCTTTGAGTTTAGGTATAGATTTGGTTGGAGGGAGGGAGATGAAACTTGTTGGCACTGTAGGGCTAGTAGTTTTTTCTCTATTTATTTGAGGGTTATTATACCTTTTATAGTTGTAAGAGTTAGATTTGGGAGTAGGTTTGAATGCCATTTTAGTTTGGCGGGTGTTAGTTTCAAATTTGATAACAGGATCAAAGATTCTAGGTAGTCGTGTGCATAGTCAAGCATTTCTCAAGGCTATATTGCATTGAGTAGTCAGCTGTTGTGGATTATGCTGATGGCTAGCTAGTGTAGGAGGCAATAGGAGGTTATTGAAGGTGTCTATTGTAACTCCTGTAGGGGACGACATAGTATGCAATAACACTAGTGTGAGTAAGGTGCCCAGGTATGCTAGGTTGGACAGTATTAGTTACATTGTATGATGTGGGAAGTATACTAGGTCTGGGTGATTGGACTGACTAGTTAATTAGTGTAAGGCAGATGAAGTAGCAGGTTGCGGGTACATGGAGATAGGTTCAAGTAAGACAGTTATTTGACTCAGGGCTATAGGAATGGTACTTATGTAGCAAAGTCTAGGCTAAAACAATATTTTAAGCTGTTGTCTATTCTTAAGCTGTGTGCCCATCTAGACTCGAGTTTCTTAATACATCAGAGGTCACAGTTTATTCAACATTCACTGGCTGTAAGTACGCCTACATTCGAATGTCCATGAAACAGTAAAAATCACAGATGAGCCTATGTAGCAATCGCTAGAGTGCCTAGATTCAATATTCTAAAAATGGCAGCAATCACAGTTTATGCAACATTCACTGGCTGTAAGCAATCACTAGAGTGCCTAGATTCAATTTTCTAAACGTGGCAGAAATCACAGTTTATGCAACATTCACTGGCTGTAAGTACGCCTAAGTTCGCTTACCAGGCAGGGTTGGAACTGGCGTCAGTATAGTACATGGAACACTATGCTATGTAGATAGGCAATAGACTGCATATATATATAATGCCTGGCACTTCAATGGTCAGGTGACATATATGCATATCAATAGTATTGTGCAGGGGATGATGGCCTAAATTTGCATAGAGGTATACGCATGTATGCAATAATTACTTAGATGATGTAACAAGCAGAAATAGTACAGTAGTTAAGTCGTAGATGTAGTGAAGGGCTGTAAGACAGGGGTGGCCAAAACAAGCCAAGAAATGACAGCTGAATACCCCTGGTGTCAGTGGGCTGTTTGGGTAAGAATCTATGTCATGTGGTTTGCAGCACTGTGCTGGGTAAAGGTGGAACAGTACATGGAGCCAATATGACACGAAAATATGTGTGCACTAGCTCTTACCGCAAGTTGGGATTCCGAGTCGATGTGGACTCTGGGACGGAATCGTGTGGAGCAACGAAGGGGGCAGCAGTACATATAAGGAGGAGCTGGCCAGACCTCCAGGGCTCCCGGCTCGGACAGGCTCGGACAGGCTCGGACAGGGGTTAGCCTTTGTTGTTAGCCTAGGTTGTAAAGCCAGCTACGCCTTCTGGCTGGATCCTATTGGCTCTTATGGGGCTCACGTCCAATCAGCTGAGCAGACAGGATTCTCAGGGCCGCCGGGGTGAGGATTGCTGTTCAGGTGGAGACAGCATCCATCTGGTAGAGAGAGAGCCCTCGTGGTTCGTAATGGCAAAGTGATTAGGGACACTGCTTTTGCGTCCCTGGATCCAGGTTTGCAGGTTACAGATTTTGATTAAATATCAGGGAGATATTATGCGCTCGGGCTGTGCTTTTTTGCACTTGCATGGGGGCCCATGTAATGCCCGCAAGTGTGAGGAAAAAGTACTTCGGCTTACTTTCTCTTCAAGGCAGGGTGGGGGCGACGCTGCTCCTGCAGCATGGTATGAGCTCCAGCTCCACGGAAAGGCTTCTGCTAATTCCAGGCTAAGACAGGGGTTAGCCTTTGTTGCCAGCCTTCGTTGTATAGCCAGCTACGACTTCCAGCTGGATCCTATTGGCTCTTATGGGGCTCACGTCCAATCAGCTGAGCAGACAGGATTCTCAGGGCCGCTGGGGTGAGGATTGCTGTTCAGGTGGAGACGGCATCCATCTTGTAGAGAGAGAGCACTCGTGGATCGTAATGGCGAAGTGATTAGGGACGCTTCTTTTGCGTGCCTGGATGAAGGTTTGCAGGTTACAGATTTTGATTGAATATCAGGCAAGATATTATGCGCTCGGCCTGTGCTTTTTTCCACTTGCAAGGGGTCCCATTTAATGCCTGCAAGTGTGAGGAAAAAGTACTTCGGCTTACTTTCTCTGCAAGGCAGGGTGGGGGCGACGCTACTCCTGCAGCATGGTGTGAGCTCCAGCTCCACGGAAAGGCTTGTCTTTATGTTAACATTATTCCTTCAGTTTCCAGCAATTATGCTGGACAAAGTGTGATGAATTTGTGCTTGGTTTAAGGATGAAATTCAAGACCATTGCATTGTCCACAAGGCTGTCTGAGGCATGGGAACACACTACCTGCAGGTCTTTTTGCCAATCTACTTTTCTTCACAATGGTTTAGACCTTGTCACTGGAACTCTCTGCTTGGGAAACACTTCTCATAGCAGAGAGCAGGGAGCAGATTATTATTGCCGTCTAGGGAAATCTGTGCCTGTGTAGATTGCGCCTAAGTTTATCTTTGAAAGAAAATCTAAATGTTTTGGGAACAGGCATGTTGATACGAGTAACATGAAAGTAAATATTGTGCTATGTGGTTTACTTGAACTATTTAGTTGTTTTTCAGTACACTGATTGCCAGTAATATTGTTCATTATTGTTACATGTGTTTTCTAAAAACGAAACCGACTTGGGCACGCTGTGAACACTACAAAGGGTCTCATTGTTCTATGTCCTTAAATACACTGCACTAAGAATTTGAAGGTCTAAATGTGTCGAAAATTCACAAAGGAATGATAAGATTCACTATATTGAAATCTGATGTTGGAAAGTAAAGTATCTATTTTGAAAAACTGTGTTTTGAAGTGGTTGGTCCTCTGCTAAATCGTAATAATGGATTCGTAAAACACAATGTAAGCAAGATTTGAAATAATATTTATTGAAGTGTGGATCGAAAGTGTAGACATTTTACGTGTGAATTGTAACTTCAATTTATATACAAAATAAGAATGTACTGTGTATATTTAACTATAAAGTGGTTACCAAAATATGTTTTTGCATTCTTGATTATATATAGTTATAAAATCCTATGTGTGCATGCCATGTGTACAATCTATTGGCCGACGGCTTTTTCAACAGTATTTGGAAAATAATGATCAACAACGGATATGTAATAGCAATTATCTGGGACGATTGCCATAAAACAATCTGTCCTTTCGTGGTTGGACTAACAAGGAGCAACATGGGAGCGTATAGATTCTAGAAATATACAGATGTGAGAGTGTTGCATTTATTTCATGCATGATCGGATTTTGCATTAGAAGATCACTGTTGACAGTTTCTCTAAAAATGAGAACGATGCAAAATTTGGTTACTATGAACTGTGTTCGATTAAGTTTTTGTGGACTTAATTGAATGTTTTCATAGTTCTGTCAAAATTAAAAGTATTTCTTACAGGCTTCAAAATAAAATGTTTCTATCATTTTTTTAAAAAGAAAGAAAAGTTTTGTATTTGTTGCGGATGTGTGTGTTTAAGTTCCTCGTTTTGCGTTAGATAACCTTATAACATTGGTGATGTCAGGGTACGTTTGGCTATGTTGCCCACTGACATCACTTAAAAGGGTGGCACTCATTTTGAGCGTACAGTGATGTTAGTTTTATGGGTGGGCTTACGTAATCAGTACCGCAAAGGCTTTTGAAATTAGGGCGATAAAATCAAATTGAGTCAATCTACTTTACTGAGTAATGTAAAGTAGATGGAGTCTATATGATTTTTTTTGTTCTATTTTTTAACTGTGAAAGGTGTTTTTTTGTGTGTGTAATGTCTAAGGTAGGGGGCAGTGTTGCTCATGCTCTTTGATTACAGCTTCAAAAGCACTTCAAAATTGCTCCTCCCTGCAGAGTGGTGTGTTGCAGTATATACAGAGTATTGGTGTCTTAGAAAGACATGGATCAACAGCCTCTTTTATCGCTTGCAAGGAGCTGATGGGATTTTGTGTCCCATTGAAGAAGGCTGTGTGGTTACAGTATTTGTTGGGTAAGATGAGGAGGAGGAAGATAGCTAACTACTTCTTAAGAAAGGAATAACCTTTCTGAGAACATTGCACTGGTTAGATTGTGTGTGGCGGTGCACGCAGGTGGTCCCGTGGGAGTACTGTCCAGGTAGCTCAATGCACTGTACTTTGGTAGCTTTAACCTTTACAATATTCCCACAGTGGTAAAGAACGGCCACACCCATGATTCTCTCTGGGTGCTAGAGGTAGGCACTTCATCTATGTCATCTTCTTGGTCCTCTTCATTGTCTTTTGAAGTACTGTGCTTTTTTTTGTGTCGGTCCTCCAGATAGTGGTGGTGGCTCTTGTGGAGGAGGGATGGCAATAGCTAATGCCATTTTTAAGAAACATAGCAATTTTGCTAATATTCTTTCACGTATGTGCTCTGTGTTAGATTATTAATGGATAACACATATAAATAGGTGTAGGGGCTGTGCAAGGGTACATTCTGAGCATGAAAGTTGCTAGATCAGCCAAAAATGCCATCCCAAATGGTCTGCAATGAACAGACCTGACCGCGAAGTAAGAACGCATTTGCGGACAAGTCATCATGATGCACGTGCGCACATAGTCACGTGACACTGTTCAGAAAGTCTGCGATGACGTTGGATGTTTGCAGACGTTGATGAATGCAAAACCAGTGGAAAAAGTTGCAAAAAGTGTATAGAAATGTTAAAGATTATTCTAGAAGGTGGGAAATGGCAGAGATTTAAGGTGAAACTCTGCAAATTGGTCAAAAATGTTGGTATATGGGGTATGATATTAGTAGGTTGTAGGAAACTAGCATGCACTGGTAAAAACCCATGACAGTCACTGAAAAAACATTTTTAAAGGGATGTTATGGTTAAGTTGAACTAATAAAAACCTATGAAATTAAAAGAAAAAATGTTGTTAAAGAGACGTTATGATTACAAGTAAAACCGAAAAACCCTTGAAATTTGCCAGTTATGGTAAACTAAGCATCCATAACATGTGCCTCCTCCGTGCACTGCTAAGACTAACACCCAGGAGGTCCTTGCTGATGCTCCTCGCAAATGTTTGCTGCAATCCTGTCCAGCTCTTCAGGCTTCAAACCTATACCGATTTTGAAAAACTTTACCACATAGCCAGTCTCTGGTGGCCATGCCCACTTTAACCCCATTGCCAGTCCCTTGTAGTCATGGCCAGTAGCCAGACTGTCCGGGTCATAGTATGACCTGAAAATCTGGCCACTGCCCAGTCAACAAAGATATATCACAATTTTTTGTACCTACATTATGACACTTTTCAAAAAATAAAACAGGCACATTTGCAAAACCATGCTTTCAGGTCCTTGCCAATGCCACTTGCACGATTTTGCTGAAAATCCAAAGATGTTTTTTTTTTTTAAATGTGTCAAAATATACTTACATAAAATAGTCATATAACAGTTCCCGTTTGACAAAATCCAGTCAGATATTGCACATACAGTCAAGGTTCATTGTATTATGTTTTTACTGCAATGTTTGCGGACAATGGATACTGTCCCAGAATCCAACACGGTGGGCATTTCCCAAAAATATGATGCACCTCACTCTTTTCACCACCCAATCAGTGGGGGCGTCTGATGTCCACGGACCTCAAGCCGTGCCAATCAGAGGCCTGTCTGGGGAGCAAACAGGAAAGTGAGTCCGCGGACTGAACTTAGATATCTCCCAAAAAAATGTAACCTACTTTTTGGCCATTTACAAAAAAAATACTGGTCGGATTTACACTAAATTTACAAAAGCACGCTTTTGGGACCAAGCTGCCACTCCTGCTGCAAATTTTGTGAAAATCCATCCAGCAGTTTGGGCTGTAGGCGTGAGACAATTTTTTGTCTATGGGAAAACCCAAACATTTGGGACCTGACTATAACTTTGCCATCCCTGCACAAAACCTCACCAAACTCTTGCCGAATCAATTTGGTGGGCCATATGCTTTTTTTGCAAAGTTTTGTGAGGATTCGTGAGGATTCATCTAGGGAGGGCAAAGTTATAAGCCACCCAAAAAGTGCTCTTCTTATGGGTTGAACAACTTAACCATAACTACACGGCCGCTATCACAGGCCATGTAATATAGTTAAAGTGTGTTGAGCTCCCATAATAAACCCTCAAAATTCTATGTTTAATAACATCTAATACGAGTAACCGATTTGACCAAAATTTTGGAATTGATTAAGTACTGGTGGGCACCCCCGGACTGCAAAGTTTCGTAAAGATTATTTAAAAAATTAAAATCTAATTAAGAAGAGAACATTTTTTTCCCAAAGTGCAGCATACATCATATTCATTTTCCTATAGACAAACAAGGACAATTTTAGCCAAAGCGCAAAGCCCAGACTGCTGCATGGATTTGGACCAGGTCCAAAACAAGATGGGCACGAAGCGTTGACTCGCGATCCATGTTTGGCTTGTGGTTATTCTGTGCTGTAGATAGTAAAATATTTGACGGAGAATGGGGTTCCCCCCTCTCAAAACTAGATAGCTATATCTCAGGGATTTACACAAAACTGGGGGTTTTTAGAAATCAAACAACCGTCATCTTGTTTTTCTCTCGATGTGAGAGATAACCGTGGTTATAGATAAGGAGAGCAGGAAATGAAAAGTAGCTAAAAAGCTTTTTTCAGGTTTAAATAATTGCAGATGAGGTTAGTCTATCACAGAAACAGCGTGTTTTGTTAGGGGGAAAGGGTGAGGGCAGAGGAGGTGAGGAGGCCATCTGAGGAGTGGTAGGATCTGGCACAGATGAGGGGGCACTTGTTGAGGGGCTGGGGTGCAGGAATGCGTTTTGTTTTAATCAACCATTTTCCCGATATTGGCTACTATATTCGAGGCTATGGGCTTCATTACGAGGTTGGCAGAATGGGTTTACCGGCACCGGTGATGGTGCTGGTGCCGGTAAACCCATTCTGCCCTATTACGAAGTTCCCTTGCGGGACCCGCGCAGAACGTCTGGTCAGACCAGACGTCCTTTGAGGGTCCCGCAAGGGGCCAGGGAGCTAAACAGGGAACTCTGACCTGGACACGATTTTGGAGGCAGCCATGGTGCTAATAGCACCATGGCTGCCTCCAAAACTCGTGATGAGGCCCTATAAAGGACTAAATATACTGACAGGTAAGAGCAGTTCAATGCCCACAGCATTTTGCAGTGCTTGTGTTTTGTTTCTTTTTAAAACTTATTTTTATATGTATCAGTAAATGTGTCTATTAGTATGCAGCCATTTTGAATAATTAACTTTACTCGCAACGTGAAGACATCCGGCAACTCGATGAAGGATATTTCAGCACAAAATTGCTCTTAAAGTAAGTATCTACCCCCAATACTCACTCATACATACAACAAGGGACACCTGCATGTTCCCTGAGAATAGGAATAATAATTTTAGCCTACCCTGTTTTCACTGTTACAGAGTTGTTTGTATCAAGTGAAGCCAAATCTTTAACTACAGTCACGCTGTGATTTGAGGTCTACACTTACAGTACCAAGCGAAGCCAAACCGTTGACTACAGTCATGCTAGGATTTCAGTTTTTGAACTGCTAGCTTTGTAAGTAGTTTTTATATTAATCAACCATGTCAGCTCTCATGACTTCAGGCTATGAGAATTACATTGAGAATAGTCTACTTTTACTGAGAATCCCTCACTCCTGCTATTACAGAGGTGCTGAACGCGCATCCAGCCACAATTGTCTGAAGATAGACAAACAGCACCAGGATTCTGAATCTTTACCAAGGAGCTGATGGTAAGACTCTTTGGAATTAGTGGGAATTTGATCTATGCCCATGGGCTTCTCTTACTATTGTAATATTTCTATGCAGATCTCACGTGTGATTTACATGACTTCAGACTGTGTGGTGAATCCTTGGTGACATGACATCATATACCATGGAGCCCCCTTATTTGGCAAAACCATTGATTGCTTGAATAAGAAGTGACTTGGACAATCCAAGAATTTTAGGTTCTACTCTGCTGAATTTGTTACAAACAACATGAATAGATTTAGACATTCTATGAGCTATATATGATTTACTTTTGTCAATATTTTACAAAATAATGTTACTTATTGTATCTCTGTTTTAATTTTTTGTAGAAATCTTGTGATTTGAAGCCCCTGATGAAGGGTTTTCTCAAATAGCATTGGGCCATATGTACATTAAATGCATGAATTTGACTAAAACTGAATGGTTATATGAATATTTTGTAGTATCATAATCTGAACTTCTAAAAACATTTGCTTCAAAATTTGAACTTTACACGTATAAAACCAATCAAATTGATACATATCAAAAGTTGGTTCCTCATTTGGAACCACTTCCTACCAGTGTTATTTTATCTTGCGTAATTGTACCTATTAAATGTATCCCCACCTAGTTTACTGTCATGTATTATACTGTACTTTCTTTATCTTCATCCATCTTACATATATGTTGTGGCGTCGGCTGTCACCAGTGTCAGGTGATGACCCATGAGTGTGTGGAAATAAAAGGAGGCTAGGCCAGGCATGGGAAGTGATTCCTCCAACACACTGGACACTGCTCTGTGTCATTCCTGTGCTCTCATGTTTGTAAAATACCTGCTTTATCTTGCAGATGATGCTGTAAATAACACAGGGTAAGATTTGGTGATTTGTAAATGTCATGTAATACAAAATATACATAAAAAAAGAAGACTTTAGTATCATTCATGCATCTGTGAATTATGTATGTAAGTGAAATACAGAGGGGAGGTGCATATCAGTGCAGTAGTGCATTTACCAATGTATCACTGTAACTAAAATAGCAAACAAGAGAAAGTCAGTAATAAACAGCTACAAAGTAGAGAGTTGTGTGCATTATTATGAGTGATTCCTTCCTTGCATGCTGATGGGAAGGGGAGTTGAATCTGACACATAGGTTACTGGATGTACATAAGCCAGTAATATCAGCCACAAACTATAGATGGCGCTATGAATAAACTCATTGGGTTCCCTGAAGTGTGCTAAATTTGGGGTTCTCCACAGGCAATTTGAAGATAGTCTAATAGAATGGAAAGGTTTGATTTATGATGGGGTTATAGTAAAAAAAAATGAAAAACCATGCTCACCACTATACCACAGGAATAAAACAATTCTAAAAATACTGCAATGCAAGATACCACTAAAAGTACCGCCAATACAAGCTAACAAGATATGGTCACTAAAATAGTGTGATACCAAGCCCATGCTAATTGTAAGACTAGTTTACTGAACAATTACCACCAATATTTTTACGGTAAGAAAATACAACCAAATCCCAAATTTACTGCAATAAGACAACATCACCTACAGGGCCCTTTGCTATGGGTGTCCCCCATCATAGTTGCTGATAAGTCCAAAGCCCCATAGGAAGTGAGAATATGCGTAGACATGCGGCTACCAAACAGGACCATCTGCAGGGAGCGCCACCCCATGCTTTCCCTGGACGACATTCTTGCTGATCTGCAAGGGTCCAAGGTCTTTTTTTCCGGTGTGGCGATGGCTTGGGGACCCAAGTGACATTGTCATAATTGCCGCTGCTGTCATGGTTGGACATGTTGGAATGTCCAACTCGGGAAGACTATATAAAACAACAAAAATTGCAACACCAAAAAGACAATGGCTCAAAAAATTTTTTTTTTTTTAAAAAGTAAAACAAAAAATAGACAAACTGAACAAATCACAAGACAAGGGAAAAGAGGGAACAGAGCATTACATGAAAAATGGGTAAACAAAAGAAGAATTAAAGGGTTAAAGTGCCAAAGGTTCTTGCAGTTACTCAGATAACCTTTCACTAACAAGCTATGATAACAATGATCAACATAAACTTTTTTTGTTTGTGGGTGGAGTGATTAGTTGTGGCATACTGCTGCGTGCCCTGATTGGACACTTTCATCATGGGCATATCCGTGTTAATATGTCACAATCTGTGATTGGACTATTCATTGACGCAGATATCAATCAAATGTAGGTGCCGAGCTGTGGCGTGTGCTATGATTGGCTGGCTCCTGAGGCAGCGTAACATCCTATTCTGTAATTTTGCATGCACGGATTTCATCGAACAGCATGGGCGTAGCCACGTGAAAAATAGCAACGTGTGATCAGACCATTCGTTAACATGGATAGAAGTCACGTGTATCCACCGAGCCGGAGTGCATGATATGATTGGCCGGTGCATTGGGAACAAAGATTCATAGCCGCATTGAAGAAACTTAACGTCCTATTGGGTCATATCACACATGCATATTTTGTGAAAAGGCATGGTTGTAGTCAGTCGAATACATTGTGTTGTCTCATTGGCACGTTTGTTGGCTGTTAAAAACAGGTGTAAAGCCACGTAGCTGCAGAAACATAACTTTCAAAGTGATTGGGTATTCCATTGATGCGGCTACTGCCATGTGTAGGTGTGACTTCTCATTGGGCCATGCTATTGGTCAATAATTTAGGTGCAAACATGTCATTGCGCTTGGGCATAACTGCACATACATAACACATACATAACACACATTCTGGTTTGCTAAATTGCGTAACTGAGGTTACACACCTCTCCCAAACATATTTTTCATGTTTTGTGTCATTGCTTTTCATGTCTTGGTGGGTGTACTTCATTGTGAGCCTTCATGAACTTTTAAAAGCTGTACCATCATATATCCATTCCTTTTTTACCTTTGTTCTACCTATACCTTTGTCATTTGTCTTGTGCTTTGTAGTTTGCCAGTTTTGTTATTTTAGCTTGTTATATTTTTCACTTTTTATATTATGTGGCATGGTCCTTTTTGACTATTTTTACAGTTTTTATTTTTCCTCTAAGGTCCTACATTTCATTTTGACGTTGACCAGCAGAGATGATGAGGTGGTGTTGGTGTTTTCAGCTTTACCACTGCGGAAGAACTAAGGTGCACAAAAAACAGCCAACAGTTAGCAATATTTCTGTGTAGAGGACCAACACAGGAAACAGGAGATTGTTTCATTCCTGCAGTAATGTCATGCAGAGGGAAGCTTCACACAAGCCATCGCAAAGCTTGGGGACATCGACATTAATTCAACATCTTCTCCATATTCATTGAGATGAAGTGGATGATTACTATAGGAAGGCTGAAACATAAGGTCGAAACACATGGAGCAAGATCAGCACAGCAGTATTTGTCATCTGTGCCACTGAGTTCCAACACGATTACTAACTAACACCCAACCTCAGCACATCCTTTCTGCACCTGATCTTTCTAACTTTATCGTGCTATACAAAACCTGTTACAGCTTGATTGAGGTGGAAGGTGGCACCCTAGATGCTTTGGGCAAGGCTCTTTCAGAACATTCGACCAATTGACAATGCTAGGTAGATTTTTAAGTGTTAATCTTTTTTTGCAATACTATTTTTTTCTTATATGTATAAATCCTAGTGTTTTTACCTTCCCCGTTCCTACCTCTTTTTTCCATATTCCACTTAATGGTCCTTTTTCAGGGCCAGCTTTTCAGTTCTAAAAATAGTCAATAAAAACACATATGGCCTCATTACAAGTATGACAGTAAGGCAACAACGGTCTTGTAATGAGGCCCATACTGTTTGTATGGATCAAAGACCTTTAATTGATCCTTTCAATACAGTGTGTGTACAAATAAACAACATACCCATATGTATTGCATTATAGCTGCAGTTATGCTCTCTGGAAGCCACAGATAAAACCCCCTCAGTTGTGGTCGCACTAAGCCGCGCAAGTATCTTGGTAGCACCGGCTAGAAACAAAATATGTTCATAAATATGTGGCCAGTAGTATTCCAGGATACATTAAGTGTAGTCTTTGTACACAGTTGATGTAACACTTTAATAACTTTCTATTCATCAACAGTACATTTAAACAGATTTATTTGGAGGGAATGTGGTCACACAATTTCTTTTTATTTTACTTTCTACACATATATGATACATATTTTTCACTAGACCAATTGGGTAGTATTAATGACAATTGTTTATGGAATAACAAATCCCTTGAAATTCAAGGAAGAAACTTTAGGTGCAGAGACGTTAATGTGAGCAATCCATTGTAACAAAACCTTTGAAATTCAAGGAAAACACTTTAGTTGCAGGGACTTTAAGTTGAGATCTTAATGCACCAAAACCGTTGAAATTCAGCTAAAACAATCCTAACTTTGCGCCCCCAGTTGCACAGCCTATGACCACAATGATCACATCACACATCACTTCACTGGTGACAACACTAATTAAATTGTATATAACTGATTCCATCAATAATGGAATTAGACATAACATAATTTATAAGTTAGCTCATGAAAACTTTGATTACCTTAATAACAATTTAGGCAGTGGACTTTGCCATGGCAAAAGATGGGGTCAGTGGCCAGCACTAAAGGCCTAGTTGCCTAGAGGTTGTGGTCAAGCCCTAAACTATTGGGTGCATGGCCGGAGGCCGTAGCCATCCACCCAAGAGTCTAGGGCTTGACCACAACCACTGCAGCATAATACTGCCATGCACTCAAGAATGTGACACTGGCACATAGATTGCACAAACATGTGTATAGAAATGCAATTTGCTGATTACAAAGAATCATGACACCGATAATCGTATACTCACTGTATATATTCTTGATGCACTGTACACCTTTTTGGAACTCAGTGATAGAATACCATTGAAGTGGCAATAGCAGATTTCAATATTGTGGCACTGTGTGCACATATTGTATTTGTTGCATGCGGAAATGCAGGAGAAATCTCATTGTCTGTGAAAAAACAAAAACATACCATTTTAGGGAAGGTACTT
The DNA here is from genome assembly GCF_040938575.1 of Ambystoma mexicanum. Taxonomy (NCBI): domain Eukaryota; kingdom Metazoa; phylum Chordata; class Amphibia; order Caudata; family Ambystomatidae; genus Ambystoma; species Ambystoma mexicanum. The sequence continues at coordinate 1,329,081,333 of NC_090929.1, read as the reverse complement.
CATAATTTAGTGTATTCAATTTCAGACATGTATGTACTATGTGGACCCTCATAATTTGTACATTACAAGTACTATGCTTTAAAGAAGTGTACTGTACAATGTGCTCAGTTCCTGTGTTTGTTTGTATAATCAAAAAAATCCATGCAGGATAACAAAAAAAAAAAATCTACATTCATCTGATGTTATGTAGCACACTCTGTTCATTGACGTGTGCAGTACTTACAGGAATGTGTAAGGTGCACATCTCTGTGGTCTTGCTGTTATAAGTGCTGTTGCAGTAAGAGGAATTGAAATGGTGGATGTTTTGATTTTTGGAAGTGGTGGTACTATGATTGTGATTAGATACCAGTTGGTGTATTCTAACTGTTTATATGTTTCCACTTTTTGCAGCATCTGTTTATGCTGTTTGATTGCTGTTGGTATTTTCTAAGTAATGTACTAATGTACAAACTAATATTGCAGGATTGTGGGGGACTGTTGGCATATTCTAATGGTTGGTAGTTTGAAAGTTGTTGAGGGTATGTTTGTATTTCTTTGATTGCTGCAGGTTTATTTTGGCAATTTGACTGCTTGAAGTAACATTGTACTACTGTGGGTGTAGTAAGATACCAGTTAGTGTATTCTGGTTGTTTATACTTAATAAGTCTTGAAGGGTTTCCTCAGAAAAACTTTCATTTTTGCTGGTGGATTTTAAATTGTGTAGTAATGGGAAGTAATATTGCATTATTATGGTTGCAGTTAGATACCAGTTTGCGTATTCTAACTGTTTACAGTTTCACAGTTTCGCAGGGTGTGTCTTCAAGCTCCTTCATTCTTGTTGGCACATTTCCAATTTTCACTATTGTGAAGTGCCTTTGCAGTATTATGGGTGTAGTTACATGCACTTGTGTATTTATTGCAGTGATATGGGGATTGTTAGACAGCTGCTGCCTCATTCTAACAGTTGGTCCTTTCACAGGCCATTAAGGACAGTTTGTAGACCCTCATACTCAGTACTTTTATTTTTAAGTACTATGGGTGAAACAATATCTGTGTGTCCTTTCCACGGTTGTTGTTTCTGTGACTGTAATCATTGGGTCATTGGGGAAAAAGCTGTATAGCAGCGCAGCTGATGTCCTCATGGGACAGTTGGTGTATGTTAAGTTGTTCCAGTTTCACAGGGCAGAAGGCTATTTTTCATTTGTAGTTACATATCTGTGGTTGGGTAATTGGCATTAGGCTATGCTATTTTTGTAGATCCGTGAGTACATTTTGGTTTCAAGAATATTAAGTAGGCATTTGCAAGATTTGCTGGTAATCTCTGCTTCAGAGTAATGGAAGTATCATTGCATTCAAACCACCCACATTTCTTTGTAATGTAGGCAGTATAGTGACCTGCAGGGGTAGTGGCAGCTATGTTGTAGATTATGCCTACTGTTGTGACGGTTTACTTGCCAAGTGATACTTGCCCATGTGTGACGCTTGAAAGCTTGTCGTTGTTTTTCGTACCATCTGATTTTTTTTCATAAAAGCATTACTATTGCGTATTGGCTATGTGACTGTATCTGTAAGGTGAAACGATTGTCTGAATTGCAATGAGTACATAATATGCCATGATTTGCATTTTGTACCAGCTCCTGAAATGGAATGGATTCACATTTAGGTATAGATACATACACGCATCGCTCATTAGGGACTCGTTCCTGCACCACATGGCTGCAGAGAGTGCATGTATGAAATCTAAAAGATTTCATTTATGTGTATGTTTTTGCTTTCCAGTACTTGCAGTAAGTACATAAGAAATTCTTGTGGATCTTCTTGTGTGTTTATATTGAATCTCACCATTTCCACACATTAGTCCAATTCCTGCCTTATTACCAAGACACTGGGCCTCATTACGTCCCAGGCGGAGGACCATGGTGCTACTAGCACCATGGTCCATGCCGGTGTCCGCCATGGCGGAATGGGGAATTACCACCCCATTCCAAGGTTGGTGGGGCGGTAATTCCCCATGCCGCCATGGCCCTTCCCCATTCCCATTTTCGCCCCATAGGGCTCAAAGGGAATGGGGAAGGCGCTAATTACGATACCGCAAATTGCGGAAAAACCAGCCGTTAAGGTCGGGTCCCGCAAAGGGACCTCGTAATCAGGCGTTAAGAGTTTAACGGCGCCGACACCTTTTACGGCGCTGTTAAACCCTTAACGCCAGGGTCGTAATGAGGCCCACTCTAAGTGTTTTCAGGATTGTTTGTTGCATTTCTATGAAGGAGTAGCATTTGCAAACACAACTGGTCTGCACTGTTTAAGTAAGTGTTTTCAACAATTGGCGTCAATTGGAATAGAACATTGATGGCTACATTTGCATAACAATTTACACCAGTTGTGTTGGAAGATTTGTATGAAACAGACAGTTCTGTGTCTGAGTCATTTGATGGAAGTCCACATGCTTTTTTTGAAAAGGTACTTCTCTTTGTGCAGTTGGTTATGCATTTGGCTTTTCAGTACATCCTTCTGTGGTTGTGGTAATTGATGGAGTAGCAGTTGCTTTCAATTTCTTTGGTGGTACTATTGGGAGATCACATATAAGTTGTGTTTGCACTATCTTTCTTTTACAAAGTTTGCCTTTTTGAGGAACACTGTACATTTTGAGATGGGGTGTGTAGAGTGCATGTAGTCTGTTGTACTCTACGATGCAAGGAATGTCAGCCTTGACTTTGCTTGCATCAAAATTGACTAGAAATAGTCCTTAAAGTGTATGTAGGTGTGACAGTGCTACGTTACTCATGCTTTTTTGCAATGTCTGTTCTGCCAATGTCAATCAATGCTTGATCTAGGGTTACACCTTGCAATTTATGAATAGTGTCTGCATATGCAAGAGACAGAGAAAACAGTTCTCTGCATACATAAATGTCTTTGAACAGAAGGAATCAGGCTGTTGAGCATCCTATCCTTTTATCTTCTGAAAGTTTGTCAAAGTGGATGTTGACAAACTGAATGCTGTTGTCACGTGGGTATGTCTGGAAGCCAACAACTGTACCAAGTGCTCCATTAGCTAAACCTTGCTCCTTTCAAGGATACGCTTTAGCATTACTCCACAGTTTAAACACAATTTTATCATTTTCTCCAAACCAGCTGTGTTGGAGACAGAGCTTTCTAAGCCAGTTAGTCGTGCTGTGGCATGTTGACACATAGTTACTGTCATACCTTGCACGTCCAGTTTGTCTGTGGAGTAAATTTGCACTATTGGTTGCATTTCTTTTTACAACATTGTTTCATTGAATTGTGCATAGCTTGCTAGTATTGGCATTAAGGACATACATTTTACATTTGTGTGTGCTAATTGTTCCATGATATCAGTAGCAGATGTGTTATGCCTGTATAGCTCATGGATGCGACGGCTATTTAAGATAGACTTTGCTTCCTTAGAAAGCAAACCAAAACGAAAGCTTTTCAAAATGTCAGCATAGGTGAGGTCTGCAGACTGACACATGTTTCCAGTTAGTTCTCTATATTGGAAATGTTGCCAGAGATTTATGCTGCTAAATGTGTTAAGGCACAGTTCGTGTCCTAAGGTTTTAAACATATGTTCACCTGTCACTGGTGTTAATTGGAGAAGATCTCTAAAATAAATTACGTGTTTTCTTCCAAAGAGTTCTTCGTAGTCCGTTTTAAGCACCCTGTGCAATCTGAGGTGAATCTGAGGTGAATCAAATTCAATATTGGTTGGAGACCATGCTCACCTCATCTATTAGGAGCATTTTCATTTGTTTCAAACCTTTACGTAGCGCCATAGCAGCTTCTACTGAACCTTTCTAGAAGTCTAATTTATTTTGGTGTTCTACTGGAAGGAGTAGCAATCGTTGTAAATTAACACCACCTATGTTGTAGGCAGCTAACCCTGAAAGCTTGTTGTTTGTCAATTGTTGGAGGAACTTGCTGATGACTTTCATTAAGAATGTTTTGCTTGAACCAGCTTCACCACTTACATACAGACGTAAATGCTTAAAGTTTTGAGAGGTACAAGTTTTAGTTTCGTGCTGCACACCATGTTCAATTTCTTCATTTACTTCAAGGAAAATGGTATGCTGTTCATCATTCAGTATTGATTTCAATAGAGCAAAGTTGTCTTCAGATTTCTCATACTGACACATGGGGCCTCATTACGAGTTGGGCGCAAAGGGATACCGGGCACCGGTAAGGACACCGGTGCCGGTAATCCCTTTGCACCCTATTCCGAGTTCCCTTAGCGGGTCCCTTCCTTAACATCTGGTTTTACCAGGCGTTAAGGATGGGACCCGTTAAGGGACTTTAAAGCTAATAACGGTACCGCAATTTGCGGTACCGTTATTAGCGCCTTCCCCCTTCCCATTGAGCCCTATGAGGGCTCAAATGGGAATGGGGAATGGCTTTTTCAATGGGAATTTACCGGTCCCGCAAAGGTCGGAATAGACTGGTAAGTCCCCATTGAACGAGGGTGGACTCGGTACCGGTATTGGAGGTAGTCATGGCGCTAATAGCTCCATGATTACCTCCAAACTCGGAATGAGGCCCATGGTGTTTTCTACTTCAGTCATGGCTAATTCTGCCTCATTTGCTATGAGTGGCTGTCCAAGTGGTTCTTGGCTTCCTGTCACCTAAGGTTCACTGCTCTCAGGAGTGTCTACATTAGTTGTGCTTGAAGTTCTTCAACATGTTGGCGTTCACTGTCCAACATGTTTTTGTACTGTTTGGGCCTCATTACGACCCTGGCGGTAAGGGGTTAACGCCAGCGTTAGCTGCGCCAACCCCTTACCGCCAATTACGAGGTCCCTTAGCGCCATGGCGCTTTTAACACCTGCTTTTAGCAGGTGTTAAAATCCATGGCGCTAAGGGACCATGGAGTTAATTACGCCACCGTAATTTACGGTGGCGTAATTAACGCCTTCCCCACTCCCATTATGCCCTATGGGGCAAAAATGGGGATTGGGGACTTACCGCCCCGCCGACCTCGGAATGGGGCGGTAAGTCCGCCAACCACCATGGCGTAAACGTAGTTTACGCCATGGTGGTAAAGTCACAGCCCAGGCGGTAACTTACCGCCTGGGTCGTAATGAGGCCCTTTGAGTTTTATATCTGTTATAATGCTTTCACTTGCATTGAAAGCATCTTCATAGGAGGTATGGGTGTCGATAAATCTTCTTCTTTTCTCTATGGTTTAAAAAGTTGCAGTAGGGACATGTACTAACGTTCTCTATGTTGAGGGGTTTTTAATGATATCTTCATATCATTAATCAGGCAGTGTTTGGTAGTTTAAACAGGCTGCCCTCACAACTTTAGAGTATGCATTTACCTTTTCTCTCATCAGCTTTAATATTATTTTTGTATGAAAAGTTTTTGGCTATGTGGTATAGACACATGGTTTCCAAAGCAGTACTCCTGTTTGGGTAGAATGTGTCCAATAAATTGTTTGCAAAATGTCCTGGCTGTTGGTATTGTTTTTGGCTATTGTTTCCATGTCTTGGTACAATTTGAGAACTCTTTTGCTGGATGAAGCGGGTCCAAGGCTTAGCCAGACTATGGCCCTCATCCGGACCCTGTCGCTAAGTGTTTAACGGCGCCGTAAAAGGCTACGGCACCGTTAAACACTTAGCGCCTTACTACGAGGTCCCTTTGCGGGACCCGAATTGAACAGCTGGTCTAGGGAAAGTTAAAGTAGGGACCCGCAAAGGTAGTAGGGACTCTCAAGGTAAGTACGGTACCGCAATTTGCAGTACCGTACTTACCGCCTTCTCCAGTCCCATTGAGCCCTATGGGGCAAAAATGGGAATGGGGAAGGGCCAATGTTCAATGGGGAATAACTGCCCAGCCAACCTTGGAATGGGGTGGTAATTCCCCATTGAACATTGGCGGACTCGTTACGATACCAGCACCAACCATGGTGCTAATAGCGCCATGGTTTAGCGCCGGTATCGTAATGAGGGCCTATGTTTTTAGATTTCCCATACAAGGCTGTGCCAGATAAATGGTCTGCGGCTTCGTAGCAACCCCATTCTCTATGGGCGAGCATTTTTATGCCAAAGCTGTATCAAATTTTTGACAGTGTTTTGTCAGATGATATGTCATCCCAGAGGTTTTTCAGCTCTGTTTTCTCAGCTTTGGTTAATTAGGCTGTGACATTTCGTGCAACTGAAATGGAATTGTCTTCAATGTACTGCACATCTATGTTTGCATTCCACAGGAGGGCAATGATCGCATTGTAATCATTGATGTACTTTGAGGCTTCGGTTCTTTTAATGCAGTATGTTTCTTAGGTAATTTACCTTTCACACTGTGTCTAACAGAACGCATGGTCCTTTTCCTGAAACTGGTCTAGGGAAACCAAAGCGGCATTTGGTGTAGTATTTGCCTTTGTTTTTATATGTGTGCCTCCACTACTTGCCACATCTATGTCTTTGAAACCGTAAAATGTGGGCCTGTAGGTAACTATGTGCGCTTTCTGAAGGGATTTCACAAGTGGCATATTTGTGAATGAACTGAAAAACAGTGGTATCAATGTCCTGACCAAATTAAGGAGCATCTTTAATCCACAAAAGCATGTGGATGTGTGGTGCTACTCTGGATTGATATTCTTTTCTCCAAAAGAAGTGTGCATTTCTCTGAGGGGAGGAATTTTATTACAGATGAAGTGCAGCATGACAATGAAGAGGTGATGGAAGTACCTTGACACATTTACAGTGTCAAGAGAGCAGAGTTCTCCTGGTGTTTTCATGTCTTTCCCTGATTTGTTTTAATTTGCTATGCTTAGGAAATCATGCAATTCTTCCCATGAATACTCTGCACAACTTAAAGTGGCAAACCATGTGGGTGGGCCAAGGTTGCATAGTATAAACCATACATCTGCATGACATTGGGACCAGTATTCTTCCGTACCACACGTGTTTCCCAAGAGATTTGTAATACATAACTGTAAAACGTAATCTTTCTCTTGCACCTTTTGAAGTAGCTCCGCAGCAGACATGTTTAAAAAATTGGAACCTGTTTTATATGTGTGTGCAACTCCATAACAGAGTTGCTAGTTAACTTTCAAAGCAGAGGTGGAATATTTATTCAATGTTTTGTCTGAATCTGGGGTCTTCAGAATACATTTGTAAAGAGCAGTAGTCTGATGGTGTTATTTGTGTGCATCTTTCATCATACCTTCCACCTTTTGCAGTAGGAAAGAGTAGAGGAAAGGCTTGTGCTTTTACACTTTTTTCCCATATGCTGATTGGAGCACCTTGGTTTGCTGCATTTGATATGTTTCTAGTACAGGACCGGCACCATTCATTATGGGATGCCTGATTACGAGGTACCCTAGCGGGACCTGGAACAGACATCTGGTAAAACCATTATTAACGGGTCCGTTATTAGCTCCATCCCCATTCCCATTGAGTTTATGGGGGCTCAAATGGGAATGGGGAATGGTTCTGTGCATGAGGAATTACCGGGTCCTCCAAGGTCGGAATGACCCCGTAATTCCTCATTCACAGAACCTGGTACTGGAACCCGGCATGGAGGCAGCCATGCCCTTATTAAGGGCATGGCTACCTCCATACTCATTATGATGCCCATAGTGTTCTAGAGGTGGATAGCTATTTTGCATGGTTTGAGTTGTATCTGCTCTATTTCTGTGTTGTTTTCTACAAATGTTCTTTTTGGTAGGCATTCTCTTGTGTCTGTTGGAGACAAAAAGTAAAGCGTGGTTTTGGAAGTTGTGCAATGTATTTGTGGGTACTGTGCATGAGTGTCTGAATATGAGGGTAGCATACATAGAGGGGTGTGATTTTGCAAAGAGCTGTTACCTTTGGTTGGGAAGGTTGTACTGGTATGGGTGTGTGTTCCTGTCGGAAAGGTTTGCTTCAGTGTGTATGACAGTGTAATGTGCTTGAACAAGTAAGGACATTACAATGTTTTAATAAAATGTGTGCTTACTACCATACTGGTGTTCTGATGACAATACAAAGAGTGACCTGCCAAGGTGCAATGAGTAAGGATGAAACGAGTGCTGTGGGGTTGGATAGAATTGTCTAGGCTACATTACAACAACACTGCACTGTCTGAGTAATAGGAAGAACATTACTACAGTACTGCACCTACTTTGTTGGCTGAGAAAAGTAAGTTTCTTCTGGGTTTTATCTTCCAGCAGAGACGTCACCAGCTTTTAGGAGGCTGTTTTTCACTGCAATTGTAAAAGAAGGAAGTTAGTTGCTATGTGTGTTAATGGTACAGTAATAGCACTAGGAGAACACATTATTTTAGATTGTAGGAGGATTTGTTGGCAGGAAGTGTTAGTGTATGTGTCCAATTGTACAGTGCTGAATATGAGTGGGGACTTGGGAGTATCAGCATTGTTGTTATGGGGGCCAGTGCTGCAGTGATAACTGTACCCTATTGGACTGCACTTTTGAAGTGTGTGAGATGTTGTTGCACTACTTGCTTTGGAAATGGATTAGTGCAAATCCTAATAGGGTGAGAAAAAGGGCAGAAAGGTGTACATATCGGAAAGGAGAATGTTACTGTGCGTGGAATTTTGTTAACTTTCTCACACATAGATGCATCCTACATGAATGCAAAAATCCTTTCCTGTTTCATTTATTTGTCCAAATGTACAGATAGCACTGTTTGCAATGTACACATGCATTTCTTGGCTTTCCTTCCAATGGTGCATTTTGTCAATTATGCAATGTATGAAGTTGCCATGGTTTCCTAACATGATGCATTTTGCCTTTTTATGTGAATTCTGGGCATTTTAAATAGGATCTGGTACTTGAAATTTGCTGTTCAAATGTTCCCACTGTGGTTTTTTATAAAGAAATCACAGACAGTGGTGCCGAAATTGAAATATGTGGTTTGCAGCTGTTATTCAAGTGGGTGTTACAAGAAGACTTTGAAAGCAAACAGCATTGTAAGTAACTGTCAGTTGATGTCAGGAGATGGGACAAATGAGAGTATGATTATTGAGTAGGTTATGCAGGGCAAGTGGTAGGAACCCTGTTCACATGCATGCAATCTATGTGCTTACTTTGCTTTGGTAACATACATGCAGTTTTCGATTTCTGTGTGCATTATCAAACATATGCATACCTGTATTTTGTGTTGATGGATGTACATGTGGATGAATCTGGAAGTAGAAATCTTGGAGAGTTGTATATTACCTTTGGATGCAAGTGCTTGGGAATCACAGGACACCTGTGCTCTGAGTTTTGAAAAGTGCATCTGCCGTGACAGAGTTAGATGTAGACATCTTGGATGTGATTTGTGCATGGGCATGTGACTGCTTACCAGTAGAAAATGAGAGAGTGCTGCAAAGAGTGAAGTGGAAAGAAAAGAAGAGCTGCCCCTGTGTTGCGGGGTCCGTGGACACTGCAGTAGTTCTCTGACAGGGTGTGCCACATCCAGGGCTTTTCAGCATGCCTGGCATGGAAATGGGACTGTGAGGATTAGCCAATCAGGTGTTCAGGGTGTGCTTTACAGGAGGGAGGGTAATACTGTTTTTCATTGCTTTGTTGGTTGCATAGTTAAGATGGCTGGAGTAACTGTATGGATAGAGGGAGATTCCTTTGTATGTCATCTGGAGAGGTGTGCAAAGGCAAGTGGTTTTTCTGCTGATCTTGGTTTCTCAGGCCTGCAGGCCTTGTGGTACAGTGTTCCTGGCCAAAATGTACTTTTGGTAGTCCTGATGTTTTGGTGGTGCACTGTGGGGGAGAGCATTTGGGCTACATCAGTGCTCCAAGTTTGGTTCCTGTACTGAAGTTGTTGGTGGAAGAATGTATTTGTTTTTCCCTACTGCATAGGTTTTTCTTTCTGAAATACCACCTAGAGCATAATGGAACAACCCCAATGTCTTTAATACCTAGCAAAATGTTAGAATGTGCCTCATTAATAGAGGCATGGGTATAGTTTTGCTATGTGCTGAGATATCAGTTTTCTCAAATGACAACATTGACTCCCTTAGTGTGCACTACTTTACCACAGACAACGTTTTGTTGTCCATTCTTGGAAATGCTAATTTTTTTCGCAATCTAAGGGATGATTTGCAGAGGTTGAAGTAACGCTTTAAGGAGGAAAAGAAGAGAAGCCCTCGCCCCAAAATAGAAAATTAAAGGTGTTTGGTCAGTAACACCTAAAAAGAAAAGGAAAAAAAAGAAAAGGCTCTTTTCAGAGCCACCACAGTAGAGGAAATCTCCTTCCCTGGGTTACATTTCTCTCCCCCCCCACTTGAATTGGTCAATTTATGAGTGAACTCTGTGGTAGTTCTCAGATCGCACATGGAACATCCAGGACTTTTAAGAATGGCAGGCATGGAAATGGGAATGCATTGAAATGATACTGAACTCCGCTGAGGGGGGTCATGAAACCTCATGAATCTACGAGGCCCTGTTGTGGGGTACGACCAGGGGAGACCTCAAATGCAGGAGTAAGTGGGAAACTGAACTGGGCCTTGTTTTTTAAAACAAAGATTGGGGTGTTATAACCCATTACCATAAGAAGGTTTCCAGGAACGCATGCTTGCAGCTTATTCAACTGTACATCACCAATAGAGCGTACCTCACACCTGAAGCCATATCAAGATTCACAGGTGCCGGAACCCAATCATGCCCCAAATGCAGTGAACCCAGGGCGGGAATGACTCACATGTTCTGAGGCTGCCCAGTAATCAGGGAGTTCTGGTCACAAGTGAAGGACAGAGTGGCTGGCGCAGACATCGTAGTAGAGGTGGACGAGCCCACGGCCTGCATCCTGGGCAGATATAGGCGAAACAGGAAGAACAAACCCCTATCCAAGCTCACTGACCTTATATACATTACAGCCAAAAGACACATTGCCATGGTGTGGAAAAGCTCCAGAGGTCCACACATGCCCCTATGGTGGGGGTACCTTACGAAGTGGATCATAGCTGAAACCACGGCATGGGAAACAGCTATTCATGTGCAAAGACTGGATTCCAGCGAGGAACTGCACCTTTGGGTGGCCCTGACGGTGCCCTTGCTTCACCCTGAGGTGGATGATACGGAGCGGAGTGGAGAGAGTTGCCCGGATACGGGCACGGACTAGAGAGGAACAGTGAACAAAGCGTGGTCTTGGGGGGGTTGGGGTGGGGGTTTGGGTTGTTTTTTTTGATATGCTTGATCAATCACCAATGATGTTTGTTTTATTCTTTGTTTATCTCATGTTATTAAACCAATAAACACATTTTTTTTTAAGTCGTCATGCTTTGCACATTAAAAACAGAAAACTTCACCCTGATTGAGCCATACTAAAGAGAACATCAAGCCAAGGCCTATCTCCATATACACTCTTCAGCACTATGAGAAATCCCGCAAGATGTGTATTCAGAATTAGCCCATATGGACTATACTCTCTCAGAAATACCAAACCTGGTCACGAAGCCCGCAAAACGGATAAGTCTAGAGAGGCAACGGAAAATAAACTATAGATCTAAATCTAGAACAGAGGATTTATATAGACGCAACAGAGCGCTAAGAAGATCAATCTCTCCAGAAGAATCTCATCATAGACATAGTAGGCGGAACCCGGAATGGGCAAATTCCATCAAGCAACATAGGAATGTCCCAATGGAAACCAGAGGAAGCTCGCCCCTTGGAGATGTCATAAATCAGGGTCATCCGAGGAGACACCACGTCTACCTAAATTCGCCTCATTCACATTGCTACGAACCTACAAGAACCCTGCTAATGTCAGATCCCAGGAAAAAAAACAACATCGGACCCAGAGCAGGCCCGTGCGGATGGAAACCAGAAGAAGAGCCCATGGTCATGTTTCCGAGCTGCTATGACTTCTAATTCCAAGAGACAGCAACCACGTTGGGGTGTCTTACCAGGTTCGTATCCACCCCAAAAGGACCACGATGACCCACCTAAGACCATTTTGGACATGGCCTCATGGAACACCAGAGGCCACATCCATTTAACCAAACCAGACAGCCACGAACTGGGGGCATATGATGTTCTATGCCTACAGGAGACCTGGCTGATGGAAAAACCTGTCCTTGACGGTTTTGTAATTGAAATTTCGCCCATGTCTAAAAGCCTGCTAGGTCATCCATCATCGGGCCTGATGATAGCTATCCGTGCGGGATCTGGAATAACTATTACGAAGAAAATAGCTGAGAGCTATAAGCTGTTAGCTGTCCTCACTACCTGGACTCACCTAGTTCCGGCTGTAAACTTGTGGTCCACTGACACCTTGGAAATTGTGAATGTATATTGGAATCTCCAAAGAACTTCAACAGTGAAATTTTGTGACACAGTGTCAAACGTCATTGATGAAATTTTCATTAAAAATGAGACTTCAAACATACTAATCTGCGGAGATCTCAACAGCAAATGTAAAACGTCTAACACAATCTCAACAAAATCACTCCACTCCAGCTCGACAGAATCCAGGGGGCTGGCATGGATGGCCTTAATGAATTCCAGGAATTTAACCAATGTGGCAAATATAACAAATTACCAACTTATGATACCAATGTGGGAATGCAATACCTCTTCGGCCACGCTTGACTACATCTTTGCCTCCCAAGCCGTGCTTCCACTCATAGAGATGTGTGTTGTAATCAGAACTACTGAGACTGACCATAATTTGCTCAAGCTAACCTGAATTTCAAGCGGTCTTCCTCACATAACATATAAAACAAACATCAAACTCACTACTCAACAAACTCGCCTTTGTATGACAGGACTCGACATTCAAGAGCTTTCTGGAAAATATAAAACCCTAATGTCAGGCATTGACATTCAAGAAGGAATCTAAAGGGCAAGTTACGTCCCACTTCTGTTACCTTACAAAAAGGCAACCTCGGGTGCACACAAAGAAAATTCAAAGCCCAACCATACATATAATACCATCTTAGTACGCAAACGAAGGGGCGTGAGGAAATTGAAGAGACAAACAGTCACTATCAACACCGAAAAAGTACGGACAAATTTCAACCAAGAGTCAAAGAAATACAAGTAAGGCTTGGAAATATAAAATCAGTTCTATACCAGAGCGACACGGAGATGCTAAAAGCTCTGACCAATAAGAAATCACAAGACTTGTCTACAAAACAGTTCGACAATCAAATATCCAAATGATCGACGCAGTTTCAGAAACAAATTGGATTACTCATTTTACTATTTGAGGCCCTGAAACAGCTAACAAATACCACCAAGATCACAACGGAAGGAAATTGGGTGGATCTATCGTAGAAAGATGAGATCAAGAGAGTCATATCAAATCTTAAATCATCGAGAGCGCCGGGACCAGACGGCCTTGCAAATACGGACGTAAAACAGTACCCAGAAGACTGGTCAACTTTAATCAGTATGATTTTTACTGACTGTAAGGAAAGGAAAATAACTCCGTATTCATGGTCCCAAGCAGTAGTCGTTCCTATCTTTAAAAAGGGCAACAGAGAAGACCCGACTAACTATCAGCCTAGAACCCTGTAAGACATTATCGGGAATATTTTTGCAACGCTGCTTCTATGTCAATTTCAAAAATGGGCACGTGTGTCACCTAGTGCGGACCCCTTCCAGACAGGTTTTCAGAAGAATGCAAGCACAGCAGTAAACATATTGATAGTGAATATAATCAAGGACAAGGTATTGTCAGGCGCCCAATGGGTCTTTTTACCCTTCGTCGACCTGTCGAAAGCCTTCGACAGAGTCGACAGACATACACTCTGGGCTAAACTCAAGGGGTGGAACTGCCCTCAGTCCATCCTGGAGCCAGTAATCACTCTACCCTCCAAAACCACCATAAGAGTTCACCTAAACCAGCAAGGCCTACTCTCTGAAGCCATACCAACGGAAAGCGGAGTGAAGCAAGGTTGTCCTTTGGCACCTGCTCTCTTTATATCTTTCCTCAGTGACTATAAAGATTTGCAAGACAGGATCAGATCCTTCGCTCCAAAAGTCGGGAAAAACGCTGTTTTGAGTCTTCTATATGCAGACAATCTGATACTACTAGATCACACACAGAACGGCCTCCAGCGTCACTTAATAACCTCACACGATACCTCGAAGATAACAACTTGGAAATTAACAAAACAAAAACTAAAATACTGTTTTTTCAAAACCAATGAAAAAAGAAAAAGGAGAACTTGCAGTGGTATTTGGACAAGAGAAAAATTGAAGTCGTTCCATCCTTTAAGTACTTGAGAGTGCAAATCGATAGCACTAAGAAAGCATAAAAAATTCAAAAGACACTCTGGGAAAAGACAAAGAACCGCACTGCCCGGACGAGAGCGGTCGAAACAAAATACAGTACATTTTCTCTACTCCCAGCGATCCAGTTTTATAAGGCGAAAGTCGTCCCTCTGTTAACATATGGGATGGACGCGACGCCGATGATCCTGCCTTCCCTGTGGCTGCAATTAGAAAGTTTTATCTGGAAATCAGTACTGGGGCTCCTGAAATCTACCTCAATTGCGGCAATAAGAAGAGAATTAGGCCTACTTTCTCAGAATGCAGTAGCTGAACAAGGCACTATGCAACTGTTCAGAAAAACCCAGCTCCCTGACAGCCTTCCAATCTACCAAACCATTGCCGAAGAAATCATCAGAGGCAATAACAACTTGCTAAAAGAGTGGGTAAAAGCCCAAAGGAACAAACTATGTGAGATAGCGTGTACAAAGGGGGACTTGCTACATAACCCGATCAGAGTAGAAACCAAAATGGAATGTCAAGATTGGATCGAAACGAACACCAAAGCAGTCTCCAACAAACTACTAACCCACCTCCTAATGACTTTCAACAAACTAGAGGAGCCCATGGCATATTGTGTAAAGCACCCGAAAAAGGCCCTAAGGAAAACCTTCATGAACGCCCGTCTTAACCTCCTTCCTACACAAGAAATCTTAGCAATAAGGGCAGCCAGCGACAAAAAGCATTGTAGAGTTTGTGATGATCCTCAACAGACAGAAACGATCAGACATCATCTGATGATACGTCCTGAAATGAATCAAGAAAGGCTGGCAATTTTCACTCCTCTACTTGCTAACTCTTTTCTGAACGATGAAGAAATATGGTGGCACCGTCTCATCGCTAAACTTCTGAGCATCGCTATGGATAAGGTAAAAACTCGTTTGAGACATCGCAACTTCTGTTTGAAAACACAGTCGAATAGACGACTTGCGCCGTAGAACTGTTAACACTAGATGTTGTTTAAATGTTAAGAAGCTTTTTTTGAGACGATGATCTTGTAAAAATCGCAATTATTATATACAAGTAAATGTTAAGAAGCTTTTTTTGAGACGATGATCTTGTAAAAATCGCAGTGATTATATACAAGTAAATAAAAAAACAAAAAAAAATGAAAAGATTATTCTTAAGCATGCATTGTTTAGGCTGAACATTTTGCTATCTGGTCTGGGCACGAGTTTTGCACATGTTTCTTTTTCTGAAGTGTCTTCTGTTACTTTGAATGTAAATTTGAATTCATACAATCAACATGTTTCTAAACTCAAAGCATAATGATGCTGTTATTTTTGTGAATATCATCTTGCATGCTGCACTTGTTAAATTGTGGCCACAGCTGTTTACTGTGCAGTTATTTTCAGGAAGTCCTTATCTGCACTGTGGCATATCTCAATTGGCCTCACCTTTGCACCACAACACAGATGTATGAGACACACTGTGCCATTCAGTAGACGCCAGATAATCTTACTGAATTCCAAAAACTATTTTGTAGGTAACAGACAAAGCTCTCTGTGCATGCTGCTTTATAATTTTCTCTGTTTCAGACCTCATAAAAGGCATGTTATAGTTTCATATGTTTATTTTGGGGTTGGATTCTACAATAATTGTTTATTTAGGAACTTTAAACTTCTGAAGAAAAGAGTTTAACATGTAAAAAAAAAAGCTGCTGGTGTCACAGTACTCTGGTTCAGTGCTTTGTACTTGTTTTTCTTACAAAAGGAACTTCACAAAACCACCCTCTCACATCTCCCAAGCACTCTGGGGTGCCCCCTCTACTACATTTTGGTAGAAAGAAACAGCACAATCATTGGAAAACTAGCAGCACTTCTTCCCCTATCACCAGTACCACCACCCGACCCCTCCAAACCTCTCCCCTCCCACCCTATCATCTCCTCTTTCACTCCCATCTCCGAACCCAAATTCCTAAAGCTA
Source organism: Ambystoma mexicanum (assembly GCF_040938575.1). NCBI lineage: Eukaryota > Metazoa > Chordata > Amphibia > Caudata > Ambystomatidae > Ambystoma > Ambystoma mexicanum. The sequence goes on along the minus strand of NC_090929.1, from coordinate 1,329,065,200 downwards.
CTTGCTAGGATATCTGAATGACCCATGCCTCAACACCCTCCGCAAAGACATCTTTTCCTTAACTTGTGCAGGCCGCATTACATGATACATCATTAACTTCCTTCTCACCTCAGGCTTATTCCCAGCAGGTTTCAAACCATCACACATCAAACCCCTCCTCAGAAAACCTTCACTTGACCCCCTCCTTTGATCTTTCTACAGACCTACTTCTAGCAATCACTTCTGAGCCAAACTTACTGATCAAACAGCCTACTCCCAGCTCTGCCTCTTCTCCGAATCCTGCCACCTCCTTGACCATGCCCAGTATGGCTTTAGACCACTCCGTGGAACAGAATTGTCCCTAGTCTCCATTTGGGAGGACCTCAAATTGAGTGTAGACACAGAAGGCCCTACCACACTTATTCTCCTCAACATCTTGGCTGCCTTTGACACCATCAACCACAGCATTCTCACTGGCAGACAGCATTCACTCAGCATAAGGGACACATCACTTAGGTGGATTTCCTCTTTCCTTGCCAACAGATCACACACGTCCGTCCCTTTTCCTCTGTGCCCCTCCCTATCATTAACAAGGTCCCTCATGGTGCCTCCCTATCTCCTCTACCCTCCCTTAAACCTCTACTTGAGCCCACTCCTGCCCTTATTCACTCATTTAACCTAACCTGCTACAGCTGCTCTGATAAAACCATATGATCTTTAAGATCCGCAAGTCTGACTCCATCTCCCACCCCGATCTCGCTTCCTGCCTCACAGACATCAAACACTGGATGGCGGCCACCCACCTCGTTCTCAACCCGGAAAGAAAACAGAAATCATGATCTGCGGGAAGATGGCTCTCTTCCCCAACCAATCCCTTGGCCTACCTCCCCAGAGCCCCCCACCACATCCAACTCATAAAGAACCTTGTATACACGATGGATGCTGATCTGACACTCATGCCCCAAATTCTAAATCTTGCTATCTACACCTCTGCATTCTAAGATGCATCTTCCCTTACCTCTCATACCCTCACAAATGCTCTGAAATCATGGCCATCGTACTCTCAAGCCTAGACTACACCAATTCCCTTTACCTGGGTGCCCACGCATTCAATTCAGAATGCTGCAATGGGTCCATAGCACAGTAGCTAAACTCCTTGTGGCCCTTGGCTCCAGAGAGCACATCACACCTGCTCTCGGTATCCTCCACTGTAGGGCAGCAGGCCACTTTCAAAGCCATGTGCATCACACACCATGGCCTCCACAAGACAGGCCCAGAATACATTCAACAGAAACTAGCCTGTTACCAACCCAACAGAAACCTGCACTCTGGCACTGCACTCCTCCTTGTGATCCCTTGCTGCAAATCATCAGGATGAAGGGGTTCCTCCTTCTCTGTCCAAGCTCCCGCTATCTGGACCTCAATTCCCCTTAGGATCCGATGCATAGAGGACCACCTTGTCTTCTGGAGGGCCCTCAAGAACTGGCTATTCCCACTGCATCGTAACTAGCCCTTGCATTCTCTTCGGGTAAGATAATCTCATTCCAGATAAGCATGAATTCACAATGAAATGTACAGAAAGACAGAGAGAATACACTCCAGCAGGCCATAGAATAAAATCCATGCCACATCTTCAAAACCAAGAAACAATCTAGAACACACAGGTCCGTATCACACTACATGCTTATTGAAGATAGCCGAAGGCAAGGCCACCCACCCGCATGTATCTGCTTTCATACACCACGTGAGACACATCACACAATACCTCTGCCTTTAGAATTCAGCTATCCTCATGCCAAAAATTCTCTCTAGCTGGACACATAACAAGTTTACTGTATTTGCATGCTCTCCTGATGACCTCATAGTGCCCATTGACACGCCAGCTTGGCAATAGGTTTTGGCACCCCTAGCCTCCTTCGTACTGGCTAAAAAGTACATACATATTTAAACTCTGATGACAAATGTCCTATTCCTTGGACTTTAGTCCTCTGCGTGCATTCACCAACAGCGCTTTGAGGCCATAACAATGGGAATATGCACTATACAAATGACAATTACGTTACATTACATTGCATAAAGTATGGCTGGTGTGCACAGGTAAATGGGGTGTTAACGTACTTAGGTTGTCAGGAGATTATTTGAACTTTTACACACTAGGTCTGGTATATTCTTAAATATGTATGAAAAGTAAGGTTGTTTGTAGGTCAATGAAAAAGCAGAACACTGTTCATGCAAAGTATGTGTAATGCTGCGGCTATGGTACTGTGCCGCAGCGACTTGAGTCTATCTCTTTTATTGACAATTTGATCAGACTGGACCTTTCCTATTAAACATCACAACTTTATTACCATCATTGTAAAACAGAAGCATGGAATATAGTTCCACCCGCACAGACAGAGCATACTCATTATTCTCTTCTGATGCATTGAATGTCACAGTCTGGAGTTTAAAATCAATATCCAATTCTTTCTCAGATATGAATTTGTTGAATTATTTGTATTGCACAATCCACCAGATACTTCAACTGCGAGGTGCAGACATACGAAACCCGAGAAAGATTAAAAGTAGCATTATATCAGATCAGGGTATAATAAGGATAGTTTATCTCGTGATTTGCTTTCTTTCATGATTAGATTGAAAGGATGTGTTTTCAAGGAGCATATTATGCAGCATAATAATTGTATACTCCCACACACCCCCTGAGAAGATTACATGACAGTAGATAAGGTGATGTTAGAGTAATATCTTAATTTCCTGCCATAACAATAGGTCTCGCAAGTGAGAAGCATAGCCATCTCTGAGCAGGCAACTTTAGGCATGCTACTGAAGATCAATGCATTTGTTTAACTTTACTGCAGTCAAATGTCGGAGACAACAGAACAGAATACACATATGGATGAGCAATATAGTTTACATTGTTTTAAAATATACAGATAGAAGACCGCTTCCCTTTATTGAAATGTATCTGATAACATATACTTTTCATGTAGATTTCCAGCCTCATTAATTAAAACCCTATTCCAGTAAAACCAATGAGAGCAAGCTGTATTTTCTGTTATTCTTTGCAAAGCAATGGGGGATGGAGAAATTGAGAAGTGATATTGGTATTGGAAGCTATCTATATTGCAATGCAGTGTTACAAAATCCCAATAATAAAATATAATGCACATTGCGAGAATGTTATGGTGGGAGCTGTAAGGGGCAGCAAGGGATTTTGAAGTCCACTCTTAATGTTATATCTGAGAGCACAGTAACAGCGAAGTTCCGGATAACTCAATCCTGCGTCTCATTACATTTATGTTGCACTAGGGCGAGTGCAGTGCTGCATGATGGTATGAGCACGGGGGCAGAAGTTAGCCTAGCACAAAAAGGTATTCTTTCAATGGATTTTTGCACCAGTGTAATTGTGTGCACCTGTGCTAATATAGTGTGCTATAAGCACTAGGCTAAACATGTCCCTGCTGTAACAATGCGTTGAAATAATGTATTCAAGAATGCAATTTCAGCAGCTCAGCAGAAATGACACGGGCTTCGTCAGCAGTGTATAATGTTCAGAAGTATGTGATTGAGCAGAACACATTAACTCAGAGTTGACCTAAAAGGCAGGCTCCTGAATGATCGGGCACAGTCTCACACAGCAACTTTTCCTTTCATCTGTGTGTTAGAGGACTTTGAAGTCACACTATTAACGGAGATGTTGGCGAGGTTAATCATGGTATGTGATTATGCAGACTGTACAAAACTGAATGCACACATACAGAAATAATTACAATGCATGAGACACTGCTGATAAGAATAAAGCCAAGAATGCCATCTGAAAGCGCATGGTTGAGAAGATTAATGTTTCAATGTCGGCGGATTTCTCACAAAAAAATGAGATTTCACACCATCTCTAAGGCTTGCTAAAGATTAGAAGGAACCAGAGGAATTGTGCATTTCTCATGTTCAATGTGTACACACTGGGTGTGAACGAAATCCAAAGGAACGCCAGCGTTTTTTATTTAATCCTTCTGTGATCTGTACAAATAAAACCAGATCTTAATATAAGAGCAACTAGTTGAATCACACTTCTTAGTACAGTAAGGGCCAACGCCATGTTTCACCTACTTCCACCGGTCAGATCAAGTCAATTCAATTCTCAAAGACAAAAGACATGAGAAGTTGTAGACATGAATAGATAATGGCAATCTGCCAAAAATCTGAATCCTGCTGTTAAAACAAGTAGCTACTCATTTGTTCGCATTGCTTTAATGTCATGTTTTGTAATTCATGTGCTTTGAATCTTATTCCCTCTCTGGACCAAAACCAAAAAGTGACTTGGAAAGCATATGCAAATCAGTCTTAGTCCTGTCCACGTGATGGAGCCGCTGCTGACTTAGTATATGGCCTTTCCTCTAATGATCTGCTTCCGTAGTACGTGCTATGTTTCCGGAAGCTCTGGAGTGTCTATGGACTTGTGGCCTGGCTGCCGGTGGAGCGCTGAGTGGAGGGAGCAACATGGCCCTGTGCCTGAACGGAATGTAGGATCCTCTTGCAGCCTGTTGCTGCTGCCCTACTAAGAAGACAGATACTATTCAGTAGCACATGAAGATCGATCTTGTCCTGAAGAAGATGGTCGGTAGTCACTCACGAACCATCGAAACCGGTCGACCTCACCTGTTGTGGCTTCACCACAACATTTTATGATACCCCCAAGACCAACAGGGGTTACTGCATGAAGTTGAGAAAAACCCTGAAAGCATGGGCTTTTCCATCCCATAACTAGTGGGATAGTGCATTTTTTAGTGATAATTTGGTATCACCCAATCCACCCCCCGGGCAACCACCCTCTTGCAAGGAACTTTTGAGCCATCAAGGTTAAAATAAAATTACATGACCATCCGGATGCTTCCTTTTTTGCACTTGTCATATCTAGCTGTCTAGATTTAAGAATATGAGATTTAATCCCCCTCTCGCACCCTTTCATATAATAGTGCTGGTTGCCCCCACTCCTATCCTGGTTTTCCGCTCCCTCGCCCCCTCCCATCCTTCAGGTTGTTGGTGACCAGACAAACCAAACCAAGCCAGTCTAGCCTCCACCCAGGTAGCACGCCCAACTTTGCTTGGAACCAGATATCCCACACGCCACCTTCCTCCACCCAATAAAGCACCAGACCAGCTCCTTACCCTGTGTCCAATAGAATAGGACCACGGTCAATACAAATCTCATTAGTTGTTTTTTCTTGCCCTTATCGGCACGTTGATGAACCTTTTCCCCAGTAAACCGTTCCCTGTGTATCAGTATCTTCCTACGGTTTGGGAAGGCAATTGCCACTCTTGCTCTTTGAGCTTTAATTTACCCTGTTGTTTTTTACCGATTAGAACAGACCAGTTTAAACTGGTAGACACTTCCTCTCTGCTCGGCAAACACACAACCCCAGGTTTCAGGTATGTTGGGCTTCATTAGTGATGGGAACCTTGGTTCCCTTTGACACACCAATCAAGGGATTGATGTATGAGCATGCTCTTTCACACTTAGGAGTTGGCATTGAGTCGGTTTGAAGCCGATGCTCAGTACATTTAGAAGTGCTGCAGCATTCAGTCTGTGTTGAGCCAGTTGGTTAAAGCTCCTTAAGAAGGGAATGGGTTTGAGAATTGGAGTAGAGGTAGAAGGGCATGGCACTTCACTGACTTGGCAATGGCAGCGGAAGGGATATTTGTGGATATCAGCTTTGTATTTCGTGGGATTGAGGGAGGCAATGATGCTAAAAAGGTTGTTGGCTGTGAAGGCTCAACCACGGGAAATAAGTGCTGGAGTTCTCAATGTGAATTCTGTCTTTTCCACTGTCAGAGCAATTGGGGTTCCCGGGAAGAATTGCAACAGTGTTCTATACCATGAAACAAATCACTGTTTTGTGTGCAGCTTTTTCATTTGTTGCTCCAAAAACATGTGTTTGCTTATCTATAGATGTTGTAGAGGATGCTGCCAAGTGTTTAAGTTTGACATGTTTTTATGCCAGACATTTGTTACTTTGTGGATGATGAATTTACTGTCGGTTTCTTCTTGGGAATACTGTGGGTTGTGTTTAGGAGATCACATTCACATCACAACCAAACATACAAACAAACATTGTGATAAAGTGCCGAGTGGTTGATAAAATGGTAAAAGTGACAATAATATTAGCAATGAGGGGGCTGATGGCCATCTCTAGACACGTGGGGGTGGTCAATCCATAACAATATCATTTATTGGCATGTGGTGTGATCAGACCAATCTAGCTTGATAGAAGAGTGATGAGTGTCGATGCAAGCATGACTAAGTTCCTAGAAAGGCTAAAACTGCAGACAGCATCATATCTGTAATGTCAAACAAGTACGTGGCATTGCTTCTGTCATAGGGAACAACATGGTATGTATTTTGAGTGTGTCTAAGGTTGGAAGTGACAGGTGAGGCACTTAATGGAAGAAAGGGTGGCAGTTTCCTACATGGTGTAGGGCCATGTCACCTTGGAGGTGACCATGAGGCACCACTGAGCCTTCCAAATCCCTCCACATGGTGTCATCTGTATCCTGGTGGGATGAAGATATTGAGTATGTCGGCTTCTTTTAGTGTGACTTTATATTGAGCACAGACCTAGCATTGAGAAGCAACATAGTTCTGTACCACAGTAGATTAATAGAAATACAAGTAAAAGGGCACATGTTACAGACGGCTGTATTACATAACACTTAAACAAGAGGGACAGTTATTTGTATGATATGGGGTCGGCTGGCCGTTGTGATCTTGGGTGGCCATGGTGCATGAAGAAACTGTACCTTAAAATGGAGGGCCCTAAGCTCCTTTCTAAATTTCATTAGGCTGTTGAAAGAAAGAAAGAACAAAACCGCAGATACTTTCAATTAAATTTGAAATCGCATTCACTTTTAACATTGACAAATGCTACACATAAAATGATCTGTTTCCCTGTCTAACGGTTTCACAGACATACTCCAACCCCCTCACATTTGACCTATATAACCTAGAGGCAGTGACTTTCTTGGGTTGACTGGAACTGGAGAATACCCCTCAGTCTGTTCATCCACAGATAAGGACAACCACGACCACAGGAAGTTTGCAAGCACTGGATTCTTCCTGCCAGCTCCTCTCAACTTAGCATTCAAAGATTTCTCCCCAGGATGTCTCCACCTCACTGATGATGCCCAACAAGCCTGAACACATGTATGGGGTTGCTGTTGGTACTCTTGTTCTGAAGGGAATTGCCATAGCGGGACAAAGACTGATATGTAAATGGATATTTTCCCATCTGTGAAAGGTACAGTGAGCTAAAGTGTGGCTGTAAACTCTCGAGTGGGTACCATCCCAAAGAACAGGTCAATGGGCCGTGTTTGTTCTCGCAGAGGGGCGCCCTTGGACTATTTATTGGATACTGGTGTATACCATTAGCTGAAGATATTCAAAATGTGTATGTATTTTCTTTTGACAAATCACAGAATGCGTGGTCCCACCTTTTGTGTATGTCAATAGTCAGAGTGAGTTTAGGATATTCCTGAGCTAGGCGCTCCTGGATGCAGCTGAAAGGGTGACAATAGTTTACGTGGATGATGTGCTAATTAAAAATGAGACTCTCAAAAGCCATTTCAATGAGATTAGACATGTGTTTAGCCAGCTACAGAAGGCTGGGGCAAAAGGTTCTTTACAGAAAGCACAATGGTCTAAAAAGAAAGTGAACTTCCTAGGTCATGAAGTGACCGAGAATGGGTTAAACCCACAAAAGAAAAAGGTGGAGGCGATACGTAAACTAAACGATCCCACTAATTAGAAAGGCTTGAAGAGTTTATTAGGGATGGCAGGTTACAACAGGACAGATTACACAACCGTTAATGATTACTGAAGCAGGGTATACCCTGGAAATGGGAAAAGGAACAAAGTGAGGCAGTGGTCAGGTTAAAAGAGTGTCTAATGAAGGCCCCATATTTGGCATATCCAGTAATGAACCATGATCTCTTTGTAAAGATAAGCTTCACTGATCAATGCATTTCAGCAGTGTTATATTAGAAGCATGATGTGAATAACACACTATTAAATATGCTAGTAAAGCATTGCCACATGTAGATGCTAATTGAATGCAAAAAAGCACTGCTGACCAATGTCTGGCCATTACAACCTTTCCGTCCCATAATTCAATGGGAGAGGGTCATTGTTGAGACAAATCACCAGGATCTGCAGTTTCTGCAGAGTAAAAGAATCAGATCAGGGAATTTGGCCCAGTCCAGAATTACTTCTTGGACGTTAGCACTTCAGGGGTTTCCTGTGGAAGTGAAATATGGTCAAAATAAAAAGAGCCTGGTTGCCCAAGGACTATCAGATTTGCATGTTTGTGCAGCCGAATGTACACCTGATGACACAGAACTAGAATCAAGTTTGAATGAATTTGAGCAATCCCCACACAAGGCATTCAATGTCAAGATATGTAAGGATTTACCAACCTTGTATGTAGATGAATGTGCCTACCATGTCGAAAATAATACAGAAAAAGAGCTTGTGGCAGGAATAGGAAATATCTGGTTTAAATGTGACAACATTGCAAGGGTGAGCATGAGGATAGGTCCTAGAAGTAGTCAAGTGGCAGAATTGGCCACTATTTACAAAGCAGTCTCAACAGCAGTGGAAAACAAAGTAAAGGAGATAGTTCTAGTAACTGATTCTGATTATGCATATAATGGGCCTCATTCTGAGTATGGCAGAAGGGGGTTAACAGCACCTGTGAGGATGCCGGTGCCATTAACCCCCTAGTGCCATATTCCGAGGTCCCTTAGCGGGTCCCACCAGAACGGCTTGTCTAACCAGCCATTCTTAGTGGGACCCGTTAAGGGACCATGGAGCAAATAACGGGCCAGCAATTTGCAGGCCCGTTATTAGCTCCTTCCCCATTCCCATTGAGCCCTATGGAGGCTCAAATGGGAATGGGGAATGGTTTTCTGAATGGGGATTTACCGGGCCCTCCAAGGTTGGAATGATCCAGTAAGTCCCCATTCGGAGACACAGGACCCGGACCCGGGTAATAGAACCATGGCTACATCCAAACTTGGAATGACCCCTAATATCTTTGTAGAATATTTACCTGGCTGGAAGCTAAATGGGATGCTCTCCTATAACAAAAAAAAACCTTAAACATGGCAAGATGATTCAAGCCGTAGACAAACGTGTGTCCAAAAATGATTTGATAATACATTGGAGGAAAATACGTGGTCATTTGAAGACGCCACGTGAGGACAAAGAGGGGCATGACAAGGCAGATCAGTTAGCCAAGATTGGAGCTGTAATGGGGGAATTGTTTCCTATTGAACACCTGTTTGGTGAAATACAGGTAGATGCAATAACACACTCCAAAACTCACAAATCAATTCAGCAGCCTGTGGTGCAATGGAGTTTTGTGACTCCAGATCAGGACCTAATCACAGCGCAGCAGGAAGACCTGATTTTAGACCTATTTTATAAGCATTTGTTAGATGCAGAACAAAATCCTTTGACTGTAGAGGACTACAAAGGGTAAAGAGGTATTGACGGTGTTACTAAGAAACAAAAAGAGGATTAGGTAGAGGACAGGCTGATGATTAGAGAATCTATGACAGTTCAAATACAATGGGTAGTGCCCTTGTCATTTCAGGGATTTTACATCATGCCCATGATGCCATAACTGCAAGACACAGAGGTTCACAAAAACCCTGGGACAGTTTGAAAGATTATGCTTATGGGCCACACATGTCCCAAATGTTGAACATTACAGCAGAGGGTGGCTAGTATGTGGACAGTCTCTACCTGTGTCACCCACTTATAGAGCGCCATTAATGAAAAGAGGTTTCACCCTCCCATGGTCTGATTTGCAAATCGACTATGTTGGGCTTGTAACAAAATAAGCAAGAGGATACAGGTATATGTTAACAGTAACTTGTTTAATGTCCAAATGGGGGGAGTGCATTCCAGCACTGGATTGAAGTGTACAAACGACAGCCACATTACTTGTAAATCATATTTTTCAAGATTTGGTTTACCTCAAAGCATAGGAGAGTCAGACCGTGGAAGTCATTTCACTGGTGCATTAAAGACAAATATATGACAGATTTTGGGTGTGGAGAGAAAACTACATATTTCTTACCACCCATCCTCTTCAGGGAAAAGTGTGGCTTCGGACTCTTGAGTGAGCACCATCCCAAAGAACAGGTCAATGGGCCGTGTTTGTTCTTGCAGAGGGGTGCCTATCACTAAATGTTGATTATTTCAAGGGCCTTAGGTCTAGTCAACCTAAGTTTCCCAGGGTCATCCAGAGATGGATCCCTTGCTCATTTTTCTCAGAGAGGCACAGCTCCACCTTACTGATTATGCCCAACAAGGCAGAAACACATGTATGGGGTTGCTGTTGGTACTCTTGTTCAGAAGGGAATTGCCATAGCATTTCTGTGCTGGACTGCCCATGTGGGCGGGACAAAGACTGATATGTAAATGGATATTTTCCATCTCTGAAAGGGACAGTGAGCTAAAATGTGGCTGTAGACTCTCGAGTGGGTACTATCCCAAAGAACAGGTCATTGGGCCGTGTTTGTTCTCGCAGAGGGGTGCCGATTACTAAATGTTGACACACCAGTATCCAGCTGTCAGATATAATGTGGTAAATACTTTTGACCTGTCAACCTGTGGGAGACCCTGATCAATAAATGGAAGGGGCCACCTTGAAACAGGTACCTTTTTGTTTAATTCTCATAGATCTGCACACAAAAACCATTGGCCATTAGATTTGAACACACCTAATATAGGGGAATTTCATGTGCTATGAATGGGCCTAATAATTCCTCTAGATTCTAAATGTTTGATTATTTCAGCTAGTGATTCCAAACACGCTAGAGGTAACCTTATTGTCGCACATATACTGCCTCCCTACCATGTCCTTCTGGTAATGTGGCAACATGCAAATCTGTTAACCCACAATCATATGCATCTTTGGAAAACACCTGTTTGAATTCCATAAATATTTTTCTCAATTTGTCTTTTTCTTCTTCATTTGTGCAAGCATCTACAGCCTTAATTTGCTCTTCTACCATTTTAGAACACTCTGGGAAGTCCTCCAAAGGAGGAACCTCTGTATTTTCCTCTAACCGTGTGTTTATATCTCTTTGCAGAGTGGACACACTTAAATATTTTGGAATATTGACTTCCATTTCAACATTCTTCTTTTCTGTTCCAGCCTTATTTAATTTGAATAGGATGCAATCATCTTGATGACAGCACAATATTTATTCACTTGACTCATAAGGATACACAGACCGAACTTTAAAGTTTCCTTTAGGCTTAGAATCCAAAGATTATGGCAACTCACCCTATGCAGTCACATAGCTTTCAGGGATGTTCCCAATCACTGCATTACTGAAATCTGCGGAGTACTAAGACTGCTGTAATGCCATTCCTATTGCTGAAAGCTCTTCTAAATGAATGTCCTGGCATCCTTTATTGTCCACCAGAATTTGAGTGGGTCCATCCCCAATCTCTAACAGTGGTGTACATTTGCATTCTAACCCTTGCTGCCTCATGGATTCATTTAGACATACAAATGCATCAGAATATTTTATCTGTTGTCCCTTTCTGTATCGTAATGCTAATGTAACTTGTTTGGCGAATGCAGGAATGGTAACATCCTTTTTTACCTGAAGTTCAACTGCATAGGGTGGCATCTGTGCGCAATGATAAGCTTGTCTTTTGTCCTCAAATTCAGGTGCGGCCCCTCCTAACATGGAGAAAATCTTTTGATTTAGAAAGTCTAACACCATATACATTCTGTGCATGATGTCATTTCCCAAATAAAATTTGTTTTGTGTTTCCCTCTCATGATCCACACATTGTGATGGATACTCTCAGGACCAATTGTAATATTTATCATGCATCTTCCTACAATATTTTGCCCTGACTCTGGATCATCCAGGCCAAATATATGTTGATTCTTTATTCAGAATTTTGTGATATCCTCCCTGTCAATTATCTGCTGGAGTCCTTTTTCATTAATGAAACTTCTTTCATGTCCGAGTGCTAAAGTGGCTTCTATCATTTCAGAATGCTCATTTACTTGGATAGGAAGCCATGGCTGCCCATCTCTCATGTGTATATTTCTGAAAGCGTTGAAATGTGCTTTTCTGTATTTATCTCTGGAGTGACATTTGGCTTGCCTATCTCTTCATTTAGATAAAAGCGCGTGTGTTTTCATCTATTTCTGTTTGCCATTTTTTCTTGGGTTCCAAATAAATCTCCAAAAACTGCTTCTCTGTTTCTCTCTGCATTTCATCCCGACACATGAGAATGACAGTGACACTAAGCACACAGCCATTCTGAAGTTATACTTCCACTGCACTTTCTGATTTAGCAAGGTTGTGGCATTGTTTTACACTGTTGTTTTCTGTCATTAGTTTCTTAGGCCACAATGTTTTTTTGGCTAAGGACCACAATATAACATTTACATGGATGTAATCAATACTTCCTGTTTCATCCTATGCTTCCCTATCTTTGTGTCATCTTTATTGACACCTTTGATAGGTATTTCTTCCCCATTGAAATTGTTCACATGGCCATTTTGTCTCACCTTTATGTGATTTTGTGGGGATCTCCCTTCATTGATACATTTGATTAGTTCTTTTGACATTATCGTTGCCTGGGCACCCGTATCAATCATTGCAAATGCATTACATTTTTCTTCAATATATATGGGAGCATAGTACCTGTCTAAAACCTCTTCTAGCACACACACAAAGTGTGAGTTTTTGTTGATTTCAGGACTCATTTCTTAGCTCTGTTTTACTCCTTAGTAGACACATGGACATGTGAAATGAAGTTTGTCCCTCCTTTTAGACCACTTCATTTTCAATTTCTTTGTCTGCTTCCCTGGGTTCAGAACCCATTTGGAGTATAGCCACTGACTGCCCCTCTGACTTGGGACTACCAGTGTTCACACTGCAACTTTTTCATTGGGTATTTTCACAAGTGTCATATGACAGCCTGTCAACTTCTGGCACATGACACTTGTATGTGTTCTGCATGGTGCCTGTTCTTTATGTCTCTTGGAATATTTGTGGTTGAAAATACTCCTCAGGTGACTGACCTGCACTGTGCCTTTGAGCTACTGTTATCTCGGTATGGAGCTCAACAGTACTCTGATTATCAAGGCAGGATATTCTAACCACTGATCCTACCTCTTCACATTGGGCCTCATTACGTGTCACCCGGTATGGAAATAACAGTGGCAGTAACCCCGCCACCAGCGCTGTTTCCATACCAGGCGAGTCCTGCAGGCGGAGATGTCATTCCTGCCAGGCCTGACCTGGCGGGTTTAACACCACCCGCCTGCAGGCGGACGTGGAAACACCGGCACCATCACGAGATGGTGCCAGTGATTCCACTTCCCCATTCCCATTGAGTCCTATGGGACTCAATGGGAATGAGGATTTACCGAATTCCGCCTCTGGAATTCCCGGGTCACCGGGGTCATAATGCCCCGGTAATTCCGGGAATCACGGAGGCGGAATGGTAATACGAGCCGGCGGTAACCTGTCTGAATTTCAGGTACGGTTACCGCCGGACTCGTAATGAAACCCATTGTGTTTTCTTTTTACATTGGATGGCATTTTTAAATATTTCTCTGTTCTTTAGGTTTTTCTTGTTAATTTTCCCCAATTTTCTTCTTCATTTTCACCCACTTTAATAGTCTGATTCAACTCTAAATTGAACCACATTCCCTTTTTGTGTGTTTTGAAATTCCCTGTGCCACTTCAATTCATTTGTGTTCTTATTTTTGAGTTGGTAGGCAATTCAAGACCATTATTCTAAGGTGATTCATGAGCTTAGTAGTTTTTATCAGTACAGAGGCTATTAAATAGTCCCTTATTGTCGAACGTACACTATAACTCCTATGGAATTCTGCACCATCACTTGGCTGTTGTTTTTGAACTGCACATAGCTTTCCTATTTGTTCAGATACATTTTGACTTGGGCCTCTAAGCATTGAAACATGTCTGTGTCACTGGATTCTTCTCTTTGTGGCCTGGGCCAGTGCTGGTTAAATTTACCCTGATTAGGCCTATGCTGGTATCTCTCAGGAGATTGATTTCCATTTTTGTTACCTCTGAATTCATGTGACAAAGGAGGTTTAGAGAACGCGGAGTGACCATCCTTAGATCATGGTCGACTGGTGGATGGTGACTGGTTATATTGGCGAGGGACATAGTTCCTATTTTGTCTTTCATTTGGTGGGAACTGTCCCCTAAGCTGATTTCCATTTTCAATGAATCTATCCACATATCTTGGTCTTCTTCGGTGGCCATGCACCATCGTGTTAGGGTATAACCTGCTTTGAGTCCCCAGAGTCTGGTATGGGCCATTGTACAATTTAATTTTGATTGCTATTTAGGCCTGACATATCAGGGCGAAATCCCACTTGGGGGCATATCCTAGATATCTAGGGCTAATGTAAGACTCCCTATTGTTTGGATCAATAGATTGGAACATAGGGTTTTGAGATGGTGTCCACGTTGGAGGCTTACCTCGTTGATTAGGTCTCATGTTGTTTCTTGGTGGGTTTGGGCTGATTAACTCCATTATTGCTGGCACAGGTTCTTTAAATATTTGTTTTGTCTCCCTACTCTTAGGCCCTTCTTCTCTCTGGCCATATATCACTTCACATAGCTTGGTCCCCTGAACTATTATCCATGCTAGTGATTTTTCTCTGTCAAATTCACAAATCAACTGGGATTCAATTTAATTTTGGAGCCCATAAAAGTATGCAGTCTTCAATTCTACAGAGTTAGGGTTAAAAGCCACATCAAAGCATGAACATGCTCCCTTTTAAATGTTGGAGGAACTGGCAAGGGGACATTTCTGGCTTTGCAGTCATTGTATATGCTGCTTTTTTGGCATCTTGTATTGACTGATAAGGTGAAAATTGATGTCTAACCTCTTTCGCAAAGTCCGCCCATGACAAATGTTTCTGTTCACTGAGACCCCAAATGACACTAGCTGCTGCTGCTGAATCAAGAGTTAGGTGAAAGTACTTCTACACTGTTCCCTAGGTATCTGGAGGGCTTTAAATATATTGTGGACTGTTTCTAAATGGTCTTCCATGAAACAATTGCCTCCCTTTTTGAATGGTTTAATCAACGTTTTAATAGATTCCATGATTTTCACGGTGCTGCATTGTGCATTTTGAGGTTTGTCACTTTGCCGCTCATTTATGTTCTTTTGTGGGCAGGAATGATTGCAATTATTTGTCCCTGACATTGATTAAATGCCCTATCGTTCTTGTCATTTCTTCCATCAATTTAACTAGTTCCTGTCCTACGGCGTGAAATTCCTTGTTATGCTCTCTAAGGTTTTGTAATTCTGAAATGGCAGTATCTTTGTCCTGTCTTATTGCATCTAAAATCCCTTTTAAGTGCATTAATTCTTGCTCACTCTCATTAAATTGAGTTGCCATATAGCTGCATTTAGATTGCAATTCTCCGCTCTGTTGTAATTCTATTTTTAGTTGCTATACTTGATCACCTGCATCATCATCCAAACTGCATTGTAACATACTAATCACCTGAGTATCGTTTCCCTGCATTTTTAAAGATCTGTGCAACCAAAGCCATAGCTTTGCACATAATCTGATAATTCAATTGTTTTTCTTCCTTGCAATCTGGGGCTCTAAACAGTCTCATTAGGCATACCTGCACAATGCTCCCTTCCTCAAGGATGTTTTCAGGTGGCCCCTTCTCTACTTCTGTGCAGATCATGTTCTTCCATATTGTTGAATTTTCTGAAGACCAAACTGCATGGGCAAAAAGCATTGCCTCAAGATAGTTTGCCAGACCAGAAAACTCAGCCTCAATTTGAGACATGTTGACACTATTGTGTGATTCAAATGAGCATACAGCACAAATTCACTTAAGTGCACAGTATGGATATGCCGATAATACAATGCCACACCCAGTAACTGTTTTAAAGTTCCCAATGGCCACCACACGAAATATGTGGGATATATTTTGGGGTTATGCCTAACTGTGTGGTATTTTATTATGATGGTAAAGATTGGTATTTTGTTGGGGTATCCTTTATTTTTTACAGTGGTAAGACTAGCTTCAGAATATTGCCTAACAACCGTTCTTTTTACAAAGGTACGTTCTCTCAAACACTGGACTTGGTACACTCTGGAGAGTCACCTACACCACACAGCATCTTATGCACAATGCTGTTGTATGCCCTGATGGCTGAAGTGTCAAACATATGGAGCATTTCATAGACAAACAATTGTATACACACACACACACACACACACACATCTGGCACTCCCTCAAACTCAATTCACACAAAAAATCTATTTCAGATTTTACCACATGTGGCAATATGAATTACCACCTGTGGTAAAATAAGCCTATCACCTGTTAGACCTCAGTCTATGTGCTGATAAGAATGCAGACACATAATAAGAGCACAAATCAAATTTGTTTTTAAACCTTTTGATTTTTATTTAAAAGGTTATAAATTCAAAGCTGTTCAGACAGTTGCATTATGCAATAGTATTTACTTGAACATGGAAAACAAAATGCCTTTCATTACAGTGTTCGCACACATTAACAGAACCAGCTGTGCTCAATCTTACCACCCAACCTTGTACACAAGAACATTGGCAAGAAATGTACTTTGAGAGAGAGAAAGAACAAAATCGCAGATACTTTCATCTAAATTTGAAATCACATCAATTTTTGACATTGACAAACGCTACACATAAAATGATCTGTTCCCCTGTTTAACTACCTAAGACACACTCCAAACCCCTCACTTTTGACCTATAATACCTAGAGGCAGCGACTTTCTTGGTTTGACTGGAACTGGAGAATCG
Source organism: Ambystoma mexicanum (assembly GCF_040938575.1). Lineage (NCBI taxonomy): Eukaryota > Metazoa > Chordata > Amphibia > Caudata > Ambystomatidae > Ambystoma > Ambystoma mexicanum. Next base: position 1,329,048,329 of record NC_090929.1, on the reverse strand, counting down.
CCCTCAGTCTGTTCGACCACAGATAAGGCCCACCACAACCCCAGGAATCTGCCAGCACTGGATTCTGCCTGCCAGTCCGTCTCAGCCCAGCATTCGAAGATCTCTCCACAGGATGTATCTCTCTCTGGATGTTTCTGAATGTCTGTCTCTGGGTGTTCCTGAACGTCTGACCCAGCCACACCCACTCAAGTCCTTATATTACATCTTGCTGCCACTCAATAAGAAAATACCTCCCATCTAAATCATACCACTGAAACAAACATGATTTTACTGTTGGAGAGAAAGAAGATACATCTCTTCCTGTGTTTCCTGCGCACACAATAGCTTTTCTTTAGTTCTCGCATATTTCGGCTTATCACACAAGCTCATGCTGCACGTTTAAGAATCCCATGGAAACAGAGCCACTTGCATTACAAATTTGGATTCAAGAGATTTATTTCCATATAAACTAATTTGCACTTAATGTTAAGGATATGGGATTCAGTTTGATAAATGGGATTCATTGAGTTAGTATGTCAATGTATATTAGTTATTCATTTTGGTGCATATTCAGTTAAATGGAAATATCCTGTAATGAAAAAACTTTAAAACATGTTCTGCCTTGCGAAGCTCTGTGCAATTTCCATTATGCGTGCACCAGTTGCATTGGCAACCTATGCCTTGCATATGTTTGTATTTCTTTCTTCTGTATGAAGTCTACACTAAAACTACATGTGCATGCCATACTAATAAACCCCTGTAACTCACAACCCCCCAGCTATTCAGAGCCCCCCATCTATACAGAGCCCCCAGCGACTCCTACAGGACCCCCTGGTGCCGGTAACAGTGGTACCGTAATTACCGTAACCGGAAACAAAGTGATTGCCAGAACAGGAAATCAGCCGGTGGCCATTATAAAAACACAATCCATTGCAATTGTGAAATCACTGGCGATATCCACCCCTCCTGACCAGTCAAACTCCACGGTCAGTATGTCATCCAGAGTCTGTGAAACGCTACTCTGAGGCCGAACTGAACATGCTAGCGGACACCATTGTCAACCACACTGCTGTGCTCTTCAGCAACGACCAGCTCATGCAAACCCAGCTGCGCCAGAAGAGCATCTGGGAGGAGGTGGACCAGAAGGTGTCAGCAATTGGCACAACCCCACGCACAGCGCGATACTGCCACAAGCAATGGGACGACCTGCACCTGAGGGTATGCAACCTCCTCTTGGGCAAGCAGAGCCAGCGTATGGCCACATGTGGTGGGAGCGCATCACCAATACGCCTAATGCCCTGGAAGGAGAAGTGCAGCAATGTGCTTCACCTAGAGTCCATTGAAGGGGTCAGTGCTGCGGAGGCCGGACATAGGAGACCTGAAGAACCCAGTGAGTAGATCTAACAAAAATATAATATCAACCTCCCTGGCCTCCCTGCATCCACCAGTGTACCAACATATCACAGAAAATGGTAACTGCATCGTCCACAACCCCAAAAACACCATGCATGTCCCCCCAATAGAACAACAACATGGGTGCATTCATAGACATACACCCTTGCCACCAACATATAACCCATCCCAGTAATACACATAGAACCCAGCACTGGCACCCTGTACTGCAAACTAAACATGCATCTACTCCCACACAGGCACACATCACCCTGACACGGTGTACTGCATGTGTGCCCACCATGCTTCCCCTGGCACAAAATCATAGCAGTGCTAAGCTCCATCTCCACCCACAAATGACTACTGTTGCACACAAAGACAAATGTGACCCCCTCATCACAGCCATCCTGAGCCCTGACCATAAATGCACAACTATCCCCATAACTGGTACAGGCAGCAAGCCCATGATGACCCCATCCATAGTACTCCTCTCCCAACCCCAACATCCCATAGCGTGAACTTCCCCCTAACACTGTACCCAGCCATTGGCAGTAGACCACAACTGTATCCCTAGCACACTAGTCTACCATGTACAAACATCACACATCCTTCCACTCAGTACGGATAACACAAGCATGTGTGCACCATGCCATGTACCACTCCATGTCCCAACAAAGGACAGACACCACCAACATAATCCATGTATCTCTGCTTCATCAATCCACAATGTTCACTGATAACCTGCCTTTGTGACTCCCTCAGACACATCATCCGACAATGAAGGGGCCCAGGCAAACACATCAAGGGGCACCAGCTGATGCATGCTGTAGAACACCATGGACCACCACCACCACCCAGGCCACCAAAGCCTCCACTGCCACAACTGCCACAGTCAGCTCAGCTGAGCCCATCCCGGCAACACCTGCCATCACTGTCAGCTCAGCTGCGTCCATCCCAGCAGCACCCACCATCACTGTCAACTCACCTGCGCCCATCCTGGCTGCCCCATCTTCTGTAGTACCACCACCAAAAGCATAGAATCCACATGCACGTGCCCATATATCAAGTGCAGAGGACATAGCTGAGTTTGGTGGAGTGGACACATGGAATACCAGTGACCACAACTGATATGAGCCATTATTATTCAGCCCTATGGACCCAATGAGCCAAGAATGCCCACCCCTACCCAGTGTCAGGGAAATGGATGGCAGACTCCGGCACATCGAGGAACGTCAGGATGCCTTAAGTGCCCTAGTGCAGCAGCACCTCCAGGAGGTGCAGTTGATGCGAGAGAGTGTGCAGGCCAGTGGGTGTCAAAATGCATGAGCCCTTGGATGTTGCAAATGCCATTGTGCAGATGGCCAAGAGCAATAGTGTCATGTCCTCCATTGCCGAGACAATGGCGTTGTGTCTTCAGGCATTCCTCGACAGACGGCCCACTGAGCATGCCCACACACCATCCATAAGTTCCATGTCTTCAAGTTCTCTGCCCAGCCGCCCATTTCAACGTTTGATGCACCTGTTCACCTCTGCACACAGTCGCATGCCAGATACTAAAAGGGGATGCAAATAGGCCCACAACAGACATTTGCCCTTTATGTGTCTTCTGCAATGACTACTTGTACAACATGATTGGGAATGTGGAGAGATAGTTAGAGAGGGGGAGTGGAGAGGGATAGTCGGGGAGGGGGAGGGATAGTTTAGGTAGTTCCACATGTGTTATTCATTCAATTATGTACATTACACTTGGTGTTGCATTGAAATCATGACTGGACATTCATTTTTAGTGTGACTGAGTGATTTATTTCCTGTGCAGTGCTGAGTGTGTTAGCTGTCCTAGACCATGTGCTTGTGTGATGTGCCCAGAAATAGTGGGTAATCAGTGCATTACAAGCCTAACGGCTGTCCATGGTATCCCTTTGATGTGCCAATGGCAGTTCCGCATCACAGTCATTCTCATCCTCCACATCAGGTGGGTGGGTGTCCATGTCCGGGGGCCAGTGGTATGTTGCGACTGGTACACGTGTTATGCAACATGGCACAGGCCAGGACTACCTTGCCCACCTTCACATGGCTGTACATCAGTGCCCCCCAATCTGCTCAGTCAGTGGAACCTTGCCTTTTACAGGCCAAATGACTGCTCAATCATACATGTCCTGATGTGAGAACTGTTGTATCCATGCTCCTGCTGGTTTTCTGGTTGCCTCACAGGGGTCATCAGCCATGACATGAAGGGGTATCCAGCGTCACCTGTGCGGGAGGGACAGAAACGGGGGGAAACTTATTGTGGGGGCTATATCATGTCGGTACAACATGTATATTGTTCACTCACCAATGCAAGTTTTTACATGCAAATTGCAGAAGACGTAGCATATGTCATAGATGAGCAAGGTAACATGCACATTTTCAGTGGGAATTGAGGTCTATTTCTGTCTGCAGTCATCAATGTCAATGTAATGACACAGGCAAACGGCAAATTTGGCTTTTCCGGGTGTAAGTGTGCCTGTGGCATTACCAGGTGGCATGTTTCTGGGCTTGAAAAATAGAAATCTGCCAGACACATCCGGTTTGCTCGACAGGTTAGACCCTGCCACGGGCCGCAGACAATGGTAGGCATTGAGTACTGATGTGAAGGCATACTTGCATTTTGATGGACACAATGTGCTGCATGGGAGTGGTTGACGAGCATCAATGAATCTGGAAAAATGATGGATGTGAAGAGGGTTACCATAGAAGGAATTAATTAGATCGGGAAGGCGATGACAACCTAATGATTGCCAAGCAGCCAATAATGCTTTGTCAACATATGTGGTGGATGTGTGGTTTGCTGTCACTTTTCCATGTCTCATTCACATCCATCTTGACATATCACCCTTTCACTACAGCACACACATCATACTAATGTGTGTTCTGATTTGGTTTCGATTTGTATGTCCTATGATGGTCATATCACCCATCCATTGATATGTCAAGCTATTGTATTGCTGTTCTGGCCACATGCATATGTGTATGTGCACTTGGAACAGGCAGGGCACCTGGCTACATGGTGTGGGGTACACTAGTGGTTTGGAGGTGGTGTGTAGTGCTGCATTTGGATGATTAGTCTGTGCTGCAGGAGGTGTAGGTTGTTCCCAGTGTGTTTTTGCAGATATTTGGGACTTTGGTGTGATGCATTCTGGTACCTGCAGTGCTTTTTATGTTGCAGTCCAGCTTTGATGTTTTTATGAATGTGCATGCTCTGTCTGTCCATTTGACAAACGTGAGTCATTGCCTTCAACTCAGGCATGCTATTCATGTGTCAGACATTGCATTGCACACATGCACTGCAGATAGTTGTGACCACCCAATTCCACAGTGCACATGCTTTGATCATTACATTCACCCAAATGTCAGTTATGCTAGGGTGTATTATGTATTTCATGCCGTTGTTTCCGTGTATGTGGTAGTTGGACTGTGCACATACTATCGACATGCCGGTGTCTCAAGCACAGCCAACGCGTTATTCCACAGATTCTGTTCACAGTGCTGCCGGATATGGTAGCTCACTTGCAGTGACAGTGTTAGTGGCATCGCGACTCAGAGTATGCCGGTCTGGGAAAAGGTGCCAGTACGGAGCGGCCAACACCACCATTTATGGACTGGCATACTTGTAATGAGGCCCCATGTCTTTTCTCTAACATCTTTATGCTAGCAGGGGTGCATTTTTCTCATGTCTTGCTTTAACTTTCAAACACACATGCAAAGCTGTTTTTGTGTCAGTGCTTTTTCACATGGCTTTCCTTGAGTTACTTGCAGAAACCACACAGTCGGCCTTAATAGGCCCATTTTCAGTGTAAAGGTTTTGTAAAAAATGTTGACAGGTCATTTATTTTCCTTCAGCCCTTCAGTTCTGTTGCTTTGCATCCTTTGATTACACCCCAAATACTGTCTGAGAGATGCAGGAGTGGACTCTGTGATCCCGAAGCAGGTATCTGAGCAATGGGGGCTCACCCATATGGGGCACAAGGGTGATGCCTCGAAAAATCCCATAATTTCCAGTACTCTACAGGCTCCCTTCAGAAGCCAAATTAAAAAAAAAGTGCCTTTGCATTATGCAGCAATTGATTTTAAGCACAGGTGATGCCACACCCTTCACGATGCATCAGGGATTCTGGAAATGCAAGTGCATGAGGCATCCTGAAAGGGTTTTCACTCCTCCCTCTCTCTGTCTTTCTCGGTCTGGGGCAGAATCATTCACACAGCGCCCAACAGAACACTCTGGAAAAAACACGTATTATTTTATACATACACACAAGCAGTCACTCCCCCATACAGCTTCTCTCAATCATTCAGTGATTGAGATAAACTGTATGGGGTGGGGGGGTTGCATGTATATATGGTTGTTTATATCTGGGTGAGTGAAGAGTTCTGGTGGGTATCATGCACATGATTGAGATAATCTGCATGGGTGTGTGACTATGTGTGTGCATGTGTCTATATAATGTGTGCATATGTATGAGTGAAGTGCTCTACTGGTTTCCAAGTGATTAGATAATTCGTTCAGCACCTATCAGATGCACATATTCATCAATACATGCACACAAGCAGTCATGCCCTCATACATCTTTTTATCATACATGAATGCGTGCATCTTTGGCAGTGAGGAGTTCTGGTGGCCGTCAAGTGTTTGATTAAGAAAGGCTGTATGGGTGCTTAACTGCTTGTATGCATGTGTCTATATGAATGCGTGTATATACATAAGTGAAGTGTTCTGCTGCGTGCACTGTGAATGAATTATTCACACGACACCAATCAGAACAAGTAGTCAGGCAGATGCACATATTCATATATACATGCACACAAGCAGTAACACCCACATACAGCTTCATTCGATCATTTAGTGATTGAAAGAAGCTGTACGGCTCACTTGTGTGCATGTATATCTAAATGAGAGTGTCTGTATGAGTAAAGTCTTCTGATGGATGTAATGTGAATTATTGAGAGAGGCCTTATGGGTGCGTGACTTCTTGTGTGCATGTTTATATGATTTTGTGTGTGTGGGTGGGTGTGATTGGGCTTGGAGAGAGCATTGGTGCAGGGCAATACCAAGGTAAGAAACATGCTCTTTTTAGCTGCATGCAGTGCACACAGAAAGAAAATGTTTTCAAACTATGGAATAGCATTTTTTACTTGACATCTATGATAATGGAAGTTTCATGAGTGCAATTACATAATCAAGCTGGCATATTTTGATGCAGCCAGTTTAACTCTGATTTCTTACTGTGGCATGGCATTCTTACTGGGCATCAATAGTTAGAAATGGTAAAGCAAACGACGTACATGTTATTATGTTCCTGGACTGGCTTATATTTTTAAGCCAATTTCGAATTGTATGTTATTTTCCTATTTTGGCAATATATTTTTCATAGCAAGCCAACAGGATTATGTTATTACAAGGGGATACCGGAATTAAGCACACAACAATACTGGGATCATACGCAAAGCAAGCATATGTATGTTCTTATATGGTAATATATACATATATCGGTGCAGCATGCATGGAAATGTATTGGCATGGCCAAAATAAAGGTTTTTTATACTGGCATATATTGTGGTGGAAGGCACTTTGAACATGCATTGTGAAATACTCCCATGTACTGATGGTGACTTCAACTATTGGATTTTTCCATGAGTTACCCAGCAAAAGTGATGGCAAGCTATCTGGCTTTTTAGCCAATTTTTCACAAAGTGTGCTGCATAATGCACTATTTTAGCCCAATTGGCTGATTCAGTTCCCCTCTCTGTGTTTGGTCACTCACACACGTACGTCCTTCCAATAAAATACAAATCACCAGCTGATCTGAGTGAAAAGAAAGGTAGATTTTAGCACACTGGCAGAGCAGCCAGCATGTGGGGGAGTGTATTGGGAAAGACCAAAGTGAGGAGTGAAAAGAGGGTGACTGTGCCATTTGAGCAGGTGGTCTTGCTATTCGCATGATAATATCTTACCCTATACGAGCATGGCAGGGGTGTGCTCTGTGTGATCTAATAGCAGACCGCACCCGGAAGTAACCTGAAGTATATTGTTTACTGTGGAGGACTTTGGTAATTGTGCTGCGCTTCCGACGCAATCGTACTGTGCTGATTTTCATTGTTGCGGCTCAACTGTGGGAGGACGTATTTACAGGCAACACAGACTCTGCCTGACTATCAACTCCCCTGTGATTGGAGCAAGCTTCTGCATCACTCTTCTGTCTCCGCCACTTCCAGGCTTCAAAATCCGAGTGTGCAGCGCACCCGCGCGCACCAGGAAGTAACCTGAAGTATACTGTTTATTGCGGAGGACTTTGCTAATTGTGCTGCGCTTCCGACGCAATCGTACTGTGGTGATTATCATTGTTGCGGCTCAACTGTGGGAGGACATATTTACAGGCAACACAGACTCTGCCTGACTATCAAGTAATCATTTATGAACTTGTTTAAGTGAATAACTAAACATTGTGGACTGAGAACCGTTTGTGAACTGCTGCTCTTTGACCTACTTCCCTTCTTTGTTTATTGTATTTTTACCTCTTGCAGCTCCCCTGTGATTGGATCAAGCTTCTGCGTTACTCCTCTGTCACCGCCCCTTCCATGCTTCAAAATCTGAGTATGAAGCGCACCCGGAAGTAACCTGAAGTATACTGTTTACTGTTAACTGTGAACAGTGAGCATTGAGGGGTCCTTTAATTTAAATTGTTTTATATTAATCAAAGTGCAAAGCAACTCCATAATGGTGAAAGTCTACTCTCTGCGGACTAATATGCTGCTGAACATTGAAACCCTGTCCGATAAACCTTATGATTTCCATACTACCCGTAAGCGGAATATCAATGGCCACCCAAGTGTTGGGGCTGCCTTGGGTCGATCTCTATCACATACTAGTGAAATAAGGACATTTTAGGCTGAGAATATGTCGGGAGTGCCTGATGAACTGAACAAAGAGAATGTAATAAGCTGCAAAAATGTTATCGATGATAATAGAGAGGTAATGGTAAGTCTCGAAAAGACTGAACCAGTAATTTATGTACCGATAGACTTGTGTACTCCATATGATTCATTACTTGCAGCTTTTTCTGAACAAAGTTTGCTAGGCTATTCCAACCGCTAACAAATCAGTGATTGAAATTATGATTCACACTGAGCCAGTGCAACCTAGCGTTACTACAGTTGATGGAGTCCCAGCGGGTGATGATAGTAATAGAAATGGAGATGTAATGCAAACACCGCAAAATGATGCAGAACCATTAAATCAAGATACTCCAGATGAACACATTTGTGTGGAGGCCAATGTAGATCATTTGTCCCAATCCCCCGTAATGTTTCCAGAATGCTCTAATGACTCTTCTATTTTATCAATTTCATTTACTGAGCACTACCTCAAACACTGAATGCAGTAAGACAGGATCTCAATACAATCAAGTACCAATTGCTTTGGCCCCAACTGAACTAACTTTGCAAGCTATGAACACAGCTCTTTTCTAGTTAGCCAAATTGTATGAAACACTTGATGCTAGACTATTGGATCAAAATGTTTTGCTTAAAGAACTTTTGGAACATAAGAATGGTGTGTGTCATTATGTAGAACCTATATTACCTAAAAATGTAACTCCTCAAAAAACACCTATTGCATCCTCTAGTATTGTAAAGAAAGTGGTCAATAACGTGATTGTCAGCGAGTTAAAACAGCAACAAACTGACATAAGCTCTATACCTATAAATGTGAAAAAAGTCAGTTCTGGCTGTGTTAACCACGATAAGAGCATGATTGATACTATTGATCAACAAAATGCAAAACACAATTAAACTAGTTCAGAAGGAGTTGAAACTACAGGGGGGAAAGAAAAGAAAAAAAAAAGATTTATTTGTGTCTTCTTTGGTAAATAGTGAAACATATAATATATTTAGTGTGACAAAAAAAGGGCAAAAACAAATGCCAAACACGCAATTTGAGAATAAAAAAAACTAAGAACCAGAAACTGATGAACAATCAAAAAAACAAGAATTCGAGACAATTATTAAATTGCTCAATACACCTGACAAAAGAACGCAAGAAAAAAGTGCAGCAATAGTACGTAAATACATTGCTATTAATAGAAGCAAACCGAATCCACCTCCTATCCAATTGGTCCGTAAAGGTGACAAAAATGTAATGCCCGATGAATTGAGCTATGAACCCCTTGATAACTTAGTAACTGAAGTTTGCAAACATGAACAAACCGTGGGTACCTTAAAGACTTGGGGGGTAATTCATAGAATTCAGCGCACAAGTGGCGCACGCGGCTGGCGCACAGTGTGCACGTGCGAATCCCTGCGCCAGCCACGTGCGCTAAAATCCATTTCCGCGCACAGCGTATTCATGGATTCCAGCCACCAAAACCAGCCGTGGCGCACAGTGGCGCAGCGACCCTGCCGCAGCGCCAGTTCGCCCCCAAGAACGCCTCTCGCGCAGGGAAAAGCCATCAATATACCCAATCCAGCGCAAAGGGCTGCGCTAACCCTGTACCAGCACGGCAAGCGGGCTACATGTATCACTGGGGTGCGCGGGAAGTACCTCACGCGATTGCCCCCGTGCGAGCAGGGTACGCGTATTTCAGGGGTGCGCGGGAAGTTCCACACGCAATTTCCGTAGGGTACGCGTATCTCAGGGGTGCGCGGGAATTTCCACACACGATTGGGCCCGTGCGAGCAGGGTGCGCGTATCTCAGGGGTGCGCAGGAAGTGCCACACGCGATTTCAGCAGGGTACGTGTATTTCAGGGGTGCGCAGGAATTTCCACACGCGATTGGGGGTACGCGTATCTCAGGGGTGCGCAGGAAGTGCCACACGCGATTTCAGCAGGGTACGTGTATTTCAGGGGTGCGCAGGAATTTCCACACGCGATTGGGGGTACGCGTATCTCAGGGGTGCGCGGGAAGTGCCACACGTGATTTCCGCAGGGTACGCGTATCTCATGGGTGCGCAGGAATTTCCACACGCGATTGGGCCCGTGCGAGCAGGGTACGCGTATCTCAGGGGTGCACAGGAAGTGCCACACGCGATTTCAGCAGGGTACGTGTATTCCAGGGGTGCGTGGGAAGTTCCACACGCGATTCCATCAGGGTACGTGTATTACAGGGGTGCGTGGGGAGCACCACACGTGAATTGCACGTGTGGGTCCTCCCAGGTGTTCCCTCTACACCCTCCACGGCCCCTGCAGGAGGCTAACACCACAGGGGCCTACCCTGCACATGTCCTGCAGGCACACCATCCACCATGGCCATGACCCCCAGCCAATCCACATGTCAACTTGCACTACTGCCCACCAACGCATGTCCCCCTGCACCCCCAGTCACCAGGGGCACCCTCCACCAGGCCCCACCCATGTCTCCCAGCACCCCCACCCCCCAGCAGTGCAGGAGCACCCACCACCAGGCCCCCACCCATGTTTCCCACCACCCCCACCCCCACCCCCAGCCACCAGGGGCACCCACTACCAGGCCCCCACCCATGTCTCCCAGCACCCCCACCCCCCAGCAGTGCAGGGGCAGCCTCCACCAGGCCCCCACCCATGTCCAACTCATGTCTCCCACCACCCCCACCCCCCAGCACTGTGGGGCACCTGCCAGCAGGTCCCCGCCCATGTCCAAAGCATGTTCCCCACCACCCCCACCCCCCAGCAGTGCAGGGGCAGCCTCCACCAGGCCCCCACCCATGTCTCCCAGCATCACCACCCCCCAGCCACCAGGGGCAGCCTCCACCAGGCCCCCACCCATGTCTCCCACCACCCCCACCCCCCCAGTCACCAGGGGCAGCCTCCACCAGGCCCCCACCCATGTCTCCCACCACCCCTACCCCCCAGTCACCAGGGGCAGCCTCCACCAGGCCCACACCCATGTCTCCCAGCACCCCCACACCCCTAGTCACCAGGGGCAGCCTCCACCAGGCCCCCACCCATGTCTCCCACCACCCCCACCCCCCAGCAGTGCAGGGGCACCCACCACCAGGCCCCCACCCATGTCTCCCACCACCCCCACCCCCCAGCCACCAGGGGGACCCACTACCAGGCCCCCACCCATGTCTCCCAGCACCCCCACCCCCCAGCAGTGCAGGGGCAGCCTCCAGCAGGCCCCCACCAATGTCCAACTCATGTCTCCCACCACCCCCACCCCCCAGCACTGTGGGGCACCTGCCAGCAGGCCCCCACCCATGTCCAATGCATGTTCCCCAGCACCCCCACCCCCCAGCAGTGCAGGGGCAGCCACCACCAGGCCCCCACCCATGTCTCCCACCACCCCCACCCCCAGCCACCAGGGGCAGCCTCCACCAGGCCCCCACCCATGTCTCCCACCACCCCCACCCCCCCAGTCACCAGGGGCAGCCTCCACCAGGCCCCCACCCATGTCTCCCACCACCCCCACCCCCCAGCAGTGCAGGGGCAGCCTCCACCAGGCCACCACCCATGTCTCCCACCACCCCCACCCCCCAGCACTGTGGGGCACCTGCCAGCAGGCCCCCACCCATGTCCAACGCATGTTCCCCACCACCCCCACCCCCCAGCAGTGCAGGGGCACCCACCACCAGGCCCCCACCCATGCCTCCCACCACCCCCACCCCCCAGCAGTGCAGGGGCAGCCTCCACCAGGCCCCCACCCATGTCTCACACCACCCCCAACCCCCAGCACTGTGGGGCACCTGCCAGCAGGCCCCCACCCATGTCCAACTCATGTCTCCCACCAACCCCACCCCCCAGCACTGTGGGGCACCTGCCAGCAGGCCCCCACCCATGTCCAACGCATGTTCCCCACCACCCCCACCCCCCAGCAGTGCAGGGGCACCCACTAGCAGGCCCCCACCCATGTCTCCCACCACCCCCACCCCCCAGCAGTGCAGGGGCAGCCTCCACCAGGCCCCCACCCATGTCTCCCACCACCCCCGCCCCCAGCAGTGCAGGGGCAGCTTCCACCAGGCCCCCACCCATGTCTCACACCACCCCCATCCCCCAGCCACCAGGGGCAGCCTTCACCAGGCCCCCACCCATGTCTCCCACCACCCCCACCCCAGCAGTCACCAGGGGCAGCCTCCACCAGGCCCCCACCCAAGTCTCCCACCACCCCCACCCCCCAGCCACCAGGGGCAGCATCCGCCAGGCCCCCACCCATGTCGACCACCACCCCCACCCCCCAGCAGTGCAGGGGCAGCCTCCACCAGGCCCACACCCATGTCTCCCACCACCCACACCCCCCCAGTCACCAGGGGCAGCCTCCACCAGGCCCCCACCCATGTCTCCCAGCACCCCCACCCCCCACTCCCCAGGGGCAGCCTCCACCAGGCCCCCACCCATGTCTCCCACCACCCCCACCCCCCAGCAGTGCAGGGGCAGCCTCCACCAGGCCCCCACCCATGTATCCCACCACCCCCACCCCCCCAGTCACCAGGGGCAGCCTCCACCAGGCCCCCACCCATGTCTCCCACCACCCCCACCCCCCAGCAGTGCAGGGGCAGCCTCCACCAGGCCCCCACCCATGTCTCCCACCACCCCCACCACCCAGCAGTGCAGGGGCAGCCTCCACCAGGCCCCCACCCATGTCTCCCACCACCCCCACCCCCCAGTCACCAGGGGCAGCCTCCACCAGGCCCCCACCCATGTCTCCTACCACCCCCACCCCCAGCAGTGCAGGGGCACCCACCACCAGGCCCCCACCCATGTCTCCTACCACCCCCACCCCCCAGCAGTGCAGGGGCACCCACCACCTGGCCCCCACCCATGTCTCCCACCACCCCCAACCCCCAGCACTGTGGGGCACCTGCCAGCAGGCCCCCACCCATGTGCAACTCATGTTCCCCAGCCAACATGTCATCACAATCTAGATCCCTGGTCCCTATGGTCAGCCTCCAAATGCAAAACACCCACCCGAGTATTGCATCCACCCACTCATAATTTGCAATTACATCACAGAACGCCAATTGCAAGTTCCGAAACAAACACATTTCCCTCACATACACCCAATGGGTGTCAGGGAATCTCAAAACACATATCATGAAATGCATGAAACCAATGAGATACCACACATTGAAGTTCACCAAAAAAAATATGTATTAAAGGAAACATAAATAGAATAAAAAATGAAGAAACAGAAATGTGAATGTACAAAAATGAAAAGAAGCATGTCCGTTAAAAAAAGCAAAACCAAAAATAAAATTCCAAAGTAATGTTGTCCAAAGTCAATGTCCACAAAACAAAATCCAATGGGAAATAAAAAAGAAAGCCATTGCTCCATGGTTAAAAAGTGAAAAAAAATACAATCCAACTGTGAACTATGTACATGGGAACAAGCCAGGGTCCATTATCCCAACAAAATAAAGGAAACCTATCTAACTACACTAACTAATAAAATAAACTATAAACCAAAAAGATGTCCAATGTCCGAAAGGTCCAAATAAAATAAAAACCAAAATGAAACCTAACACTACCTACATAACTATGTACAAGGGCAGCGGGCTAGTTTCACGGCTCACTTGTGGATGTCCCGGGACAGGGCATCATCGAACTCCTCCTCAATGTCCCGGAGGCGGTCCTCCTCCATGGCCCCGAGGGTCTGCAGGGCCGTCGACGTCTCCACCTCCAAACCCCTGCGGATTGCCTCGAGGCACTCGGTCTGCCTCAGGGCCCTCCGCATGGAGTTCTCCGCCCTGACCATTGTGAGCCGTGCCTCTTCCGTCCGCTGCCGCTCCGCATCTATGGCCTGGCCCAACCGCTGCCACACGGAAGACACTCTCTGTCCTGGGTCCTCCTGCCCTCCGGCCGATGCCTGCCCCTCCAATGTTGAAGGCCCCGAGCCTTCATGGCTCCCACCACGTTGCTGCTGCTGCTGTGCCTCTGCCCGTGCACTGCCTCCTGCTGCCTGCACATCCTCCGCCGGCTGGGGTGCAGTCGTAGATGTGGCCACCCCTGCTGGACGTCCGACTCCCGACTGGCAGGGATGCCTCCTCCACCAGCCTGGCTGCACCGTCAGAGGCAGCTCCACAGGGCACCCAGGTGACTGATGGGTGGGAAGATGGCACAGAGGAGGACTGGCTCGTAGGGGGTCCAGTTGAGGAGGGGGTCAGAGCAAGCCCCATCAGATGGAGGAATCCGGCCTGGGTGACCTGTCCCAGCAGGCTGACATGGTCAACGAGCCATTCGAGATGACGTGCAGTCTCTTCATGAAAAGACTGCAGGTCACCTCGCATGGCCTGTTGACGCAATGCCACACCAGCCAGGACAGGCTCAACCCAGACCTGGATAGCCACGTCCGCAGGTAGAGGAAGGCCAGTTGACGTGAGCTCATCCCCTGCCTGAAAACAGGTCTGGACGTGGCATCCCTGCTGGTCGAAGATGATGCAGGGACAGGATCAGGGACAGGATTGAACACAGGCACCTCCGCGGCGGCCTGTGCTGCCTCCTGTCCCTGGTCCTGCACTGCACCACTAGCATCAGTGGGATCCCCACCTCCAGACCCCGTCTCTGGTGCTTGCATGGCCTCCTCCTCCACCAAACCCCCCACCAACCTGGATGACTCCGTGCCATCTTCAACTGTTGGGCCCTGTGGGGTCCCAGCTGCCCCTTCTGCTGCCGAGGAGTCCAACTCCAACCTCCGCCTCTTGGACCTCCCCCCGGCAGCTGCGGCCTGGGACGCGGCACCGGACTCCTCACTCCCCGACGAGATCACAACATGGGAGAGGAGCCGGGCCTTGCGTCTCCGGCTGGCGGTGGGATCCCCGCCGCTGTGCTCCACAGCACCTTCTCCGCCCTCTTCATCAGTTGACGCTGCAGACAGGGAGAAACAAAACACAGGCATCAGGGCACTGTACAATGGACACATACACACATGACAGTTGTACATGAGTAGCATTGGCAAACCTCAGACATGTCATCACAATCCCCAACACACATTACAACTCGCACAAATAAGCCATACCACATCCATATCGCAACTGCCACCACCATCCATACACATACAACAGCATGAGCAGCCAAAGGCGAGCCAGACATCACATGCAACACAGGAAGTGCACCACACATGTACACACACCACCACACTTGCATGCATGTGCCAAGTGTCGCAGTGTTCAGACGGGCATCCATGTCACATCTGCCAATCAGGCTTCCACATACCGCTGTCACATGCATCCATGTTGCATCACTGTTGCACTCTTGTCAAATACACACACATGCACATGTACACAGTGCTGATACATGCAGCCAAAAACAACATACATGCGTGACATCACGGACATGTCTACTTACATACACATTCATCCAAACATGTGTGCCCACAAAACTGCATTTGGCATGCAAGCCTACACACACAAGCACCATCCATGTCTCACTCATTACAGACATCGCATTTGTCAGCCCCACGGCCCTGTACACCCCCACCCATACTCGACCCCATACAAACAGATGTGCAACCTGCACACTACTGAATAATCACCACACGCACTGCTCACAATCAGGATGCATGTACACTCACCGCTCGACTCCAGACGGGTCTGCTTCTCAAGGACCTGGACGTGGAGCGCTGGGGATATGCGTTCCAGGACCCTCATTTGTTCTTCCGACAAGTGGCCCCGGCGCCCCTTGGCATCCGCTGCCTTCAAGAGGCGCCTGGCCTTGTTCAGGGTCCTGGACCTGAAGTCCTCCCAGCGCTTCTTGACATGTTGTAAGTCGCGGACTGCCACCCCCTCCGCGTTGATGGCAGTCACAATGTCAGTCCAGATCCGAGTCCGTCCTTCCTTGTCGGCGCGGGAACTTCCGAAGAGGGCATCATACTGCCCCAGGACTTGCTCCACCAGGACACCAACTTCGGTGGCACTGAAGCTGGTGCCCCTCTGCCTCTCTGGCCGGGGGTTGTCAGTGGTCCCAGATGGTGTTTGCCCCGACATGAAAACTGCAGAGGCAGGAGTGGGTTGGCAACTGGGTCCTGGGGCTGGGCTGTGGAGCGATGGAATCCCAGTCGGGAGTCTTCGGTTCCAGCAGGGGTGGTCACAGCAACAGCACCCCTGGCTGATGTGCAGGCAGCAAATGGCAGGGCACGTGGGCAGCAGGCAGTCAGGCAGCAGCAGATGGCAGGTGGAAGCATGCTCTGGGCTCTGGGGGGGCAGTAGTTCGGCCTTCTGGGCAGAGCCTGGTCTTCCGTGTGCTTACGCGTGGCCAGCTTGATACGGAGTGATTTGGCACGTGAAAAATCTGCACGTCAGCGTGTAATTCGAGGAAAGGCCCTTAGCGCGTAAGCGCGTCTGCGCGCATACGCATTTTCATTGGACAGAAGGCCCCTCAAGCGCAAGCGCCTCTGTGACGCGTACAGACGTGCATGGGCATTTCAGCGCGCGTGAAAAACTGCACGTCCGCGTGTAATACGAGGAAAGGGCCCATGCGCGTAAGCGTGTGTGGAAAACTGCACATCCGCGTGGAATACAAGGAAAGGGCCCATGCGCGTAAGCGCGCGTGAAAAACTGCACGTCCGCATGTAATATGAGGAAAGGGCCCATGCGCGTAAGTGATGTGACGCGCGCGTGCGTTTCCCCCAGCACGGGTTAAAGGTGAGCGGGCCCAGCAGTTCACTGTACGTGCCTATCGTGGAGACCGACGTGTGTTGCTGCTTCCTGTTGTTTCGCGTGCCATCACAACTTCACAGCTATCAAGGACGTATCTCTTCTTTTGGCGGGGGTATTGGCTACGCGTGTTTTTCTGCATCGTGCTAGTCAGACGGTGAGTCGCACACGCTATTTTTCCCACTGCGGGTGCCCCTGTGTATCGCACCCATTTTCGATGTCATAGTAGCCTGCGTGTCCCACGCGTTATTCGTGTTACTGGGTGCCACCGCGTACTGCGGGAGGTTGAATCCACGCACGTAGGCTGCAGGGTTGCGTGCACGGTTTTACTGCAGTTTTGGGGTGCCTGAGCGTTGCGTGACCCATCACCACATCACCGGGGTCACGTACAGCCTTGCAGTTGCAGGGGGGCTGTTAACATCTTGCTTCCCACCCCCTTCACCCTAATTGCCCAGGTCAATTGTGGTGTACACCTCCCATTGGCACCACTCCATCTGTGCCAGCACTACTACATCTGTGCCATGGTTGGGAGGCCACCAAAGGTGAGGGGCGCCTCAGCTGGGCGTACTCCCCGTAGCGGGCGTGGTCGGGGACGTGGCCGTGGTGACCAGGGAGCAGGGGGACTCCAGGGTGTCCAGGGCAGCCACAGAGGGGGAAGAGGCAAGGGTGCGCCACTTGAGCACACTGTTGTGCAATGTGTCGGTGCAGCCATGCCACCACCCCCTGTGGTTCCGGGGGATGCAGCTCCTGCATCTGGCACTGGCACCCATATGACCCGGCAGTCCGTTCCATCGACTGCCACAGGCCCAAGTGGTAGCTGCAGGTGCAGCTGTGGACACCGCCACCCAGGCTCAGGGTCTGCCAGCGCAGGCTGCGTTGGCACTTGAAGAGCCCTTGGTAGATCTCCAACAGGCCAGGGGGGAAACCATAGGGGCAGGCCGGGCTGCTCAGACCAAGACACGTGTCCCTGGGGCAGTCATGTCATCTGCTGCCCCAAACAGCCAGGTGTTGGCAAGTGCAGGGGCAGATGCACCCAACAGCACCCCGGTTGTGAGTCTGCCAACCAGGACCGTTGCGGTCAATGACCCTGCCACAGCTGATGTTGCTACGCAGGGTCCATTAGTGGGCACCCAGCTGCCACTGACACATGTCAGGCCTTTGGTCATCCCTCCACCTGCCACTCCCTTGGCTCAATCCACCGAACCCACTGGCCATACTGGTCAGGGCGACATTAGCCAGCTAGGGTCTGCGCCACAGTCCAAGAGGAGGAAGGTTGCACCTGCAGCACAGGCTGGGACCCCACACACAGCCACGACCTCCTGCACATCGAGGAAGAAGCCTTTCTGTAAGCAGGAACTGGACTTCATCGTGGACTACGTGCGGGGCCACAGCCGTGACATGCTAGTGGGTGCCAATAGTCAGACTACGGCTGCCCAACGTGACACCAACTGGAAGCATGTTGCGGAACATGTCAGTTCATTCGGCCATGAGGTGCGCACGGCGCAGGAGTGCAAAAAGCGTTGGAATGACATCAAGCGCAGCACTAAGGCCAAGCGTGCCTCAAATTACAAGTTGACTCTGGTGACTGGCGGTGGGCCTGCACCAGAGGAGGAAGAACTCACTCTGCATGAGGCTCTCGTTGCAGAGTTCATACCACCTGAATTGGTCGAAGGAGTGGGAAAGATGCTGGACCTTGATGCCCAGTCCAGTGAGTGTTGATGCGTGTTTGTTGAGGATGTGTGTGTTTCACTTGTGGGATGTGTTGTGCATGATTGCTGCTACATGTGACGTGTACATGGTTCTGATGTGTAAGTAATGCAATGCTACCGTCAAGCATGTCTCCTCTGCCTGCATGCGGGACTCCATGTAGGCATGCTCCCTTGCCCCTCCTCCGCCACTCTGCACCCCAGTTCCACCTTTGCACTGGTCTGCTTCAATCTTGCCAATGTGTACTTTCTTGTTCATGTGTCCTGTGTAGATGCTAACGTCCAGCGTAGAATCTGCCAGACATATGCCGTGTGGTACAGCCTTAGTACTCTATGCAGGGTATCTCACTTGTACTGTGCATGGGTCAGATGTCCCGCAGGGACATGAGTGCCCATTCATGCTCCATGTGCATTGCACGCATGCCCCTATGTGTCCTTGACTGGATGATCACTGTAATATAAGTCCTTGGTACATACATTGCCTGCCATCTCATCAGCCTTCCCATGTCAACTGTGGCTCAGCCCTGCGTTGCACACATGTTTAGGCTCTGACAATCTGTGTGGCTCACAGGCCTCAGCCTGTTCAATGGCCAATGACGCTGTCCAACTCTTGTTGTGTCTTCTTCACATGTGGGCGGCCTCCGGAGTTACCATCATGTGTCCTGCCCACTGTCCCAGCATCATTTGCAGAGTTGTAATTTGAATCACATTAAGCTGTTGATGCCAGTCAACATTGCCTGTCAATACACAGGTGTATGGTCAGCCTTTTGATACCATGCTAGGCATCCCTGCTTTGGTACTGGGGTGGAGGGGTGCTTGGCTTCTAGACATGGTACACATTGAATGCACAATGCACGTGATGTCTGAATTTGACATTGCACTGCCTTCACATTTCCTGGCACACACCATGTAGTGCTTGTACATGTAGGTAGTGAGTGGCGTACACATTTTCTGCACTGCATAGACCCACTTCCATGGAAACTGCCACCTTTCAACAGGTCTGATCACAGAAGCTATTCAAAGTAGACCCAGCATGCATGCCAGGTCATATGTTGTGTGTCACATGTCTGCCGGTTGCCTTTGCTGTCGGTGTGTGTGTGTGTCGTGTGCTTCTGACATGTGTATTGACCTTTTTCTCTCTATTTTTCAGGTGATGACGCAATGGAGGCGGAGGATGGTGTTGTCATGCCAGACACAGGGTTGGTAACACCACATCAACCCAGCACTAGTGAGGGTCGTGGGGTGGTAGGCCACGAAAACCCCCAAGTGCTGCAGTCCATCTTGTCTTTGGCTGCCTATGAGTCCAGCCTTGATGACGACTCTGACGTCCATGTTGAGTTGGATGAGCGTCAAGTCCATGTGTCAGGGGTCAGTGTTTCTGATGTGGACACTCCTCTGTCTGCGACACCTGCACTGAGGGATCAGACAGTCTTGGTTCCTCCGCCCGTGGTGGATCGGGACGCAGGGTCACCCTCCACACTAGTCACTGATGTGCCTGGGACATCACGTTGACGGGGGCATGTAGTCGTACAGCCGCAGGCGGTGCCAACACAGCGAGGACCCCCGGTCCTTGGGTCCCGCAGGGGTCAAGCCCGGCAACGCGGTCGCCGCGCAACCGCTGTATACTGAGTGGCAGCAAGACATGACTGCCAATTCCGAACGACAAGGGGCAGCAATGGAGAACATCGCTGAGAGCATGGAGCGTGTGGCCCGATCTGTGCTCCCCACTGCTAGGCAGGTGCTTCTCCAGCAGCAGGCGGCACGGTCCACGGCCCGCTCGCTCAGGCTGGGCATGGCGGCCTCAGACAGGGCACGCCAGGCTGAAATGTCATCTCTGCGTCAAGCAATTGCTGCTCACGCAGAGGCGCACATGGATGCCCTGAGGGAGGAGTATGCTTCCCTCAGATCCACTCTGGGTGTCCTTATGATGTCCCAGAGGCAGCAGGCAGAGGAGAGGTTTGCACAGCTTGAGCGTACCATCCCGGCTGAGCTACAGGCTTGCCGGGAGGTGCAGCGGTTGTCCAGCCAAGCCTTGCAGGAGGAACTCCGTGTTACACGTGCTACCTTGCAAGAGGAAGCACGTGTATCACGTGAGGTTCTGCATGCAGACCTACGTCACATCGCCACACAGAACCAGGCTCACCCGTCCGGCAGACTTGCTGCCGACGAGGGGCAAGCTGCGGCTAGGTGTGGCCAGGCTACTGTGCCACGTCCTCCTTTCCAGGATGAGCCAGACTCGGACGACCATCTATCTCCCACATAGGTCGTGCTGTGCAGGCGTTGAGCCCATGGAGGATTTTATTTTGGCTCAGCATCATCGCATGTGGATGTTGAGCAGCACCCTGTACCTCCCCCCTCCTGGGCGCCTCCCCTCCCCCCAGGATCGTATGTGGCCATTTTTGATTTTTCTTTTAGTTTAGTTAGTAAGTTTCTGTTTGATAGTTAGTTTAAATAGGTAATGTAGGTTTTCCATAGTTAGTGTAATTAGTTAATAGTTGAGTTAGTTTAAAATTGCTAGTCTATTGTGCTTTCATGTGACGGTGCAGTGCTTTGTGGCTTTTATAAGGCATCCACTGTCTGTTCCAGTTGGGCCCTTCATGGTTGTCTTGTGTTTGTGTTTGCTGCTTGGGGTCCTTGACTCACATATACCACTCCTGCCTCCCTTATCCATGGGCTCACAAGGATGGTTCGGTGTTACATCATTTTACACAAGGGCTTTGGACCGTCATATCTGTGGCATGTCTGGTGCTGTGTGACTTGTGTTGACACCCCTAGTGGGGATGATTTAGGTGTCATTGTCCACTGTTCAGCTTTTGCTAGATGGGGTGTGTCATGATTAATGTGGACATTGATTGCTATGCATTGTGTAGTATGTTTCATATCTTTCCTGTACATGTGCTTGTTGCAATTCATGCTGTAGATAGTGTTCCACACTTTGGAGGTGAAAGACGGACTGATGGTGTGATTTGTGATGTGACTCTCTGACATGGTCAAGTAATGAGATGCCTGATAAGACACACACAGATGACTTTGAAGCATTAATCATGTGTTTCATGCCCTTTCTGCAGGGGGATGAGCCTCCAGAGCACCTTTGCCAGCAGACATGGCCCATTGGACGACGGAATTCTGGACCCGTTTGTTGGTGCCCACATGCACATGTGTGCACAAGCAGAGGCACAGTGATTGCAGACCCACATCCTAGAACTGCTGACATGTTCCAAGGAACTCCAGGCAAGGTGAGCATCACAGGGGGGGCCACGACACAGCAAAGCTTGCACCAGGCGAGTTGCACATGCAGGCTTAGTCACAGCACTGAGGGTGAGCTTAGACGAATATTGGTGTTGAAGCACACAATGCAGCTCAGATGTGTTTGTGGACTGATGGCTGTTGATAGTAGGGTTGTCTGGGACACATGCAGGGGCAGTGGCACATACCCTCCGGTACACCAAGGTCCATGAGGCACCTGTATCAACCATGTAGCCTTCCGAGACATGAAAAGGGGCAGCTCACAGGGACATACAGCAAGGGACATACTCGGGTGCAGTGCATGTCTTTTCCACGTACTTCATGATAAATGCACTGCCAACTTTGTTTCGGTCATGGTGGTACGCAACTTGCTCTGTAGTCATGGCTTGCTATATGGGTCTGTCTGCTTACCCAGGGAACATTGCATGTTGTGTGAATTGTGACACATTGGTGTTCCATTTGCCACGCACCCACCAGCGGCTGACTTACTGCATTGACTGTGTATGACCCGTCACAGGGGTGATGTTATATATGGGTACGAAGCAACAACCACAGATTCTCTGTTTGTAGAGTAGTTTGTTGCTATGGGGCATGTTTGGTGTTGTGTTTTTGTGTAATTGGCACATACAGGTTGTTGACTGTGGCTCTCTTTGCAGCATTGCAGTGCTCCTGTAACCGGACCTGAGAGTGCGCAGGCAGGAGGCCAGCACTCAAAACCAGAGCTAAGTGTCTTGTTGTTTTTCTTACAAACTGCTCTGCATAGGCTTGCTGGGGAGTGTACTGATGCATGGATGTATGTGTGGTTCAATTTGGTATGTTTTATTCTCCCTAATCACCCGTGATCCTATGCAATTTTGAAACCTGTATCCTCTACCCGGTGTTCCTGCTTCCCGTGCCTATCCAAGCAACGTTCCCTGACCCTCTTTCCCCACTGGGGTTGCGGATGCCTGTGTAAGCCCCAAACTTGCAGGCGCCAAAACCCTAGAGGGGGTGGTTGGTTCGTACCACTCCTGAGCCTGGACTACAGAAGGCCATGACAATGATGTCCAAGTTTGTTTGGATTGTGTATGTGTTCATGCAGGTTGTACATTTTCGTGCATTCCCTAGTTTCATGTGTCATTCCTCCTCCCCTCTCCTGCCACTCATTCCAGTCATCCAGTGTGTCAACACCTGTCCCGACTGCATATCCCTGAACCTCATTCCCCACCAGGGTCTCAGGGGCCTGTGTGAGTTTGACCTTGCAGGCACACGGGACATGGTGGGGGTGGTTGTTTCGTGACACTCCTGCACCTGTACAGGGGACCTGTGACAGTACACATCCTTTCATGGTGCATCATCCTATGTCATGTACCACACATGTCTCACATCCTGTCGTGACATTGTTTTGCTGTGCTACCTTGGTTGTTGCATCATTGTGGTAGTGCTTGGCCTTTGTGAGGTACTGCTACGTCAAGTCATCTACTGGAGGGTGTTCGGGTTCGTTTTTATGCCTTGGATTTTGTGATTTTGGAAATGAGTGTGGATTCTGAGGGTTCAGGCATCTTTTTACACACAAGGTGGGAGATGGTTACGAAGGGTAAAGGTGATCCTGTGGCCAGGTGGAATTGAGGTTTGGAGGTTCCATGACCCAGGTGCAGTTGTTCAGTGGGTCATGGTCATTTGTGAGGGAGGGGGGGTTGTTGTTGATAGTTGCCTTGCCCTGCAGTTTGATGGGAACTCTGACATAGTAATGGTGGTATCCTATGTAAATGTTGTGTTCTGCTGATCAATGCCTGTTCATGTGTTGTGTTTTCCTTTCAGGTGCGAGGGGATAGTTGTGGTTTGACATGCTGGGGTGTACACATGGTGGATGTTCACATGTGATGTGTAGGGAACACTGATGGTCACTTGAGTGCACATGCATATGTGGAGTGCATGTCCTTGCAGAACCACACACTTGCACTCTGATGCACTACATGTACTCCCACCCTTGCATATCCACGTGTACACTGTTTGCCTTCTGGTGCCCACTGTGTCCCGGCAGCACATGTTCTGTGACCGATCATGGATCCAGTACATGCCTAATTTGATGTTTGACGTGGTCTGTCACTTAGATGTGATGCTCAGGGTGTGCATCACACACAATGGCTGTTCACTGTGCTGTGCGCTGAGCAGTGTGATGCAGGAGTGGGACACTGCACACATGAGCTGCAGTGTTGATTTTGCAATGCATAATGTGCATGTAGACAGGCATTCATTGTGATGTTACGTCTACGACTGTTGTAATGCATTTGGAAATGACTTATTTTGGGTGGGAGATTTTGTTGGTCTGTCATTTCATCTGATTCCGGGTCAGGCAGCAGTGTCCGATGCCACTGTACATTTAGGACATGGCAATGTGTACCTTATTGTTACTGCATTGGTGTATGGGTATTGCTTGCCATGTCATGTTGATGTTTGGGAGGGTTTGAGTGACATGACAGTGATGGCCATGGCCTGTTTTGCAGGTGTGTGTGATGCACACCTTGCATGTCCGGGTCATCCGCTTCTCAGAGCAACTAGCTGGGGGTAGATTTCTCTCCGCAGCAGGGCCCTCCCCCTGGAACAGACTTCCGGCCTGACTTGAACTTGAGGGGAACCATCTCCAGTTCTGGAAGCACCTCAAGACCTTCCTCTTTGCTTCTGCTTACTGTCTGCCTCTCCCTTGCAGAATTCTCCACTGGAACTGCACAGGAGCTGCAACTGGGCCACTCTCACCGACCTTGGTCCCTGGCCCAGCCACTCTCCACTTGCACTGCCTCCCCGGCAACCCCTGCACTGCAGTACTGTCTCTCACTTGTCTGCACTTACCTTTGTAGTTGCCACCAGGCGACCTATGTATTATTTTTTTGGGCTACTTCCCCTGTACTGGACTCCCCCCCACCCTTCCCCTTGCACTTTTCCCATTCCCCCTACCCCTGCACTTGCACAATCTCAATGACACCTGGCCTAGTAGTACCGTTCTCTGTGTTCCCTTGTTCCCCCCTCCCTGCCTCATTGCGCCTTGGAATACTTGTGTATGGCCCATATCATGTCATATGTCATATGTGTGCCTTTTGGTCACACAGGATAGCTTGTGTTTAAGTAGCTAGGGATGCAGACGATGTGGCACTTCCATGGCAACTATCTCAGGGTGGTAGGGTTGTGACAGTTGACTGTCTCTTTGTCATCATCGATTGTCACCTGGTATGTGCCAGGCCTGTGTGCACTCCGCAGGGGTGGGAGTTTAGGTGAAAAAAGTGCCCACAAGCTGGGTGCGGGCTTCCTCGCCACGTGCCCTGTCCCCTCCCATGGGCAGCGCCTGTGCCTGTGGTTGGGGATGTGGGGGCACCACCATGTGCACCGGGACGACCTGCCATGTTGCAACATTGTGCAGGACATATGCTGCCACAATGATCCTGCACACTACTGGTGGTGCATAGAGTAGTTGCCCACCAGAGCGGTCAAGGGAGCGGAAACGTGACTTGAGCACTCTGAATGTGCGCTCCACTATGCTCCTGGTTGCAATATGGGCGGCGTTGTATCTTACCTGGGGTGGTGTGGTGGGGTTCCGGATTGGCGTCATCATGTGGTTGCTCAGAGGGTAGGCACTGTCCCCTGGGGAGGTGATAATAGTTGAGATTATTAGGGTTTGGATATTTGTCTGTGTGTGACTTGCATGCATGTGCAAGGGCATTTGTACTGACCTAGGAGCCATGTGTCGCCATGCTGCCCAGCTTCCAGGGCCCGGCTCAGGGCGGACATTCTGTATATGAAACTGTCATGGGTGGAGCCAGGGTAGTTTGCATAGACAGAGGTGATGATTCCCTTTGCATCGCATACCACCTGTACATTGATGGAATGCCAGTGCTTGCGGTTTCGGTCGATGTGCTCAATGGCCCTAGGTGGACGTAGGGCCACATGGGTGCAATCTATGGCACCGAGCACTTTGGGGAAGTGTGCCACCCTGAAAAAATCCAGGACAATGGCCTGCCTTTCTGCGGGTGTTCTGGGCATGTATATGTGCCTGCGGACTGAGGGGCGCACTGTCATGATTGCCAGTACCTGGTGTAGGCAGCGTGACTGCGTGGCCTGTGAGACCCCCCGCACTATGGCAGTGGTCCGCTGAAATGACCCAGTGGCCAGAAAATGCAGGACATTGAGCTGCTTCTCCAGGGGGCTCAATGCTTGGGAGCAAAGGGTGGGGGATGTGAGGTCATCTTCCCACTCCCTGACCAGGTCTAGGATGATATGGGGTGGAAACCTATACCTGCCATAGACCTGGTCGTCAGGCATCCCAAAAGGCTTGTCCGTGGTGCGAAATGCGTGCCCTGGCAATTCTCCTCCTCCTGCGGTGTCCCACGATCAGTGCAGCGACAAATGGGGCATTCATCATAGCTGTATATACACGTTTGTTGTTTGCGCGCACTTTTATGCTGTGCGCGGGGACGGCTCCGCCTGCCTTCGTGTGGGCGGAAGCGTTGACGCCTGTTAACGTCTTTTGCCGTGCGCGGGTTTCCCGTATTCGGATACGGTCCGAGTGTCATCGCGTGTGATCGGAGGGGAGTGAGCGTACACGCAACTGGCCTGGGTACGTGTGCTTCGGGGTGCGCGGGAAGTTCCAAACGCGATTAGCCTGGGTACATGTGTTCCGGGGTGCCGGGAAGTTTCACACGCGATTGGTGGAAATCCACGTGTGTTCTGTCATCACGTGCAATGAGGGAAACACCTGCGCGCGTGACGCGCTCAAGCGCTAAGGGCCTTTGGTCCAATGAAATCGCATATGCGTGCTGCTGTGCATATGCGCTAAGGGCCTTTCCTCGTATTACACGCGGACGTGCAGTTTTTCACGCGCGCTGAAATGCCCATGCACGTCTGTACGCGTCACGTCACAGGGGCGCTTGCCCTTGAGGGGCCTTCTGTCCAATGAAAATGCTATGCGTGCAGACGCGCTTGCGCGCTAAGGGCCTTTCCTCGAATTACACGCTGACGTGCAGATTTTTCACGTGCCAAATCACTCCGTATCAAGCTGGCCACGCGTAAGCACATGGAAGACCGCGCTCCTGCCCAGAAGACCGAACTACTGCCCCCCCAGAGCCCCGAGCACGCTCCCACCTGCCATCTGCTGCTGCCTGACTGCCTGCTGCCCACGTGCCCTGCCATTTGCTGCCTGCACATCAGCCAGGGGTGCTGTTGCTGTGACCACCCCTGCTGGAACCGAAGACTCCCGACTGGGATTCCATCACTCCACAGCCCAGCCCCAGGACCCAGTTGTCCACCCACTCCTGCCTCTGGGGTTGTCATGTCGGGGCAAACACCATCTGGGACCACTGACAACCCCCGGCCAGAGAGGCAGAGGGGCACCAGCTTCAGTGCCACCGAAGTTGGTGTCCTGGTGGAGCAAGTCCTGGGGCAGTATGATGCCCTCTTCGGAAGTTCCCGCGCCGACAAGGAAGGACGGACTCGGATCTGGACTGACATCGTGACTGCCATCAATGCGGAGGGGGTGGCAGTCCGCGACTTACAACATGTCAAGAAGCGCTGGGAGGACTTCAGGTCCAGGACCCTGAACAAGGCCCGGTGCCTCTTGAAGGCAGCGGATGCCAAGGGGCGCCGGGGCCACTTGTCGGAAGAACAGATGAGGGTCCTGGAACGCATATCCCCAGCGCTCCACGTCCAGGTCCTTGAGAAGCAGACCCGTCTGGAGTCGAGCGGTGAGTGTACATGCATCCTGATTGTGAGCAGTGCGTGTGGTGATTATTCAGTAGTGTGCAGGTTGCACATCTGTTTGTATGGGGTCGAGTATGGGTGGGGGTGTACAGGGCCGTGGGGCTGACACATGCGAGGGCTGTAATGTGTGAGACATGGATGGTGCTTGTGTGTGTAGGCTTGCATGCCAAATGCAGTTGTGTGGGCACACATGTTTGGATGAATGTGTATGTAAGTAGACATGTCCGTGATGTCACGCATGTATGTTGTTTTTGGCTGCATGTATCAGCACTGTGTACATGTGCATGTGTGTGTATTTGACAAGAGTGCAACAGTGATGCAACATGGATGCATGTGACAGCGGTATGTGGAAGCCTGATAGGCAGATGCGACATGGATGCCCGTCTGAACACTGCGACACTTGGCAGAGGTGTACACATGCATGCAAGTGTGGTGGTGTGTGTACATGTGTGGTGCACTTCCTGTGTTGCATATGATGTCTGGCTCACCTTTGGCTGCTCATGCTGTTGTATGTGTACGGATGGTGGTGGCAGTTGCGATATGGCTATGGTATGGCTCATGTGTGCGAGTTGTAATGACATGTGTGTTGGGGATTGTGATGAAATGTCTGAGGTTTGCCAATGCCACTCATGTACAACTCTCATGTGTGTATGTGTCCATTGTACAGTGCCCTGATGCCTGTGTTTTGTTTCTCCCTGTCTGCAGCGTCAACTGATGAAGAGGGCGGAGAAGGTGCTGTGGAGCACAGCGGCGGGGATCCCACCGCCAGACGGAGACGCAAGGCCCGGCTCCCCTCCCATGTTGTGATCTCGTCGGGGAGTGAGGAGTCTGGTGCCGCGTCCCAGGCCGCAGCTGCCGGGGGGAGGTCCAAGAGGCGGAGGTTGGAGTTGGACTCCTCGGCAGCAGAAGGGGCTGCTGGGACCCCACAGGGCCCAACAGATGGCACGGAGTCATCCAGGTTGGTGGGGGATTTGGTGGAGGAGGAGGCCGTGCAAGCACCAGAGACGGGGTCTGGAGGTGGGGATCCCACTGGTGCTAGTGGTGCAGTGCAGGACCAGGGACAGGAGGCAGCACAGGCCGCCGCAGAGGTGCCTGTGTGCAATCCTGTCCCTGCATCATATTGCACCAGCAGGGATGCCTACGTCCAGACCCGTTTTCAGGCAGGGGATGAGCTCACGTCAACTGGCCTTCCTCTGCCTGCGGACGTGGCTATCCAGGTCCAGGTTGAGCCTGTCCTGGCTGGTGTGGCATTGCGTCAACGGGCCATGCGAGGTGACCTGCAGTCTTTTCATGAAGAGACTGCATGTCATCTCGAATGGCTCGTTGACCACGTCAGCCTGCTGGGACAGGTCACCCAGGCCGGATTCCTCCGTCTGATGTGGCTTGCTCCGACCCCCTCCTCAACTGGACCCCCTACGCACCAGTCGTTCTCTGTGCCATCTTCCCACCCATCAGTCACCTAGGTGCTCTGTGGAGCTGCCTCTGACGGTGCGGCCAGGCTGGTGGAGGAGGCATCCCTGCCACAGTCGGGAGTCGGACGTCCAGCAGGGGTGGCCACATCTACGACTGCACCCCAGCCGGCGGAGGATGTGCAGGCAGCAGGAGGCAGTATATGGGCAGAGGCACAGCAGCAGCAGCAATGTGGTGGGAGCCATGAAGGCTCGGGGCCTTCAACATCGGAGGGGCAGGCATCGGCCGGAGGGCAGGAGGACCCAGGACAGAGAGTGTCTTCCGTGTGGCAGCGGTTGGGCCACGCCATAGATGCGGAAAGGCAGCCGGCGGAAGAGGCACGGCTCACAATGGTCAGGGCGGAGAACTCCATGCGGAGGGCCCTGAGGCGGGCCGAGTGCCTCGAGGCAATCCGCAGGGGTTTGGAGGTGGAGACGTTGACGGCCCTGCGGACCCTCGGGGCCATGGAGGAGGACCGCCTCTGGGACATTGAGGAGGAGTTCGATGATGCCCTGGCCTGGGACATCCACAAGTGAGCCATGAAACTAGCCCGCTGCCCTTGTACATAGTTATGTAGTTAGTGTTAGGTTTCATTTTTGTTTTTATTTTATTTGGACCTTTCGGACATTGGCCACATTTTTGTATATAGTTTATTTTATTAGTTAGTGTAGTTAGATAGGTTTCCTTTATTTTGTTGGGATAATGGACCCTGGCTTGTTCCCATGTACATAGTTCACAGTTGGATTGTATTTTTTTTCACTTTTTAACCATGGAGCAATGGCTTTCTTTTTTATTTCCCATTGGATTTTGTTTTGTGGACATTGACTTTGGACAACATTACTTTGGAATTTTATTTTTGGTTTTGCTTTTTTTAACGGACATGCTTCTTTTCATTTTTGTACATTCACATTTCTGTTTCTTCATTTTTTATTCTATTTATGTTTCCTTTAATACATATTTTTTTTTGGTGAACTTCAATGTGTGGTATCTCATTGGTTTCATGCATTTCATGATATGTGTTTTGAGATTCCCTGACACCCATTGGGTGTATGTGAGGGAAATGTGTTTGTTTCGGAACTTGCAATTGGTGTTCTGTGATGTAATTGCAAATTATGAGTGGGTGGATGCAATACTCGGGTGGGTGTTTTGCATTTGGAGGCTGACCATAGGGACCAGGGATCTAGATTGTGATGACATGTTGGCTGTGGAACATGAGTTGCACATGGGTGGGGGCCTGCTGGCAGGTGCCCCACAGCGCTGGGGGGTGGGGTGGTGGGAGACATGGGTGGGGGCCTGGTGGTGGGTGCCCCTGCACTGCTGGTGGGTGGGGGTGGTAGGAGACATGGGTGGGGGCCTGGTGGTGGGTGCCCCTGCACTGTTGGGGGGTGGTGGTGGTAGGAGACATGGGTGGGGGCCTGGTGGAGGCTGCCCCTGGTGACTGGGGGGTTGGGGGTGGTGGGAGACATGGGTGGGGGCCTGGTGGAGGCTGCCCGTGCACTGCTGGGGAGTGGGGGTGGTGGGAGACATGGGTGGGGACCTGGTGGAGGCTGCCCCTGCACTGCTGGGGGGTGGGGGTGGTAGGATACATGGGTGGGGGCCTGGTGGAGGCTGCCCCTGGTGACTGGGGGGGTGGGGGTGGTGGGAGACATAGGGGTGGGCCTGGTGGAGGCTGCCCCTGCATTACTGGGGGGTGGGGGTGGTGGGAGACATGGCTGGGGGCCTGGTGGAGGCTGCCCCTGCACTGCTGGGGGGTGGGGATGCTGGGAGACATGGGTGGGGGCCTGGTGGAGGCTGCCCCTGGTGACTGGGGGGGTGGGGGTGGTGGGAGACATGGGTGGGGGCCTGGTGGAGGCTGCCCCTGCACTGCTGGGGGGTGGGGGTGGTGGTCGACATGGGTGGGGGCCTGGTGGATGCTGCCCCTGGTGACTGGGGGGTGGGGGTGGTGGGAGACATGGGTGGGGGCCTGGTGGAGGCTGCCCCTGGTGACTGGGGGGTGGGGGTGGTGGGAGACATGGGTGGGGGCCTGGTGGAGGCTTCCCCTGGTGGCTGGGGGGTGGGGGTGGTGTGAGACATGGGTGGGGGCCTGGTGGAGGCTGCCCCTGGTGACTGGGGGGTGGGGGTGGTGGGAGACATGGGTGGGGGCCTGGTGGAGGCTGCCCCTGGTGGCTGGGGGGTGGGGGTGGTGTGAGACATGGGTGGGGGCCTGGTGGAGGCTGCCCCTGCACTGCTGGGGGGTGGGGGTGGTGGGAGACATGGGTGGGGGCCTGGTGGAGGCTGCCCCTGCACTGCTGGGGGGTGGGGGTGGTGGAAACATGTGTGGGGGCCCTGTAGTGGGTGCCCCTGCACTGCTGGGGGGTGGGGGTGGTGGGGAACATGCGTTGGACATGGGTGGGGGCCTGCTGGCAGGTGCCCCACAGTGCTGGGGGGGTGGTGTGAGACATGGGTGGGGGCCTGGTGGAGGCTACCCCTGCACTGCTGGGGGGTGGGGGTGGTGGGAGACATGGGTGGGGGCCTGGTGGTGGGTGCCCCTGCACTGCTGGTGGGTGGGGGTGGTGGGGAACATGAGTTGGACATGGGTGGGGGCCTGCTGGCAGGTGCCCCACAGTGCTGGGGGGTGGGGGTGGTGGGAGACATGGGTGGGGGCCTGGTGGAGGCTGCCCCTGCACTGCTGGGGGGTGGGGGTGGTGGGAGACATGGGTGGGGGCCTGGTGGTGGGTGCCCCTGCACTGCTGGGGGGTGGTGGTGGTAGGAGACATGGGTGGGGGCCTGGTGGAGGCTGCCCCTGGTGACTGGGGTGGTGGTGGTGGTGGGAGACATGGGTGGGGGCCTGGTGGAGGCTGCCCCTGGTGGCTGGGGGGTGGGGGTGGTGTGAGACATGGGTGGGGGCCTGGTGGAGGCTGCCCCTGCACTGCTAGGGGGTGGGGGTGGTGGGAGACATGGGTGGGGGCCTGGTGGAGGCTGCCCCTGGTAACTGGGGGGTGGGGGTGGTGGGAGACATGGGTGGGGGCCTGATGGAGGCTGCCCCTGGTGACTGGGGGGTGGGGGTCCTGGGAGACATGGGTGGGGGCCTGGTGGAGACTGCCCCTGGTGACTGGGGGGGTGGGGGTGGTGGGAGACATGGGTGGGGGCCTGGTGGAGGCTGCCCCTGGTGACTGGGGTTGGGGGTGGTGGGAGACATGGGTGGGGGCCTGGTGGAGGCTGCCCCTGGTGGCTGGGGGGTGGGGTGCTGGGAGACATGGGTGGGGGCCTGGTGGTGGCTGACCCTGCACTGCTGGGGTGTGGGGGTGGTGGGGAACATGCGTTGGACATGGGTGGGGGCGTGCTGGCAGGTGCCCCACAGTGCTGGGGGGTGGGGGTGGTGGGAGACATGAGTTGGACATGGGTGGGGGCCTGGTGGAGGCTGCCCCTGCACTGCTGGGGGGTGGGGTTGCTGGGAGACATGGGTGGGGGCCTGGTGGAGGCTGCCCCTGCACTGCTGGGGGGTGGGGTTGCTGGGAGACATGGGTGGGGGCCTGGTGGAGGCTGCCCCTGGTGACTGGGGGGTGGGGGTGGTGGGTGACATGGGTGGGGGCCTGGTGGAGGCTGCCCCTGGTGGCTGGGGGGTGGGGGTGGTGTGAGACATGGGTGGGGGCCTGGTGGAGGCTGCCCCTGCACTGCTGGGGGGTGGGGGTGGTGGGAGACATGGGTGGGGGCCTGGTGGAGGCTGCCCCTGCAATGCTGGGGGGTGGGGGTGGTGGGAGACATGGGTGGGGGCCCTGTAGTGGGTGCCCCTGCACTGCTGGGGGGTGGGGGTGGTGGGGAACATGCGTTGGACGTGGGTAGGGGCCTGCTGGCAGGTGCCCCACAGTGCTGGGGGTGGGGGTGGTGGGAGTCATGAGTTGGACATGGGTGGGGGCCTGCTGGCAGGTGCCCCACAGTGCTGGGGGGGTGGTGTGAGACATGGGTGGGGGCCTGGTGGAGGCTACCCCTGCACTGCTGGGGGGTGGGGGTGGTGGGAGACATGGGTGGGGGCCTGGTGGTGGGTGCCCCTGCACTGCTGGTGGGTGGGGGTGGTGGGGAACATGAGTTGGACATGGGTGGGGGCCTGCTGGCAGGTGCCCCACAGTGCTGGGGGGTGGGGGTGGTGGGAGACATGGGTGGGGGCCTGGTGGAGGCTGCCCCTGCACTGCTGGGGGGTGGGGGTGGTGGGAGACATGGGTGGGGGCCTGGTGGTGGGTGCCCCTGCACTGCTGGGGGGTGGGGGTGGTAGGAGACATGGGTGGGGGCCTGGTGGAGGCTGCCCCTGGTGACTGGGGTGGTGGTGGTGGTGGGAGACATGGGCTGGGGCCTGGTGGAGGCTGCCCCTGGTGGCTGGGGGGTGGGGGTGGTGTGAGACATGGGTGGGGGCCTGGTGGAGGCTGCCCCTGCACTGCTAGGGGGTGGGGGTGGTGGGAGACAAGGGTGGGGGCCTGGTGGAGGCTGCCCCTGGTGACTGGGGGGTGGGGGTGGTGGGAGACATGGGTGGGGGCCTGATGGAGGCTGCCCCTGGTGACTGGGGTTGGGGGTGGTGGGAGACATGGGTGGGGGCCTGGTGGAGGCTGCCCCTGGTGACTGGGGGGGGTGGGGGTGGTGGGAGACATGGGTGGGGGCCTGGTGGAGGCTGCCCCTGGTGACTGGGGTTGGGGGTGGTGGGAGACATGGGTGGGGGCCTGGTGGAGGCTGCCCCTGGTGGCTGGGGGGTGGGGGTGCTGGGAGACATGGGTGGGGGCCTGGTGGTGGCTGACCCTGCACTGCTGGGGTGTGGGGGTGGTGGGGAACATGCGTTGGACATGGGTGGGGGCCTGCTGGCAGGTGCCCCACAGTGCTGGGGGGTGGGGGTGGTTGGAGACATGAGTTGGACATGGGTGGGGGCCTGGTGGAGGCTGCCCCTGCACTGCTGGGGGGTGGGGTTGCTGGGAGACATGGGTGGGGGCCTGGTAGTGGGTGCCCCTGGTGGCTGGGGGGTGGGGGTGGTGGGAGACATGGGTGGGGGCCTGGTGGTGGGTGCCCCTGGTGACTGGGGGGGTGGGGGTGCTGGGAGACATGGGTGGGGGCCTGGTGGAGGTTGCCCCTTGTGACTGGGGGGTGGGGGTGGTGGGAGACATGGGTGGGGGCCTGGTGGAGGCTGCCCCTGGTGACTGGGGGGGTGGGGGTGGTGGGAGACATGGGTGGGGGCCTGTTGGAGGCTGCCCCTGGTGGCTGGGGGGTGGGGGTGCTGGGAGACATGGGTGGGGGCCTGGTGGTGGCTGCCCTTGCACTGCTGGGGGGTGGAGGTGGTGGGGAACATGCGTTAGACATGGGTGGGGGCCTGCTGGCAGGTGCCCCACAGTGCTGGGGGGTGGGGGTGTTGGGAGACATGAGTTGGACATGGGTGGGGGCCTGGTGGAGGCTGCCCCAGCACTGCTGGGGGGTGGGGGTGCTGGGAGACATGGGTGGGGGCCTGGTAGTGGGTGCCCCTGGTGGCTGGGGGGTGGAGGTGGTGGGAGACATGGGTGGGGGCCTGGTGGTGGGTGCCCCTGCACTGCTGGGGGGTGGGGGTGCTGGGAGACATGGGTGGGGGCCTGGTGGAGGCTGCCCCTGGTGGCTGGGGGGTGGGGGTGCTGGGAGACATGGGTGGGGGCCTGGTGGTGGGTGCCCCTGCACTGCTGGGGGGTGGGGGTGGTGGGGAACATGAGTTGGACATGGGTGGGGGCCTGGTGGTGGGTGCCCCTGGTGGCTGGGGGTGCAGGGGGACATGCGTTGGTGGGCAGTAGTGCAAGTTGACATGTGGGTTGGCTGGTGGGCATGGCCATGGTGGATGGGGTGCCTGCAGGACATGTGCTGGGTAGGCCCCTGTGGTGTGAGCCATCTGCAGGGGGCGTGGAGGGTTTAGAGGGAACACCTGGGAGGACCCACACGTGCAATTCACATGTGCTGCTCCCGGCGCACCACTGTAATACACGTACCCTGATGAGATCGCGTGTGGAACTTCCCGCGCACCCCCGAAATACACGTACCCCGCTCAATCGCGTGTGTGACTTCCCGCGCACCCCCGAAATACACGTACCCCGCTCAATCGCGTGTGTAACTTCCCGCGCGCCCCCGAAATACACGTACCCCGCTCAATCGCGTGTGTAAGTTCCCGCGCGCCCCCGAAATACACGTACCCCGCTCAATCACGTGTGTAACTTCCCACGCACCCCCGAAATACACGTACCCCGCTCAATCGCGTTTGTAACTTCCTGCGCACCCCCGAAATACACGTACCCCGCTCGCACAGGCCCAATTGCTGTATGTTGCCACTTTTGTGATGCGCTGGGACTCTACCGCCTGCCTTCGTGTGGCGGACATGTTTCAGCTTGTGCGTGTCTTTTGCTGTGCGTGGCTTTGCCCTATTCGATTCCATGAATGTGTGTGGTTCGAGTGCGTGTGGGCGTTCCTGCTGCTTCCCTGCAGTACATCCCCAGTTACGCCCTTATTTTCGCGCATTGTTCCCCATTCCGCGCGTTACGCCCCGTGTCCCGCCCACTTTCTGGTGTATGCGCCGAGGTTGTGCGCTTTCACTGTGCGCGTCGCACACGCCTTTCGGGATGTTGCAGTGACTTGTGCGCCATGCACGGGTTTGGCGCACATCCCGAGGTGTACACGCGCAGGGACTTCCATGAATCGCACGCGTGCGCGTGCGCCTGTTTTTTTCCGCTTCCGCCTGCTTGCGCCTGCTTGCGCGAAGATTTTCGGCGCACGTTTGTTCCATGAATCGGCCCCTTGATCTCCCTTACAAACAAAGGAAGAGTGTGATGATAATGAAAAAGGATATCGAGATACTTCATTTACAACATTAGAGGAAAGGCGAGAGGAAATCATGAAATCCATCGGCATATTTTTCTCACGCAACACCCACAACTCCAAAGTGGATATGCCCAGGCCATGTGTAAATAAAATCAAACAAATGGGGGAACTTACCCCGAGAATTCCAGAGACAAGGGTATATCAAAATAACGCCAGTTTTGGTGACAGAATAGGACTCGAACACGCCAAAAAACTGGCATCGCATAAGCAACAAGAAACTAAGATGCCGCTCAAAAACAGACACAACAAGTGCAATGACACCACTCATGTGAGTCTTATTTTGCAATGCCGAGGAGGCGATTTTGGGTTATATGACTTGAATCGATCCTCCCTATTGAACATCATGCAAAGTGTGCAAGCGCTTCAAGAGACCAAGTTTGATGATTTTGCGCAAATAGAATTCATCAATGACCACGATAGGTATGTTGTAAAAATGTGGATGTCATCTGCTATTGTTAAATATTCGATCTGGCAAGCGAGAAATGCATTATATCAACTAAGTTTCTTGTTAGATAACCCTTCAGCTGTAACAAATGCAAATAGTACTTTGTTCCCAAATGTAGCTAACATCTACCCCTCAAAGCATGTGAACACATATACAAATAATACAGGCGGGAAGATACAACTAGCTGAAAGACATTTTGACCCAATGACCATAAAGTACTTCACAGCAGATGACAACCAAACAAAAAGGATAACAACCTTTTCTCAAAACAAAGTAATGAATCAATGTTAGCTATCCTGTAAAGGAAAAAAAGAGCCTCCTTCAGCTTGCCTCTTGGAACACCAGAGGCCATATGCATCTCACATCCTCTTCTGACTCTGTTTTAGGTCTATATGATATAATCATGCTGCAAGAAACAGGGCTTGTTACCCTCCCGGTCTGGGAAAATCACTCTGTAATCCTTGAACCTGCTGTTAAATCAGCAAGGGTTCGCCCAAAGGCAGGACTTCTCACTGCTGTTAAGCTAACAAGTGGTTTGATGCTGAAAAGTGGGGGTCTTATAATAGTTATATGCAACTAGTATGAATTACTTGCAATAGTCATGTTATTGCATGTATTAACATATACTGGAACCATCTAGACATTTCGGAAAATCGTTTTTTTAAAGATCTAACCAAATGTCGTGACAAGATTGACAAAGATCAGCTGGTTCATTATTATTGTAATCGATTTGAATATGGATTGCATGAATGACAAAGGGGAAAAATGAAAGAAACTAAGAGAAAATGGAAAACATTGATGCATGAGAGGGGGCTCAATATGTTAAATGGTGCTGTTCATGGTGACATCCCTTATAAAACAACATGGCAACAAGGCAATGCTGCCTCAACTATAGACTATATATACACTAATTCTGAGCTCTTCTCCACTGTTTCTTCTTTTGAAGTATTAAAACAGACTAAAAGCGACCACAATCTTCTCCATCTCACTTGGACCTGGCCGAGTAAAGTTATTGATAACCCAAGATCTAAGCTTATAACCAACTTAAAAGTGTCCACTAAGGGTCACAGTTTCAAATGGTCCTCACAAAATCTTTATGATCTGCTTTTCAGCAGTATCCTATCCAAAGGATATTTTAAAGCCGGACTTACAATATTCAGATGCAAACTATGTGGCCACTCTACAATTATTTAAAAAAACGTTAAGAACTTCTAACTTGGACCAGATATATCACCCACATTCCTATGATGAAGAGATAAACAGTAGAAAAGCCGACCTCAGAAGAGAGATTCGATATATAATACAACAGAATCCTACTAATAAGGCTTTCATGATATCCAAATGTAAAAATAAATATAAAAACAGCGGAGAGCGAAAATGTTACTACAAGATGCCCATTCTATGCTTTACTCTAACACATCCAAGAATTATGCTTTAGTATGGGGCCTAATCAAAACCGTTTATGGAACCAAACAATCCATAAAACAAATAAATGTGGTTCCAGAGGAAATATGGGTACAATACTACAATTCTTTGTATGCGGAAACCCATTTTTCGGAAAGTCAACTTGATTATAGTCTGGAAGGGATCCAGGATT
This sequence comes from Ambystoma mexicanum, assembly GCF_040938575.1. NCBI lineage: Eukaryota > Metazoa > Chordata > Amphibia > Caudata > Ambystomatidae > Ambystoma > Ambystoma mexicanum. The sequence continues at coordinate 1,329,010,348 of NC_090929.1, read as the reverse complement.
TGGTTTTTGACAACTTGGACATTGAAATGTATATTAAAAAAATGAGTAAGTCGAAAAGCCCCTGGCCCGGATGGTCTTTCTAATGTAATATTATGGACTAATCCTGAGATCTGGGCCTCCATTCTCGGAGTAATCTTCAACCAAGTCATTAATAGCAAAAGAATTCCAACTTCATGGCAAAAGTCAATCATTGTCCCAATCTACAAGAAAGGGGACAGATTGAACCCAAAAAATTATAGACCCATTGCGCTTCTTGATGCGCCAGGAAAATGTTTTGCTCGTCTTGTGTTGAGAGATTTTAACAAATGGACCAAAGAAGCCGAACTTAATGATCCATACCAGACAGGCTTTATTGTAGGTGTAGGCACATCGGTGAACTTACGAGTTCTTGACGCTATTAAACAACACGAATTACAAGTCAATCAACCACTCTATATGGCCTTTATTGATTTCGAGACCGCTTTCGACTCGGTGTCAAGATCCTTATTGTGCGAAAAATTAAAGGAAAATGCGTGCCCAAAGCACATACTAAATTGGATAATGCAATTTCACACAGGAACATCTATACAAGTGGGCTTGACGATGGACGGTGTGTTATCGAAATCGATTAAGACATTCAAGGGCCTGAAGCAGGGGTGTCTATTGGCATCAACCCTTTTTAATTTCTTCATTACTGATGTTGTAAAGAAATTCAGTAGAGTTCTCTCAGATGCACCTCGTCTTGGTAAACATCCAATACCATGGATGTTCTATGCTGATGACTTAGTTCTATTTGCAAAGACGATAAAGGGACTGCAAAATTTACTTGATCAATTGGGGGAATATGTACAAGCAAATGAATTGATTATTAATGTCTCAAAAACTAAAATCCTGAAGAATGTACCCAGCGAAAAAGCAGGAGCATCTTGTTTCTCGTTGTTCTTGGGGGGAAAGATCCTGGAGAATGTCTCCCAATATAAATATCTGGGAATGAACATAAACACCTCCAGACTAGAGACACCATACCTCGAGGAACTGAAAAGAAAATTGGTACTGCTATTTCGCAAGCATCTATTATAAACTACAGATTCTGCAAATTCTCTATGAAACCAATAATAATCTTATAATGTTATTGCCAACAGGTAGTACCGACTGTACTTTATGGTGCTGAATCCAGGATCTGGAGAAACGAGATGGTCTAGCAAAGATTGGAAGGACAATTTTGGAAGAAGGTTTTACATGTGCCAAAAGCTTCACAGATGTGTTTATTGAGGGACAAATTGGGCATTTCCTCGCTAAATTCCATGTACATGTGGAAACTTTGCAGTCTTTATAGAAAATGTATCATGGCACAACAGGATAATTCTTTATTGCAAGTATTGTCGAGTTACATGAGAACGAGTGAGCACAAAGCAATGAGCACATGCTGCCACCAAGTCAAAAACTTTCTGATAAAAACAGAGGTTTCAGAAGAGGTATTGATAACGAATCTGGAAAGAGCAAAAGAAAAAATTATGATTTGGGATTGGATAAACACATATGAAAAATGTCAAAAGACTGGTCATGCTTTGCATCACAAAATTGCCATAAAAAATGTTAGGACAACAGAAAGCTATTTGCTAAAATTTACCGGTGCAGAAGCAAGAAATGAATTCTTAAGATTCAGAATGAACTGGTAGCATACAAAAAAAAATCTAGCCAAGTGGAAGGTCATTAGCAAAAGAGAGAGCTTCTGCCGATTTTGCACAAAATCAGAAAATGCAGAAACTTTATATCACTTAGTAGCAGAATGCCCTACACTGTTGACCATGAGAATAGAATGCTTTAAGAAGCATTTCGAAACATATACTGCCCTTACAGTTGAACATTTCTGTTATCGAATCTATAATACCCAGATAACGACTACAAGAATAGCTGTTGTACATTTTCTGAAAGCTCTAAAATTAAAGGAAAACTATGATTTTCGATCTTTAGAAAAGTATAAAGTGTATACACATAAAGTAGACCAATCACATGTAGTTCTTTTTATTCTTAATCATGATCGCAATGCGTTTTAGGAGATTGTTAGACATTTTTGATTTTAATTATGTTAAAAATTGTTTAATATTGTATACAAAGTTGAATTTTATTTCTGCTACATGTATCAAATTTTGACTATGTATGAACGGTGATTTTTGTTTAAAAAAATTTGTATTGAAAAGTTGTTTTTCTCAACTATATCAATAAAAAAAAATAGCAGAGATCTGAGGGAGACGAACATATATGTTCTCTGGGTATCGCTGGAGTGTGCAGCCCGCATGCTCTCGTGTGGGAGTATGAAAGGTGGGGAGAGAAAGGATGGGTTGCTGTGCCCTTTGTGCAGGTATTCCTGGTGACATTGTGCTCGTCCTGTCCGAGCCAGGGGCACCACCAAGGGGTGGCCAGGGGGGGCCACGGTCACCCTTATAAAAATGCTGCCCCCCCCCATTGGCCACCCCACAGAAAAGCAAGCATAAAAATGTATATATTATTTTTTTTCACACTGACATGGACAATAACATGCCCAATTCAGTGTGAAAAAGGTGTATTTCTTTCCTTTTATGCCACGGGACCCGGGAACCGCCCGCGATGGTCTGGAGTCAGGGCCGGACGGACCCGGAAATAACCACAGCCTGAGTCTGGATGCGCGCATTTCTGCTTTGGTTCGCGCTTCCAGGCTGTGTTTATTTCCAGATTTCCTCATTTATTTATACCCTCAGCTCATTCACATGCACTTATGCCACACAAGAAGATGTTGTTTGTGCTAACTAAGACCACCATTCACCTTTCAAATCTGTGACAGTTAAAGCAAGCAACACAATAAAGCACCCTTTTGTCATGATGCCTACCCCCGGAGCACCAGGCCAGGCCCAGCACCCCCAGGAGCAGGCATCACGCCCCCGGGTAAAAGCCCAGCGGCCCTTTATAGGGGCTCTTTGGACTCTGCCCTGGCGCCGTTGGCGCCAGGCTTATGTTGGACATCAGTCCTGGCGCCATACGCGCCAAGCTCATAAGGGGAAGTGTTTGGTGCACTTACCTGAAGCAGACCATGCTGCACACTCACCTGATGCAGACCATGCTGCATGAAGAACCAAGCCAAATGAGGCTTAGGAGGGACTATTTTTCTGAAGGAACTATTTTGGTACTTGGGTGGGGCTGTGGAAAAATACTCACCTGGAACTTCTTCCAAGGCTATTTAAGCCACGGCCGGACAGCCACACGTGCTTCGCATTGTTCTGCATCCCAGCAGCTGAACGCTCACGTGTTTGCTCCTGCACCTAGACTCCAGCCACGCCCGCCTCGAACCTGGAACACCTGTAAGGGAATAAGAGAAAAGAAAAGTGAAAACCAAGAACTTATTCAACTTTCTTACCTGCATCTGGAATCTTCATGCCAGCATTCCTGAAGGAACACTTCCATTTAAAAGCACCGCGTTGCTCGCAGCAGCGCCGCGCTTCACTCACCGGTTCCCGAGACGCTGCCCGGCTCCATCGCGGCTCTCAGCACCGGTCGCCACATCTCTGCACCTAGGGGAGAGAAGAAGAGACAAAAGGTGAGCAAGGGTACACAAGAGGAAAGACAAATTATCAGCCATATTACTTACCGGCTTTTCTTGGTGAACCATTCCACATCTCGGGTCGGCGCCGCATCTTTGGCAGGTACCGCACCCCGGCCCCTAAGGGGAAAGGACAAAAGACATTACTGGGGAATTATAAAGACATTTAGAGGGGTCGCCCTCATCACTAACTTACCTGATTTTACCACCGGCAATTTAACCCCTCAACACATCGCTTTTGTTCTGCACCTGAAATAAAGGACAGAAAAAACAACATAAAAGGAGGCTCACACTTGAACTTTTGCATCTTCATACTTACGGCGTATCGCTCAGAAAAGTCAGTGGATTTGCCAGCGCCATTCTGTAAACCAGTGAAGTAACTGGACGAACGCGCGCCCCTGCACCAGAAGCAGGATGGAGAGTTCATCCTTCCAAACCATAAGGTTAGCTTAAACCGGGGGTTTTGGAGGAAGTCAGAGAAGAACGAAGGGGGAAAGGGGGGAGCAAGCACACTATTCAACAGACAGTTAATCCCCTTTCTCATCTGCAGAAGGATATTCCTACGGGCCAGACAAACTAAATTTGGGGGTCCTGTTCAATCGGTGGTCCGAATTCTGCGCATCACGCTTGAAGAGGCCACAGCAACCCAGACCAGACCAGCGCCTCCGTGGGAGCCAGGTGAGCGTTACACCTTTGAAATATGTATTCATAAACATAATGTCTAATAGATTAGGCTATTCTTTGATAAGATAGGCTGGGTTCCCAAATGGGATTATGGCGAAGGTGCACTTCTAAAATCCGTTAAGGATTCCACTGAGAAGTGGGACTGGGTTGCCAACCATGATAAGGTAGCGAATATGCAATCCTTGCGCACCTTTTCTAAAATTCCTTTTGAGTATAAAAAAATGCAAATGTATCTAAAGCTGTTGCCCTCTCCTGCTACCCGTAGATTCTTTATGGACATAAGACTTAACCGTCTGAATGTCCTAGAAATAAGAGGTCATGGACTGGTATTCCTGCGGAGATGAGAAAATGCAGACTATGCTTGGATGGTAACTGCATAGAATCTGCTAGACATATATAGATTTGCTGTGCTAAAATGGGACCAATATATATGGCTTAGGTGCATAACAGGGTATAATAAAAGTTTGATAATTGCCATCACCCAAATTGGGCTTCATGCAAATGAATTTTTATGCAAATTTGAAGACAATGTGCTACTGTTGATAAGCCTAGATAAGGGTCTTCTTTGGGTCCTGCCCTTCTGATCATGACCGATGAGGCATTATAAAGTTTTTATGATCAGATCAGTAAGAAACTATGTTTTATTTCCTTTGTGTTATATTGATTAGGCTGATTTGTTTTATGTTTTATGATAATGTTAATTTCTTCTCTTTTATGTATCGATTTTGTCTTTTAAATAGGTTTGTAAATAAGTATATGTGTTAAAGTTTATAACTAAAGACACAATATAAAGAAAAAAAGAAAATGTCTAATAGCTTGATTTGCTAAAAAGTAAAGTTTGTGTTGTTGACCTAAGTGAATTTACTACACAACTTCTTTTATTGTGTGTCTTAAAGCGCTGAAAATAAAGTGGAAAAATAGATAGTTTGCCTTTTGCATCTTATAGTTTTCCATTCAGGATGTGGAAAATAAAGGTACTCTGATATTATTTTATCTCAACATGCCGCTATAAGGATTCACATGTTGTCATGATGCTTTAGTTGCAATTTGTGTATTTTACAAGTAAATTCTATAAGACAGTATTAATGTAGGCCTCGACTCTCAAAACTTTATTATTTCTTCCAAGCAAAGCATAGAAGAAGGTGGACGTGCCTAAATTGGAGAGTGGGTTAAAATCCCTGCTTCTCTGTTTAGCATAAGCTTGTTATCCAGGGCAAATAATGCAATCTCACCCTGACTTCAACTGCAAAAATTGGAGTGCTTATCAGTGATTATGGTTCGCCCTTACAATAGTGAAGTGGGAGAATGGAAGACCAGGCTCCCGTCCTTCACCTCTCGCGCTTGGCCTAGAGGGTCACGGCCCAGACACCCGCCGCAAGAAGAGTTTGTCCATTTACCAGACGACCAGGTACCCTGGTACAGGAACATACGGATGTGTCCATCTGCCTGCCCAGCAGCCCGCACTAGCCATGCCGACACCTGCGGCTCGGATCAGCTAGACGAAAATCCACACGTCGTTAGAGATGCCATGACGACCTAGACAACGGGAAGCACATCTGTACAAATATACACACTGAACATTTCCACACCAATCTACACGAAGAACATACTCAGTGCTCTGACGTAGGCGACAGGCATATTCACGGACGTGCATCTTTATTATTTTTACATAGGCTTTCAGAATGCAGAAACGCAAGACGCGTCATGAACTCATCTATAACGCTTGCTCACGCTTCTCTTGAAACCCGTTACCACCATGAGAGGTATAATGGAAACACGATACTGGTCGTGGAAATATATGCTATTATAACCTAAAAGCACCTATGCACCAAACAGACTACTTAAGCACCAGGCCCGAGTAGGCCTCAAACAAGAGCTTCCGTGGACATTAACAAAGCAAGAGTCAGGTTGCTGATCCTGCAGAAAGAACCCGGTGGAGCAACCAGCCAAGGTCGCAATGTTGCAAACCCACATCCAAGAACAAATCATCAAAGGCACGATGTTGCAACCTCGCACTCCGCGCCTCAACGATAAAGGCACGCCGGCAAATTAAACCAGACGCGCAGTAGAAAAAACAATATTAATTGTGCAGAATTCTGCCTCTTTCACGGTCCCTCCCCACGTGACCAAGCCGAACCTGACGAGATGCCAAAACCCAGGAGAGAAAAGGCGTCTGGGTCCCTCACTACGAGACACAGGCCGATACACTTGAAAGGCTCAATGGACATCTGCTACAGTGGGAGCGGTCAGCCTTCCACCTATGAATAAATCCTCACATTGTCTGCACGTACCCATATTGAAACATTGTTGCAACCACAGGTACACCGAGAGCTGGGAACAACGGTGGTCCCAGGCTGGGAGGCTCACAAGTGCACCAATCAGAACATGGGGCTCTTATCTCAGACGTCAGTAATATTAGCCAATCCTCAGGAGTCTTCATGTAACAATTCTTATGTATCTAATTGTAGGGACAACCCAGATATACCACCTGACTACACCTTGTCCACTAATATCATTCTCTATATGTGTACTATACTAACCCTACCACTCGAACAACCAATTAAGAGTGGTGATAGGTTTTTTGTTAACTTTCTGAAGTGACGCAAGTAGCGCGTCATAATGCAGTAAAAAGGGCCTGCGAGCCCCACGATTGTGTGTGTGTCAGGACGAACGCGTACGCTCCTTGACCCATCCCTGCCGTTTTGTCTAAATAAACAGCAGAGTCACCTTGCTCCTTGTGTGTGTCTCATACTCTATCTCATCTGGGATATACGGGAGGAGTTGGGGCCTCCCTGCCCGGAGGTCTGCGGACGGCCCGGCCGACCCCGGCAGAATTCCCCCCCGACAAGTTGGAGGCACTGCTGAGATCTGTTTAAGATCGACTTTTATTTTTAATTTTTCCAGGCACTCCCGTTGCGAGGAGGCCCGGCGGCGCGGCCCCCTCTGCCGTTGCCCCCTTCTGAGGACTACAGGACCATCGCGGAGCTGCGAGAAGACCGGACAGCGCAATCCGGATATTGGCCCTCGGGAGCCGGTTGAGAAGTATCCCGCCCGCGGTCGGCGAGTGTCCAGACGTGGTCCAGACGAGGGGAGGTGGCGAGCCGCTTGGAGGGGTGCACGCAGTCGAGCGGCCCTGCATCGAGAGAACTTGGTGAGCATGACACACACAACAAGCAATGCGAAATTGTGAGGGAGGGGGAGGAAGTAAATAAGGGAGGAGGGAGGTATTGTACAGATGTGCGGCGAAGGTTTAACTGAGGGTTGCCAATGGAATGAATGGTAGCGGACGAGTGCGAGAGCAGTCGGCTAAGTTACGCGAAAGAGGGGGGCGGGGCACGAAAACATCACGTGCAGCCGCTCGTAAGACACTGATGGCCTAGATTGCGACTACGTGTGAGGGTGGGTGTGTGTGGTTTCCTACGATTTGACATTTATTGATCAATGAGTAGATGAGGTTCCCTATTGTTCGAGCAAGAAACTTGATAGGTAGATGACGTTTCCCTGTGGGCGGTAGCTAGTTACATAGTTGCCCAAAACGGAAGATAATTGGCTGGTTAAGCCCTCCTGTTGAGGGGCGTATCACACGCGAGGCGACGCAGTGTGCGCAGTCCGGTTATACTATTGATGAGATTACCTTGTTCCAGGAGAGACAGGAAGACAGCTGTAGGGTTAGCGGGGTAGATTGCAAGTGTATTTTGAACTTAAAGAATATAACAAGAATATAACAGTAGCTCGAAGAAATCGGTGACGTCACCAGTAGGGATTTAATAGGATATCGCGAGCACAAGGAACTTTGGGTTTGAGAGTGGTGGGGAAGAGAAACATGATAAAGGAGCGGATACGGAGATAAACGATAAACGAGTGGACCGAAAGAGGAGAAGGGGAAAGGGGCGTGGCTGCGTACGGAGAACGCCGGCCACGGCAAGTGTAAAAGGGGGAGGAGAACGGAGAAAAAGGACGACTGTATAAGATCGTCGTAAGGGGTACGCAGCCGCAGGGGGCCGTAGGGGAAGGAATATAATATAACATCATATTTATTATTATTGCATAATTTGTCAAAGGATTGCCGTAAGTCCCCACACTTGCGGGGCAAGGTAAGCAATACAAGGTTGTATATTGTAAACTGCTGGTAAAGGGAAGGGTAACAAGGGGAGTGCCACTATGTCATACGGGAGAGGGTCGGGAGGGTGGGGGAACACCCTCACTACCCCACTCCAACACATATGCACAACACTGCCACCACATAGGGAGAAATTAATTAAGTACAGCATAGAGTGGACCCAGGGGACGGACAACAAAATGTTAACACCATGGCCACCTAATGGTAGTTTCGATCCATATGCCCAACATTCACTACTAAACCACCTGCAAAATACGTACAAGGGGAAGAAGTTGGCAAACCATGTGGAAGTGTTTAACTTATGGAGGATGTTCCAGGGGTCCCGACCAGGACCAAATGGAATGTTCACTATGAGGGAAACACCGGAAGAAAAGGAGATTAAGAATGAAGGAACGGATGGGGAAAAGGGGTGCGAAAGCACAAAGAATACGGGGAACGGAGGACAGGGAGGAGAAAAGATTGATAAATCAAACGACATAAAAAAGGAACCGAACAATGAGACACCCATAACACCGGGAGTGAAAACAGAGGGAGGAGGGTTGTACCCTTTAAGAGAATTAGGAGAAATAGAAGGACAGTTCAGGGCGGCTGAAGGATACTCGAACCCGGCATACAGCCCTCCACCATATGTGGCTCATAGGAAGATACCACTGGGGGAAGAGAGGATTGGAGAAGAGCAGACTGTAGAGATAGGAAACGATGAGTGGGTAGCTGCACAGATATTATTGAAATTACGAGGCTCACTAACTGGAGAAGAAAGGGAGGCGGTAAAGAGAACAAACGAGGATAGTGCCAGAGAGAGTGAAATGAGGGGAGAGGAGCTATTACGGCAGAAGGAAGAGATTTTGGAGGAAAGATTAGCAAAACTAAGGGATGAGCAGAATGAATTGATCAAACAACTTGAGAGGGAGGAAAGAGAGAGAGTGAGGAAAAGGAAAGAAGGTAAGAACGAATTGGAAAAATTAATGGAACGAAATGAGGAGCAAAAGAGAGAAGCTGAAAGGGTAAAAGCAGCAGCAGATAGGGTATCAAGAGTAGTGCTGAGAGAGAAGAAGAAGGAAGAAGAAGAAAAGGAAAAGGAAATGGAAATATGGAGGAGGAGGGTACTATCAGAGACAGCTAAGAAATATGAAGAGGGGAAGGTAATAGAGAGTATAGTAGAAAGAGAAAGGGTGAAATGGGAAAGGAAGAAAGAGGATGAAAGAATATTGGAACAGATGAGCAACGAAGTAATGGAGGAATTGAAAAGAAAAAGGGAGGAAAATAGTAGGGAAATGGAGGAGAGAAGTGAAGGGGGAAGAGAAGGGAGGAGTAGGGAGAGTGAAAGATGGGGAGATGTATATAAAAGTAGAGAGGTAGCAACAACATCAGCACTAGGGGGAACAGTTGATAACAACGAAAGGGGAGAAAGAGACTTAATAGACTTAAAAACAGTAACAATAAAAGGAAAAAAGGCAGAGTGGGGGGTGCCATTTATGAATGACTTTTGCAGTGAGGAGGAAGAAGGAGTGGAGAAGGATGGAAGAAAGAGCGAAAGGGAAAGCTTAGATAAGCTATACCTCACTAGAACAAACATAGATTCGCCCTGGATGAGTAGAAGATGGGAGGAGCTGGAGAGAAGTAAGGAGGGAGTGAAAAGAATAGGGGAAACACAAACCCATGAAACCACGCCACCCACATCCCCATCACGCCCTCCCACGTCACACCCTACATGTTCAACCACCGCACGCTCACTGCACAGAATAAAGCTCGCGCCCTTCATGAACGAACTTACACCTTATGCATGTCGGCTTAGGGACCTCCCTAGTCGCAGGCAAGACAGACAAATAAACATACCCGTATTGAACACAGGAAATGATGAAAAAAGGGGAAAGGAAGAAGAGGGAGGTAGGAGCAGAGGTAGTAAGGAAGAATTTGAAGTAGTAAAGGAAACGGGGGAAGAGGAGGGGTGTGACGACTCAATATTATGGAGCGTAAAGGGTGACACAAGACAGAATTTAATGCCACTGTTGGAGAGAGGAGGGGTTAGACCACAGTATGTACCTTGGAAACATACGGATAAAGAAAATATAAAATGTAGGCTCCCATCACTAAGTGGAGGTGCGGATAAGTGGATATATGAAATGGAAAAACACACCGCAGGACAGAAACTAGCAGTAGGAGATGTGAAGGGCCTGTTAATATCAATATTAGGGGATAGAGCGGATGACATTTGGAAAAGAGCGGGATTCCATGGGGTAACAATAACGAACACATCGCATGATGGGGCACCATTTGCAAACTGCAGACATGCGCTATGGCAGGCACTGAGAGTGCAGTACCCAGACACATCAGACATAGGAGCCATTACTTCCCGTAAGATGGGTGAAAATGAGGATCCTGTTGATTATATCCAGGATATTCAAGAGAAGTGGCGCATGGAAACTAGAGAACAATGGGACAAAACACCAGCCATATTTTATCATATACTAGTACAAGGGCTCCCAGAAGGAGTTCAGAAACAACTAAAGAAAGTAGTGGGGATGGAAGCAAAACCATGGCCAGAAATACAACTGACTATAGTACATCACTGCAGGACATGGCAAGGAAAAATGAAACAAAAGGAAGAGGACAGGAAAACAGAAGAGGCCAAACTAGTACAGAAAAAACTTACTAAATACACAATGGAAGGGGCACTAATAACTACGCCCACACCAGTGGCCCAAAGCCCAACGCAAGTAGTGGCTGCACAAGATCCCGCTCAAATAGCGCCTCCACAAGGTGTAATACAGCAAGTGCCGCCTCTGCAATTACACGCACCAAACATGGGAGGAGGGTACCCAATGCAAGGAACTGGGTATTATAGTTATAACAGAGGGAGAGGAGGGTTTATGAGGGGGAGAGGATACGGATATAATACCCAACAACAGGCTGGGGGACTTAGAAATTACTACCCCACAGGGCAACCCGTATACCAGGACAACACAGGGAGCTTCCCATGGCAAAGCAGGGAACCACCCGTGTGTTGGAGCTGCGGACTATTAGGACACATGTCACGTACATGTAGGGTCAGGCCAGGAACACCAGCATGGAATGAACAAGCACAACCTAGGACCTCACAAGAACAGCAGGGCATACAACAACAGCAGATGTCACAACAAGGGAGTGACCCACAACAACAAACAACACAACAGCCACAAACTTATTCATTACCACAACAACAAATAACACAGCAACTGCCACCGCCACAACAACAAGTAGCGTTAATACAACCACCACCCCAAACTCAACAAACGCAATTGGGTAGGGTGACGGTGTTGGGACACAACCCTTACACAGGGAATGGCCAATCATTGTACCCCCAATAGGCCAGCCCACAGACGGCCTTGGTGTGTCCCATCCTGTCAGTAACACCTAATAGTGCAGAGGAACCACGCATAGAGGTAACGATAGGTGACAAAAAATTATCATTCCTTGTTGACACCGGGGCAACCCGGTCTTGCATAAGGGAAGGTAAATTTAAAATGTCTGGCGAAGCCATGAACACCCAAGGATTTTCTGGGGCTAAGGGGTTGGTTCCATTTACTGATAACGTTCCATTATCTATTGGAGATTATGATCTGTCAGTCCCACTTTTGTATTATAGTGCCTCACCAGTAAATATACTGGGGAGAGACATAATGAACAGGTTGAATATGACGATCTCCTTTACAGAGGATGGCATAATTTGCTCTACTCCAGGGATTAACATGCTCGCAGCACGACAGATTTTGCAAGCATACTGTGGACAGACAGCGATTAGGGCGGAGCCAGTAGATGGCGAGCTATTCCAGTATGGCACAGACATGGCATTTGCATGGATGCCAGGGATAGAAGGGAAAATATGGAGGAGGCCAGCAGCCTATCTGTTCCGACCAGAAACACCAGTTAACGAACTGGAAGGGAAGGTGTTTGTAATGGACATTGAGAGCATTATTGCAACAGCTGATTATGTTGCTGTGCACGCCCAAGATAAAGAAGGGAGAGCATGGAGGGCGGTGATAGCACTAGCAGAAGGATGTAGGCTGACCCAGGTGTCAGATGAAGAGCTATTCTCAGAAGAAAAGGAAGAAGATGAAATGGTGTTCATGATGAGTGTAGAAATATGGCTAAGAGTGGCTCACAAACAAGTAGCACAGAAAATTGTAATGGCACTTGAGGCACCCGCAGGCACCCCAGTCCCATTTTTTAAGGAGGATATGTCAAAGGTGCCCAAATCATTATGGACTATTAGCCCTTATGACGTGGGATGCATAAAAAGCATAGGGGGTGTAAGGATAAAATTGAAAAAAGGTGCCATACTACCAAGAGTGAAACAGTACCCATTGTCAAAAGAGGCAGATGAAGGCATATATGAAACCATAACGGCCCTTATAAACAATGGCATATTGGTCCCCTCAGAATCACCATGTAACACAGCTGTGTACCCGGTGCGCAAGGCTAAAGGGGGGTCTTGGCGCTTCATACAGGACCTCAGACCCTTGAACAACATAGTAGAAGCAGAGTATCCAGTAACAGCAAACCCGGCCACAATATTGTGTGGCATTCCAGCAGAAGCATCACAATTTACAGTGATTGACCTTAAAAATGCTTTTTTCTCAATACCATTACACCCAGACTCGCAAGATTTGACAAGCTTCACTTACCGAAATACAAAGTGGAAACATACCAGGTTACCACAGGGGTATTGTGAATCACCCTCAATTTTCAATAGAGTAATACAGATGGATTTGGGTAACATTGAGGTGGAAAGCACAGTGTTACAGTATGTGGATGACATTATAATTTGCAGTACAAACGAAAGTAAATGTAGAGAGGACTCCTTAAAAATGTTGACAATATTGGCTGAAAAGGGGTACAAAGTAGACATGGAAAAGATACAATACTGTCAGGAACAGGTACTTTACATTGGCCAACTGATATCCCAACATGGAAGAAGGATTGCACCACAAAGAGCACAGGCCATCTCAAGCACTCCCGTGCCACAGACTGTGAGAGAACTACAGCAATTTCTGGGGCTGTGCAACTACTGTAGAGCATGGGTATTTGATTACAGCTCATACATAGGACCCCTGCTTGAGGGTTTGAAGGAAGCAAATAAAGGGGAGAAAAAGTTGGGATGGACTATGGAAATGAGGGAGGCATTTGACGAATTGAAAGACGCGATATCAACTGCTCCAGTACTGGCATCCCCAGACTATGAGCGACGCTTTTTTATATTTTCACATTGCGACTCAGCAGTGATGAAGGCAGTATTGGCACAAAAAACGAGCATGGGATATAAACCAGTAGCATTTTACAGCGGACACTTAGACCCTGTGATGTTAGGCCACTTCCCTTGTGAACAAGGTCTTGCTGCAGCTGCATTTGCAGTAGAAAAAGCATCAGCAATAACTATGGGGTGTCCAACTACACTGTTTGTGGAACATGCACTATTTGCGATATTGAATAAACCTAAGTCCACACTAACGACACAGAGGGCATCAGGTTATGAGATTATTTTGTCTAAAGCTGAACTAGCAATTGTTAGATGTAGCACGGTCAACCCTGCAAGGTTCCTAGCAGAAGTAATTGAAGAGGGAGATTACGCCCACGACTGCACCCAAATAACTAAAATGTACTCATGTACTAGAAAAGTTGAAGAAAACGCACTAGAGGGAGGTGAGCTTTTGTTTATTGATGGGTCATCAACTATTGATCAAGGAGATGGGATACGAAGGACTGGGGCAGCAGTAGTAAAAATGATGGAGGCGCCGGTGTGTGTGGCTATGAAGTGTGTACAATTACCACAGCATTACTCTGCTCAAGCCGCGGAACTGGTTGCACTAATATTGCCATTAAAGGAAAGTTTTAATAAAAGAGTAACCATATATTCCGACAGTGCATATGTTACATCCACTGTCAGGGTTATCAAAATGGAGAAGAAGAGGGTTTAGGAGAGCTGATGGCACTCCAGTACAACATGCCCTCTTGTTGGCTGAACTAATTGAAGTAATAAACGACCCCCAAGAACTAGCCCTAGTCAAATGCACCGCACACACCAATGGGGAAGACTACGTATCAAAAGGGAATGCAGCAGCAGACGCACATGCGAAATATGCTGCATACTTTGGTGAGATATGGAACCCCACAGACTCACAGAGAGGGAGAGGGAGGGGAATAGCAAGGGAGATGTTAATAAGAGAAGGGTACACCCATCTCCCAGCCACACAGATTATGGAACTACAAGCGGCTGCACCAATGGCCGAAAAAGAAGTATGGGTAAAAAGTGGATGTACAATGTCCCCAACCGACGCACTATGGCGCCAGGGTGGCACTGGGAAAGTTGTAATACCGTTGGCACTGTTAAACACCGCCCTGAGCCAATTACATCACCCTGCCCATACAGGCAAGGAAATAATAGCAGCACGAATTAGAGAAGATTGGTTTTGTCCTGAGTTAAACTCTCATGTGTCAAATTTTATCAGCAATTGCCTCACATGTCAACAGTTTACGGCCGGTCATACTCTAAAGGTGATAAGAGGTACCATACCCCGGCCAGAAGGACCTTTTCGGCACCTTCACATTGACTATGTTGATATGATCAACATATGTCAAGGTAATAGGTATATGATTGTAGTAGTATGCCCATTTTCCAGGTGGATTGAAGCAGGGCCCTGTTCACACCCTGATGCGTTTAGAGCAGCCAAATTCATAGTAAGGGAGGTTTTCCCCAGGTGGGGAGTGTGCGAGGTGTTAAGATCAGACAACGGCCCACATTTCGCAAACGAAATGTTCCAGCATATCACATCCCTGCTGAACATTAAACACAAATTTGCATGTGCATACCACCCACAGGCTAATGGTGTATGTGAACGCCTGAATGGCTTATTGAAGGAGGCAATTGCTAAAATACAACAAACAACAAAGAAAAGTTGGTTGTATTGCCTTCCGTTAGCTTTATTTGAACTTAGAAATAGGCCAGGGTCCGACCACCACCTCACCCCTCACAAAGTGGTTACTGGACGTCAAATGCGCCTTCCCCTAACCCCAACGTCAAGGGCATTCACCGACCACGAAAGTTCAGCGAGTGTGTTAGGTGATGAAATGTATCAATATGTGTCTTCTTTGATTACTAGTGTCGTGTTTGTGTCTCAACAGCTCGAGCGCACACGGGGCGGGTCTACCAGCAATCAAGAAAAAGGCGCAAGTACAGAATTGGGTAAGGAGAACTTGTGCAAACTTGCCAAAGGTGACCACGTGCTACTTCGCAATTTCAATAGAAAGTGGAACGAGAAGAGGTTCACTGGCCCTCATCTGGTAGAGGACGTATCAACAAGAGCAGTAAAACTAAAGGACAAGCGTGCCTGGAACCACCTACATGACGTAAAGATCTACAAACTGCAGACCCGCCCCAGCGCCAACGACAGGTCCATTGGAAGAACAGCAACAACATCCCCGACAGCGGAAGAAAGTTCCACCACAGACAACGACCCAATTGTTCCCTCGGAGACGATAACTGACGAAGAAAGGGGTGATCTCCATACTGCCCACCCCATGGTCACACGCTCAAAGAGTAAAAATACTTCTGCCATCTGAGCGCAAATCCCCCCCCCCCATTGACTGCTAAGTACAGTTGTAATTAAAACTGGAGGACATTGCTTGCACCAATACACATGTAAACACGTGAATGTTCTCTTTTTTCTCTCGCACATACAGGAACTGCGTAATATTGTATTGTTAAGAAAAAGCTAATTAACAAGTTCAGTGTACAGGCGTAGATGGTGCTGCCAGACGATAACTACCCAGAAGAATTGTCACATCAATTTGTATACGAAATAAAAAGGCCAACATACCTAAAAAGGAGAAGGGTACGTGTCTACTACACAGCCTTCCTCCTGGCCATAGAATATTACATGCCCCACCTCCGCCCATACTTGCCGGTCCTAAGGGACCGATCACTTAGAGTAGCGTGGGAGCAGCTCTTCGCCTGGGCACTGAATGACTACTTGATAGGGAGAGCTTAAAGGAAACAAAACTAACATTTAATAACGAGCACTTTTGAGAATTTTTAGGCGGGCAACTTTAACGTCACAAGAATACGCTGCCAGGACTGCAGCAAGGTAAGAGCAAAATGCCGGTGAGATTAGCATATGTAATAAAAATAATAGGGATTTTTATGATCACCGGGTTCTTGGCTGCCTCTGTCTGGCAGTACAGCTATGCTATCGATTTTATTGCTGCACCCAAACCTAATATACCCCCGTTCCCTGCTGCAACAGGTGTTACGTCAGGTGGTAATAGTAACTTTGCACCCAAGCAAAATAGAGTTAAACGCAGCACATACTCAGACAATAAAGGTATTGATAATTATGTACAAGATTCAGCACACGTCGCAAACAACATGTGGTACCAGCACATCACCCGCATTGGTAAGCAGACAACTGAGGATAGCTGTTACGTTTGCTCATTAATACCATACGCCATGAGCGCTTCACGAACATTTGTTGCCACAGAAATAGATGAAAAGACAGCACAGTGCATAATATATTTGGCCCTGTTCCAAACGAAAGGAAGATTTCAAGGAACAGTAGTGCACATGACATGGAAAACACGAGACTCATACCCATATGAAAACAACTTCCTCAAGACCTATCTGAGTTATCACAAGACCAGTTTACATGCTGAAGCATTCAGATACATAACAAGTGGCCCTGCAAAAGGAGAAACAAAGAAGGTAACACTGCAGTATCTACCATGTGATTGGTACGCCACTGAAGTTCCAGGTAAACAAGGATGCTGGGAGAGGCCGCTACTGACGATAACAGGAAAGGTGTATCTGGGCAGCAGCTGGGAGATAGGAGTGATTGGCAGCAACATGGTAACAAAAGAAACTATCTCAACCATCGAGACACACAATCATCGATGTTGGACGACGTGGATCAAGTATGTACCAATGCTCACGTGGGTAGAAGAAGATGAAAACCCAATAACTATACTACCATTGACTGCGCTCAAAGTATGCTACCAGCATAAAGGAGAGGTGGACGTAGGATATAACACCAATTGTGCAAGCGTGGTGGAGTTACCTGAGGGGGGAGCGGGAACAGCAGTAATAATGGACCATTATTGGGCCTGCGGAGAGAAGGCATATCATACACTGCCTCCCCTGTGGAATGGTGTGTGCACAATGGTACACGTCAATGTACCATCACTAGTGGTACCTAAGAAGAATGTCGATGTGGCGAAATTTCCTAAAATGGATGAAGGGGATAGGAGAAGAAAGAGATCTGCACCACTTCAGAAGGAGCAAGAGAACAGGACCAACAGCAATGATACTGTCCTAAATAGGAGAAAAAGACAAGGAGAGCCACTGACAGGAAATTACCTGTGGGGAAGGTCGGAAACGGAACTAACATCAATACCGCCAGAACACAGGCTATTCAGCAGAGCAGCAATGTTCTTCTCCTCAATAATACATCCGGGACTGCAGGCATACGCAAACGCAAAATGGCTCCAAATAACCAGATGGGAACTAATGATGACCATCAATTCAACAGTAAATGGGTTCAACGCAATTAAAGAGGAGCTGCGAGCTGTAAGGATGGTAGCACTCCAGAACAGATATGTATTGGACCTTCTCACAGCAATGGAAGGAGGAGTTTGTGCAAAGATAGGACAATCTTGCTGCACGTTCATACCTGCCAACGATGCTGACAATGGTACACTGACAGAAGCAGTTTCACAATTGGCCCAGATGCACTCCAAAATGATAGATGAAAGTAACGGTGTAGACAAGGATAAGAGCTGGTTTTCACTATTATGGTCATGGATGCCATCTTGGCTGTCAGATGGACTGAAAATAATAGTGGGGTGTACTATTTTGGCTGGAGCTACTCTGATCATAATTAGATTTTGGAAGGCCCGGAAGGCACGCACGACTGACGAGTTGCTGGAAATGGTGGGAATGCACCCCTTAATGCCAGCAGATGACGGCCAGCATACAGGTGTGATAATAGAAGAAAGGGAGAAGTTGCGCACCCAAATCATCACCAATCATCTAGACCCACCATCAGTGAAGATCGAGAACCCAAGGAACCCCAGGAGCTACATAGGAAGATGGGTATATTGTACTCCTGGAGGAACATGTGAATATATGTATTGGTCATTTGAAGATCATGTAAACCATTATGGACATCTCGGAGGGATAACTAAGATATGGAGGGTAAGAGGAGATAACGAGAAGGATATGTTTGTGGTCGACAAGTCGACCAGAGGGGGGACTGAAGTGGGAGAATGGAAGACCAGGCTCCCGTCCTTCACCTCTCGCGCTTGGCCTAGAGGGTCACGGCCCAGACACCCGCCGCGAGAAGAGTTTGTCCATTTACCAGACGACCAGGTACCCTGGTACAGGAACATACGGATGTGTCCATCTGCCTGCCCAGCAGCCCGCACTGGCCATGCCGACACCTGCGGCTCGGATCAGCTAGACTAAAATCCACACGTCGTTAGAGATGCCATGACGACCTAGACAACGGGAAGCACATCTGTACAAATATACACACTGAACATTTCCACACCAATCTACACGAAGAACATACTCAGTGCTCTGACGTAGGCGACAGGCATATTCACGGACGTGCATCTTTATTATTTTTACATAGGCTTTCAGAATGCAGAAACGCAAGACGCGTCATGAACTCATCTATAACGCTTGCTCACGCTTCTCTTGAAACCCGTTACCACCATGAGAGGTATAATGGAAACACGATACTGGTCGTGGAAATATATGCTATTATAACCTAAAAGCACCTATGCACCAAACAGACTACTTAAGCACCAGGCCCGAGTAGGCCTCAAACAAGAGCTTCCGTGGACATTAACAAAGCAAGAGTCAGGTTGCTGATCCTGCAGAAAGAACCCGGTGGAGCAACCAGCCAAGGTCGCAATGTTGCAAACCCACATCCAAGAACAAATCATCAAAGGCACGATGTTGCAACCTCGCACTCCGCGCCTCAACGATAAAGGCACGCCGGCAAATTAAACCAGACGCGCAGTAGAAAAAACAATATTAATTGTGCAGAATTCTGCCTCTTTCACGGTCCCTCCCCACGTGACCAAGCCGAACCTGACGAGATGCCAAAACCCAGGAGAGAAAAGGCGTCTGGGTCCCTCACTACGAGACACAGGCCGATACACTTGAAAGGCTCAATGGACATCTGCTACAGTGGGAGCGGTCAGCCTTCCACCTATGAATAAATCCTCACATTGTCTGCACGTACCCATATTGAAACATTGTTGCAACCACAGGTACACCGAGAGCTGGGAACAACGGTGGTCCCAGGCTGGGAGGCTCACGAGTGCACCAATCAGAACATGGGGCTCTTATCTCAGACGTCAGTAATATTAGCCAATCCTCAGGAGTCTTCATGTAACAATTCTTATGTATCTAATTGTAGGGACAACCCAGATATACCACCTGACTACACCTTGTCCACTAATATCATTCTCTATATGTGTACTATACTAACCCTACCACTCGAACAACCAATTAAGAGTGGTGATAGGTTTTTTGTTAACTTTCTGAAGTGACGCAAGTAGCGCGTCATAATGCAGTACAAAGGGCCTGCGAGCCCCACGATTGTGTGTGTGTCAGGACGAACGCGTACGCTCCTTGACCCAGCCCTGCCGTTTTGTCTAAATAAACAGCAGAGTCACCTTGCTCCTTGTGTGTGTCTCATACTCTATCTCATCTGGGATATACGGGAGGAGTTGGGGCCTCCCTGCCCGGAGGTCTGCGGACGGCCCGGCCGACCCCGGCAGAATTCCCCCCCGACAATAGGACAGTTTTAATAATTGTAGGGACAAATTGTTGTAGCCTGGTGCTCCTCTGCTAGTGGCTCCAATACTGTCACATATAATTGCATTATTGCTGCACTGGTCCTTCCCCAGTCTCCAATCACTTGATTTGACAGGCAGACAGTCTCACCAACCAGTCAGTGACCAGAGTTTCTAGTATAGCGGACTAACTGTGGTTGAACCAACATTACATTTTCTCCCCTGTTGCTCCCAGCCATCCAGAGTACTGCCCCGCAATCTGTAATGTCCTGTTATGTTATGATATTGAGTCTTATGGCCAATCCCACCCAATACCTGAAGAGTAAGAGCATTCCTAAGAAAGTCTAACTTTTGAACTGCCTGGGTTTTTCTATGCAAACTGGCAGATGGTGAATTTACCTGGGTTGTGTTCTCAGTAAAACAGAAAATGGTAAAGGAATGATGTGTTTCTCAAACTTACAAGTACAATTCTGAAAACTAAATTGGGGATAGCAGAAGAGTTGCCCTTTCAGAAACTGAAATTAAGCCATTTGGTAGAACCTCATCTTACCATCAACCTGACTTCCCTAAGATTCTTTTTTGGAGACCAATGTGTAAAATGTGCCACTGGGTGCATTCCCATTGTAAATGCAGTCCAATGGCAAGATGCATCTAGTATTCTATTCCTACATAAGTCAAACCTTGCTGAGTGCACCATATTCGATGGACATGTTGGCAATTAAAAACTCATAAGTGAGGATTTAGAGGAATCTCTGGCTATAATATGATATATTTTATTTGTATTGCGCTCATAGACAAGTGTTTCTGAGCGCAACGAGGCAAGGGGGGGGGCAAGGGAAGACAAAACAGCAATCTTACTAGGCCCAGTGACACTGAGAACGTGCACGTGCAGGGGGAGCAAAGAGGGGAAAGTGCAAGGGAGAGGGGAAAAGTGGAAAATGATGAACAAGGGGTAAAACAATACAAAAGTTATTGCAGCCAGCAAGGTGGCAAGTGCAGGTTTTGAGTGCAGTCAAGGGGTGTCTGGTAAGTGCAGGTAAGGGGACTGTATGGTAACAAGTGCAGGTGTTGTCAGGGGCAGTGCGGGTGAGAGGCTGGGTGGGCATGGACCTGGGCCCGAAAGCAGTGGGAAAACCAGCAGGTGGATTATGCCAAAGCAGACCGATCAGCAGGGGAGAGGGGGAGTGAAGGTAGAAGCAAAGAGGAAGGTGTTGAGGTGCTTCCGGGGATGGTCCTCCTCAGGTTTCAGAGTGCCAGGGACGCTGTTGCAGAGGCAGGCCCCTGGTGAGGAAAGAGAGCTGCCACCAACTCGTTGCTTGGAGAAGCGACAGATCCTGAGGGAGTTGGA
Organism: Ambystoma mexicanum; assembly: GCF_040938575.1. Taxonomy (NCBI): domain Eukaryota; kingdom Metazoa; phylum Chordata; class Amphibia; order Caudata; family Ambystomatidae; genus Ambystoma; species Ambystoma mexicanum. The sequence continues at coordinate 1,328,988,808 of NC_090929.1, read as the reverse complement.
GGTGGAGGAGCGAAGAGCTTGAATGGGAAGGTATTTACGGAGGGAAAGTTGAAGGTATTTTGGACCCAGGCCCCAAAAAGCCCTGTGGACAATGCAAAGGGTCTTGAATTTAATCCTTGCAGCCACTGGGAGCCAATGAAGAGATTTCAGGGGCGTAGAGATATGATCCCAGGGCTTGAGGCTAAGGACAAGTCTCGTACAAACAGGATTGTGGAACTCAAAATGTTAATCATACTGGTATTAGTCTATGTGCATCAGATAAATGAATTGGTTACAGTTAAATAATAAATGGAACTATATCAATATGGAATTCCTTAACTCTCATATATACATAGTTTTCAACTGGTCTATTTACTACATCGGCATAATAGATTTCTGGAAATTCAGCTATGTTTTTGTTTTGGTGTGCCACCACAAGATTTCCTGTGGCCTCATCAGGCCACCCCTATAAAAAATGTCTGGGGGCGCCACTGTTCCGAGCACCACAGGGATGGGCACTGAGCTCTCTGGCAATGAGACTATTAGTGACGATAAAAGGTATTTTCTGTACACACTGCCAAGCGTGAAACTAGCGTGGGAACTTGTTGGAGAGACTAAAGTGTTACCTTTAAATGAGATGCACTTTTCCGGTATCAATCTTAATAATCCATACTATTGACAATAATAGGAAAACATTCAAGCAGTTTATCCAGGGAAATAGTCTGAGTAATAATAAAATTAGCGCCGATGACCCATTTGTAGTGGTGTCAGGTGTAGAGGAATAAAGAATTTCAGTTGAATTAGGGATATTCTCTGGGCCAAGGGTGTATTCATGTCTTATTAAAGTAGCAAACATCTTCCTCCAATATGTGTGAGATTAAACAATGCAATGCTGCTCTTCTGGTTGATGGGCAATGGCACCTGATCGGATTTACACACAACTACTTTGGTGTGCCCTGTTCATCCTTCGTGTCACCTACATCGAGTTTGCTAGACCATATTTAATGACACCGTGAAACTCTCTCTAATCCAAATTAATGATTATCTTTATATTTTTTCTATAAATGATTTGGCAATGGATCGCCGTTCTTTGTAGGATCCTACGACCACAGCACGTACACAATCATACATATGAACCAAAACATAGCGCAAGTGAAACGGTGCATGTTAATGAAAACTACAGCATTTGATGCTACCTATTGAAAATAATATTGTTTTCTGAATGGCATACTTCAATTTTAATAAGCTTTAATTTGACTAGAAGTGCCTCTCAGAAAAGTTAAGGTGTTTGTAATGTTGCCTATGGTGCTTTCTTATTATGTAGCTGCACACATTATTCTGCAAAATGCAATTTGAAATGGGTTTAGAATATGCGGAAATTTCACAGAGTTTAATTAAATGTGCAAAAGAACATTTTCCTGATCTGCCACAGTGAACCCAGGTCATTCCTCATTAGAAGGATACACGCAGAATTGGGAGTACAGTGTCGGGTGTGGGCAATCATATCTGGAGTATTGAAGAACCGTGAATAATAATCCCAATAGAGAGTACTTGAAAGTTAATATACTTTTATTTCATGGCAATGAATAATTAAATATTTCTAAAAATGCAAATAAGCATATTTTTTCTATTAAGGCTGGCGCTATTTTTTTCATCATGCATTTATCCAGTGGAAATAAACAAACAATAAAAACACTAATACATGGAGAGAAACTTTAATTTCCTAAAATTTAAACCAGCTATGTAGCAGAGATACGTTTATTAGAAGTCATAAGAAATAATCTACACATATTCTAGCATTCAAAACAATACCATCCAAAAAGTATAGAACCATACCTGCCAACGTGCCTTGTCTCAGTCAGGAGATGCTATTCCGTTTCTGATTGTAACTTTGCATTCTGGGATTTGTCCTGAATTTGTATCGGGAAAATACGGGATTAAAAATCTCAGAATGCAAAATTAAATCCAGGACTGGACTAGTCACTTTTACTTGACAATCTCTTCGTGGGGGTGATACCATCTCTGCTTACTCAAAAACCCGAGCCTCCGTTCTCTTTGGGTCCACGTTTTTGTCTGAAAATTGCCCCTTAAAGAGTCATATTGGGAACAGAGGCACTAGGATCGGGCTCGTGCGCCCATTACTTTCCACATTTGGAAATGGCAGTTCGAAATGGCAGTTCTCTCCTTATGTGACATACTATTTGAATACGACCCAAGGGGAGTTAGTTGATAAATTGTGATGCAAATTACGCAATTTAAAGAGTATTTATTCAGCAACAACGGTCAAAACTACTAGCCACATAGTGAAATAGCTCATCAAACTGGCCCACACTGGCCAAAAATGTGGCCCATGCTGACCAAAAAAAAACAGGCCACACTAGCATTTTGCGTGTTTGGTTTGAACATTGCCCTATGGACTTATAGGCCAGTCCAAACCTGAGAGGCACTGAAACCACACTACATACCTATCTTTAAATCGTGGCTGTAAGCACAACTAATAGGACGTTCTGTAAATATACATCTTAGCCTCCCATTGGATGGACAGAGGAGCAATCAATGTCATCATGGCACCTAGAGGGAGTGGCTTGACTGACGAACCTTACCCGCCATATGATCTGTGGGTGGTACTGCGGTTCATTCCCACACGTGGGACACATGAGCACCGATGTCTTTGAACTGAGCTAGCTGTAAGTGTAATATTTCTTCACACAATGATGTGTACATACATGTTCACAGCTAAAGAACAGCAATGTGAATGTGTGATCATAAGATGATGCACGGGTTATCCTCTCTGCTGCAGCTTGTATGTATATCTGTAAACTTTGCAATAGGAAGAGCATGTGCACATATAAGCACATTGTAACAGATGCCCCATCTGCAAATGTTTCAAAGCAGCACTTAAAGTGTGGTGTACATTATCCGGAATCGCATACTCACTGACTGACTTTCGTTGCTGTATTAAGTACTAGTTCAATCACAAAACCTATGTACCGATGCAGCACAAACACACATTGCTTTCCAGAAAATATGTTTCAAAATTGTAATTATCCTCCATCACATTGCAGTGTCAATCGGAGTTAAGTCAGATGCAAATGCCAGTTCAAAATTGGACCAATGGTGCCAAAGTCTGCAAAATACCAGTGTATATGAAACATGCATGGTTAACAGAGGACAAATCGGATCACTTGCTCTCATTTAAAATATATATATATGTATATGTACGCGGTAGCGTCCATGTAGTTATGGTTAAGTTGGTGTTTCCATAGGAAGAGCATTTTTTGGGTGACGAATCCTCACCAAACTTTGCAAAAAAGAGTATATGGCCCATTCTGAATTTTTTTGCAAGGTTTGGAGAGGTTTGATTTTTCCCATAGACATAATGGGAAAAAACTTTGCGCACGCCTACAGCCCAAAACCGCGGGACGGATTTACACCAAATTTGCGGCAGGGGCTTGGTGTAAATCCGTCCAGTAGTATTTTTTAAAATGGCCAAAATGTAAGGCAAAACAATTTGTGATATCTCCGTTCGCTTCGCGGACGGACCTCCCTGTTCGCTCTGCAGATAGTGCCCCGATTGGCCTAGCGGCTTGCGCGATGTCCGCGGAGATCTGACGTGTTCGCTGATTGGACGGCGTGGGGCGTGGAGCGCATCAGATTTTTGGTGGCGTCTGCCATCTTGCATTCGCAGACGACCGCGGACAGCGAGGTGAAACTTGATTTAAAAATTGTATTTAGTGGAGTGTGTTGGTGTGTAAGAGTGTTTGGCGAGGGTGGGGGAGTATGAGATAGGTGCAATGTTGTATTTTTTTTATGTGCTAGACGCTTTTGTTGTGTTCGATTTGTCTGCGGACAACACGGCTGTTCTGAAATGTTCATAAATATATGTTCATAAATGTTTGGCTATAGCATTGAGAAAAGAGGAGGGTTTACAAGGCATAAGTTGTTGAGGGATGTTGCAAAAAATGTGGTTATACGCAGATGACTTGTTATTGGTCCTCAAGAATCTTGGTGAGTCAGTACCGGTTCTTATGAACATTCTCAAAGCTTTTCACCAGTGTTCTGGTTATAAGATTAATTTGGCAAAATCGGAGGTTTTACCGGTAGTGCCGCTGTGTGACAAACAATTTATAACCCGGTTGGGATTCAAGTGGTGTGCTGAAAAAACTATTGGACTTGGGGGTATGGATTTTGCCTAATGTTGCTGATTTTGTGAGAGAAAATATGATGATGGTGTGTACTAACCTCAAATCAGATTTGAAGAGATGGAATGTGTTGCACCTTTCCCTTTGGGGGAAGGTGAATGCTTTGAAAATGGTGTCGACTCCTTGCGTGAATTTTGTTCTGAGTATGATCCCTTTAGATATTGAAAAGCATTTTTAGCGTGAGTAAGATAGCCTCATGCAGGAATTTTTGCGGGATAATAAACCTCCTCGCCTGAAGATTAGCAAATTGCAATTGCCTTTGTCTAAGGGTGGGCTGGGGGTCCCTAATTTTAAGGCATACCATCTGGCGTTTATGTCGCGGAATATTTTTGATTTTCTAAAATCGGAAAATGAGGACTGGATGTGTGCAGAGTCTAGCCATGTCGGCCCTTTGTCGCCTAGGGCCATTTTGACCAGTAAGCTATCGCGAACAAGGGTGGAAGGCCTGCTAACTAGGAGTTTACGGAACTCTTGGGTGGCCTTGTGTGAGTGTCTGGGTTTCAATACTTTGCGAGATCCGAGTGCTTCGATTTGGCTGAATCCATGTATTACGCTTGAAGGGAAAACTTTGTTCTGGCAGGATTGGTATCTAGCCGGGGTGCATTGGATTAGTGATTTGTTCAATGGTTTGCTTTGGATGACGGCTAGGGAATTTCGGTTGAAGTTTGAAATTCCTACTTTTTGCTTGACGGACTATCGGAAGATCAGGAGGGCGGTGGGGGAGGGGGACTTGGAAAAGAGAATCAACATAGACATGCTTGGATGGATACCTGGAGTGAGTGGATGTGGCCTGGTTAGTTATGTCTATAGACTGGTTGTGTCGAACTATCGGGCTAATGATACTTTGAGATTGGATTGGAATCAGAGAATTGGTAAGGATATTACTGAGGAGGATTGGACAAGTATTTGTGAGAATGCGAAATTGTGTTCTTTGAATCTTGCTGATAGGTCGCGTCAAATACAGATTTTGAATGGAACATACTGGACACCTGAGAGAATGATGAAAAGAGGGATGAGTTACAGTTCGGAATGTTGGGTGTGTTCACTTGAGGAGGGCACCTTGGAGCATATGTTGTGGGGATGTTCGAGGGTGAGAGGTTTGTGGTTCGAGTTTGATCAGATCTGTGAAAAGATTTTGGAGGAGACGGTTCATATGGATTTTAAGACAATTATACTAGGCTGTGGGGATTTATTGGACGCCCTGACTACTTCCCAGAAGAAATGGATCTTTCGTGGGGCAATGGTGGGGAAGAAACTCATTTTGAGACATTGGAAAACGTCTAACCCAATTACTATTGAGGAATGGATTTCAGAGATGCATTCTCTAGCGGATATGGAGAGAGTGTTATATCAGAGAGAGAAGAAAACTGCATTATTTAACAAGATTTGGGGTAAATTTCTGCTATTATATTAGACCAGTTCATTGATTGTTTTGTGACTCCTGGGGGGCTGTTTTTTTTCCGGCTGTATATAGTTTTGTTGGCTTTGTTGTCATTATTTTATGATGTAATATTGTGTACATATTATTTCTATGTTGTGTTATTCTTGAAAATAAATAATTAAAAAAATAAAGTAAGTATCAAAGATAAGTGACATCTTGGGCTCAAGATGCAGAAACATATGCTACAGAAAAAAAAGAAAATGTTCGTAAATAAACAGAATGGATTCGGTGTCAAGTTGAAAGTGTTCTAAGAAGACGCGTGGGGTCCTGGAATATATTTGTATTTTGTATTTTGTTTATTTGTATAGCGCAAACCAGGCCCGGAGGCTATCGGGCACATATCTTGAGAGCAATGGTTACATAGGTTGCATACAGTGATTATATATCAAACAATAAATATAGCATAGAAATAGGCATAGGTAAGTAGTACAATGATACATGGTTTGTCGAATAGTACATAGGTTATTGCATCAAGTTTTCAGAATGTAGCTTGGGGTGTCCTGAAGACGTTGTCTGTTTTGTTCGCTGTCAAGCTGAAAGTGTTCTAAGAACACTCGCGGTGTCCTGAAATGTTCATACATAAAGAAAATGGGGGTGTCCTGATGACGCTGTCCGCTGTAACTTATCACACTCATATGCCATGCACCCAAGAGTCTATGCCCTGGTCACAATCATCGCAGCATATCACACTCATAGTGGCTTTTAACTTTGGGTCAAAAACAAATTTATAAGGAACAATGTTATAAGCCAGTACGGGTGTGATATGCTGCGATGGTTGTATTTATCATGTTATACTTACTATTTGGTTTAGTAACGGGAGTCCATGTTTTTCTTGTTCATTTCTGTGATAAAAGAAAACAGCATGTTAGTATTAGTATTTTATAAAGACTTATTACATTGTACAATCACAATTTTTTCTTTTTTTTGACCCTCATATTTAGTAGATGACAAACCAGAGTACTGTGCAATTTTCTCAGTTTCTGTGTTTGTTGCTAAAATCACTGGGTCTGTGGGAGAAAAAAAATCCATGTTGGATTAAAAAAAAACCTTTTTCTGTTATGCTACAGTTTATTTGTTTGTTTGTTTTCAGAGTTTACTTGTTTCTGGCTAATGCTTTATACATTGGATTGTTCCAGTTTTTGGGAGCAGTAAGATATTAGGTATTTGTTTGGATATTTTAAAATTTTGGAGCAGTTAGATACCAGTAGGCATATTCTAACTGTTAATTTTTTTTATATAATTTCGTGGTATTGCTTTATCTATTTGGATATTTCTAAATTTTGGGACAGTTAGATACCAATTGGCGTATTCTAACTGTATATGTTTTGCTTTATTTGACTGGTATTAATTTATCTGATTAGTTGTTGTAGCATTTTTGGGCAGTTAGATAGCTTTTGGAATATTGTGACACTTTATATTTTTTTACTACAAGTGTACTTAAGGTTTAAGTACAGTTTAGTTATCAAATTTTGGTTTTAAGAACATTAAATAAGCATTTGTAAGATTTGCTGGTAATCTCTGCTTTAGAGTAACGGTACAATCATTACATTCAAACCATCCACATTTCTTTTTTATATATGCAGTGTAGTGCCTGAGTTGGTTGTGGCTCCTGCATGGTAGATTATACCTATTGTTGTGAAGGTTTTCCTACCAAGTGATATTTGATCATGTGTGAATCCAGTCAGCTTGCAGTTCTTTTTGGTACCATCTGCATTGTAAAGTAGAAGCATTAGTATTACGTGTTTACTATGTGTTTGTAATACCAACGAGTACTAATAGTAAGTACATTAGAAATTCTTGAGGATCTTCCTGTGAGTTTATAGTGAATTTCATCATTCCAGCACAGTAGTCCAATTGTTGTCTTATCCAATAAACACTATACGTGTTTTCAGGATTATTTGCTGCATTTCTGTGAAGTACTAACATTTGCAAACACAATGGGTCTGTACTGTGTAAGTAAATGTTCTCAACAATTGGTGGTAATTGAAATAGAATATTCATTGCTACATTTGCCTAGCAACTTACACCAACTATATTTGAGAGTTTAAGTGGACCAAGTAGTTCTGTATCTGACTGCTTTTTTTGGAGTGTGTCTTCCTTCTTTGAAGAAGTACCTGGTTTACTTTCCCTAATTGATTCTTTTTTGCTTGTGGCACTGGACGAAGTATTACTTTCTTTTACTCTCTTTGGAGGATTTGCAGTGACATCCTGTTGCTTTTCTGTTTGATTTATTTTTCTTTTATAATGTTTTACTTTTTGTGGAACAGAATATGTGTTTAGATTGGGAGTGTATAGTGAACAAAGTCTATTGTATTCTAAAATGCAAGGAATATCAGCATTTATTTTACTTGCATCAAAGTTGATTAGAAATAGACCCTCAATATATATGTTTGTTTTGTTTTGTTTTTGTTTGATATGCGTAGGAAAGCATGTAAATCTTCCTGTGCATATTCTGCACAACTTAATGTAACAAACCAAGTGGGTGGGCCAAGGTTTCTGATCATACAACATACATCTCCATGACGTCGAAACCAGTACTCTTTAGTACCACGCATATTTGCTAATAGATTTGTAAGATATGCTTGTAAAACCTCATCTTTTTGTTGAACTTTTTGTAATAATTGTGTAGCTGTCATATTTTGAAAGTGTGATCCTGATTTTAATATGTGTGCAACTCCGTAACATAAAGTTGCTAGTTCACTTACAAAGAGTAGGTGGAGTATGTATTCCACATGTTGTCTAAATCTGGGATCTTCAGAATACACCCATAATGAGCGGTATTCTGATGCTGATATTTGAATAGGTCTATCATCGTACCATCCTCCTTTGCCAGTAGGAAAGAGTAAAGGAAAAGCACGTGCTTCTATACTTTTTTCCCATATGCTGATTTGTGATCCTTTTGTTTGACGCATTTGGTACGTTTCCAGTGCATATTCTATGGTGTCATTAGAGTGCAAAGGATGAATTGTATAATGGTCTAAAGTATTTGATATTGTAGCAGGATCCAAGAGTTCAAATTGACCAGTTTCATGTGTTTCTTGAATTATTTCAGTTGTATCTTTCAAGTTTTCTTCAATATTAATTTCTTTGTAATATTAATTATTCTCTTTAAGATATTGCAAGGCTTGTCTAACTTTATGTAAATCTACAAGCTGTTGCCATATTTTTTTGTCTTTTGTAGGTACTCCATTTACTAAGATAATTAAAGATTGCTGCATTGGACGTTACACTCCTAGAGTATGCACATTTTCCTTTAGATCTAATGTTAAATACACTACTTTTCCACAAATTCCTTTTACCAATTCAGAGGGAGGTAATTTTGAAGTTTTGGGTTGAAGGCGTATTATTGCTTGAAATGGGTTGCACTGTTTGAATTATGATGCTCTCATATAAATTAGGTTGTTGTAGGGGTTTTGGTAGTGGGTATAATTACAAATTATTTGTGATAGCACGTGAAGGAGTTTGGTTGTTGTCAAGTTTTGTAGTGCAGTAACTGCAAAGTATTAAGGGTTCAGTTATTTCGTATTTGTTTTCTGCTACAAGGTAGAGAGCTAATTCAAACCATTTAGAATCTTCATTGTCTTCTATTTTGTATGATAGGTCTACAGTTTTTGTGTTACTTTTATAAAAAGTTCTGCGGCAACATACACACACGTGGTTTGGTACTTTAGCTGAAGTACTTTCAAATTTTAGTATTTGTTTTTTGTATGTGTGTAGTGAAAGGCTGCCATGTGCAGATTTGTTTTGAAGTTAGTTTACAGCTAATTCATCTTGTAAGTGGGTTTCACTTCCAAAATATTTTGTCTGGATATAGTCGATTTCTTCTAGTAGGTCTTTTGCTGAACCATGTAGAAGAATGTTATTTAAATTAGCTAGTGCTAAAGCAGGACTTTTAGCATAGTACAGTTTATAAACTTGATTTCTTATACTTGCATGATGTGTTGATATCCTTTTGATATCATGGAAGGGTGTTTTGCAAGTAGGTCCTGTAATGCAGGCCAATGACTGTCCTTGTAGTCCTGTGTACTTGCGTACTGGACAAGCATCCATATTTTGCAATAGTTTAATTTTGATTTTGTCTTTGCTTTTTTCATATTGATTGAGGAATTGGCGTAAAGACTTGAACAATTTTTTGGGAATGTTACACATTGATGTGCATGGCCATTTGTACACTAGATGTTCTGATTCAGTTGAATGGAGGGGTAAATCTACGTTTTCAGGGCATATTTTTGTAAGGAGTACTTCTTGTTCCATTATGGTATTATTAACTTTATCATAACCTCGACCTCTGCTATGTATTGCAATTGTATTTGTTTGCTTTTGTTTGTAGGCTTCTTCATTAAAGTATGGTTCTGTGCTTGTAGTGTGACTCCATTCACTTCCACAGATATTTAAAAAGTTATTTCTGTTGACATTTTGTTTATTGAAAAGTCTTTTTTGTAATTTAGTTATTAGTTTTGTTAGTGGTTTCATTCTGTTTAACACTAAAATAAATAACTTTCTTTTGAGAAGAAGTGCACTGTCTGTCAACGCTTCTAAGATTACTTTCCTACGATAGGTTTGAAGTGTTGAACCTGGTTTCTCTCCTGTTTTTATAAGATTTTGAAGGACTTTGTGACAGAACATTTTGGCTAAAATACTTTTCTTGGTATGCTTACTTTGTACTATATCAAGATTTATAGAAGACGTTTTATTTGTAGTGATAGTTGATTTTCTGTTAATTGTTTTTTGGGCAGTTTTACTTTTTGATAGAGGAGGCAAAGTTTTTGTACTAGAAACTTCTTCTGTTTCACTACATGACTGTATTAGCTGTTGTGTTTCAACTTTTTTTACAAATTCTGCTGTAGATAGATGTTTATGTTGGAGACTTTTGTTTTCATTTGCTCTACTTCTGCGTTCCTTTCTACGGAGTTGCTTTTTGGTAGGCATGCTTTAGGGTCTGTTGAAAAAAATACAGAAGGTATGGGTTGGGGTGTTCTGCAATGCATGTGTGTTGTGTGCATGAGTGTTTGAGTGAGATGATAATGATGTAATGGTGTGTGATTGTGCATTGGGAAGTACAACTACTAGGGATGGGTATTCTTGAATTAATGTGTTAATAAACTGGGGTTAAGATGACAGAGAAAAGTAAGCCAATGGTGTGGAGAAGTATAAATAGTATATCTAAAGCTATACAATTAAAACAGTTGTTTCTTCTACAACATCTAAATTCTAGTGGCTGAGTTGGGTAATTTGTGTGGCGAAAAAAAGGAATTTGTGGGCCATTCTGCCAGTAAAACACTGTTTAAAATGGGAGGATTTTTGGTCAGAATGGTGCACAATCTCTATTTTTAGGCACAGAAGTAGCATGAATTAACATTAGAGTGTGTTTGAGTAATAATTCAAATATTATGGTAACAATCTACTTACTTTTTTTCAAAAATGAGCAGTTTGCTTCTTAGTTGTTCTTTGTGATTCAAATTCGGCTGCTTATTTTCAGGAGAATGGTCTTCACTGCAATTGTAAGAGAAAGAAATTAGTAATTCGGTTTGTATATAGCACTGTTTTTAATCTAGACATAGATTCTTTAAATTGAAATGCTCAGCGCCTTCCTCAAAACCATTAAAACTATCTTATGACTAACTGTAGGAAAGAAAATATCTTTACTATGGCTTGTCAAAATAATAATGTACCACTGTATACCACTATTCCTGTAACTAAGCTTTTCCACATAATAGTGAGTCCATGTGATAGTCTACTTTTCCACGTAAGAGGGAGTCAATGTCATAGCCTGCTTGTCCTATATAAATGTAAGTAATTATATAAATCAAAAAAATTAAAACCAAGTATGTCTTTGTACAAATAATATTCTTTGAGATTTGATGATAGAGTGTGCATGTAATTTTGTTTGATCATATGAAGTCTATATATTTTATTTCAAAAATGTTAGTTTAACATTATTTGCGTGTGTGTGTGTGTACGAAGAAATTAAACGGTATAAAGGTTTGTAAGTCACAGTTCATTTTAGGAGAATGAAAAAATTATCGTAGATCCATTTTAAAGAGTATACAAGGTAAAAGTCGGTTAGAAAATGTGTTCATGTACTGTATAGAAAATATGCATACCTGTAGTTTGTGTTCATGCATATGGATATGGACGAAGCTGCAAGTAGAAATCTTGGACACTTGTCTATTATTTCTCGTAGATTGTGCTTGCCAATTGTATGAGACTTGTAGTCCGAGAGATTCACCGTACATTTGCAGTGCTGATCTATGATGATGCAGTTACATGTAGAGTTCTTGGATTTGATTGGTGGATGGTCATGTGATTTCTTAGCTACATCCAATGAGGGAATGGCACAGAGAGTGAAGTGGAAATGGTAGAAGGGCTGTCCATGTTATGATATGTTCGCAGACATGGCGGTAGTTCTAAGACACTGCGTATTTCATCCAGGGAATTTGGGGTGGGGAGGCATGCAAATGAGATTGAATGTAGCAAGGGATTGGTCAGTAAAGTTTAGTGAGTGTGTTGTGCTAGGAGAGGTTTTCTCAGATATTATTTTTGCTGAGAGAAGAACAGATAGCTATGGCTGAGTGTTTTAAAAAACAGATTGTGTGGATTTAAGGAGACTCGTGGATACATTGGTTGAAGGTGCATGCAGAAAGTTGTGGAGTATCTATAGATCTTGGATTCCCACATGTGGAAGTGCACTGGCATGGAATCCGTGGAATGAAGTGGCTGGACATGCTACCTCTCTGTGCAACTTTAAAGATAGAGGAACATCCAGACATAATTCTAATTCATTGTGGAGGGAACAGTTTAGGACATGTGTCTGGAAATTCTTTGCCATTTGCAATGAAAGAAGGACTTCATAAGATCATGGACATGTTTCCAAACGCCAAAGTAATTTTTTCACGGATTGAGCAGAGAAAATTGTGGCTTCGTTCTTTCTCATGTGATCCACGAATGGAGAAAGCAAGGCGTAATGTCAATAACGCTGTTTGTGCCTTCCTAAGAGATTTTGGCATGTCCTCTTTTCACAATGAAAATATTATGTTTCGTAGTACATACATTTTTTGCAGAAATGGTGTCCATCTTACCTATGCTGGCAATCAGATTTTTCTGAGAAATGTACAAAATGCATTGCAACCTTTTTTTAGAAATGCAGCATGCATTTCGAAGTAGGTGTTAAGTATTTATAATTTTTGACATACAAACACCTCCCAAAGGCTCTTTTCAGAGCCACCACTTCCTCCCAAAGAAAAATGCAATGGTTACAATAGGCTAGCATCCCAATTTTTTTTATGTTCGTGAACTGTCCGCGGACTTTCAAGAAATAGAAAGGGCCCTGCGTTATTTATCTTTACTTCTGTTTTTTAACTGTGAAAGGCGGCTCTGAAAAGAGCCTTATTTTTTTTTTGATTTTTGTTATTTTGTATTTTTTTGTGGTTTTTTACACACGACACACTAGGAGAGGAGGGGAAATGAGGGTTAAGGGAGGGACACCAACCACAGGGATAAGAAAGGGCGAGCTGAGAGAGGAAGATGTAGAGTGGGTTTTATTTGGGTTGTGAGCAGGTCTTCTCGTGCTCTGAGACGATAGTCTCAAAAGCCTTGCGAAGTTGTTCCCCCCTGCAGAGTAATGTGTCACAGTACATACATACAACTGTGACCCTCGAAAGGTAAGGGTCATCAGAATTCTGTATGGCCTGTGAGGCTGGTTGAGGAAGACGCTGTCCTGGAGAGGTGTTCCTTGAGGTGACAGGATCAGAAACGGAGGATGAAGTAGAGGCAATCAACCTGCTACGCTCTTCGCAAGGTACAACCTTGCGAATGGCCCCAGTGTGGAATGAGCTCAGGTGTCGCTTCATGGTCGTAGTCCCAATGCTATACGAACCATGCCTCCCGCGACTGAGTACCATTTTGCACTCATTGCAGGTGACACGGTTTGCACGAGCTTTAGGACCATTCCCATGAAAGGTAAACAACCGCCACACCCAAGAATCACGCCGAGGGCGGGTAGTAGGGTTTTCCTCTACCTCATTCTCGTCATCCTCTTCTTCCTCCTCTGTATCCTCACTCCTGTTCCCCTCTTCAGGCCCTTGGGAAGGTGGTGGTGGTGGAGGGGATGGGGGTGGTGCTGAGGCAGATACAGCACCAGGTGGCAGCAGTGGTGCCACAGAAGTCATCAGGTTGAAGATGGAAATCTGCAGGTTGCAGCTAAAATCTCTGTGCTCTGTAGAATAGCCAGAAACACAATGAGAATGAGCTCTAGGGCGTGGTCTTTTATAGGGGTGCTTGTGCACGGTTCACGGACATGCGCGCCGTCCGCAAGACAGATCGAACACCAAAAAAGGTTAAAAAAGTCACAAAAACTATGTGGAAACTTAGGATTAGTATGTGGGATTTGTGGTATGAGAAATATTGTGGATTACTTGGAAATGTACTTTTAAAGTGTTCGGGGACACAAACAGTGTCCGCATTGAGAACACGCGATCAGCGTGGGCGCGGTCACATGATTGTTTCATGAGCATGTTCGCTAAGGTAGCAGACGTCCGCAGGACACCCAATGTACAGACATTGTTTTGCGCATGCGTGTTGATGTTCTACGGACAGTGTTCGGGTCCTGAACTAATTAAAAGTGCATTAGTACAGCCGTTTGTTCTTAGCACAGTTTAATTTACTTGTGCACAATACGGACAGAGATAGCGTCTCAAGCACACCTCCATTTTCATTTATTTACGAACAATTCAGGACACCACAAGTGTTCTTAGAACAGTTTCAACTTGCTAGCGAACACTACGAACAGGCATAGTGTTCTTAAGGCCACCTCCATTTTCGTTTATTTACGAACATTTCAGGACACTGCGAGTGTTCTTAGAACATTTTCAACTTGCATGAGAACATTACAGACAGATATAGTGTCCTCAGGACACTTAAATTTTAGTTTATTTACAAACATTTCCGAACAACCGCGCTGTCCGTGGACACCTAAATTGGTTTTACCACAAAGAGCTGAAACTAACTACAACACAATATAAAAAAGTAACTTTATTTAACATATATAAACAATTTATGACTGAGACAGTGGGGCAGAAACGGAAACAAAAACAGGAGAATTAGGGTTTTCAATATAAGTGGGATCAGGTGAAGAAAGGATGGAAATCTCATCAAAACATTGTGGTCCATGGAGAGAGTTTGGGGTTAAATGAATGGCATATGGTGAGGGGGGACAAGTACAGGTGGGACAATGGTATGTTGTTGTTGGTTTTAGATGATCTTCCACAAAGTTCTTTAAATCCGTAAAATTTGCCATAAGTTGGTCCATTTTCTGGGTAATGTGTTCAAGAGTGTTATCCACCGCTTCTTTTTCTTTGGAAGTTGCAATTTTTGTAGGGTCTGTAAAAAAAATGTATATGTATACAAAATAATATTTATTAATTGGTTTATATAGTAAAGTGTGTACCATTAGGTGGACTATCTTCTAACATTTCGTCTCATGGGAAATGCTCCTCTAGCCAGTCCAGAGTATTACATATTTCTGTGAGAAAACAAAAAAGTAATATGTTTTTTTTCTAATATAGAAAGTTTATAAATATATGAGTAAAATGAAGTGCACTTACTATTTCTGGTAAAATATGTAATCAGTAGTCTATACGTCTGGTCTTGCTGTTAGTTGTGGAGTGTCTGTGAGGTAATTATGTTGGAAGCCACTTTATCTTCTTTTGGTATATTCCATTTTAGAACATATTGTATTTAAATGAATGGTTAGTGTGTTACATATATGGGTTACATTTCTTAAGTATTACTACATATACTTTGTATGTGTGCTGCTTTGTGAATTTGTTAAATGTTCCTATGTTATGATATAACAATTACACATACCCCCCACCAGAGTTTTTAGGTGCTGGTACTGTTGTCCGAACATGTCCGCAGACCGTCAAATTCAGTAGAAAGGGTTCAGTATGTTCCATATTACATGTACATAAAGTCAAAGTTATTATTGTTAAGCGGTGCTACTAAAAAACTATGAAATTCAGTAAAAAACTTTTTTAAAGGGACGTTATGGTTAAGTTGCGCTACTAAAAACCTATGAAATTCAGTGAAAAAACTTTGTTAAAAGGGACGTTATGGTTAAGTTGCGCTACTAAAAACCTATCAAATTCAGTAAAAAAACGTTGTAAAAGGGACGTTATGGTTCAAAGTAAAACCGAAAACCCCCTGAAATTCGGCATTTATGGTAAGATAAGCAACCATAATTCGCGCCACTGTGCACTGATAACACTAACACCCAGGACATCAAAGATGACATCACAAATGTCACTGATGACAACACATGTGCATTTACTTTTCATGAAAAGTCTGTAGAAGGGATTCTTATTATAATGTTGACAAAAAAGTCTCAAGGATCATTGGTATAAATATAATGTAGTGCATTAAGCAATGCATTGCTATAAATAGCATTCTAGTATGAAGTTCTTTACAGTATAGTAAGCTACTCATGTATAAACATAAGCATTGTGCACAGCATACATGATGGAGGTGCAATATTCATGATCTTCCCATGTTAAAATAGTGAAATGATAAATGCTTTCTCATTAGAGTTTTGTGAACTATGCACCATGTAATAAACAGCTAATAAAACTACTTACTACATAATTTCATTATTACATACAAAACACAAAGACACTACACATACACATATGAGTATATATAGAGAAAGTGAAGTATGCAAAAAACAGCAGAAGAAGAATAAAGTGTTCACAACCTAACTGATTATCTTTATGCACAGAAAGGATTACTCTGCTTCAAACCTACTACTTCCCTATGCACAAATATCATATGATGTGACTGCACCCTAAAAAAAGTAATAAAAAACAGCAGTACAATAAGAATGTGTTGATAACCTTAGGGATTGTCTTCATACACAGAAAGCATTCCTATCTTTTAAGTGTCTATTTTTCCTATGTATACATTTCATATGCTGTGAGTGGACCCTAAGTGAATTATTGTAAGAACATATTTGAATTATAAGTCTACAAATATAGTAGTTTTTGATTTCTTTGTTCCTAACTATTACTGGTCAAGATATAAAACTAAAGGAAAAAAGAGCGAGTCAGACATGTGATGTCATCAGTGATGTCATCAATGACATTTGTGATGTCATCTTTGATGTCCTGGGTGTTAGTCTCAGCAATGCATGGTGGTGGCGTGAGTTATGGTTGCTTAGCTTACCATAACTGGCGAATTTCAGGGGTTTTTCGGTTTTACTTGGAACCATAACATCCCTTTTACAAAGTTTTTTTACTGAATTTCATAGGTTTTTAGTAGCGCAACTTAACCATAATGTCCCTTTAACAAGGTTTTTTACCGAATTTCATAGGCTTTTAGTAGCGCAATTTAACCATAACGTACCTGACTTTATATACATGTAGCATAGAACATACTGAACCCCCAGCTAGTGATGTTGATGTCCGCGGACTGTGCGTATGTCCGCGGACCGGACGCGGACAACAACACTACCCAAAAACTCAGGGGGTATCTTAAATTGTTCTATCAAGTCATATAAACACTGCACAAGTTCAAAAAGCAGCATATAAACACATTATATGTAATAATAAACAAGAAGTGGAACCTATATATTTAACACATCAACCATCCATTTAAATACTATGGGCCTCATTACACGGTAGGTGGTAAAAATCGGAATTTTACGGCATGGTGCCATTAGCGTGTCCGCCCTCGCAAGAGGCCACTAATAGCGTCCCTTCACGAGTACGCGGACACGAGCATAGCGCCATGCCGTAAATGACCGTTCCGCCCTGCCGCTAAATACCCCAAAAAGCCCCTTACCGGCGTCCGCAAAACCGGCGATTGCGCCTCCGCCCTCCCGCTACCCGTAAATAGCGGACACCGCCATTACCGCACACCGTTAAAAAGCGGAACCGGAAATTATGTCGTCGCACAGGAACGGGAAAGAGCACAGCGGCCATCTTCAAAAACACAATCCATTGCCATCCACTGCATCCAGGACATATATCCAGGCAACACCGACCAGGAAGCACACCGGGTAGCTCGAGGATGCCGAAGGCGCTTAAAAAAACTGCTGATCGCCAGCGCAAAGAAAAGTTCACCAATGAGGAACTAATGATGCTGACCACCACACTTGCTGCAAATGCAGGAGTGGTATTTGCGAATGATATGCGGTGGGAGGCCCTCCTGAAGAAGAAGGCCATCTGGGCCGAAGTTGCGCTAAAAGTCAGTGCGGTGGGCACCACCACCCGGAGTGTCAGGGAATGCCGCAAAAGGTGGGACGACCTCCGGGTGCGTGTGCGCAACATTCTATCTGTGAACCGAAACATGGCAATGGCCACAGGAGGTGGTGCAGAGTCCCCCTTGAAGATGAAGGAGTGGGAGGAGATATGTGCCTCCACAATAGGAGTCGAGTCGATAGAGGGGGTCGGCGATATGGAGCATGGTGTGGCCGTTTCATCGGATGGAGGTGAGTGTATGCACCCAAAAATGTGCAGTGAAGGGTGAGGGGTCCCACAATCATGTGTATGAATGCCGTGGATCCAGCCACAAACAGACATGCATGCATCATCACATACCCACCAACACAGGGCCAATCATGCATGAGCCAGCCAACATCCCCATTCCATGCCTCCATAATGATGACCACAAAATGCATCAAACTGCATGACGTATACATCTGCCATAATGCAGGTAGACCCATAGATGATGATTTACCCTTCTTATCACCCCTGCAGGATCACACACGGAAAATGAGGAGCCACGCACGTCAGCACCCACTCCCACACCCATGAAGAAAGCCAGGAGGGATGCCACCGAGGACCACGCATCAACCTCTAGGGGACCCAAGAGTAGTGGCCGGGACAAAGGCAGCAGGAGCAGCAGTGCCACGCAGCCAGAGGCAATGCCTGCCGCTGTTGTGGTAACCACGGGAGTGTGTCTCCCATCAATTGAAGGCAGCATGGAGGGAGTGCACTCTGCTGCCACCAGCTCTACGGGTGAGGCAGCAGCCACTGGGCCACTTTCCGATGCAGAGGAAGCACTGGTGAATGAGGATCTGAGTCAGAGCCCCATCCCCACACGCCACTTACTCTCATCCCCAATGTTTTCGCCAGGTCCGTTCAGCCAAGGCGGATCGCCCGCCCACACACATGATGTGTCATGGAGCCCCCTGGAACCTACGCCTGATGCCAGCGCTATTCATCCAGGCGCATCAGCCATTCCACCGGCAGACACCGTGGAACTTGACCTATCAGCCATCTACCAGAGGCAGACCGAAATGGCTGGTCTGGTAGGTCAACATGTGGTTGAGACAGGGCACCTGAGGGAGGACATTGGTGCATTTGCACGCCAGACGAGGGAGGCCATGGAGGCATGCACCAATCGCATATGCAATGAGATGGGGCAACTCAGGCAGGCCATGATCCGCATTGCGGATGCGATTGAGCACAGATGTCCACTCCCTACCCAGGAGGAAACAGGCCCAGCCTCCTCTGGGAGTTCACGGCAGACAAGCCCCCTACGCCGCTCTATGCGCAACCTCAGGCGCACAACATCTCAAACACCCGAAGAAGGAGCGGACAAATAGGGCCAACAAGGATTATCGGCCACATTTGGGGAAGGACATGTTCACGCCTTGGGACTCACGTGGGAGTGTTGTGGGGGAAGGGGGGGTGTGTTCGGGGGTGTTGTGGGGGGAGGGGGGAGGGTGTGTTCGGGGGTGTTGTGGGGGGAGGGGAGGGAGGGTGTTTGCACAGTTGGGGTTATGCACTTTCTGTACACGTTATGTTGAAAATACACTCTTCTGCAGTTGAAAAACAGGCATGGTCTCCATCATTGTGTATGTGTGAATTTCTTTGGGAGAGGGCCCTTTGTGGGCCTCCAGACGGCCACAAGGGCAACAATGCACATCTCTCCATGCATGATATTCCACCTTTGTTCCTGATGCTATTCCTGATTCCGATGCTGACGCTGATCCTGTCCCGCCATGCCATCGCCTCTTGCATGTCCGGGCTGGCCATTTCGACAATACTCATCCACATCCACATCATGCTCATCTGGTGTTTGCATGGTGCCATGGGCACATTCTATCAGATGCACATTTGGTTGTGCCTTACACATACCATGGTCATCTTCGCCTTCATTCCGGGGGTTTGTTGGCTGCCCTTGTGGTGTTTCTGGGTGCCCCGGTGGTGCTTGCTGCGCAAGTCTCGGCCTCCTCCTCCTCCTCCTACTCCTACGTCTCTTCGGTGCTGCCTGTTGTTGTTGGTGCTGCACTGCAGTCATGTACGCAGGCCCATGTCATGCTGCTGGTGTTGGGACCATCTTGCTGTGGGAAGGGGTGTGGGAAGGGGTGTGGTGTGCTCTTTAGTGCTGGCTGTCTCCATTGACTCCACCTGTGCTGGTTGTGTCCACCTGGGGCAGATGGGAACACTGCTCAGGACTCTTAACGTGTGGTTTTCGATGCTGTTATTAGCGCCATGCCGGTACATGCTTTTTGGGTCTTTGGGATGCCGGTATTGCCGTGTACGCATGGGTTGTGATTGCGTGCTATTAGCGCCATGGCGCTATTTACGGTGTGGGGGTCGCGCGCAAGCGGCCACGCCGCTATTGGTGGCGGCGTACTTTACGGGTCCGCTAATAGCGGTGGGTCCGGGTCGTGATCGGCTTGGGAAAATTCCGTTACCGGTATTCCGTTACCGGTAACGGTATTCCCTTAACGCCTACCGTGTAATGTGGCCCTATATGTACTAAAATGGAATATACCAAAACAAAAAAGATATGCCTCCAACATAATTACCTCACAGAAACTGAACAGCTAGGAGCAACAGTAGACCTACACAACAGTAAGAACACAATTTACCAGAAGCTAGTAAGTAAACTTCATTTTTCTTATATATTTCTAAACTTTCTGTATTAGGTATATTTTTTTTTACACAGAAATGGCCAATACTTTGGTATGGCTTGAGGAAAATGTTCCACGTGAGGAAATGACTGAAGATAATGATACTAATGGTAGACACTTCTCTATGTAGCCAAATTAATAATCATAACTTTATGTGTTCTTCTTCGCAGACCATACAAACATTAAGAATCATACACCTAAAGACACCTTAGAACATACTCTGCACCGCATGGAAGAAAAAATTGACATGCTAATGGAAAATTTCAATCTATTGAAACA